>NC_140936.1:110699810-111342310 GCF_014529385.1 Adiantum capillus-veneris
AGCACAGGATCGGGAACAGCAAAATAGAATAGTAAACAGCCAGCCATAGTGGAGGCGTCAATGGCTCTTGGATCATCCTAATAACCTGATCCACTTAGTCAACGCACCGCACGAGCTGAGGAATGACAAAACTTTTTGCCCAACTCCACGGACATACACCTACAGCCAACATAAAGCACTACAGAGCAAAAATCCGACATGGCTAAATTATCCAGTATTGCCAGGGCCAGCAGAGGGAGAGAGAATATCCGGTTCTTACATGGTGAAAACCCTTCAGGGCGCCATCGCAGAATTCAGAGGCTCTCCCGACCTATCCTGCAAAATGCTATGTAAAATAGCTCGAACATTTTTGGCTTGTCTCACAGTCTTCTCAAAAAGCTGGACATCAGAGTATATGAATACTGAAAGAAGCATCTCAGAGTTGTCATACGATCTAAGTGGGCCACCGACAGAACCAGTATTGTATGCCTACTTCAAACGGCTAATGTTTCTGCCAAGCTACCATCTCCAAACCTTTGAAGAAGCATTTTACACAGGCTTCTTCATGTACAAGTCAAAAAAATTTGGCCCATTAATGGCAAGCGAGTCTATGCGATATGATGCGTTTCTACATCAAATCAACCAAGAAATACGACAACGACAATGAAGACAAAGACGATCATGTCGTGGTAGACATGAATTAGGAGGGGGGGAGTGTTGGAGCCCCATTGGTCCAACTGTTGTAATGAGCCCATCTTGTAAAGCATATCAAATTCCCATTTTATGTCAAAGACGTCTTATCATTTTGATCCATTCCTCTGGGTTATGTAAAGATTAATCAGTTAGTCAGGACTCAGATTTGTTCCCACTTTGTAATAATGAGTAAGAGAACCCCATGTACATTTTTGAGCTAAGGTGACTAAAGTATAAAAGTCACCTTAGAACCATTTTTGAATAACATTTGAATATTAATCATGTGTCGTACGAGTCTGAGAGGGAGGGAGAGAGAGAGAGTGAGTGTGTCTTATCCTCTTTGCTACGCGCTTCTCCCTCACCGGATTCACGACGCGACCACACCATCGCGGTAGTCTCTCCGAGAGCTACGTGCCCACGCTACGCATTCACCGTTTCGAGTTGATCGCGATCGATCCGTCCTCGAGCTTGTTTTTCTTGTAAGTAGCACAAACGGTGTATGTTTTCAATAATCAAGTGCTTTATGGAATGAGAAAGAGATTAGCTACACATAGATACTCATAAACTTAAGTTTCGCCCACTTTTGGATTATGACATGTTAGTCTATCGCGACTGTATTCGAGATAACTAGGGTTCAAATCTGGTGAGATTAGACTTATAGGTAATTTTATCCTAGTGAGAGGATGGTGCCAAGTAGGTTTGATGCGATTCCGAGTTCATTGGACGTGTAAACTGTGTTGTGAGCGTTTAGGGATAGAGTGGGTTGCATTCTACCAGGGTTAGTGATTGATGCATCATAAAAGTGCGTATGTGTAGATTGGTCTCAGCCTGACAAGCTAACGAGATTGCCTACGTGCACCTACGGGTTAGTCGTGTCATCGGATGATAAGTATGTTGTCTGTGTCGTGCTCGTGAGTATGAACAAGGGAGTAGTTTTTCCCACCTGCCAGGCTGCCAACCCTTTGGCTAGCTGGACCTGCACAAAGGCCACAACTTTCATGGCACTACATTTTTTGTTTTGGGATTTCTTGCTTTACTTTGGAGTTTATGTTTAAAAGCAGTCGTCCCACCCATTGGTCATGCATTTTCCAGAGCACCAATTCCCAAAGACCTTCACCACCAAGGAATTGAGATCCCAAAGTCTAGGGAGTGTTTTTGCTTGGAGCAACTGTCCACTCACTTTGAGCTCCCATTCTTTAGAGGTTATTCTCACATACAATGTCTACACATCTTGTTAAGAAACAACTCCAGTAAGCAATCACACAAGCCAAAGCACACTCTACTTATTTGCAAAAAGTTTCACTTCAAAGGAGGCAAACCATAACATTGCCAACTCTCTATCTCATTCTGACTTTTGTGAAGAGAGGCTTCACCGCCGGTGAAGAGGAACTCCACAAAATAAATACATCTCTCTCTCTCTCTCTCTCTCTCTCTCTCTCTCTCTCTCTCTCTCTCTCTCTCTCTCTCTCTCTCTCTCTCTCAAACTTGCAATGAAATGAATCCATCCAAACACAAAAACTTCAAATAGATTTTATTTTTGACATACTTGTGCTCTTCTAAAGAGGTAGACACTGGCATTGGGAAGACCCCTCTATTAGCACAATGGACGAGAAGGGGCTTGGGAAATTTAACGGGGAGGGCTTTCATACTTGGCAAACCAAGTTGAATGTCTACTCAATGAAAAAGCAGTTGTGGGGAATAGCCAAGCCATGCTCACTGATCCAAAAACTACTACTGGTGCACAAGTTTTGACACGAGCTATGAGTGCACAAAATCAAGCCAAGGACGAGCAGGCATTAGGAATGATAATCATTGCACTACATGATAATTATGTACACTTTATTGATGATTGTGATACCTCATCAGCTGCATGGGAAGCACTAGAAAAAAACTTTGAAGCTAGGAAAAAGAAAAGGAAAGTAATCCTAAAGAAAGATCAATACAAATTGCAAATGGAACATAATGAAGATATTGCAAGCTTGGTCAATCGCCTCAAAAGCATGACCACACAACTAGCTTATGTAAATAGTGTAGTACCAAAGGAGGACAAAATTAAGATTCTTCTAGCGGCCTTACCACCTAGCTTTGACCAGATCATGACCATCATTGAGGAGAAGGATCCAACATCAGATTTTCAAGGTTTCATCAACTCTTTAATTTCCGAGGAGAAGAAGCAAGGGAGGAATGATTCTTTAGGGGAAGGAGCTTCTGCAGTTGGCTCTAGAAATAAAACTTGTTTCAAGTGTGGCAAAGAAGGGCACATAGCAAAGGATTGTCTAGCATCAAAGACTTGTAGCATTTGCAAAAGGGTCATCTTCCTTACAAGTGTTTCAAAAGGGACAGAGGCAACACCAACAGAAATCCAAGGCCCAAAGTGTATTTGGCAGAAGAAGACAAAGATGAAGATGAAGAAGAAGGCAGCAGCCTTCGTAGACTAGAAGGCAGCAGCCTTCTAGTCTACGATGACATTCTCTAGCTTTTTGGTTTTGCCTTTCCCCTTCAATTGTATTTGTTTGGAGATAGCTTGGACTAGCTTGGTCTCAATTTTAATACATCTGTTTGAGGGGAGGTGTTGAGTGTCTCTTGGATTAGAGATAGTTTGTCTCCTAGATTGGGATGGTCTCCTGGATTGGAGATGTTCTTTTGCTCCTAGATTGGAGTGTGTCAGAGATATCAGTTTCTTCCTAGTCTAAACCTCAAGGGAAGGATTGTAAAGTGTGAGCTTTGTCCTAGTGTCCTAGAGTATGAGTCAAGAAGAGGAAAGGTGGATTTATCCCACATGCAGTGGTGCAAGGTTGTAGAGCTACTTAAAGCTCATTTCATGAATGAATAAACACAAGTCTATTTTGCATTACATATCTCTTGTTTATGGTGAGTGTGTGATAGTTCATGTTTATGAGTCCAAGTTAATTGATCTTGGAACCTAATTTGCTTTAATCTAGCCAACGCACACTCATGTGTGTATGATGTTTCTCTTTCATCCACCATAGCTAGCACAATCCATTCCCATCAATCATCAAAGCAGCATGCATTTGCGAGGCCTCCATCATGCAAACAACAATAGAGAGAGAGAGAGAGAGAGAGAGAGAGAGAGAGAGAGAGAGAGAGGGAGAGAGAGAGAGAGAGAGAGAGAGAGAGACTTCATGGTGAGCTACAGCCAAGCATGGGGCACGTGTGCAAACGGAGGAGCAAGAGGGGGGTAACATATTTTTTTGGTGAGAAATGTGTTATAATTTACATGTCTTGGTTAGCGCGCTTTCACAAACGATCGGTGCCCAAACTCTCCATGGGTCCTACATGGGGGCCCTTCAAATTGCATTGATTTGCATTTGGGTAGTACCCCCTTCAGGCATTGCGGACCAAATTTCTCTTCTCCACTTAAAAAGAAGCATAGATGATTGGGCTGCATGGTTTGACCGTCTGCCTCTAACCCACGTGGCGTGAGTTTGAATGCTTGCGCACTTATTTTTCTAAAAATCATAATGCATTTTTCTCGTGCATAGTCTGGGCGCGGGGGGGGGGAGGTCGCCTATGATTCTTGTTTTGATGGGCGTGACTAGGCTACCATGCAAGCGCTAGCTTGTGGCCATGACACCTGTGTGTGAATCCCTTTGAGACAGCCATTCCAAAGTGGCGCACATTTATTAATCCTCAATTTTTTCCATGGACCATGGCCAGATGTTTGTGAAAGCATCCTTAGCCAAAAAGGACATCTCGATACCACGTTGGGATTATTCCTAATCCTCTCACATTAGGATGTCTGATTTGCTTAGCTCCTGGGGTAAAAGTGTTAAGTATGGAGCATGATTTACCCCTTGTAGTTTTTTGTTTAAAAAATGCACATTGTAAGGCCCCCATTATGAGGAGAAGCCATCGTGCATGAAGAAAAATCACTCGTTGAAAACCAAAATTTTCACGGTCAATCTCGAGCTTCGCTCAAGAATAGCTTCGTCAAAATATTATGGCCAAACGGCGACCGAAAAGTGGTCAAAAAATGGCCGGTGGCCGAATTCGATGTCTGGTGGCCGAATTCAATGGCCAGTGGCCAATTTCAAGATGGACTTGTCTTCTCAAGGTTGGCCACACATGGGCGCATTGGAGAGTCCAAGTCAGACTTATCAACACAAGGGTGGCTACACACGGTTACCTTTCATGAGAGGGCAGCCCTTTTGGCCTAAAAAGGAGGCCTCTTCTACACACAAAAATGGATTGTGAATCATTGTGGTGCATTGTGAAGTTGATGTGAGGTGGTGAGAGTGAAGCAAGGCAGGAGCTCCAAAAAGGGTATAATCCCTTTGTAATCTACTTCTTGTTTTGAAGTACTAAAGCCATTGAGTGGCTGCTTTCCCATGGATGTAGCCCACATTGGGTGAATCACGTATATTGTGTGTACTCTCTTCTCTCTCTCTCTCTCTCTCTCTCTCTCTCTCTCTCTCTCTCTCTCTCTCTCTCTCTCTCTCTCTCTCTCTCTCTACTCTATAATCTCTTATGTGTGAAAATTTACCTCTCTCCATTAAGTAAACTACTCAATTATCTACTTAGCTACGTCATATTTCCTAACAAAAAGGCCCGGTGCGGAGCTGGGGGTTTTAGACAAATGAGACATCATGGTTTCTTGCCTCACCAAAGCTGTTGTGGAGCAGAACGATTTGCAAGGATGTTAGTTCCAACCTTGCATGTTACTATATGATAATTGGCTCTTGGTCCTTTTGTGGGTGTCATTTTGCATCAAAAGTCATACTTTCCAATTTGCATTCTCTAGAATAAGTAAAACCGTCAATTTTGCTCAAAAGAGCATTCTTCAACACGTCTTTTGCGCTTATCCATGGTACAAATGGGGCTATGTTTATTGTGCACAAATGTGTCACATCTGGACGATCTTAAGACAAGATTTTTACCTAATTGTGCCCCACATAGTAGAGCGGAATAAAACACAAATTAAACATCCCACATGGTCCAATGTTTTGTTGGAACATTGGTTTGCAGTTGTAATGTATGTATGGCACATTTCTAGCCAAGAGGCAAGGTACAATAAAGAGAGAGAGAGAGAGAGAGAGAGAGAGAGAGAGAGAGAGAGAGAGAATAGTGGATTTATCAAGATATTAAATACAAAATGACAAAGCAATCAAGGTTTGTTACAGCTCCATCATAGACTTGCCAATATTTTAAGGTAGATTGAAATGTTTACACGGGAATGATTGTGCAGCTGAATGGTGGTGTATGTTTTCTCTCTTGCTTGAAGGTGATGCATATATGTGGTATAAGAGCTTGAGTGACAAGGATAAGAGTTGTTGGTCATTGTGAGAAGCATTATTTCTTCAGATATATGTAATGATTCCAACTTAAGAGCTTAGCTATGCATGAAGGTGAGTTTGTTTCTTGCTTTTGGAAGAGGTTCAATGATGTATGGATGCAATGGCAGGTTTGAATGTGCCAGAAAAGATAGAGGATATGCACCTTGTTGATTTATTGTATGGGGTTGTTTAAAATGATCATGCACTTGAGAAACCACTTGCTATTGATGAGGAGGAAATAAAGCATGCAAATGTAGCAGCATATGATCACGTGGAAAAAAATGGCATGCATGTGGTGAATGCTTATGATGTAGACATAAAATGATTCTTTGGGTTCTCCTCTTGATGTTGGAGATCCTTATTTTTGTGCTTTTAAATCTGGTTTGAATCCCATGGGTGAGAATGATGTTGATATGGATGGAGATTATTTGTTTACATATGGCTTATTTGATGAGAATGCTTTGGTATGCAAAGTTGTGGGAGCATCTACAATGGATTACCTATGTGAGGTGGGTTTTATAGACTCTTATCTTCAGTATAAGGATGCCAATGTGGTTGAGTTTCATGGTTTACAAGATTCGTGCTACTTTTGTGGTTGATGATGAAGACTATGCCTCTTTTTATGGGTTGTCTGATGAGTTGCCTATGGGTGCCAATGATGATGTAAATGCTTTTGGTGATTTGGATTATCACTTGGATATTAATGATGCCAATATGGATTCATCTAATGTCACCAAACAATCCATTGGTAATGATGAGGTGGTTGATATCAAAGACTTTGTCTCCTCTTATGGCTTGTTCGATGAGTTGTCAATTTCTCCAAGCTCCCACTTTGATGACGAGAGCATTTCTTTTCTTTTTATGCAAGAAAAGGAAGAGCTTGATTTCCATGATAAATATGATCTTGTAGATGATCATGTGCCTCTCATGTTTGACTTTGACATCCCAATAAATAATAAATAGTGTATGGTTGATGGTATTGATTTTGATGATAAGCCACAAGATCTTTGGCTCTAGTTATAACAATAAATATTATGATGCAAAGTGACATGCTTGAGGCATATTTCTATGCTTATGATAAGAATAATTTGGATGGTCTTAAAGCACATCTTATAATATATGTAAAACATGCTTCTTCTTGTGGTGCTAGTACTTTATGGGTGATGAGCAACTTTGATCAAGATTGTTATGAGCATTACGATAATCCAATTGCGAATATGCCTTCTAGAGCAACGTATGAAAATGAAGGATAAATGGTTGTCAATGATGTAGGCATGAGGTTTTATAGTTTCTCTCATGCTAAGGGTGATCATGTTTTTTATCAAATGCACTTGAGTCATTATAGAGGACCTCTATCAAGGTGATTGGTTGCTTAGTGGATTCTATCTAAGCAATTTGACAAGGCAAGAAGGATGGTCTAATCAAGAGTTCGAAAGAATACACAAAAAAGCCTATGGATATCTGCTTTGCTCAGTCACTAGCAAAGCATGCATGTCTGACTCTATCACCTCTTTGTGTGACTGCTCAAGTCGTGCCCCAACTGTGTACACAACGAGCTCACTACTCTGTACTCCATGCAAAGCATCCTGCAACCCACAAGCAAAAGAGACTCGCCTGCTCTCTCGTTGTCTACCTGGCTGCATGATCACAGAGACAACACCGTCTCTCGCATGATCCACATGCAATGGGTAACCTGTACCACTCTTGGCACCTCTCGCAATCACTAGCGAACCCAAATGCATCACAAAATCTTGCTCTCGTAGCGAAATCTGACATCCACAATCTCTAAGCTGACCAATCGAGATCAAACTCACTGTCAAATCTGGTACATAGCGCACATGTCGTAACAAGTAAGATGCACCACTCGGTAATGACAGTCTCACATCTCCTGCACCTGCTATCGCATGCACCGATCCATCGGTCAAACGTACACTGCCAAGCATCCCGCTCGAATAGCTACAAAACCATGCACGATGCGGCGTGACATGAAACATAGCATCTGCGTCTAGCAACCACTGCGAAGGGAGTGCACCATCCACATGTATAGCATCTCGTGCATAGCTCGAGGTAAAAGTGACATCCCCGTCACTAGTATACTCCGACACTACATCTGCCTCAACTGTCAAAGCAACTGAGTCCATGGCATCACTACATACATCTCTGAGACTGCCATGTCTCCTACGATGTCGCATACGACGAAAACAACGCCGTCTAACGTGTCCAGAATGACCACAATACCAACATGTCACCTGTCGGCGTGCTCGTGAATGTACATGTCTCACACGAGTCCGTGATGACTCAGATCTATCATACATATCATGTAATCTGCGCCAAAGTGCTCTCGAAGTAGTCTCATACATAACAAGAGCATATACAGATTCCGCAAGGTGCAAAGAGAGCGTAGATAGTGCCATCTCCTCTAGCTCCTGCCACTGATCGTCAGACATGTTTGAAGGTCTACCTGCATCACCACTCAATGGTCGATGCAGCCCTCGCTGTGTCAATGCATCAAGCATACACTCTCTCCATGCCGCAAAGTCTGACCCATCAAACACGCGCATCTGTGAGAGGTCACAATCTGATCGATCACCTGTCTCTGCCATGAGCACAATGTAGCAAACTCGAAAGCAAAACCACCTCACCAACAACACCTGGAAACTGTCTACAAATATGGCCAGAAACACAATGTAAAACCTGTGAGACACACTCCAAAATAGAGCTCCCGCAATGTCAATACAAGCCTCGCATGCTCTAGTATCACACTGCAACCTGTGAGCTAATCACCAAGCCCACACTGTGCGGTATCGATGCATACATACGCACAAATCTCCCACCTGCAGAGAACACCGCACGCAAATGCTGAGTGCAACCTGCAATCTCTACCTAGATCGCATAAATGATACGCATAAAACTCCTGGGAAAATTTCGCCAGAGTTTCGTCAGTAAAACGGCCACAAAACCAGTAACCAAACTGACTGCACACTCAAAACCATGAGCAACCAAAGCGCATCAAACCGCACTCCAAATGCATGCACCAATCTCCACACTTTGCATACATCATTGCAAACACCTGCAAATCTAGTACACAAATATCTGCTCTACCTGTGACTGTCAAAAAACATGCTCGAGGCATACATTGCCGAGCTCAAAATGCAATCACATTAGTCTCCCTGAGCATCAAACCACATAAGTCATACATTGTATCCTCCCACCTGTGAGGAAACTTGAGGCAAATATCACTCTCACATTTGAGAGCAAACCATGTGTGGAATCCTGGACACACAATAAACGACTGTTGCTGCTGCAGAAAATTCAGCGTTCAGAATTTTAAAATTTTGATATGACGAGCGCGTCCGGAGCATGCCAAAACCCCAAGGTAGACTTCTGGATCACATGTATCCGAGTCCGGGTGTGAAAGCTATGCCAAAAACCTCCGTTTTGACCCAAAAAACGCAGCATAAATTGCCAAAAGAGGGCTGAAAAATGCATCTCCTCAACCGTAGCTCGAATGAAGTTTTTGATGGCTCGAATGGCTTCAAAAGGGGAGTAAAACGCCAGGACACCTGGTGGAAACGCTCTCGGAAAGCTGAATTTGCCGATGCCGAAGTCGAAACCCTGTTTGCACTCTTGAAAGTGCGCGCGTGCGGACACGATTTCAGGAATGAAACTGGCTCTCCGCTGTCGTCGTGACTGTGCGCACACACGCTCCCTCTGCACCTACGCTCTGATACCAATTGAAGGGGATCGGGGAGCACCACAGACGAAGAGTGAGAGAGAGAGAAGGAGACACACGACACAGATATGGGTGGGGAGACTCAAAGAGTAAGCAGCCCCCTATACACTTATGCTATGTATAAGGTATACAAGTCAGTGGGCGCCCAAACTCTGGGCGGCCGGGCAAGGCACAGACGCCTATACCCCAACAGAAACTTACACAGTCAAAATAGCAGTAAAATAGTGAGTAATTTGGCAAAATGGACAGCGCCATCGCGTCCAGAACGGCCCAAAACCCCAGTCTACAATGTCAAAGTGCTCAAATCCGACCTCGGATTAGCAGTCTACGGCCAAAACAGGCTCCAAAATGAGCAAAAACACAGTTGCGGCTGTTCCTCCTCTTCTCTCCACTCTTTTTCTGGTCTTCTCTCTGTTTTTTCAGTTCCCACACTTAGCTTTATTACTTGGGCACCCTTGGCCTTTTAGATGACCTCAAACGGACCCCGAACAGGCCAAAAACTGACCTTGCAGTGCATAGTTGTCACCTTTTTGCATCCATCCGCACATCTGGCACTTGACTTTTTTCAATAATGCATCCCTCCAGCACGTGAAGTGGCCCCAATAATTGGTCCTCATGATGAACTTTCTGCATAATTATCACAAGAAAACACCCACGTTGTGTCCGTACTTCTCCGCGTGCAAGTATTGACCCCATTCGCCCTCCTGACGCCACTAGATGCCATCTAACGCACCTCCTTACCTCATGTCGTCAGCCCGCGGATAGCTTCCTCGAGAAGTTTTATGCGCTACCAACTCCTCATTATTATAGAGAAAACACACTGGTACTAGTAATAGTGAAAATCGATGCACTATGTACACCCTGTCCTACCTGTACACATGTGGGCCCCACATAACCACCTGGCTTCGGAAAATGGGCAATCCTTTATTTGATGCACCATGCATGTATATGTATATATGCACAATACCTTGCTCCAAAAAACTCCTGACATATTTTGCCCATCCCCTAGCCTGCTAGATCATTCATGATCAGCAGCAGCAAAAAGAGATATGAGACTCGTCATGTCACAAGTCTCCTCATCCTTCACCAACACTGCTTGATCCACAGATAGCTCATCTTGCTCGACCATCATTAACCTAGCATGATACAATTTTAGACGCAATCCATTTACCCTTGACTTATGTAGAACACCATCCAAGTTAGCCAGCTGATATGTACCATTCGGAAAACACTCCACTACCTTGAAAGGGCCTTCCCACTTAATTTGAAACTTCTTTTGGAAGGTGTTGTCCAGCTTACTGTTGTAGCGCAAAACGAAGTCATGCTTCTTGATACCCTTACTTTTGACCTTTTCATTTATCTTTGCCAAAGCCCTATCCTGCATCTGCCCATAATGCTCCAATGCGCTCATCCTATCCAACTAAACCTCTTGTAACTGCAAGAGCCTCTCTTTGAATGCATCACTAGGCTGCCCAAGCAACTTCTCTAACATCTTGATTGCAGGCAACTCTACCTCCACAGGCAATAGTGCTTCCTTTCCATATACCAAATGAAATGGAGTAAACCCTATACCTGTCTTCACCGAAGTACGATAAGCCCATAATGCACTAGGAAATTCCAAATCCCAATTCTTTCCTTGGTGCTCTGTCACTTTTGAAAGAATCTGTACCAACTCACCATTGAATCTTTCATTTAAACCATTACACTGTGGGTAATAAGGAGTGGTATGTTGGTGCCTAATCTTCATCTTCGCGCATAAAAAATCTAGCAGTTTAGCTCTAAATCCTGGCCCCTTATCTGAAAGTAGCTCCAATGGCACCCCAAACTTGCAACATATTTCATCGTACACAAAATTTGCCACATCCTTTGCAGTGATCTGTTTTACTACTATAGCCTCTGTCCATCTAGAGAGATAGTCCACTGCAGTCAAAATATAGCTTTTGTGATAGGTAGCGGGCCTATTGCATCAATCCCCCACTTTTCAAACACATCAAATGCCATAATGGTTTTTCGTAGCTCTGGCTTCAACACTCTCTTCCCAAATGCTTGACACCTATTGCAAGACCTACACCAATGGTGAACATCCTTGTGGAAACTAGGCCATACATACCCCTCTTGCAAGATCTTATGCAAGGTGATCTTTAGAGCAAAATGGCCGCCACATGCGCCTTCATGATTCTCTTCCAACACTCTATAAAGCTCCTCCCACCAAGGTACACGTCTCAACACGAGATCAGCCCCTTTCATGTACAAGACATCACCAATCAATTTGTACCTGTATGCTCTACGCACAAAACCATACTTCTTAGACTTCTGAATGTCCTTTGGAATGATTCCTGTTAGCAAAAACTCCTCTTCTTGAGCCAAACTTTCCCGACCATGATAAAGAGGTAAAGTGGTCCTCAACACAAATAGCTCCCCAATCATGCTTTGAGCTGCTTCATGTGCCTCTCCATTTAGAGCACGTTCAATGTGTTTGATGCTCCATGCTTCAAACTTTTTTAACAGGCCTTTAATTCTGAAACACATTTCCTTCAATGAGCTGTTCTTGCTCTTCCACACACCCAGCAGTTGCTTCACCACTAACAAGACATCACCTTTTATGCTCAACCTTCTAACCCCATGCTTCAAACAAATGTGTAATCCGGCTTCCAAAGTAGCATATTCAGCCTCACTGTTACTATGCGCATCCAATTTGAACCCTCTCTTGCATACTAGCTTCCCCTCTGGATCATAAAGTGCTATACCCCCTGAAGCCGCATCATGGCTCTTTCTGTATGAGCCATCAAAGAACAAAACATGTGCATTGCTGATTTGTGGCACTTCTTCACCTACCTTTCTATGCTGTCTTCCACTAGAAAAGAGAACTCAAACTCTTGCAGCTCGATCACCCATTTCTTGACCACATTTGACATGTTAGTGCCATTAATTAACTGAGGCAAAAAAGCGTAAATCGTCAAGAAAACAAAAGGTCGTGGTAGCAAGTAATGACGAAATCGTCTCGACAAGAAAATATTACACTGGCCATCACTAGCTCTACTTCCGAGAATTTTCTCTCTGCTACCAACTTCACTCGGCTTGCACAATACACTGGCCTCATATAATGGCTGCCCTTCCCCTTTTGCAATAGCATGGCTCCAATGGCATCATCCCCTACTGATGGATTTACATAAAACACTTTCTCCCAATCAGGAGCCTGCATGGCTGACAACCCCCCTAACACCTCTTTCACCTCTTGAAACACTTCTTCACACTTGTCATCCCATTGCAATGGATCATGCTTTGACACTTGTTGTAATGAATAAAAAGCTGAGAAGACAATGGAATAAACCGCGCCATGTACTTCACTTTGTGTATAAAGGTTGCCAATTGCTTTGTACTCGTAGGTGATGGAAGAAGAATAATAGATTTAACCTTGTGTATACCTTGGTTGTGCTAGATGACATTTCTTTGGATTTAGTTGTCCTCCACATTCATCATATCGAGCCAATGCCATCTGCATCTTCTCATGGTGTTCAGCCCTACTGCTGTAGACACAGAAGTCATCCATAAAAGCTTTAACACAACTACCAACAAATGGTGCCAATACCCAATTTGCTCTCTCTTGATAGAAAGATGGTCCATTTGACAACCCAAATGGCAATACCGTGTAGCAATAATAGCCCCATGGCGTAATGAAAGTTGTCTTTGTGCGGTCTTTAAGAGCAATCTTCAATTGAAAATAGCCTGAAAAACCATCACACACACTGTACCTCTCATAACCACCACTGAATCCAAGATCTGATCAATGAATGGAAGAGGATATGGGTTCTTCTTAGTGGTTGCATTTAAGGGCTTAAAATCTACACAAATCCTCCACTTCCCATCCTTCTTTGGGCTGACTACTACTGGACTCACCCATTTTGTGGTCTCCACTGGGACTATGAACCCTGCCTTCAATAACTTGTCCACCTCTTCTTGCAAGGATTCCATTTGCTCTTGACCCATCCTTCTTAGCCTTTTCCGCACTAGCTTAGCACCTTCTTTCAGCTCTATATGCATCTCTTCACCCTTGAACCCTCTGATCTCTTCGTACGAAGTAATGAACAAATCAGGAAAACTAGCCAGCATGTGCAAATATATCTCCTTCTCCATAGTTGAGAGGTCTCCACTGATCATTTGTGTCATCAATTCCTACTTCTTTGACAACTCAACCTTGGTTTGCATCAGCCCTTCAATCACTTCATAAGGCCCTTCACTTTCATCTTCAACCTCATTTGCAAATGCAACTAAACCAGACTCCTGGATTTCTTTATCCATCAAAAGAAATGCAACATCAGCATCCTCATCTCACTGCTGGTAGTACTATCATTGTCTTCATTAGACACTGTGGAATAGTCTTCATCACTAGACTCATCTTCATCTTCATAAATCTCTTCCAATCGTTTCCTTGTGTCCATATTATATAGCTTCTTGGTACCTGTCTTTCCATAGAGGCTAATCGTACCATGTCTCCAATCCTCAACAGCTCCCACTGCACGTAACCATGGTCTACCCAGTATAATAGGATATGCTCCCAACCCCGCTGGCATCACATGAAAATCAACCACCACCTTTGCATCATATGCCTCCACTTCTAAGCTCTTTACAACACCCAAACATTTTACTTTTTGATGGTTTGCCAATCTGATCCGAAAGCCTGACACCCCACTCACTGTAAGTCTTCTCAATGCATGAGTGTGTTATGACACATATTTGGGCTCCACCATCCACATAACCTTGTCCCATATTTTTTCTTTTGTGCCACACATCTACTATTGGAAAAATGTCTGGTAGCTCATCCATTGCCAACACCTTTACTGAACCTCTCTCTGGCTCTTTCTCCATTGGGTTAACCATCCTCTTCCATTGTCTCTTTAGCTTAGGCACCATCTCTATGATCTGCCCAAAAGTAACATCTGCCTTCCTGCTTGTCAGATCCTCCTTCAAGTCATAGCTTAATTGCCCATACCCTAGTGGAAAATCTGAAACATGAAACTTGCGACACGAGCCTTCCTTTTTCTCTTGGCGTTGACATCCTCTCCTTCATATCTTTCCCTTCTTCTTACTAGGACCTGGGGCACTTCTTCCTTCCTTTTCCTCTGTGGTCCTCTTCCCAATAGGCATCACTAATGTATCCTCTAGCTTTGATGCCTTCTCCAAGGTGACTATACTTATCACTTTTGTCTTTCCTTTTTCCTTCTGGATTAGTCCACTGGTTCATTCTTCTCCCTTAATTTTGATGTCATAATCATTTGACCTAGTTAGCACCTGTCTTGGCAATGGATACATGTCTCCCCCCATCCTTGGTGGCTTATCACATTGCGGGCTGATGTGGCCCAACTCTCCGCAATTATAACATGTGGCGTCCGCCTCCAGAACCTACCATTGCTTTGTCCAACACCATTCCTAGGTCTTTCTTCACCTCCTGGCTGATTTGCAAACCTCCCTCGACCTCGATTATTTCCCACTTGACCAAGCATGTTTAGGATGAGATTCTTCATTAAATCTACCACTTGCCTCATGTCTTGCCTTAGCCCATCATCTTGCACTGATGTAGTGACCACTACTGGCATAACTTGAGGAGTAACAGCAACCACTGGTTCATGATGAACCCCTGGCATGCGACCTTGCGAAGAATCCATAGGCTGAATTTCAGACCTTATGGGCAAAGACTCCACCCCTAACTGGCTCATTTTCCTCAGCTTCCACTCTTTGTTCCTTGCTACCTCTAGTGCATCTTCATATGTCCTAGGCTTCTTTAGCTCCACTCTCCAAAGTATATTCTCCCAAAGACCAGCCAAGAACCTGTCCTTCTTCATCATGTCAGGTGGGGATACTTGTGGTGCTAAGGCCTTGCACGTCCGCTCCCATGACAATGAAAACTTACGTATGTACGCATCTACTGGCTCACCTTCCTTTTGCACTAAAGCCTGTACTTCTTGCCACACTTTGTCAGGATCTTCTATCTTCACAAACTCCACTTCCAAACCATGCCGTGGATTGTCCCAACTCAACCTTATGGGTGGATCAGCCCCGCGCAACTCCTCTTCAAATGCTTTGGACCAAACTCATGCATCACTCTTCAAACAGATTTGGAGAAGACGTAACATCTGCGCAGGGTCATGAATCTGGTTGCTAATGCAGGCAACCTCCATCTTTTCCAAAAAGTCTTCGACATCTTCATGACCTCTTCCATGAAACTCCGGATAAGAGAAAGCCATGGCTACCCAAGTTACGATGCTTTGAGAACCCCTTCGAACACACGTGCAAGAACCCAAAACTTTTGACTGACTCAATTCCCAGAAACTTCAATGGAGCTCAACTTTAGAAAAGGACAAACACATGCACATCAAATGAGTTTTCATAGTTAATCATTGGAATTACAACAGGCAAAGGGGATTCCTGTATCTCTCTTAATCTTCTTGGCCCGAACATAAAGACTATGTGCTGCTAGAAAAAAATCTTCCTGGACACATGAACATTTATCTGGATTCTTTGAGTTAAATGAAAAGGAGTGAATTGAGGGCCATTTTGATCATCCATTAAAGTCAACCATGCAACTCCCAAGAAAGCACACCTGTCTTATCCTCTGATTTTGCCAAAATTTCAGCAGCATAACAACATAAATGCCTTAAAATACCAAAAGACCAGCCATCATAACTTGGGAAAATTTTGACAGAGTTTCCCCAGAAGTAGAGCAGTGAGAACCCAAAATATAGACTGTATATGTATGCATAGACTGTCAACAATAGAACCCGAGCATCAAGTAGGAAACACTAGTACATAGCCTATGGCGAGGTCACTAAAAGGGTGCTCCAGCTACCTGTATCACCGAAAGGATCTCCACATTTCAGAATCCCCCAGCTCAATAAAACCTCACGCTATCGACCCTCTCACGAAGGCTAATGCAAATCGCGTATAGTCAAGTCTCAGAAATGACTATCTTCCAGACCAAGTCTCAGAAATGGCTGGGACTGCCAAATAAAACCAAATATGGCTCCACAAAGGCGTACAATGGCAGTTTCCACAAGTAACGTACAATACCAGCAGACAATGCGCTCAAACAGGCGCCAAATGATGCATACCCACAACAACTACAAGTGACACCACTGCTAGTATATCACTGCACTCCAGTTACATGTACCTATGTGAATCACCTATACCTGTCCCTGTAGCCTGTAACCTGTAGTTTGCAACCTGTAATCCTGAATCTCGAAGCTTGAAGCTTGAAGCTCGAACCTGAAGGTGCTCGAAGAAGATCCTCAGTGGGGGCACCAAAAGAATGTGAGCGGGATGGAAACACACAGAACGCCTCTATAATGACCCGACACACACTCTTGGAAGGATATACGCACACACTATGGGGCACCACTCGGCTTACACAACACACCTGGCCGAAACAGGGAACACACCGATGGAGTGAGAGGAAAGAGACTATCCGTTTGCCCACTCCACACAAAGAGATACACACACACACACACACACACACACACACACCCACCCAAAAAACTCAGCACAAAAGAGGATAATTTCTTATGTTTAGATACAATCAAGCTTGGGCCAACACCAAGGGGGCAAATAGCTCCACAGTATGGGTAAAAAAAGCCAGATACAATCACAAACTGGAGCAGAAGCTTCGCTCATAGGAGAAACTTACACAGTCAAAACAGCAAAAAAACAGTGAGAAATTTGGCATAATGGACAGTTCCATCGCGTCTGGAACCGCCTGAAACCCTAGTCTACAATGTCAAAGTGCTCAAATCCGACCTCGGATGAGCAGTTTACGGCCAAAACAGGCTCCAAAATGAGCAAAAACACAGTTGCGGCTGTTCCTCCTCTTCTCTCCACTCTTTTTCTGGTCTTCTATCTTTTTTTTCAGTTCCCACACTTAGCTTTATTACTTGGGCACCCTTGGCCTTTTAGATGACCTCAAACGGACCCCGAACAGGCCAAAAACTGACCTTGCAGTGCATAGTTGTCACCTTTTTGCATCCATCCGCACACCTCGCACTCGAATTTTCTCAATAATGCATCCCGCCACCACATGAAGTGGCCCCAAAAAGTGGTCCTCATGATGACCTTTCTGCATAATTATCACAAGAAAACACCCACGTCTGTCCGTACTTCTCCGCGTGCAAGTTTTGACCCCATTCGCCCTCTTGACGCCACTAGATGCCATCTGATGCACCTCCTTGCCTCATGTCATCGGCCCATGGATAGCTTCCTCGAGAAGTTTTACGCGCTACCAACTCCTCATTATTATAGAAAACACACTGGTACTGGTAATAGTGAAAATCGATGCACTATGTACACCCTGTCCTACATGTACACATGTGGGCCCCACGTAACCACCTGGCTTGGGAAAATGGGGAGTCCTTTATTTGATGCACCATGCATGTATATGTATATATGCACAATACCTTGCTCCAAAAAACTCCTGACACCGTGAGGGAATTGATGTTGTGTTTGATATGTGTTTTGCATAGTGCATGAAGTTTCCATCTTCATTGCACTAGCTAGTATTGAAGGAACACAAGAAATTGTATTGTAAAATGTCTCTCTTGATGGGAGAAACCATAATACAAAGCCTTTTGGAGAGGGGACCGGCTCCATGCAAGTCCGGTCCTCAGCTGTTGTCAATTTATTAATTTCTCTCTCTTTTGAAGTATTGTTCATGCTATCTAACTAGGTGTTATGATTTTTGTTGCTCTCTCCATCCAAGCACTCTTGTTATTCTCATTAGGAAGCTATTCTAATGAAATGCTCACTATGTTCATGCTATTTTCCGCTACACACAAGTTACTAGACCATTAAATGTTACATTGGTATCAGAGCACAAGGTTTCCCTTTTCTTGCTCAAGAAGGGAGGTCCTCAAGCTAGCTATAAATGGTTGGTACTATTGATTGCATGTGAGTAAGTAGAATAGGGATTTTTCAGCCTTGCAGTGCGCCTGCCTTTGTGCAGTTAACGGGGCATCACCGTCAAGAGCTATGGTCTTAATAATGGAGTCCTACAGGGCATGCCTACGGCTTAACCACTATTGAGCTATTAGAAGCTTGACAGGAGCCGGTGTTGTTTTGGTGTTGAATGACCCTCTCTTCTATTCCTTGCAATTAATGGTATTCAAGCCATGGGTACAGTAGCTTGAGTGCTTTTTCTAAAGGGGTAAAGAGGAGTAGCAACTAGGGCTTGAAGTGTCAAAGTACACCTCAAAGTTGTTAGAATGGCTGACAATAGTAAAGAGAGTGAAATTAATGTTGATAACTTTGATTTTGCTAATGAGCAAGCTACTAATGATGCCCCGATGCTTGTTAACTATCATGTTTCTAGGCTTCAACAAGCCATGGGCAATCCATCCCTCCAAAGTGAAGTGCAACAGCAGCTTTGTGCTCATGGGATTCTTCAAGCTCCCCACCATGACGAGAGAACACCTAGGAAGCCTCCTTGTGAGACTTCCAAAAGAGGTCTCTCTCTGATTCGAAAAGAAGAAGAGGATCCCTATGAAGGGCTCAAAAATTTTCTCCTTGATGACGCATCTCCTTCTCAAAGGATAATTCAAGAGCCTCCACCGAAGGAACGAGAAAGAAGTGAGTCTCCCTCCACCTCGGCGGAGATGGCTCCACGAAGACGGTGGGCTCGCATACTTCTCCACACCATACTTCAAAGAGGGATGACAAAGTGCAAGAGAAGAAAAAGGCGAGAAAGAGGACACCCTCTTCTCCATCTTCTTCATCCTCTTCCTCTTATGAAAGTGATGGTGAAGACAAAGAAGATCAAGGAAAGAAAAAGGCAGGAAAGAGGGTGACCTCTTTCTCCATCTTCCTCAAATTCTTCGTCTTCTAAAGAAAGTGATGGTGCAACCTTTGAACCATCAAAAAGAAGAGGCCATAGGATATCCTATGCCGCGTGGAAGAGGTCATCCAAGCTCAAGAAATTCAAAGAGGGAGGGAAGAGCATCTCTTTCCTTACCTATGATGGCACTTTTGGTGCTACGGACAAAGTCTTGGCCTTTATCCAACAATTTGATGCGGCGTTCGGAGATGAGGGATTCACGGAGTCCTCTAAGATACACTATGTAGCTATGCACTTTCAAAAGTCTTCCAAACAATGGTGGTCTAGCCTACGGGCCAACGGTGAAGCTCCACGAACATGGAAATCTTTAAGAGCTTCCATTATGAAGCAGTTTTTGGCCACCGATGCCAAAGACAAAGTACTCACCGAATGGTGAAGCTTAAAGCTCTCTCCCTATGAATCCATCCACAAATATGTAGACAAGTTTTGGGACCTACAACTCAAAGCCACTGTCTTCAAAAAGTTGGACTTTGGAGAGCAAAAGCAACAATTTTGCGCCGGCTTAACCAAAGAAATGGCGGAGTATGTCAACTCCCAAAGGCCACGCACCATATCGGCGGTAATACATCATACTATGGTGGCCTCTCGAATCAATTTCCAAACAGGGGCTAAGAGGAATTCTAAGCCCCCTGAAAACAAGGGTTCCAATGAGCCTAAGGGAGGACAATGACCAAAAGTCTCCTAAGGGAAATTCCAACAAAGCTAAGGAGAAGGGAGTTTACAAAGGCAAAAATAAACTCTCTCTTGAAGAGCTTGAGCATTATTGGAAGGATAACCAGTGTTTCAAGTGCGGCAAACAAGGGCATTCGTATTGCACTTGTCCCCAAAAATGATCCTCCTAGAGCTACCTTGGTCGAAATCCAAGAGGAGGAAACTCACCACAAAGGATCTCCTCTATGCCATGCTTCGGGAAAGGTAAGAGAACATGATGCTTTTATTCTCTTTGACCCCGGTTCTACTCACAATTTTATATCTATAGAGTTGGCCACCAAGCTAGGCATACAAGCCTACGAGATGGGAGATGTCCTACCCGCAGACGGTGCTTTCAAGAGGCAAGAAGCTTCAGTCACTCCCTTAATAGAGAAATTGAGGCTCCATGTTCAAAGCTATGTGGACAAAGAGGACTTCTTTATCTCTCCTCTCAAGCATGAGGATGTAATCCTAGGGGCACCATGGTTTGATCGCATGGCTGCTGATGGCGGGAAAAAAAGCAGTGCAATCGGGTGGCCTTTGTACTCATGCACACTCCACAAACCACGCCTCATGCAAACAAGCAAAGAACAAAACAAAGGGGGCACCACCCTAAATTAAGAGGTTTAGGGACCTCACACATAGTGCACATAGGCAAGTGAGACTTCTGGCATTATGATGGCATCAAAACATATGGCAAAACACATAGAAACGAAGCTTAGGGACCTTATGTAGCATATATATACACAAGACATCAGCTTAACAATACAACGGCCTTTGATCATACATAACAAGGATATAGAGAAGCAAGCCAAGGATGGCATAATCCCTTGTCAAAAACAATCAACCCACAAGTAGGTATGATCCTACTAGCAACACATCAATACCTTAGAGAATGATGGCGAGGATGGTGGCCATGGAGCATGAGAGAAGACTCCTTATTTAGGTTTTAGGGCTAGTAATGTAGCATACTAGAGGGAGAGAGAGAGAGGGAGAGAGAGTAGAGCTCCATCCATAGCTCCTCGTTGTGAGCAAGGTCGTCATAACTTCGTTGCTTGGTGAAGTGGGTGAAGTGTTGGTTTTGAGTGAGAGAAGGCCTCCTTATATAGGTTTCTGAGAGGGTTTAGGATTAGGGATAAACATGCTTAAATCCGTTGATTGGGGTTACTTTTTGCTTAGGGTGGTCAACAGATTGAGGTCACCTGATATGTCACCATCAAGATATTCTCTAGAGTGATGTGAGAGGGGAGGGTAAATGCTGATTTTTTTGATTGTGACACATGGGGATAAGGCCTTGACCAGCATTTAAGAGCAGGTAAGGTGGCTGTTGAAACTGGAGGTTCTGCACATGTCAGGGGGGGACCTGCGGGGGGGAGGTGACAGTTGGGTCCTCCTGAATATCAAATTCTCAAAAAATCCTCAACCATGGCTTCTTTTGACATGTGTTCTTTGAAAAAATCAGCATGTCTCTTTTCAACTCAAAAGTCTTTATCCCTGTTGACTCACCTTTACCATAAGATTTTCCCCTTTTCTCCTCCTGTAACTGCATTGTTGATGCCCAATCACTGCTTCTAGTAACAGTGAACTGTTACCTACCAAATACTTATGGTGCAGTAAAAAATATTTACCATGGGTAAAAAAAGTTACTGTAGGTAAAAAGTGATTTGTATTTACCATGTAGGTGAAAAATATTTACTGTAGGTAAAAAATATTTACTGTCGGTAAAAAAGTGAAAATGGAGTATGCTGTGCTGTGAGTCCACACGAACATCCTCGTGTAAATTTCACTAGAAATTCACACCTAGAATGGGCTATTATGTAAGATATAGGTTGTAGGCATGCATAAGAGCTCGTTCCCGCGTATCTTCTGTCCATGGCACTTTTTACTCTTTGGTGCTTGTGAAGTAGATTTTTCTTCTCTTTCGAGATCCCTTGGACTAGAGTATCCTCATCTCCCCAACAACTGACTGTGCCTTAATTGCATCTTCAGAAGGGGTCCTAAAAACCATGCATCATATAGCCCTCCCTCTTAAGCTAGAGGTATTTGATGCCTCTAGCTGTAGGTTGTGCTACAATAGGGTTCTCTTTAATACTTACCCACCTGGTACCAATTGAATTTGCCATGTTACTGCTTTCTTGGCTGATGCACCCTGTTTAGTCCTTTCTGATGAATAATTGTATCCATCCATGACTAACAACTGGTCTCCTAGACCCTTGAAAGCCATACCCCATCCATTGTCAATATCCGCTTTCACTGGTAGCATTCTCTTTTTTTCTTTTTTTCTTCTCTTTTTTTTCTTTTTTTTTTCTTTTTTTTTGTCTTCCCTTTTTTTTTTTTTTTATAACGACTATGTACATGATTGTTACCTTAGTTGGAGCTCGAAAATGATGAGCTCTCCTCTGAACCATCCTTAGCATTGATTTCACCAGCATATGGCTGTGAAAGACGACATTGGTAGGCCTTCAATCGCCAACCATTTACCGGAGTCTGATGTACCTTACCATCTAGGTCACCTAGTTGGTAACTACCATTTGAGAACCTCTATATCACTACAAAAGGGCCTTCCCACTTAAGCAAGAACTTACCATCCTTCCTGCGATCAAAGCGATTGTCGTATCTGAGCACTAAAGAACCTTCCTTGATACCTTTCTTGACAAGGTTGTGATTGAACTTCTTTCGTTTCTTCTCTGCCTGGGCTGCATAGTACTTCACTGCTGACTCTCGATCTAGCCCTAACCTCTCCAAATCGATGATTCTTCCTTCCACCTGCTTCTCTTGACTATCCTCTTGATGTGCTTTTAGAACTCGGAGGCTCGCTAGCTCCACTTCTATAGGCAATAGTGCCTCTTGCCCGTAAACCAAGTGAAAAGGTGTATACCCCAAGGATGTTTTAAAGGATGTTCTGTAGGCCCAAAGTGTTGCATCTAGGTGTTTGTCCCATGCCTTAGGATGTAAATGCACTTGCTTAGTGATGATTTTACATATAAGACCATTTACCTTTTCCACAAGACCATTGCACTGAGGGTAGTATGGTGTAGAGTGCCTGCGCTTGATTTTTAACTTGCTCATCAATTGCCCGACTAAATCAGCTCGAAATCCCAGTCCCCTATCCGAGAGAATCTCCAAAGGTGTGCCAAAACAGCAACAAAGGCATTCAAAAATGAAATCACTCACGTCCTTGGCTGTGATGCGCTTTGTGGGACGAGCTTCTGCCCATCTGGTCATGTACTCCACCCCCCATAATGATGTATTCCTTCCCTGATTGAGTGCAAGGTAGTGGCCCTATTGCATCTATCCCCCATTTTTCAAATGGCCCATAGGTTTTGATTGGATGCTGATTTTCATGGGTAAGACGCCTTGGTCCAACTTTTTGGCAAACCTCACATGTGCGGCACCAATGTTGTACATCTCGATGGAGGCTTGGCCACGTGAACCCTGCTTGTAAAATCTTTCTGCTAGTAATCTCTTGTGCAAAGTGGCCACCACACACACCTTCATGACAACTAAACAAAATATCCTTTATCTCTTGGGATGCAGGAACTCTCCTTAAGACAGCATCTTTCCCTCTACAATACAAGTCCTCATTCACTAAGCTATAGCTGGTAGCCTTTTTTGCCAACCACCTACGTTCACTTTTACTCATACCAGAGGGTGCTTCACAATGCTCAAGAAAGTAAAGTAAATCATGCAGCTCTTCCTTTCCCTGGTATAAAGGACTTTTCACAAGGATAGCACCTACTATGAGAGTTTGTAGTTCTTCACCTGCTAAGGCATCTGCTTCTCAATTTTGATCTCTAGGTACAAAGTGCACTCGAACTTCTTTAAAACCCTTCAACAAGGCCTTTGCTTCCCTCATCTTAACAGACAATTTGTCATTTTTACAGGCCCATACACCAACCATTTGCTTAACAATCAACATGGAGTCACCAAAAACATTTAGCTTTGTGATGCCCTGAGAAAGACAACATTGCAACCCTAAAACAAGGGCATGGTACTCTGCCTCATTGTTAGAATGAACCTCTTTTAGATGAAACCCTTTTGCAAAGATCTTCCCCTTCTCTGGACCTAATATTACTATGCCTGCTGATGCCTTGTCTTTGGTCCTCTTGTAAGCCCCATCAAAATACAGACTGTGTGCTCCCAGTAGAACTTCAGGCTCCGGGATAGGCGGTACCTTACTAGGTGCCTCTTTCTTGGCCTTCTCATAACACCTTTGTGTGAGGACATCTGCCAAACAAGCACGGGTGGAATCCTCTACTTGTAGTGTGTAGTCAAACTCTTGAAGCTGCACCACCCACTTTGCTATTCTTTGAGACAATTCCATGTGTTGTAGGGCATATGGAAAAACCTCCTCAGTTGTGATCACCACAAATTGTCTCGGAAGTAAGTAAGCCCGAAACTTCTCCACTGCAAACTTAAGAGCTAGTACCAATTGCTCAGTTGCGATGAAACCCTTTTCAGCAGTTGTCATCACTCTACTAGAGAAGTAGACTGGTCTCATGAGAGATGTCTTTGGGTCTTTTTGCATTAAGACAGCTCCTAGAGCTTCTGGACCTACACTAGGATTTACATAGAATAATTCACCCCATGTGGGTTGTAGGACGATAGGCAATGAGCTCAAAATGGTTTTAACTTCTTGAAAGCACCTTTCACCCTCCTCACTCCATGTCAATGTAGTGTGTTTAGTGAGCTGCCGCAAAGGATGGATTGCCTGAGAAAGGAGATGTATGAATCGTCCCATGTAGCGAACCTTTTGAATGAAGGAGACTAGTTGCTTCACGTTTGAAGGAGTAGGTAAAGCTAACAATGTCTTTACCTTTTCAGGGTCAGCCTCAATACCATCTTGAGACACAACATGGCCTAGTAGAGTGACCTTGCTCTCACCTATGTGGCACTTGTCTTTATGCAATTGCCCACCCAATTGGGCCAGACGGGTGAAACCTTCATCAACCTTGGACAGATGTACTTCCCTAGAGCTGTAAATGTAAAAATCATCAATGAAGACTCGTATGGACTTACCAAAGTAAGGTTGAAACACCAAGTTCATAAACCTCTGGAAAGTAGCTGGGGCATTAGTTAAACCAAAAGGCATAACTCTATAAGCAAAACACCCCCAAGGTGTTATGAAGGTAGTCTTTCTTTGGTCTTCATCTGCAATTGTGATTTGGAAGTAGCCTGAGTACCCATCACACACTGTGTACCTTTCATGACCAGCCACTTCATTTAGTATTTCATCTTGAAAAGGCAAAGGAAAATGGTCCCTTTTTGTGGCTGCGTTTAGAGGCTTGTAATCCACACATACCCTCCACTTCCCATTTTTCTTTGGTGCTACCACAACTGGAGACACCCACTCAGAATCTTCCACTGGGTAGATAAATCCTGCCTTGAGTAATCTTTTTACTTCTTTTAAGAGTGCATCTTGTTGCACTAACCCTAATCTCCTTAGCCTTTGCACCACTGGTTTGGCACCTTCCTTTAATTGGATATCGTGTTGAGTTACCGTCACTCCTTTAAGGTGCTCGTAATCAGTTATAAAGAGGCCAGCATGCTTCTTTAGTACCTGCAAATAGGGTTCTCTCTCTTCTTCTAGTAGGTCCTTAGCTAGCATCTCCTCTAAGCCTGTGGCTTCTTCCTTGTTTAGAGAGTCTTGACCACCTTCTCCTTCTGGGTTTCGCAGTATTATACCCACGACTTCCAAAGAGCTAGCATCCTCCTCAGATGAAGAGCAGCTGCTTGTGCTCCATTCATCCATAGAAGTCTCCATCTCTAGGTCTTGATGTCTACCCTGCTTCATGTCATACACAATTTTATGTTTCTTGCCACCTACCTTATGATTTGGTCGCAACTCAAGGGAACTTGTCTCCCAATCTTGCCTAGCTTTCATAGCCATAAGCCAAGGTCTTCCAAGGATTAGCGGATAGCCCTCCCCCTTAGTTGGGATCACATAAGCATCAATTGAGATTGCAACACCAAAAGCTGAAACCTTCACTCCATTAACCTTTCCCACACAAGCCACCCTTACATTATTTGCCATCTTAGCTTGTAAGGAAGTTTGCTCGTTTACTTCCAAACCCAACCTATGCATTAATTTCTCTGTCATAACACAAATCTCGGCTCCACCATCTACGTACACATTGGAGACTCACTGACTCTTAATCTCTGCATCAATGACTGGCACGATATCCTTCATGCCTCTCGCACTAATAGACCCAACTGACTTTGCCTTAGCCCTCCTGGTGCTGACCATCTTAGACCAGGTTCTACGCATCTTTGGGGAAAGGTGGAGGAGTTGTTGCCATGAAATCTTTGGTCCTTGCTTACTCACATCTGCTACCAGGTCGTAAGGTATGGATCCTACCCCAAGTGGAAAGTCTTCTACTCCTATGTGCCTCCTTGACCTACTCTTCCTTTTCTTGTCTCCTATCACTTGGGAGGAACCCTCATTCCCTTTATCCGGCTCTGAAGCTTCCATTTCATCAGTTCTTTGTCTCCTAACTCTCTTTATTGGCATGGCAAGAGCTTCCTCCATTTTTTCTTTCCCTTTATCCTTACCATTGTCAAGACTTATGACAAAGACAGCCCTGTCCTCCCCTCCCGATGGTAGTGAAGGGATCTCTGCTAGTGCTTGTGGTGGTGGAGGAGGGGGTCTCAATATTTGGATTGGTGGAGCCACGTGTGCATTTTGTCCATTTAGTGGCCTAGCTCGAGGAGGAGTGACTTGCTGGCGAGGAGTCCGTCTTTGATTACCATTTCCTTGATAGCGTCGTGGATGGGGGCAATAATACATGCCGTGACCTACCTCTCCACAGTTGTAGCAAATGTACTCACGTGCTTGCCTTTGTCCTTCTTGTCTATTTCGTTCATTTCCTGGCTGGGGAGCCCTTACACCTTGAACCAGATTGATGGACAAGCTCTCTAGTTGATTGGTGATTTGTTGAAGTAATTCTTGTTGAGAGGACTCTTGGTCTGTTGCTCCTGTCCCTGCTACTACCCTTGTCGTAGGTTGAGCTAGCGGTGGAGGCTCCATTCCCCCTTGTAGTTGAGCTTGGAATTTTAACTTCCTATCCTTCTCCCTTGCATAAGTCATAGCTTTATCAAAGGTATCTGGGAATTTACCTTTTACCTTTTCTCGAAGGATGGGGTAAAGCCCTGCCAGGAAACAGTCCTTCTTTAGGCATTCTGGCGCCCTTTCTCCTTCACCTAGTGATGCACACCATTTCTCCCACAGGTTGGAAAACTTTCCTTCATAGCTTCTATAGTCATTGGGTGATGTTTGGCGTAGCTCTAAGAGCTGTCTCCATATCTCCTCTGGAGGCTCATGGCGGCGAAATTCTTCGATGAAGGTCATCTTTAAGGACTCCCAGTCTCTTCTTTCTTCAGGTGCCAAAGTTTGATACCATAATTTTGCACCTTCCCTCAAGACCAAAGGAAAGGCCCTTAACTTAGTAGGCTTACCATAAAAATTAGGGAAGGCCATAAGTGAGAGAGTAAACAATTACACAAACAGCTCCAATTTATTTTAAAATAGAGTATGGTAATTACAATTTGGAGCTTTAGCACAACTTAGCTTAAAATAGGATGAAGATCGACACATCAAAGGAATGGTAATAGTCTAGTAAGGGTAGAATGACAGGATGAGGAGAGCGCAAGATTTTCCCAAGTCTCTCGGCTCCAAACAACAGGGCTATTCTTTGCTGATAAAAGATTTTTCTATCAATACAAATATTCACACGGATATGATGCACAAAATGGAAAGGAAACATGCGGGGATCATCATTCTCATTATTGGCATCCATACTTACACACAAGAGCCTAGCTTAGTTGCACCACCTTGGGACCAATGAGCCTGATCAGCCACAGAAGGTCAGCACCTCGGATCACTTTGACTCTTCCTGATGCATTTGTGAAGACGTAAGGTGTGATGGCAACACTTTGTACAATGCTGAGCCTTTTAGCAAGCAACAATTGGATGCTATTACCATAATCAGCATGACGAATGAAAGTGACACCATTAATGTGCAGCACATCATCAACTAAGATAGTTTCCTTAGATTGAGATAACTTCTTGAAAATTAGCAGCAAAGGTAGGGCAGGGAGGCTTTTCACCCGGTCTCCAAAGCACTTTGGACAATATCCAAAGTGATCTTCACACGGACAGGAGGTTGGCTTGGGATTGGTGGTGTCTGGATTCACAAAGTGCACTGGGAGCACTCGCAGACGGGCGGCAATCTTGTAGGCAAGCCTTCTCCTCTTTGCTTCAGGAGGATTTAGGGGTGAGAGTCGTGGTTGCAAGTTGGAGGTTGAAGTTGGTTGCTCACTAGCCTTTTTCTTGCCTGTAGTGGTCATGTAATCCCTTATTAATGAGATTAAGCCAAATGTTACCTTACGCTTGAGCACGCGCTGCGGCCTTGGGCCACTTAGGTGTAGAGGTGATCTTCCTCCTCTTAGTCGGCTCCTCAGGAAAGAGAGGTCTGGTGATGCTTTCTCTTCCCTTAATGTGTGTCACAGTACCTTCGTGTATGTTGATGTAGAATATTTCAAGCTCGTGTGCGTTGGAGGTTTCTAGAGAACTCATAGGTTGAGAGGAGAGGTATATCAAGCTCTTCTTCTCACTCTCCTTCGTTGGCGACGATCACGAACAAGGCATGTAGAAGAACTTACTTCTTGAATTTCAATGACACTGCAACCTGGTAACAAGACCTCGATGAAAGCTTTTAAGGCCTCTAAAGCCTCCTCCTCTTCTGTTCTCCAATTTGCAAACTCCTCACGCCATTCGTCCATGTTGTAGATTGCACATCTTCATTGCTTGTGGACTGAAGCTCTGTGTAGCCCTCCTCCGTGGGGGCACCAAAATGATGGCGGGAAAAAAAGCAGTGCAATCGGGTGGCCTTTGTACTCGTGCACACTCCACAAACCACGCCTCATGCAAACAAGCAAAGAACAAAACAAAGGGGGCACCACCCTAAATTAAGAGGTTTAGGGACCTCACACATAGTGCACATAGGCAAGTGAGACTTCTGGCATTATGATGGCATCAAAACATATGGCAAAACACATAGAAACGAAGCTTAGGGACCTTATGTAGCATATATATACACAAGACATCAGCTTAACAATACAACGGCCTCTGATCATACATAACAAGGATATAGAGAAGCAAGCCAAGGATGGCATAATCCCTTGTCAAAAACAATCAACCCACAAGTAGGTATGATCCTACTAGCAACACATCAATACCTTAGAGAATGATGGCGAGGGTGGTGGCCATGGAGCATGAGAGAAGACTCCTTATTTAGGTTTTAGGGCTAGTAATGTAGCATACTAGAGGGAGAGAGAGAGAGGGAGAGAGAGTAGAGCTCCATCCATAGCTCCTCGTTGTGAGCAAGGTCGTCATAACTTCGTTGCTTGGTGAAGTGGGTGAAGTGTTGGTTTTGAGTGAGAGAAGGCCTCCTTATATAGGTTTCTGAGAGGGTTTAGGATTCGGAATAAACATGCTTAAATCCGTTGATTGGGGTTACTTTTTGCTTAGGGTGGTCAACAGATTGAGGTCACCTGATATGTCACCATCAAGATATTCTCTAGAGTGATGTGAGAGGGGAGGGTAAATGCTGATTTTTTTGATTGTGACACATGGGGATAAGGCCTTGACCAGCATTTAAGAGCAGGTAAGGTGGCTGTTGAAACTGGAGGTTCTGCACATGTCATGGGGGGACCTGCGGGGGGGAGGTGACAGCTAGGTCCTCCTGAATATCAAATTCTCAAAAAATCCTCAACCATGGCTTCTTTTGACATGTGTTCTTTGAAAAAATCAGCATGTCTCTTTTCAACTCAAAAGTCTTTATCCCTGTTGACTCACCTTTACCATAAGATTTTCCCCTTTTCTCCTCCTGTAACTGCATTGTTGATGCCCAATCACTGCTTCTAGTAACAGTGAACTGTTACCTACCAAATACTTATGGTGCAGTAAAAAATATTTACCATGGGTAAAAAAAGTTACTGTAGGTAAAAAGTGATTTGTAATTACCATGTAGGTGAAAAATATTTACTGTAGGTAAAAAATATTTACTGTCGGTAAAAGAAAGTGAAAACGGAGTATGCTGTGCTGTGAGTCCACACGAACATCCTCGTGTAAATTTCACTAGAAATTCACACCTAGAATGGGCTATTCTGTAAGATATAGGTTGTAGGCATGCATAAGAGCTCGTTCCCGCGTATCTTCTGTCCATGGCACTTTTTACTCTTTGGTGCTTGTGAAGTAGATTTTTCTTCTCTTTCGAGATCCCTTGGACTAGAGTATCCTCATCTCCCCAACAACTGACTGTGCCTTTATTGCATCTTCAGAAGGGGTCCTAAAAACCATGCATCAGCTGCCAATGTTAAACTCCCTGAAAGGAGAATCTCCTTTAAGTTCAAGGAAAAAGATATGTATATAGATGCTAAGGAAATGGGTAACACTATACCCATTGTACATACACAAGCTTTCAACAAGTCAATAAAGAGCTCTATTTCCATGTACATGATTTTTGTTAAAAATTCTCAAAATAAACTTAATGCTTTAGCAAAAGAAAATATACACAATCAAAAGGAATTAGAGTTATCCAATTTTCTCAAGGGGTTTCAAGATGTCTTTATTGACGACATCCCTTGTGAGCTACCTCCTAAACGAGGCAATAATGACCATGCAATTGAACTTCTTCCAGGAAGTTCACCGCCTAACAAACCTCCTTATAGAGTTTCTCAAGCTCAACAAGAGGAGATTATGCGGCAAGTGCATGAGTTAGTTGAGAAGGGCATGGTTAGGCCTAGCTCATCTCCATTTTGTTCTCCTTTGCTACTAGTGCAAAAGAAAGATGGCACATATCATATGTGTGTCGATTATAGAGCACTAAATAGGATCACTATCAAAAATAGGTTTCCTGTTCCATGGGTAGAAGATCTATTTGATAAGCTACAAGGGTCCACCTACTTCAGTAGGATTGACCTAAAAAGTGGCTATCATCAAATAAGGATAGTTGATCAAGACATTGTAAAGACCGCATTTTGCACTACGTTTGGTCTTTATGAATACATTGTCATGCCTTTTGGCTTGACCAATGCACCAGCCACATTCAACCGCTTGATGGAGAAGCTATTCAGGCCTCACCGAACCTTTATGGGAGTGTTCTTTGATGATATCATCATCTACTCTAATTCATTAGATGAACACAAGCGACACCTCCAGGTAATATTTCAAGTTCTAAGAGAGAATAAACTTAATGTTAATCGAAAGAAAAGTGAATTTTTCTTACAAGAGATTCAGTATTTAGGTCACATTATCTCTCAAGATGGCATCTAAATGGATCCATCAAAGTTAGAGGTAACAAAAGGATGGCCTAAACCAAAGAATCTTCATGAGTTAAGAATCTTTATAGGTATGTACGCATACGGTAGACGCTTCATAGAAAAGTTCTCACGAATAGCAGGACCATTACATGACCTAACAAAGAAAAATGTTAGGTACACATGGTCTGCCAAGGAGAACAATGCTTTTGAAAAACTTAAAGAAAAGCTTATCTCTCAACCTGTGCTTACACTACCGGATCTCTCAAAGCCATTTGAGGTCCAATGTGATGCTTGTGGTGATTGACTTGGAGCTGTTTTGCTTCAAGAAGGGCACGCCATAGGCTATGAAAGTCAAAGGCTCGAGCCTATTGAGCAAGCTCTAGGCATATATGAAAAGGAACTCCTTGCAGTTCTACATGTCTTAGACTCATGAAAGCACTATTTATTGGGGACTCCTTTCATTCGGCGAACAGATCACCAAAGTCTTAAGTACTTCATGACGTAGACTAAGCTCTCCGACAAACAAATGAGGTGGACAAATTTTCTTTCGCAATTTCATTTTCATATTGCTCACATTGCTGGCAAGCATAATCAAGTAGCCGATGCACTCTCAAGACGTGTGAGAGTGAATGCGGTTTCCATAGCAACTCACAATGATCTATCTTCTATGATAGATGAGTATGCTATTGATCCTAATTTTAGAGATCTGATTTCAGCCCTTGCACTAGGGAAGAAAGAGGAACCATTTACTTTACAAGATGGTTATCTTCTCTACGGCAACAGACTATGCGTTGCTAGCTCACTACCTGAGAAAGTAATGTATGAATCTCATGCTCCTCTTTATGCGGGGCATAGAGGGATTTAGTCTACCCTAAAAGGAATTGAAACATATTTCTATTGGCCTACCATGAAAGCGAACATACAAGAGTATGTTTCTAAATGTGTGGTATGTCAAAAGACAAAATTTGATAGAGGGAAGCAACCTGGATTGCTTCTACCCTTGCCAATCCCTAATTCACCATGGGAGAGCATATCCATGGATTTTATCTTTGGATTGCCTAAGTCTATCCATGGGAATATGTAAGATCTCTAACCTCAAGCTAAAGAGCACCCCTGTACTACAAAATAATCATACTGCAAAAAGTTACAATTTTTGGCAGCTTTTCTAAATCTGTCGGTGCCAAGATGTTTAGAATGTTATAGAGCTTTCAAAAATGAATAAAAACAATTTTTGTGAAAATTTTCCTAAAATAGTAAGTTTTTGGTCACCCGACCCATCTAAGTTTTGACCGTCTCGACAAACCGCACTCGTACCCCAAATTTGAAAAAATACATTTTCGGACGCCGGGGGCTGCTAAATATGGAAGGTACTCGGGATGATGCACCTTAGTTCCAGCTTAGTACAACAAGTTTCAGCATTAAAATCCGATTAGAATTGCCCGTCTAAAGTTAAAATCAATTTTCCTAAGGGTTGTGCGGGAGGCACTGGCACTCGGGGGCTGTGCGGGAACAAGGCCCAGGCCACTGCAGGCTTGAGATAGCAGGAAGAGGGAGCCCTCACACATAGATAGGGCTCATGGGGGGTCTATCCATGCAAGAGAGAGAGAGAGAGAGAGAGAGAGAGAGAGAGAGAGAGAGAGAGAGAGAGAGAGAGAGAGACTAAGTGACTTATAAAGCAAGTTGGACACTTGCTAGCAATGCAAACTAGAGCTGCCTTACATGACCTTAGTGCTCCTCCAGATGCAATTAGCAGCAGGGGTCGACCTCTCTAGCTTGAGAAAACTATTTAAGGACCTGCTCACACACACACAAGCACATATGCTCACACACACACACTCCTACACACACACATTGGAAAGGTGTTGCTAGCACACACAACTTCTAGAGAAGGATCAATGGAAGGAAGAGCTGCCCAAATCTCGCAACAAGAACTCCATTGAATCAGCAAATCAAGTCGAATTCAGTCCAACCTACGGTAAATTAAAGTTAATTTCATGCTTAAGCTACAATTCTCTCTATGAATCTCCTAATTCCGCTAATATTATGCATAATCCTAGCTAATCTACTCAATAGATACTCTCTAAATCACCCATGTGATTAGTCTATTTCACTTTCTTAATCCCATTAGCTAAATTATGCATCAAGTCAACCTCCTGATCACAAATTAATCCATGGTTAGTAAGAAGGAATCACCAATTAGTCAGTTCAATGATTGAGTAGTGGAGATTGACCCAATTTCTAGCAATGTAACTAATTAAACAACCCCAATCTGTCATTTCATTAGGAAAGAGTTTAATTAAAGGATTAAACTCATATTACAAGAGATTGATGTGTAATTAGAAGAGTTAAATCCCCCTCTCAAAATTAATTGTCACTAGAGAACGGAATTTCTTCCGCATATGCATAAGACATAACTGCATCTTTCCGTTCATTTTTTAGAAGGAATTAGTACACTAAAATCATCATTCAACCACTCTAATTAAGCAAGTAATTACAAGAATTGAATTCTCCAATTTCCTAAGCTAAGAACCTTAATTCAGAGTAAATTTCCATAAGTTCAGGAGAAGATACTATCCTAAATTGATGTGATTATGACTTGGATCACCTAATATTACCCCAAATTTACTCAAAAGTAGATAAATGAGTAATAACCGTATTTGAAGTTAATCTACTCCTTCCGTATAAGAGTAATTGCTTGATAAGGCTAACCATGTTGTATCCGGACCGTTTGTGGTTGTTATGGTAATATTGGACACTAGTTCTTTTCCAAATTCATCATCTTTAGTAGTGAGTATAATGGCCCCAAAGAGGACCCGTTTTGGTGGATCTCACGAACATGAGGCCGGAACAAGCAACACCAACGGAAAGGGAAAGGCTCCTATCGTCGAGCAAGCACCGGCCATCTCACGAAGCAATCAAGAGGAGATTATTGAGGTAGGTCTAATTTTAATTCAAGTACAGTCTAATAACATTGCATTCGGTGAGGTAGGAAAGTAACATTACCCCAAAACATGTTGGAAGATCCAACGGAGACCACGGCGTTTTAATTGATGCATTTAAATTCAAGTAGGAAAGAATGTTTTTGGGATATACTGTCTGGTATACGAAAGACTGTTTGCTAGGGAAAATTAACTCGGCCAAATCATTTTTAATTCCAATGTTGATTTAGTCATGATCCCCCTATTGATCACAGGGGGCAGCTCACGAGGTTCTCGCAGTAGCTAGGATTACCTACCTTAGGGCTTTGATCCACGTCTTGGGCGTTCTTTGTGGTGGATACCCACGTCTTGGGCGTTCTTTGCGGTGGATACCCACGACTTGCGTTCTTTGTGGTGGGATGTCCATGTCGTGCTTTTTATGTGGGTGGCAAATCTAGTTGTATGGGCAACTAGGTGACAACGGGTGGAGTTAACACTCGCTGGGGAATTTCGTGCCTCTAGGACATTGGAAAGTTAAATGAAATGAGCTATTGAGTGAATTTTTACTAGAAAGATTGTTTTGGTGCCACTTTGAAAAACTGTTTGAAGGGCTGTCTTAACACAACCTATGAATTGGAATTAATCAATGAATATATATGTTGATCAACAATTGTGTTAGTAATTAGGACACACAAGACAAAGTGTGAGTATGGGGGTGGAAAGTGGGGGCTTGGCTCGGGTTGCCAATGCCTATGAGAAGGGTGGTCCCGATTGGTCAGGAACTCTCTGTCCCCATAGTACAGTAAATGACGTTAGAATTGCTCATTGCACCAAAATCAGTGAAGTCCCAAGTGTAGTGCCTCTGAAAGCAATGGGAAAAAATGCACTCGAGACTTCTCTCCTTCTGGAAGGTGAGTCTTAGGATCGATAAGTGATTAGACACGCTTTCCCCTATGGGGTGGAACTAGATCTCGTTGCTAGTAGGCTCGACTCAATTTACTTGGTGATGAGAGCTCGTCCGCTAGTTGATCCCTTAAACAACTTTGTTTGCTTCCGCCATAGATCTAGTGGCCACCAGGTTTACCATCAAAACCGTTGTTCGAGATGACGAGGTGGGGACCTCACAGAATACGAGAATATGGACGAGAGTAGATAGGTTCAGTAAACAAGCTCATTTTATACCTGTCAAAAAGACTATCAAAGCCCATCAAATGGAAACCCTCTTCATTTCACAAATCTTCAAGTACCATGGCTTGCCAATGTCCATAGTGTTGATAGAGATCTTAGAATGACTAGTAATTTCTGGAAGGGTCTCTTTGAGAATTTAGGAACAAGGCTAAACTTCTCTTCGGTCTATCACCCGCAAACGGATGGCCAAAGTGAAATAGCTAACCTAACAATTCTCGATCTACTAAAAGCCTATGTAACGGAAGTAGATCAAAGATCCCAATGGGCGAAATACTTACCCTTACTAAAGTATGCCTACAATAACACTGTACATACTTCCACGGGAAAAGCACCTTTTGAGGTAATTGAGGGAAGATCAAAAAGTCCCTTGCTACTTATGGTACACGGGAAGATCTTCGCTGAAGATGAGTATAGACGAGACCTACAAGAATCTTTCCAAAAGATTAAGGATGTTATCTCTATCTCACAGCAAAGGCAAAAGGTTGTTGCTGATAAGCACAGAAGAGCCCAAGCCTTTAAATAAAATGATTGGGTCTTACTCAAATTTCCCAAAGCTCGATTAAGGCAGACGACGGGCAAGAATCCTACGGGACACCAAAAGTACTATGCTAAGTTAGCAAAAAGGTATTATGGTCCCTTCCAGATTCTTAGGCCAATCAATGAGATGTCCTATGAACTCAAGTTGCCCAACCATTGGCTCATACACAATGCTTTCCATGTGAACCTACTAAAGCCTTACAAAGGAGAGCCACCTTAAGAACCAACTATTGAAGATCCACCGGAGATCGAGGACCAAGAAGAGGTGCTGCAGCCTGAGTCCATTCTCCGACATGAAGACAAGGTACTAAGAGGCGATAAGACTATCCAACAATATCTTATTAAGTTTAAGAATTATCCTTTTGAAGATGCTAGATGGATACAAGTCATACAATTAAAGGATAACCTAAACCTTGTCAATGCTTACAATGCTTCCCAAGAGTAAGCAAATGTACCAATGTTAAAAATGAACAAAATTTTTGTCTTATAGACTCTCTTTTTCTTTACTGTGCACAAAAATGAAGTAGTATGCATTCTTAGATCAAGTTTGCGGAGACGACGTCTCCCGAACACCAAGTAGAGCTTGTCACTCTACTATGGTAGATGATAGGACTAATGTGCAGATATGCTTGCGTCAGCCTCTCAAGCACCAAATGGACTAGTCATCCATTGTGGAATGATGTCGTAGGGTAACATAGGGATCCTCTACCCGCTAAGAAAAAGGATTCATGAATATGCCTTATCTTCTCTACACCATAGTCGATGATGACTATGATTTCAAGAGAGAGGTAATGTCATAATAATCAATATCTAATTCTCCTAGATGATTTTCTCATGTTAAATTGATCATTTAATATGGGGAAGTGCCAGGGGAGAAAAAGCTAGAAATTGATTAAGCTAGCAGACCGGCCACAGTAGGGATCCAAAGGAGGGAAAATAGGGATCCAAAGGGGGGGGGCCATCTGTAAAAGATCCATGTGCAACAATGGGCTTAAAAGACCCTAAGGTTCAGCCCATTAAGACTTCCAAAATGCTAAGGTTCCAAAATTCAAAGGTTGTGTCCAAAGGCCAAACACTAGGGAAATTGGATGCTTTGTGTGTGTCCCAAAAGACTTTGGCAATCCCTACAAAGGAGGGGGCAAGCCAGGGGATGAGAGAGAAACTCACACACACACAAGCTCCCTTTACACAAAGGGAATGAGGGACACATGTCAGCTCCCTAGCCCAGATGCCCACAAGGTGTACCCAATTCCTATTGGATGGCCTTGGAGGTGGACCAATGAGAATTAGGCTAGAGTAAATCTAGTGTAATTAATTTAAAAACACTTAATAAAAGAACCAATAAGAATTAAGCTCTCTAGAAGACTATTGGACAGTCTCCCAAGGGGACCAATGAGCATTCGACAGCCCAATGGCTTGCCTGATTCTTATTGGCCAGGAGGCAAAGGGGTCCAATGAGAGTTTAGTTGAATTATTAAATTACTTAAAGGTCTCACAAAAGGGGAAAGGGGGACACATGTTAGAAGGCTATCACTTATGCTTCTTAATTGTCATTGGCTAAGCCTGGGGAGGTCCAATAGGATGCTAGCATGAGTAATTAGCAAGAGGGGTCGACCAAGAGAGAGAGGGGGGGCTGATTTTTCAAAGGCATTATCACCTACACACTCACACTAGCTCATGTGTGAAGTAAAGAAGAGTCTCTCTCCTTCTCAAGCTTTAATGAAAAGCTTATCACCTACTCCAAGCTTGTGAGAAGGGAGGCCTACACCAACAACTCTTGGCTTTGTGATGCAAATCCAACCAAGAGCCAAGCTTCAATGCATGCTCATCTCCTCTACCATGCTAATTACTAAGCTAAGCTATGCTAATATGAGTGATTATGTGAGGAGATGTACATCTTTCTTGTAAGAATACTCCTTCCTCTCAATCTACTCTCATACCCCGCTAGCTCTCACCATCTTTGAAGGTGTGTGAGGTCTTGGGTCTGAGACCGTGAGGGAATTGATGTTGTGTTTGATATGTGTTTTGCATAGTGCATGAAGTTTCCATCTTCATTGCACTAGCTAGTATTGAAGGAACACAAGAAATTGTATTGTAAAATGTCTCTCTTGATGGGAGAAACCATAATACAAAGCCTTTTGGAGGGGGGACCGGCTCCATGCAAATCCGATCCTCAACTGTTGTCAATTGCTTAATTTCTCTCTCTTTTGAAGTATTGTTCATGCTATCTAACTAGGTGTTATGCTTTTTTTTGCTCTCTCCACCCAAGCACTCTTTTTATTCTCATTAGGAAGCTATTCTAATGAAATGCTCACTATGTTCATGCTATTTTCCGCTACACACAAGTTACTAGACCATTAAATGTTACAGTGTATGACAGTAGTCTTGAAAACCAACATTCAACAATAAGAAAGGTTTGAGAAAGATGGTTTGGTCCCTATGTGGTTAAGCATGTAGATGGGAATGCAATTTACACCATGCATGATTTGGATGGGATAGAAATGAAGATTCACATTCCCAGCAAAAGGATCAAGTTGTTGGAGAGAAGAGGTGACAAAGATCCCTTTGATTCACAAGAAAGTCAAAATGAAGGCTCTAATGAAATTGTTATGGATGAGGATGAAGAAAGAAGATCATGCGCTAGATGTGATGATGAAATTGACATGTACATTGACTTAAATGAAGACTAAACCTGTAAAGAGATATGCGTGGAACATGCTGGAGTATTTGGAAGTTTAGAGGAAGTGGATATTGTGTTGGAACATTTATAAAGTGAAATCAAAATGTTCACCTCAAATTTTATGCTTTTTGTTATGTGGAACTAAATGCTACAATGTACATAGTGTCATATATGTGAGAACAGTCGCCTTGTACATGCATAATGTGATTCTCAAACTGGAGGGTTTAAATGCCTTTCAACAAGTGTGTGGGTTTATCTGTGGGTGGACACAAGAGCTTAAGAAGCATTTCAACACCCAAGACCCCAAGAAACTTGAGGAGGCCATAGTGCATGTGCATATACACGATGATCCATGAGAAAGCATTGCATAACACTCATGTGTCTAACACTATACATGAAAATGTACGCACATAGCATGGGCACAATAAAAGAAAGTTTACAATAGCTGCATCTGAGGTGTCCAAGAATCCCAAGGGGTCTAGGGATCCTCTATCGAGTGAAAGTTTGAGAAGGCTAAAAAGGAAAAGTTATGTTTTACATGTTTAGGGAGTGGACACGGCAAAAAGGATTGTCCCAAGGGGAAATACACTACCCAAGGTAAGGAGAAAGTGATGCACATGGTGCAACTACTGCCTCTTGAGTCCTCCTCTTGTTTCTCCAATGTGGAGGTAACACACACCAAAATGGTACATGAGCGCTATATCATGGCCTCAATGTGGTAGCCAACCTTTAGTCCACATGAGTTGGTGCATATACATGGGTCTATCCAAGGTGACAAGGTGTGAATCTTGGTGGATGATGGTGCATCACACGATTTGATTAACTATAAGTTAGAGAAACGGCTCACATTGCCTCAAACTCCGAGTTCCCACCATTACAAGGAAGTGAAGATGATTAATAGCCATGACGATGAGGTGTGGGATACTCAAGTGAAAGATGTACTATTGGAGATTCAAGGGTATCACACATCCTTGAATTTTTAAGTCATGAATATAGATTGGGTAGATGTGGTCCTTAGTCGTTGAGAGAGGTTACATAGTTTAGGTTACAAATCTCTCTTATCAAGATGAAATAGAAGAACTCTGTTTGTGTTACTCACTGTGTCATTTTTTATTAAATGTTGATAATGTTTTGAATGAAAATTCCCCAATGCCACATGCTTCTCTCTCTTCTCTTCCAACTATGGCTATTTCTCTCTCTTAAAAACAAGAAAATGTTGCTAATAAGTTAAAAGATTTATTAATAGAATACAACATGGCATAGACCTGGTTGCAAACAGTAAGTAAACCACCCTACAGAATGAGTCATTTTGAGGCTGTTGAGGTGGAACGTCAGCTTGCTGATTATCTTAGTAGAGGGTTTATACAACCTACTTCTTCACCATGGGCCTCTCTCATCTTGTTGTTGAAGAAAAAGGATGGTAGTATGGGCATGTGCGTATAATACCATGCGCATGTGTGTAATTATTTTGGATTGAATGTGGTTATTATTAAGAACAAGTATCTGTTTCCTAGAGTGGATGAGTTATTTGATAAGCTCACCCGTGCTCATATCTTTACAAAGATAAGACTTGCGATCAGGGTATTACCAAGTACGCATTTGGCTTGCTAGTATACCCAAAACTACATTCTTGAACAAGCATGGATTTAATATTTACGAAATTACATTGAATTTCTTGTGGTCACAAAGAGTTATTAAAATATTCACATAATCATAGTTAACACTAGTTTTGTGTTTGAGCCACTTTAGTGGCTTGTCACCTCATTCTATAAAATTGGCTCTATGATTGTCTATTTTTCAAGAAACCATGATCATAGGATACCATTGAGATCCTATGACATAGAGGAAAATTCTAATATACCATTTATCCCAAAAAAGTGTAAAATTAAAAATTTTAATTTTTAAAAAATAGTAAAGAGCCACAAAAGTGGCTTTTAAATTTAACAGCATACACGTATTTGAGGCCTAAAACAAGTCAACAATGTTTTTCTCAAAATAGTATATGCATAGATATCCATGTTATTTTTAAAAAAAGTTTCAATGTACTTTGAAGGTTTTAAAAGAGTCTACATGGGATATCAAATCTTTTGAGTGATTTTTGTTTGATTGTACCTAAAAGATGGCTCTTAAAAAATACTAATTTTACATGAAATTATTTATTTCTATTTTTTTCAACTCCCTGCATGCCTTGAGAACAAATCTCTGAAAGGTTTTGATGAGGTTTTTTGTGGTCCATGAGAGCAAGAATTTACAAAAAAGTTTCTTATAGCCACAAAAGTTGTTCATTCTCACACAGCCCTAGTGTTAACATAATCACAAATAAGCCAGTCTAGGGCGACCTAGTAATCTACAAAAAGCCCATTGGGCATTTTTATTTTCTTGCAGACCTATCCAAAAAAAATAGCTCGGCGGGCCGGTCAAGAAAACAATAAAGCCCGACGGGCCCGTAACTTAATATATAAGCGGGCCCACCTGAACATGTATGGTGTTATTTTGTGAGAATTTCAGAGAGAGAGAGAGAGAGAGAGATGACCTCCTCCACAGGTACATTGGGAGGAGAGAGAGGGAGTGAGAGGGTTGTGTTGGGGCATGTTGTGCATCGTAGTGTACGACAATAGCAGAGTACCTAACCACATGACTTGAGTGTTTGTTTTGTGTGTGCGTTGTATGGTAGCGTGTCTTTTGTTGTATTATGTGACAATAATAAGGTACCTTACCACACAATGTGGGTGTGTGCAAAAGCTGTCCTATGGAATAGTGCTTACCATAGGGGCATCACCTCGATTACACGGGAATATGATGTCCTTGTGATAAGTATTGGCTCGCTGTTTGGGTACTACATTGGTAACGCAACAATATTGGTATCCTTATGGTGAGTCACCTTCCCTTCCCCTTGCAAAAGAAACATATGGGCATCGATCGATAACATGGCCATATGATATTCGTATCAAACTATTATTACCCGTTAGATTTGAATGGCATTTGTTCAGTAATGCGGCTATAGAGTGTTGTCTGATAGAAGCATTTGTTTTTGCATAAATGTGGCATTCAGGTCGTTAAACCAGCTTTATGAACGCCATATATATGTACGTGCATGTATATTTAATGTTGTTTAAGTATTAAGTATATGAAACACTTGGTCGTTAAAGCGACCGTGAAGAGTATTTCATATACAATTTTTGTAATGTCTGTAATTGTTATTCTTGATTTTTCTTGTCAAAATATATCATATCCAATCATAAGCCATTTAATGAAAAAATTCAAAAGAAAAGTTTAATCATGTAACAACTATTTATTGAATTCTTTATCAATCATCATTGCTTTAATAAAATGATACATGAAATCCAATAAACTTTTCAAGAAATGCTTTGATATTTATAAAATATTATACAAAGTACTCATAAAATTTTAACATTTTACTTTTCTACAACCTCAATAGTGACTAACTCAATGAATAGCTCCTTTGCAAAACAATAGTCGATGTTTTACTAAAATTTGTACTCTAGTGTTTATCTATTTGTTTACAAATAGCTTATATAGACATAACTAGAAAATTTATATACACACTTTTATTAAATTTTTCATAGCAATGTTTTTTTTTCGAGAAATTATACACTATTAATATTATTTAATGAGCCAAAATTACGAGATGTTTGTGAGTTAAAAACCTTGAAAATTACTTTGTTAATTCACGTTGGCAATAGATACATTACAAATCTTAAGTATTTCCTTGATATCGTTCCTAAATCTTTTTTGGATGTCAGAAGTTATATTCAATTTATGAATTCCTTGTCAAAATTGCACCAAATTTTCATGATTTTTACACCTTTATAATACAAAATGGTTATCAACCCGTATTAATCTAATCTTACATATTTTTTTGAAGTGTTTAGGGTTATGGTCATGATTTGTGCAAACTAGTGTGAGAGTACTGGTGCGCCCTACAAATATATTTGATATGTTGTTTTTTATTTTGTCGAGTGCAAAAATGACGCCCAAGCAAAAGAAAGTTATTATGTGTCTTACTGAAAAGAGTGCATCCTGACAATATCCTCATGTGCAAATGGTTGCATTCAGCAAATAAATCAAAGTGACATCTTCATTAAAGATCTCACTAGCACTATTTGGGAGACCACAAAGCACAAATTGTGTGTCGAAGGCTAGTACAAGTTGTTGTTTCCAACATGGATAAGAGAATTTGAACCCCCCACAAGATCAAAAGTATGTTGTAGAGATTTGAAAGAAGATCTTCCTCCCACTTGCAATATGGAAAAAATAGAGTTGTGGGATAAACAATGGAGGAGAAAAAGATAAATATGAAGCGGGTTAAAGTCCAAGATCGCTCCACTTTACCCAAGCGAATCAAGATGGTGCAAGATGTTCAAGGGCCCATGGGTTGTTGATCAAATACCAACGGCATTGGCACAATCATGTGCATAGCACTGAATGCCAAGAGCACACATCTGATTGGCATCCCTCACAAAGATCTGGTCAAAGGTGTGAGGATTGGAGCAGGCTCTTTTGGTGTTTGCACATTATACACTGTTAAAAGCATATCCTTATTTCCAAAGAATATCATGTATGTAGGAAAATGTTACAAGGGAGAGAAGTTTGATAGGTTTTAGATAGAGCAAGGCATGCAAACACTTCACCGCTCCATTGTTAGATGCATTGGATTTACCACTAAGGCCCCTTGGATCACAATATGTTACCATACTACAATGGGGGTTCATTGGGAGACGTGATGTGTCGTTTGTCATTCGTGTAGTGAGCATTCAGGCATTGCATGCACATGCTCCAATACGGCTGGAAGAATTTGTCACTTACAAACCAGTAGCTATCAGAGATAGAGACTGCATGACTCAAAGCAATGATTGAGAAGATGTCAGTCATTTTACACGCTCTGATTGATGGTATTGTGGCCGCACACTCTGCTAGTATAGTGCACTGCAATCTCACTGCAATCTGCATCCTTACAACTTAATGCTATATTTTACTTGTGAAATTAAACCCTGCATTGGCATTATTGATTGGGGTATGATGCTTAGAACCCTATCCAAGTGCGCATCTAACAATTTTGTACACCCTGCGGCTCAATCTTTGTTTGAACTTTTGGAGGCAAAGGAAGCAATGGAACGTGAGCTCTCAAAGAGGCCATGGATTTCTTCGGAGATATATGATCCACATTGCTCAAATGCATACACAAAAGCCAATGATATTTATACATTAGGTTTTCTATACAATTTGTTAATAGACTTTTGGAGTGCACCTAAAAAAGTGTACTTCCCAAAAGAAGTATTTTGCCACCCCGACCAAGATGCTCTCAGAGCTATTCAGCTAAAGGTAGACACTTCGATGAAATTAAGAGAGCACAAAGCTTGGAGAAATGCCTCTGACGTTTTGCTATTCTTTAAATAGAATTTGAAGACAGACCCTAATCCTGTTCAGCAATTGCTCATTAAACTTACGCAATTTTTTTATCCGGCTTGAACGTTTTGTAAATTGCTATTGATTTTTCATATGGGTATTTTATTTGAATCCAAGTCTATAATCAACCATGATGTTGTTGTTCACATGAGTGAAAGTATATTTGGATCAATTGTTTTTAACCAACTGTGGCATTGTTGTTCACATCATTTGAATTATATTTGAGTCAATTGTCTTTAGTCAATTGTGATATAGTTGTTTACATCACTTGAAGTATATTTGGATCAATTTTCTTTAGTCAATTGTGATATTGTTGTTCACATCACTCGAAGTATATTTGGATCAATTGTCTGCCTAGCATATCCCCTACATCTCCAATATTTCCTTGATTGTTAACACTATTCTGATATCTTTGAGAGTAGTGAATCGAGAGAAAAAAAAAATTCCCAAGATATTTAATATTTTTATCTATTTGGCAATTGCAGTTCTAAGATACCATGGCTGAGGAAGAGCAGACATGTGGTACACAAACAGCACCACTAGATCAACAACAACTTGCTATCAATGCTTTTCAACACATGAGATCTCTAGTGTGCGGCATGTTAGCGCAACAAACGACGTGCACAGCTCATCGACTATGGAAATAGGAAAATCCGAATCATGCACAATGGAAAGACATCAACAAAGAAGTGACGAAGGATATGATCGAAAAAATATGGCCATGTGAAGACGCGAAGATAAAGAAAGGATGGTGGAAAGTTTCAAAGTAGGACCCCTCATTTGTCACTTCTAGTGTAGGTGGGCAATGGCGACGGTCGTGGTTCCTCATCCTAGCCAGATTTTTAGAGTTGAGTTTTGGTCACATTTTTGGGTTCTCCTTGAACTTATTAGCTAAGATATCAAGTTTTTGGAGTCCGTTTGAGTCCTCTATGGCCTCAGGGAGTCTCGGTTGGCTCGTACGTAGATTTTCTGTTGTTTGCTAGATCTACCTTGTATAAAGAGAGTGACACCTCTCTCCTCAGTGCATTGCCTCTTAGGGCATTGCATTCAATATTTCCATGCACTAGTTGGGTTAGCTACGTCCTCGGATTGACATATTATGTTGGTTTGAGTTCTCGCTAGGCTGCAACATCCGATTGTGGCAGTCTGCCAACATTAGCGACGTTGCCAGGGACGTAGCTAACCCAACATTAGTGCATTGCCTCTTAGAGCATTGCATTTGACATTTACATGCACTAGTTGGGTTAGCTACGTCCTCGGATTGACATATTATGTTGGTTTGAGTTCTCGCTAGGCTGCAACGTCCGATCGCGGCGATCCGCCAACATTAGCGATGTTGCCAGGGATGTAGGACTTACATTAGTGAAGAAGGTTGCAGTGAGGTTTACCCATCATCTATGTGTTACAGTTCCAATTTTTTGTTCATACTTTACTCTAGATAAAGAGGCAAGGAGGCTTACTGCTTTCTCTTTGGTTGGTTTAGGAGCCCGATGTGCTTCTCAGACTTTTTGGTTAGGTTAGATGACTTTGGTTGTGGGTTTTGGTGCTTGGCATCAAGTCCAGGCTTGAGTTTTTGTGGTTTAGCATAGTTAGGTTGTATTTGATAATTAGAGAGTGAGCGAAGTAGATTAGGTCATCATACACCTCTCTCATCCATTTTTGAGTATTTCTTTCAGTTTTAGTGTAGATTTAGCTTTTGTTTTGTTTTAAGGAGTAGTCTTTAGTTTGATTTTGGTGTTTTTGCATGCATAAAAGATTGCATTTGAGTGCTTGATTTGTCTATGCATTTTTTCATTGCAGTTTTTCTAATTCAAAGTTGACCTAGACCATATATGGATGTGTAAGTGATCAGTTGAGGAGCTAAATTTGCAAATTCTTGCTCATACACTTGCACTAGGACTAGATTACAAGACCCTGGGACTGCCTTCCTTGATACTCCGCCCAACCTCCCTTTATAGGCCTTGCCCCTAGGATCCCGTCTCACCTCCAGGGTGACCCTTGGCCTGACATTACTCCCCCCTTGGAGCTTTTTGGTCCTCGAAAACAAGAGTGATGATACACTAATGTTGTCCACAGTGGCACCCTTCATGGATCTAGTTGTTTGCTTGACTGGAACACAGTTCAATAGGAGATTCAATGAAACCAAGAGTAACATCTCGATTTTCCACATCGTTGTCCATTTGCAACCATCTGATTGTAATCGTTCCTATGCAAGCATAGTGTGTAGACTCCATTTAGAATGCACATGAGCATGCTAAATGAGTTATCACAACAAAGATGTACCGGAAAGAGTACCTCTTGTTACTTTCGATGCAAGTAACTTGCTGACATAACTCATCAGCCAAGTTTAATTCCTTGACTTGTTCTCAAATTTCATTAGTAAACAACCCCACCATAACCAGTGTTCAAGGTTGAGAACCTGACTTATACATGAAGAGACTAAGCCTAGTTGCAAACATGTTGTAACTTATGGTAAATTACTGAGGTCTTTTTTCCCCACGGCTTACAGATAGCTTTCCCAGGTAAATGGGGATGACAATATTGTACAACATTTCTGAGGAATCAAAAATGTCCTGAATAACCATCGTGGTTATCTTGAAAAATCCACCAGCACCCAAACCAAGCCATGACCTCTATTGGTGAGTGGTAGACCCAAAAGTAATCTCATATAGATACTGCACATAGAGTGAAAAATGCTTCATAAGCAACAACTTTATGAATATGCATGCCGTTTCAAATCAGCCTTTGCTAAACACTAGGGTCCATAACACCTAGTGTGCATGCGTTTAGCAAAAAACAGATTTTAACCTGTATATACATGATCATCCTTGCCAAAACTTATGGCGAATGTGATGAGCCTAGCACACATTAAAGAGGAATGTAAATAGTTCTAAAGTAAACTGAATAGTTTTAATTGCAATCATTTGCAAGCCTTGCTGAAACGTCTGAACCAAAATAGAAAGTGAAATAGTAATCACTTCTAGGTACAAACAATGAAACTTTTTTCATTAACAACTCATAGTCTTGCTATATATAAAAACGACCATCTGTAATGTTGTTGAGCAGCACTTGTACCTTAACAAGTCATTCTAAGTATCCAAAAATTTTTGGCCACTGAAATTGCTCCAGATACGTCGTGCTGAAAATGGTCTAGAAAACAAATGTGACCAGCACCTAGGGACATCATCGCGACCCATACTTGAAATAGCGGCGCCAGTGTCTATCCCAGAGACTCATATTCTCCACATGTGGAATATGTCTCAGGTAAGGATGTCTAAAAAAACGTCCTTCAAGTACGAGATGTACTTGGGTGTGGAGGTAACTGTAAACATGCATGCAACGTGCGTGAGAGAGACCCTCCACACTGGCTAAACTGAACTCCTTGAGTTCCTAGACCATGTTGCATCCCATGTCACAACATGTGCCCAATAAACCCTACAAGTGGGTCTATAACTGCATAATGCAGAAACTTATGTTGGACAGTACAGCCCAACTGGCTTGGCTCTTACATGACCTTGTCATTGCGCTTAAGAGCAAAAAATGGATGATAATATAGTTTGTGTATCCGACGTGGAGAAAGCAAACAAGAAGAAACAAAACCAAATCAGATGCGTACCTAAAGGTTGAACTAGTGCTCACTAATTTGTAATAAAGAAGCACCTACCCAAATTTCTTGCCTGCAAAGGCCTAGGAACACTAATTGAAAATTAGTGAAATGAAAGTAGTACTACACATGTAACGTTGGGTGTTGCCTTTGCAATCCAAACCCCTTGGTTATAATCAACATTGTCAAATCCCTTGGTTAAACCTTGCAAGAAAATTTCTCAACGAGCAACCGGCCCTTGGCCTATGTTCGTGACCCCCCTTGGGTTTGCCCGTGGTATTACACTACCCCATGGCAATTGGTGAACTTCTTTTCTTGAAAATGCAAGTGTGAAGGTTCCAAGAATGGATCATCCACTCTTACTAAGTGATTTAGTAATCACGTACCGGGTCGTGTCCCAATACTGTACTCATAAAGGACTCTTGGTGCAAATAAGAGCTCCATTGAAGGTGAAGTCGTATGCACAACTAGAGCTGTTTTACACCCAAAAATCCATAAGCGTGGGTTTTTGTGAACAGTCGTGTTGTCTGAAATGCGGGTATCATCCATACACCATGGTAGAGATAAGCCCTTACGAGTTTAAGACGTTCAAAAACTCCACTTGACTGGCACAAGTAAAGTGTGGAGTGCTAAAGTAATTCCCCAAAAAGCAGTAATGGTGAGACGCTTGCTTGTCCATTATAATCGATGGGTACTCAACTAGAGAGAAGTGTTTGATCATGTAATCAATCATTGATGGACTACAAGTAGATGGCTCTTAGCCATGCCAAACAAGTGGTAATAGATGGCTCGTAGCCCTGCATGTGGGCTCATAGCCCGTTCTGTTATCATTTTGACATAAAAAGATGTCAATAAAATCATGCCTAGTTTCACCTTTCCCGCAAAGAAGTAGGAAGGGGAGAGAGAGAGAATGCTAGGCTAAGGAAAATCTTGGATTTGAATCTGTTGTATGCCCCTTGCACATGATGCCGTGCAAACCATGTCTGTATCTTAGCTTATCATATAAGCGTATAGCAGTGTACTCGTACCACGCTCTCAGAGAGAGAGGTACCAAGAATAACATCTTGACTCACTTATCATATATGTGATCGTGATTGTAACAAGGTGCATATGGATGGCACTGCGGTCGTCCTTGACAGAGTAGCTAGTGCTATAGCGGAAGCGTATGCAATGATGGGTGTTGTACATCCATCATACTAGTATGCCATGCACACATATCAAAAAATAGAATGATAAGCCCTCGACTTCAATGACAGGCTCATTCATGTGAGTCGTTGGTATATGTGCCTTACACAATTACGCTGGCATGGATACATCACAGTGCACCATTGCATACTATGAGCTTATATCCACATAGTGCCAAAGATGTGTGCCAGTATCATTGATCTAAAATCAATGATACTGACACCTTGGCACATAAGAGAAGCCGTACTTCACATGAAGACAGGCAAATCACGTTGCTTTATACAGTGGCTTCTTAGGGAGTTTACCCAAGCACTTTGCTTTGCACGGCAGAGATATCCTGTCCTAGACAAAAACAAACATAACGTGAAAATTGACTAACCTTGTCCTCCACTTGGCCAGGTTTTTGAATTTTTGGTCGAATCCGGCTCATAGCCATATGTACGTTGTGAGTGAGGTAGCGTATGTATCATATACACGCTCGTTTGGGATGTAAGAACCTGCAAACATCTTGGCAAGGTTTCCCCAGTTCGTATGCTAATAGCATATTCCCGACCCTGGAAACCGTTATGCCAAATGCCGGAAGGGAAGCTTTGTTGCTCCTTGGCGAAGTGGAGGGAATGATCGGCCTTGTTAAGGTCCTTCCTTGAGCCTTCTTGATGAAGGATAGTAACATGCCATGACAATCTCCATGAGATTCGCAAGCTCTACCAGACATGACCGATACCCTGCAGCGTATATGCAACAGGCCTTGCCTGAACACTGTGACATTTGTCCGTGACAAACATCCCTTGAAACAAGCTCCCCCTCCACCATGAGTCATGGTGTCAAAGCGTGTTTGTACCCATGCAAAAATTGCTGCAAAAGAAACTCAAAAAAAAAAAGTTGTTAAATAAAGCAGCAGACTAGCGACCTTGTTGACCTACCCATGTGGTTAAAAGCTGGCATGAATATGTCGTGCTGGCTGGTAAATTGGCTATGGTTGCTCGTAGCTACACCACACTTGAGGATACCTGTCTATTGACCCTGTTTTATTTTGGTGAATGCTTGAGGACTACCACTATGGAAGATGCACCCATCAACAAAAATAGTATGCATACTCAAGAAAGTGAAAGACATACCGGAAAAATCGCCCATTCCTATTGCTTGCAGTCGTGTCGATTTTCCCGTTAAAGTGCAAGTCATGTGCAACTTGCTCAACCCGATCACTGGGATGTGCAAACTCATAAAAGCATGGCACTATTCATGTGTCGATCATCCATATCAAGGTTGCAAGACGAATGTTGTGTGCTAATGGTTAGGCTCGATTCCCTTTCGTGGATTGATGTGTTGCCGTGGCCTCAACATACATACGACCTTTAAAGTGAATACCATTAGTCGTACTGAAAGGCAATTATGTGTCCAATGTCATTGCATGTGGCTTGAAGACATGCCCATCTTGCAGGCTATGTAGCTATACATGCCTTGCCCGTGCAGGCTATGTAGTGATACATGCCGTGCATGTATTGCCTCGAAAGCATCTGATAACATGTGCATGCCGTGTGTTGGCCATGCATGCAAGGGAAGGGGCACTGCTGCCTATGGGAACCACACCATGCAAAGGTTGGGAGATTTTTAAAATAAAAAAAATAAAAAAATTGTAACCTGTTGCAGCGATGGTCGAGGCGGTCGCCTGCGCGCAGACGATGCAGGAGATGTAGCTTGAGCAAGTGCTCCTCTCAAGGCGTCTCTGTGACGAAACCTGCCCCTTGGGCCATGGAAAACCCAGAGCGACAGAGAGAGAACAGTTTTGTGCAGGTCGGTTTTGACCGCTTGTGGATGTAAGGGCTCATGCCCGCATACTGGTCGCTTCATTGTCGAGCCCTTTCGAGGGGTAGTTTCCCGCAGCATCTCCGCCCTCTGTTGACTGCGCCATGCTCACCAAAGGGATTGTGCCCACGGTTTGCCCTCCTTCCTTGCCAGAGAGTTTTTCCATGACCTTGTCCTTCATGGCTCATGCCCGCTCAGAACGAGAGAGAGAGAGAGAGAGAGAGAGAGAGAGAGAAGAGCCCCTGCCACGCCATGCATGAACATGCAATCCTTGCAATACTTTTCTCCCTCCTCTATAGCTCCCCCTTCCACCAAGCTTTGATACCAATATAAAACCCTGGGACTGCCTTCCTTGATCCTCCCCCCAACCTCCCTTTATAGGCCTTGCCCCTAGGATCCCGTCTCCATTAGCAGCCACCCCTTGGCCCGGTCCTTGACCTCCATAGTGACCCTTGGCCTGACATAGATAGGTTGACATGCACTGACTTGGTTGCCAAATATTGACCATATTGCTGTGTTTTGAATTTTAATGCTAAAAGTGGCCAAGAACATAGGTTTGTGCTTTGTTGAGTGAATCAAAGCAGGGAAATTAGGAAATTTCAGTTTCACACTTGCACAAGACCAATTTTACGGTTCTTGCAAGGTTTTTGTTGTCATATGACTTGAAATTTGCAGGTTAGGTAAGTGTGAGCATCTTTGACTAGGTCTGGTAGAGCAAAACTGATCATTTCTTGCAATAAAACCATCATTTGGAGGTGCATATAGGCCCAAAGAACCTACAGGTGATAGGGAAGCTAAGGCAACACTCACTAGTGCAAGCTTCCAAAGGTAGCAACAACTAAGATATGTGACACCATGCCCAAAATTGCAATTTGACTATGCCACTAGGTGCTCCTTGACGTGGGTTGTCCACTTATACCCACCAGGCTTGAGCAAAAAGAGCCTTTTGATAGGGTTTTTGAGCTCCAAATTTAGTGAGCATAGGCTCAAGAGGGATTAAAACCCTATTTTGCGGGTGAAAATATTGTCCAAACAACTTGTGTAGAGGCTCATTGGAACCACCAAGGCATAGGGAATAGGGAGACACTTTCAAAACTCTCAAAAGCCACATATGGCAATGATCGTGGTCACTGCCATGTGGGCCTATTCAAGGAATTGACATCAACATTGGGTACAAGACAACCTAGACAGTCTTTTGAGACCCACCACAAGCCATTTGAAATCCCAATTGCCCTAAATCTGAAAATTTAGACAAGTGGGCTGCCAAGGGAGTTTGTGACCATTTTGGAAGAATAAATTACACCCAAAATATGTGTGCATAGGCTCAGAGGGCTGCATAAACCACAGGGCACAAGGAGGCATTTTCAAACTCTCCAAAGAATCAAGGCGGCAGCGATCGGGGTCACTGCCACTGGGCTCTTCTTTGGGGAAAAAGTATAGCATTAGGTGCATTTGACCTTGGGATACCCCTTGGGACCATGCACACTCAATTTGAGTGCTTAAATTGCATCAACAAATGTGTTGATTGATCGGACCAACTCTAAAAACTCTATGGGATTCAAGGGCTTAAGTCTTTAATAGATTAGGTCAAGACCAAAGAGACTGATATAAGACCATAGTGAGTTAGGGTTCACCCCAGAGCCACAATCATGCAAGAGACTCACTTTATCAGTATCGAGAAAAAAAATGATTCATAAGACATGTACTCAACACAAAAATACATGATGATATATCTAGAAGGATCTAACTCTCACGGAGATTTAGTTTATACTGATTCTTGTGGACAAAAATGTGTATGCATTAAGGGAACACCAGTTCAATTACTAGAACTTGTGAGGACAGTGAGGAATGAATGGAGAAGCTTCTACATCAAAAACCCTTCTAGGAAAAGTGGAAGCTATTGAGAGGTCTTCGAATATCACATGTGCTACATTCTTTCCTTACCTATCAACTCCATTTCTCACACCGCATGCTTCTCTTGAACAAATCTATCGTGTGCATATAGAGTGTCCCATGATTGACACATGCATTTGGAACTCTTTCTTTAGTTCTCCGAAGCGCTCACCTTGCATGAATAGGTACTCAATTTCCAACAACTCAACTCCAATAAGAGCATACACCAAAGGCATTTTTCCCACTGGGTTTTTCCCTTTGGTCATTCAGATTCCAGGCCCTTATCTAGAAACGCACATCAATAACATCTTGTACATACTTCTTCTACAAGCAAAATCAACAACACAATAAATAACGTGCTACCCAATGTTCAAAAACAGACAAAGCAAAGACACTCTGATCGTACAATTAGTTACCAAGAACAGGTTTCAAAGATGTCAACAGAGCTCTCATAACAAAACGGCAAAGCATACCAACTTCAACATAAAGCATACAAATCAAGATCAAAACAACCAAAATACAAGCTTCGACAAAAGTATCACAAGAAGCAAAGTACTCAAAGATGCAACCATCATCTTTTCCTGCAAAAGTAATAAGAAGAAAAGCAGGTTCTACAAAATATGTACGAACCCTTGACCACAAAAGCAGATAACCCTTGACCACAAAAGCCAATAACCCTTCATGAAAAGGAGAATCCTCTAAAGAGAATGAAAAAACCACATGAGGGGGATAGGCTAAAATGACGATACCTTCCAACAAAGCAAAGGAAGCCCCAGCTAAAGATAATAAAGTCTTATCGAGGATGACAAGAACGCGGGAGGGGGCAGTGTTGAAGCTGTTGACCAACACATGTCAAACCCGACTTTCCATGGAGGCATATTATTTATTCGTCAATTTTTGCCTAAAAGTTGGCTCGTAATTCATATATTTTACGAGAAATCCTGATCTTGTTTGCGATCCCAAGAAAGCCCTGTAATGATGAAATAGGCAAGAGAGCTTGGTGCACCAACTGTTGTAATAATTACCTCTTTTTAACCAAAATACCTAATTTAGAGCCCTAGGTAGATAAGCCAAAGGGTGTAATTATTAAAGGAAGAGGATCAATTACTATGAACTAAGGAGTGTACGAGCAATATCAGCCTACATTTGTACGTTCATATCTCCTTGTACGAGTATGGCATTGCAATGAAACTTCAAGTGTTTCTCTACATGCTCTTAGCTTTATGTACATGTCTTTTGTGTTGTGTTTGAGTGTGTATGTGCGACGCATCAAGTGGTTTTAGCTCAAGGTTTCTCCGTGTACTAATCTTTAATTTCAAAGGCAATTAGAGGTTTAAACTTGTTTCTAAGCTTGGACATAGGTAGGTAGGACTAGAGAGGATCCATAGGACCCCTCATTCGTCACTTCTAGTATAGGTGGTAAGTGGGTGGCAAGGGTCGCGGTTTCTGAGTCTTCTACGGCCTTAAAGAGTCTCGGTTGGCTCGCATGCAGATTTCTTGTTGTTTGCTAGATCTACCTTGTATAGAGAGTGTGACACCTCTCTCCTCAGTGCATTGCCTCCTAAGGCATTGCATTTGACATTTCCATGCACTAGCCGGGTCAGCTACATACATATTATGTTTTTGAGTTCTCGCTAGGCTACAACGTCCAATCACGGGCAGTCCGCCAACAGAAACAATTGTGGCCACCCATGATATAAGAGAGAGATGTGTCACATTCACACAGAAAGAGTTGACACTAATAGTTGAAGGTGCCGACCTAAATTTGAAAAAGAAAAAAGAAATTTTGACTACACTTCTAGTAGAGAAGGACGCAAAAATAACACGGTTGCTTGAAGTAACCCAAACACCTCAAGCGTTTCAGGCCAGAATGGAAAAAATTATTCATCACCTAATCCAAGATATGCAAGATTTGACACAACGAGTGAATCCGCCACTTGTACAAGGGACTCACATCAATCACCTTATTTTGCATCTAGAATTGGTCATTGCCTCACAGTCATATGCATCTTCATCTTCTTAGTGTCCAATATGCTACAAGAATTTTGACGGATGGAGTGGATACTACACTTTGGCATGTGGCCATTATTATCATCATCTAGTGTGCTTAATTCAATTAATGCAGAACAATAGCTTATGTGGAATTTTTTCTCAAGAGATTATATGTTCAAAATGAAAAATGAGTATAAATTCAAGCAAGCTCACCAAGACACCCCTAGCGCAATTAGAAATCTATTTAGGACTGAAGAAGCACACTCAAAACACAACAGTTTTGATAACAGCAGACATTGTAATTTTGCTTCTAAGAAGCATTGTATACAATCAAAATGCATTGAGTATAAGCTCTTGAATTTCATAATTGCAATCTTGATTCTTCGCTCAAGCTATGTTGAATCTGTGCAGTCATTGTTTTGTTCGGAGACTGAGTATTGTTGGTTTTCCTCTATCTGATCTTTCACATCTATTGTAAGGTTCTATTTGATTTTGTCTACAGTGCATTGAGATATACCGATATTGAACTCACCTTCAATCTTCATTTTGACAATCATACACATAGCTAGGCATTTCTTCCTCGTAACCAACACTTTCGATGTGATGCAATATCATTTCATTGCAAAACATGTAAACTAATTTTTCAACTCTGTCCGGCCAATAATCTGTTTTAAATAGTGCTATGAACATACTCATATATACTCCAATTTCTCTCTAAGCTCAAATTTGATGCGCATTGCACCAAAACTTTCATTGCAAGAGGGCGTAGAGTCGAGTAGTGCTCACCACCATTCATCATCCACCACTTCCATGCAGGTTGCTCTTTTGCCATTGAATGTACAAAATCATTCACAAAAGGTTCTTCTTTCATTCTGAATGCACTCATCTCTTTGATGCAATCAATTTGAGGCTGAACATTACAGTAGAACATATTGACTACTTGATATAAATCCTTGACCACCTCTGTAATTGACAACATCGCGACCTTCAAATCGCCCCAATTTATATGCGACTACTTGTCTAGTTTCACGAATGTGGGCTTCCATTTCTCTTTTCATATTTTGAGTCATCATCTGCTTCTTATGCTGCATATGTTGATAATGCATAAGCACAGCAAATTATTGCATTAACTGTTGCATCCCGTTATCCTGGCCTGACAACATGTCTAATTCCATCTACCCCGATCAATTTCGCATCGGGTTCACCAAAAATTTTGGAGTGCGCGGTTCTCAAAAGTTGATCGGGAAAGCACCGAGCTTCTAGATATGGACAGGAACTTAGCAGAGGCTCAAACCAAGAGAAATGAGTACATATAGAGATAATTTTAGGGTTAATAAGAATATATAGTGAAGGTTATAGAGAATTTACGAGAGAAATTGTGATTTATACCACTATTATTTTTTGTAAGCAATAGGAAACATATAATTGGCACATAAATGAAGCTTTCAACATCAGATTCTTCCAAATTTTGATTTCCAATATCCCTATTACAAATCAATTTCATACGCATGCGTTGGTATGTCTTTTGATATGCAACCCTCTAATCAAAAATTCCCAAAGTTAAAGCAATCTGTAATTTCCACACACAAATCACTCCCAGTACAGCTTCCTTGCTCAAGAGAAAGTGCGAACGAGAAAGTGCGAACCTGGGAACAAATCTTCCCTCCTCTTCCTTATGTCGGATACTCCAGAGAGAGAGAGAGAGAGAGAGAGAGAGAGAGAGCTTTCCCTTTAATCCCTCACGGCTATGGCTTAGCCTCCTTCACAAGAATCTTCAAGTCCGAGAACGAGAGATCAAGAGCAAGGTAGAGCAAGATATGGCCGAGATATGGCTTCCGAGTTATCGTCGGGGAGAGCTTGATCTTTCCCAAATTTCCCACAACAAACCTTCCCTTCCCTCTCTCCCCCCCCCCCCCCCCCCCCCTGCCGCCCCTAGAAGCAACTTTTTCATCCCCGATGCTTTTTTTCCACTCCCACTTTGCATGTGTATCTTTCTTTTTTTTTTAACACTTTCTATTTTTTGCCTCTTTTTGTAATAGTGACGTCGCTATTGCTTGCATAGAACTCATCCCTATTAGAGTTTCGGCATCTCAACTGAACTGCCCAATGTGATCCCATTATTTATTTATTTATTTACGTATTTATTTTACTTAGTTGTCAAATTTTGGGTAGGGCAATTCACTAAGGCGGGTATATATGTGACCCCTTGCCCCCGTTGTACATTGTATCAATTATTCATTGCCAAGGTTGATTGGTTCACGAAAAACTCTCTCTCTCTCTCTCTCTCTCTCTCTCTCTCTCTCTCTCTCTCTCTCTCTCTCTCTCTCTCTCTCCCCCTTGGTCTCTAGTCTTTCTGCATTGTTGACTTTCACATGGTATCAGAGCTTCAAGCTCGTTGATCTCAGGGAGGAGGAGATCGTCATGGACAAGGGAAATAGAAGAAGGTTGGCATTTCTCTAGCAGCGCTTTGATCGGCACCAAACTCTGTAGCGTTTCTTCCATCCTTGCAGTTGCGTTTTGAAAGAGAGTCTTCTATTGTTGTCCAGCAAACTGCCATGCGTTTTAGAATGCTACATATGGATGGCATTTTGAAACGTGCATTTCAGTTGCGTTCTGAGATTCCTATAGCGTCAAGAGACGACGACCTCAGCCAAGCTAGGTGTACACCTCAGCAACGTTTTGAAACACTTGGGGAAAGGCAGCACAACTTTTGATCCTATTTGGTGTGGCTTGGGAAAAAATCTTGGATCTTAAAGGGATACAAAGTTTTTTTGTGGCTTGTACCCTCGTGATGGCGTCTCCTTGCTTAAGTGCCAGCAACAATGAAGAAAGTACGCCCTCGAATGACCAACATCAACACATGGCTATGGAATGTGGATCAACAAGTTTCTAATTATTCGCCATGCTTGAGAAAAGCTCTCAAGGAAACCTTCGATTTGTTTGGCTCGAGATTATGAATCCAAAAGCAAATGCATGAATTTGCAAGAGGACAAAGGCAAAGGCAAGCTTGACAATGAATTTGCAAGGACAACAAAACCAGTACTCGGTTAGCTGCCTCGGTACCCACGAGGTCCACCCGACCATAGTTGTCATAAATGTGACACGATGCTTTGTTTGGCTCAAAAGTTTGAAGCCAAAGACAAAAGCCGGAACTCACAAAGAGACAAAGGCAAAGGCAAGTGGACAGAGATAATGGTGATAAAGATTTCATAGAGGAGATCGACATGGCATATGTGGTGGTGACCACACGGTGGCCATGGCACCAGATTTCTAGTCAAAGGGCAATTGCCGCCACTAGCTTCATCCAAAGAGAGGCTTGTGAGTGGTAGAGGGGCAAGAAGTGCTCCGTATAATTGATTTGGACCCTTGTGTTGGAGTTCAAGTTATCAATGTTTGAACCCATGTGTCGGAGTTCCAGGCACATGCACCTGGAGGAACCAATCAGACGTATCTATAACATTATGGATGAGTGCACCAATCCATTATTGTTGGTCGAATCATGGACAGATGTGTTCCACATTTCATTATCTTAGAAGTATTTGGACGTGATGTGTTCATAGTTAAGGAATGGGGATTCTTGGACGTAGTGTGGTCTACAGTTTTTCTAAAAGGCAATCGATGCTCAAGATGGAATTCTTCTAAGGAACAAAGTTGAGGGTAGCAAATCCGAGGTGTATCCAGTAGTTTGCAGCTGCTAGGGTGTCCATTGTAGCTTCTTCATTGGCTTGGTCTCACTATTCATGTCCACTATGAGTTGCAAAGAGAGTGTTAAATTTTTTGCATCTAAAGTGAACTGCCCAATGTGATCCCATTATTTATTTTGGCTTTTAGGTATTTATTTTACCTATTTGTCAAAGTCTGAGTAGGGCAATTTACTAAGGTGGTTATATATGTGACCCCTTGTCCCCATTGTACATTGTATCAGTTATTCATTGCCATGGTTGATTGGTTCAAGAGACTCTCTCTCTCTCTCTCTCTCTCTCTCTCTCTCTCTCTCTCTCTCTCTCTCTCTCTCTCTCTCTCTCTCTCTCTGTGTGCATATACGCTTCTGCATCATCGACTTTGACAGTCCCTTGATGATGTGGTAGTTGGTTGCCCCAACCATCTCCGTTTCTACGTTGACAGTGTCAAATGGGGCACCATGGCCATCTGCTTTTGCTTCATGCTCAAGCTCATTCTATGCATGTACATGCCGCGGAAAGCTGACCAAGCTCATGTGCATCCTCAGCGCACTGTCGTCCACCATGCTCTTGCTTTTTTTTCCTATTTTGATATTGATCCCCCTTCAAAATTTCCCTTCGGCGGCCACTTTGCATGGGTGGCTTTTGGTCCTTGAGCAACCAAATGATCAATACACTGAAAAGAAAGAGGATGCAAGAGAGCTACACAAGACAAGCACACACCACACAAAGATGGAAAGCTTCTTCTTCTTCTCACAAAAAAGAGAGTACAAAATGACTAAGTGCTAAAGCTGAAAAGTAGCACATATGTACATGCGATCACTAAGTGTGAACACGCTAGAAGCGTACTAGGTTGGCACTATAAGTGTAGTCCAGCTGTAGAATCACTGGCAGAGATCCTCTGTGTCGGTCACCTAACGCGCCAGTGAGTAAATGCCGTAAGCGGCCAAGACCCGTAGTGGATGCCAGCTCAAGATGTAGAGCTCGACATCTCAACACTCCCCCTCGAGCTCTGCATGTCGCAGAGTCCAAGCATAGTCCGGAAACGTCGAAGCTTCTCAGCTCCGAGGGCCTTGGTAAAGATATCCGCTATCTGCTCCTCTGTGCTGACGTGGACCAAGTCGATGTCGCCCGCCAACACTCGCTCTCGAACGTAATGGTAATGGACCTCTATGTGCTTGGTCTTGGCATGGAACACTGGGTTCCTAGCCAACTGTATGCTGCTGAGGTTGTCACAATGGATGACAATCTGCTAGTCCACCTGCACTCCCAAGTCCTCAAGTAATGTGCGTAGCCAAGCTACCTCGCACGCCGCAACTGCTGCACCTCTGTACTCGGCCTCTATGCTCGATAAAGCAACCGTAGGCTGCTTTTTGCTGCTCCAAGTAACAGCATCACTCCCAAAAGAGAACATGAAGCCACTCGTAGATCTCCTATCAACAATGCTACCTGCCCAATCTGCATCTGTATACCCATACAATGCTAATGGCACATCTGCTGCATAGAACAATGCGTAGTCAAGAGTCCCTTGCACATACCGAAGTGTGCGTCGTACTCCATCCAAATGTGGCTTCCTCGAAAGCTGCATGAACTTACTCTCCAAGCCTACTATGTAGCTCAAGTCTGGCCTCGTGATAGTCAAGTAGATTAGACTACCCACAATCTTTCTGTACATCTTGACATCCTCAACAACATCACCCTTCTCTGCACTCAGCTTTGCATTCACATCCAAGGGAATAGAAATTGGCTTACAATCAGCCATACCATACTTTGACAACATGTCCAAAGCATATTGTTTCTGTGAGACAGCCATACACCCTCTGGAGTCCTGATCACCTCAATGCCAAGAAAGTAGCGCAACTCGCCCAAATCTTTCATTTCAAACTCCTGTTTGAGAAGACCCTTCACATGGTCAATCTCCATAGCATTGTCACCCACAATAATAAGGTCATCTACATATATGGTAATGACCACAATCCCTACATCACTCTCACATACATAGAGTGAATGATCAGCATGAGCTCTCCTAAAACCAATACTGACAAGATACTTGGCAATCCTGTCATACCATGCTCTAGAGCCCTGCTTCAAACCATACAAAGCTTTAAGAAGCCTGTATACATAATCTGGTTAACCTGGATCGACATAACCAGGTGGCTAATCCATATACACTTCCTCTTGCAACTCACCATTCAAGAAGGCATTCTTTACATCCATTTGATGCATAATCCATCCTCTAGATGCAGCCACTGCTATGACAGCTCTCACAGTCGTCATCTTTGCCACTGGAGCAAAGGTCTCCTCATAGTCTATGCCATACGTCTGTGCATAACCCTTTGCAACCAGCCTTGCCTTGTGACGCTCAATGTTACCATCAGCCTTATGCTTAGTTTGATACACCCATTTACAGCCAATAGCTTTCTTGCCACTTGGCAATGGCACCAACTCCCATGTGTCGTTTGCTTCCAATGCAGCCATCTCTTCATTCATTGCATCATCCCAATGCACATTTCCAACCGCATCCTCAAAACATGTGGGCTCCACATCCTGTATCACCTTAGCCATGTAGGCTTGGTGATGTGCTAGATACCCATCATAAGTCAAATTTTTGAATTGGATTTTTGACTCTGTTAGATCTGCACGGTCCTGGGTCACTCATTTTCCCTCTAGCATCTTCTTGAACTTTCCTTACACCAGGTGTCCTGACAGCCGGAATTCCGAATTCCTCATCAAGACTTTGTTCAGAACCATCTGAATCCATGTCTACATGTGAAAACCCTGATGATGTATCAGCCATAAAGGGAGGTTCATCAACCTTTTCCTTTCCTTTTCGTGATACATTCCTTGTACCTGCTGGTGGAGTAACCTGCGTACGTAGTCTACCATTCCATCGCTTCTCAACAGAGCCACGAGAAGACGACTCTTGTGATCCACTCAAAACCTATGACTGTGGCCTCACATTTTGTACAACCACATCATCTTTTACATCAGCCCCAATAGTGCCATGTGCATTACTGTACCAGCTGCTCATCTCATCAAAGACTACATCTCTGCTCACTCGTAATTCTCGTGTAGTAGGATTGTAGCACATGTACCCCTTTTGTTCAAGGGAATATCCCACAAGAATACATTTCTCTACTTTAGGATCCAATTTCCTACGCAACTCATCTGGTACATGCACGTAAGCTATGCAGCCAAACACTTTCAAGTGTGCCAAATCAATCTTTGTACTTGTAAACTTTTCCTCAGGCATTACATCATGCACCGCAGCTGTAGGTGTCCTGTTCATAATGTACACAACTGTATTTACAGCTTCAGCCCAGAAATGATGAGGCATGTTCTTCTCATTCATCAATGCATGTGCAACCTTTGCAATGTGCCTGTTTTTCCTTTCTGCGACCCCATTCTGCTGTGGAGTATATCTGCATGTAAACTGCCTGCGTATACCATGCATTCGCAGAAAACCTGAAAAATCATTGGAGAAGTACTCTCCCCCTCCATCTGACCTCAATGTCTTGATTTGCATATCTGTCTCCTTCTCAATCATGACTTTGAAGTCCTGAAAGTGACCAAACAACACTTCACTTTTGTTACGCATGAAGTAGACCCATACTTTCCTTGTATGGTCATCAATGAAAGAGACATAATACCAGCAACCATGTATACTTGCAGTATCGGTTGGACCCCAAACATCTGTGTGCACCACCTCAAGTGGCTTTTTACATACATTGCGCTCATGTGGAAATGAGCCCTTTGACTGTTTTCCAAACCGGCATGTTGCACACACTTTATACATACTATCCACCTTGAATTTGTGCAAACCTTTTACAATCTGTTTTGATTGCATGCTGCGCAATCTCTGCTCATTGACATGGCCAATGCGTTTGTGCCAAATGTCAACATCAGCCACAACACCTGTGCTCTGTGCAAATAATGCAGCTTTTACCTCAGGCATGTCTACATTCAGCGTAAACATTCTGCCCACGCATTTGCCCTCTGTGATCAGCTTACAGCCATTCTGAAAATCTTCTACATAACAGCCATTTGGATTGAAGCGAACCTGCAAACCCTACTCAACCATTTGTCCAGCAGAAACAAGATTCTTTGTAATGTTTGGGACATGAAGTACATCTGCTAAGTACTTTGATTTCCCACTCTTCGTATTTAGAGGTATGTCCCCTACATGAGCAATGGGGTGAGCTGTGTCATCTCCTGTCTGCACATAGCCTGGCACATCTGGTTTGCGCATATCTCTAAACCACTCTCCACGAGACGTCATGTGATTAAAGGCACCTGAATCCACATACCAAACATCATCTTGGGTGGAATTCTCTGCAGTCATTGTATTCATTACATGCTGCATAACAAACATGCACTCGTTTTTGCTGTCATCTGCATCTCTGCTAGTAGATACATAGTTGCCCTGTTCTCTCTTTCCACTTGCTTTTCCCTTTGGACAGTCACGTGACATGTGACCTCTTTCACCACAAGTCCAACATTCTCTGCTATCTGCAGTATGTTGCTGCCTGCTTGATCCTGCACCACGACCTCTTTGACTCCCCCTGCCTTGAGACTGGTTTCCCCTGCCACCTGTATTGTTTTGATTTGATTGACCTTCTCGAAATTGGCCCCTGCAACCACTTGGGCCTCGACCACGACCTCTACCTCTACCTCTGTTGGAGTTAGAATAGAAGGCCTGTTCAGAATTATTTCTGCCATGAGAAGAAGATGTGTCAAGGTTCTTCTTCTCAAGAATAAGCATAGAAATCAAATCTTGGAACACGGGGATGTCGTCTCTTGTATTCATGGAAGACCTGAAATGTACATACTCATCTCCTAGGCCATCCAAGCATGCACGGACAATGTCATCATCTTCCACTGAGACTTTAATAGATCCAAGAGCCTCAATGATACTCTTCATCTTCAAGGCATAATCATTGATGGAGAGGTTGTTCCTCTTAACCTGATTTTGCTCCGACTTTAGTTGAAGCTTCCTCGCCTTGGTGTTCACCTCGAACACTCTGCCTAAGTTTTTCCATGCAATGGCAGGGGTTTCAGCATCCTGTAGATAGCCCATCATGCCATCTGTGATGCTCATAGAAAGCCAATACATCACTTTGCTCTGGCCTTGTTGCCAGTCCCTCAAAGCTTTTCTTTGTTCTGCTGTAGCATTTGCCTCGGGAATCTCTGGTTCCTTTTCATTGTCTCCTGCTACATAGTCCCAATAACCTTTTCCTTTTAGGAAATTTGTTATTATGAACTTCCATGCAGGGTAGTTATTTTTCTCAAGCTTCTCAGTAACAATCTGACTGAAACCGTCAGACATATTGAAGCACTAAGACAAAATAGCTGCAATCTGCAAAAACCTGCAAATCTGCTGAACCTGCTATCGTGGTACCTGTAACGCTTTCTACACTCAACGAGTGTCCACAATCAAGCATACATACAACCACTGTACTTGTACAGTAAATCTCTGTGTACTGCACTTTGGAGACCTGTTCAGAAACTTGTACGAAAAACTTGTACGGCATCTGGTCGTGGATTACGAACGAAGGGATTGTGATGCTCTTGCTCTCTTAGCCTCTCTTGCCTGCACCAGGCTCTGATACCATGTAAAGAAAGAGGATGCAAGAGAGCTACACAATACAAGCACACACCACACAGAGATGGAAAGCTTCTTCTTCTTCTCACAAGAAAGAGAGTACAATATGACTAAGTGCTAAAGCTGAAAAGTAGCACATATGTACATGCGGTCACTAAGTGTGAACACGCTAGAAGCGTACTAGGCTGGCACTATAAGTGTAGTCCAGCTGTAGAATCACTGGCAGATATCCTCCGTGTCGGTCACCTAACGCGCCAGTGAGTAAATGCCGTAAGCGGCCAAGACCCGTAGTGGATGCCAGCTCAAGATGTAGAGCTTGACATCTCAACATACACCACACTTGGTTTACATTCGACCCAAGCACTGCTAAGCACAACATCGGTTTCGCCAACAGCCCCCAGCTTGCAATCTCCTTGCCACTCATTCAAGGTGCAAAGCATAAATGAAAGCATTTGAAGAAAGTCCTTCCCTTTGCATCCGGTTAGGAAAACTTATAGCTTCCCTATCAAAGCTATATTGTGCATATCCTCAATCAATACATTCCAAGTGATGACATTCCGGATGGGAAGCCCACTAAGAACTTTTTGTGCTTTCATAAGAGCATCACATATGTCATACATATCAACCCAAACATTGCCAAGCTTAACATTTTGCTTTCGTATCAACCAAAACATTGCCAAGCACAACTTTGGGCCCACATACCAACCAAACCAATGTCGAGCACAACATTAATTGCACTCCCATTAATTTTTCCTTTTTTTCCATACTCACAATTGTGAGTTGAGAGAATTTATATTAACTCGACAAGAATACAATTGTCCTCAAGCACTACATGTGCCTTGAGGGGGGGCTAGGGTTCCACCGGAGACTTGTACACAGAGAAAGAGGATACCAACGAGAGATGTTACTCCTACCCTCTTTAGTGTTCTACACAGCTCAATGCATGCACCCATCCTTAAACTTTATCAATTGCCCCTCTTCTTTCTCCTACGCATGTATGAGATCAATGCTCAGACTCACAATATCATCAAAAAGAGCTACATCCAATTTGCTCTCAAAAACTCGTAGGTTCTTGGACTTCCAGACCTGGTTCAGGTAGCAGAATCTGGTAATTTGTGTGCACACCAAAACGACCTGGCTTTGGATACCACTCCCTTTCAAGATCAGGTCATCCTTCAAGAAGAAGATCTTCCAAGTCCTTCGTACCTACTTGCAAACCCTATCGGCTAATCCCCCACGAAGTCGAGCAATTGTCGAACAGATGAAGGGGGTCTCGAACAGATTTGAAGCTGCTTTGTTGCACCCACCAAGCTTGAGGGATGTTCAACAAGGTGCAAAAATCTTGTTTGCCACAGTGGCCTTCTTCCATAAGCCCCCTTTTGTGGCAAGCTTTGCGCCGTTTATCATATCCCAGGCCATGATTAGCCCACTCCTGTTTTTGGTTCGTCAAAGAGACAACAAGTTTGGCACATGAAGCTTTTGCATGTACCATGGGGTCAATAATCTCAATTCCGCCTTGATTCTTAGGTCTTGCTACCCATTCCCATCCCCCCCATTGGCAGGGGGTTTGGCTTTCATGCTGCTTTTCCATAAAAATAATTTGACAGGCTTCAAGAATTCTTTCCCATTGGATTTTCTCAATTTTAGCAACGGTGATACAAATGAGATGTACGGTATCATGAAAGCATTAATCACCGTGACCCTACTATGGAAGGGGAGGAGCACAAACTTCCATCTTCTCATTTTGTTGTTTATTTTGGTCAAAATCCAGTCAAATTTTTGTTTATCTGTAATGCCCACCCCAAGTGGAGCACCTAGGTGCCTGAACACAATTCCCTTATGTTTAACTTCTCTTGACCATTATGCGGGGTCGAAGGTGTTGCTTTCCAAGAGAGATATTAGTCTTGATTTCTCAATATTGCACATTGAGCTTGAGGTAGAGGCAAAAAGTTGAACAATCTCAAGGGCTCTTCTTAGCGTTTCTCACTTAGCTTTGAGAAAGAGCAAAGAGTTATCTGCAAAGAGCCAAGCAAGGAGTTTCTTTCCTCCAGGCAGTGAAAGACCTTGAATTTCCCCTTTCGCACATTAATTTTTCCTAGTCATGGATGTCCAAAACTACAGAGAGAATCCATAAGTTGAGCAGTGAATGCCTGATTTGAGCTCTATAAAGCACATGATGTACCCCTTTCTAGCCACTAGCAACCAAACCCTTGTTATACTTGATTCAATTTCTCAACACACAACTTGAGTCGGGTCCAAAAGTAGTAGAACCGGCCCCAAAAAAAAAAAAAAATCCCATATCTTCCTCATTCAAACTCCGGTTGACAAGCTGTAAAGACAAGCATATCTTTAGCACTACATTTTGGGTTATAATTTCATTTTGAAAACATCTCTGCATCCTAGCCTACAGACATTTTGGTCTTGAAGAGAAGTGGGGAGATTGAGTGTTGCCTATTGCATATGTATATGGTCCTTGTGATGCCAAAGGAAGAGCTAGGATCTGGACTGATCTTAGGGACTTTCCAATTTTGGGGGATTTGTGCCTCCTTGGGGATTTTAACATTGTAGAGACTCAAAACTATAAAATTGATCCAGCCAGTATTTTGAGAGGCTCAGAAAAAGAAAAATGGGAAACACTTATGGAAAAATGGACCTTGGTCAACTTATCGATTGTTGGACCCTGGAGTAGCTTGACAAGGTTTACTTACACTAGCCTACATTATGCCAATACTGCATCAAGTCTCTATAGATGTTGTTGCTCACATCAAGCATAGTGGCTACCACACTCAGTGGAGATGTGGGTTGATATTATGAGTGCTCTGTCCAAACATTTGCCACTGATAATTAAGATATAGAAGGCTAGACACGACTATGTTCCAAAAGGCAAGAGTAAGAATTTGATTACAGGAGAGCACCTCTTTAAGGAGCCTCTTATTAGAAAGCTAACCAAAGAGGCCTTGGCTCATCTATAGAAAGATTTGGACTATCCAACCAAAGATCTTGGCATTGGTTTGTCCAAAGAATTTAGACGGCCATCAAAAAGGGTGGGGCCAAAACTTAAAAAACTACATGTTTGGTGTACCCAAAAGAAGTCAAACTACTAACCGGAAAAAAAAGGAAGGCAAAGCAACTCGTTTGGAACATTAGAAGTGGCTCGAAGCAAAAGCACAACTATTGAGCCTTCATCTTGAAGATGCTAAAAAATCAAGATTGCCAAATCTATCAAATCAATCCCATTTCTTTAGAGCTCTCAAGGTGAAAAGGAGGCAAAGCATAATCACTTCAATAGTAATAACAGACAATGGCATCACATTTTCAGACCGTGATGTGTTGGGCAAAATGATGTTGGACCATCTCAACCAAATTATAGGATTGATGGAAGATCCGCAAAGCTACCATAGATTCGTTGGTCCAAGAAAATTCTCAAGGGTGGGACGGACTTACAACAAAATTCTTTAAATAATTTGGAATTATCTATGGTACTTATAACCAGCAACACCTTTCTTGAAGGAGCACTTGTTGATAGTGGCAAAAAGGGGATGATCAAGCCCATCCCCAAGGTAAGATAACGTTCCCTTCTCAAACATTTGCATCCAATCTCGATGATGGCAGTGATTATTGTGAAAAAAATTGCACATAGGCATCTCCAATTCTAAATAGGAATGGGACCCACATCAACATGGCTTCATCAAGGGGAGATCAATATATGACAATATTTTGGCTGCAATGGTTGGAATTGAATATGAAAAATTCTCCAAAAAAAAGTTTGTTTTGCAATAAAAAGGTTGAAAAACAATATAAAGAGTTAAAATCCCTAGCAATATGGGGAAATGGGATTGGATTTCCAGGCCCAAAGATCAAGGAGGCATTGGAATCCTTAACCGAGAAATGCATGCCGACACCCAGTGTGCGACACTTTTGGTCTCCTTGGTAGAGCAGGATCAAGGTTGGGCAATCATGGCCTACGAAATGATCCCTAAGGCTAGTTGCATCTCCAAATAGGGGCCATGGAAGGGCCTCAAGTTACAAGACAAATAATTAGGCCCTACTTGAGCTACCCTAAAACTTGAAAAATGCACTGGGAAATTGGTAAGGAAATGTGACAAGGCAGCTTTTACTCTTGACTAGGGAGAGAAAGTGAGGTACTTCAAGAATTCCTCACCCAATTGGTCTTTGTGGCTACCAAAATTTAGAGATCAGTCACTTAGCTTTGTTTGGAGAGAGGTTGCCAAGAATGTAAACAACAAAGATCTCCCACATATGTCCAATTTCAAGGATGAGGAAGTTGGAGGGTGGTTAAAAGCTGACGAAGCTGCACAATGTGGCCCAGTCTTTCTTTAAATGAAAGGATATTGGTCAATAGGGTACTGGAGGTCTTAAACTTGTGGTCTCCCAGCATACTATATCTGAGAACTAGATTGGAAGGCTTGGCCAAGGCTCTTTGATCAACCTTTGACAAAGGAGGTATATGTGGGGTTAGTGTATTGATCAAAATGGTATACTCCTTTAAATAGAATTTGGGGTACAAACTGGTCCCAGGCAAAGTGGAAGAGGCATCTCATCTCGATATGGCAAGCACAAGTTACAAACATAATAAAAACTTTGATTTGGGGGACTCTTCCCACAAGCACACAAGTTCAAGCAAGGTGGAATCAAACATGGTCCTTTATTGCTACTCTCATAACTTTCTCCTCACTTTGGCCAAAGTAAATTGTGTCAACAAAGCTCACTGAAATGAACCATCTAGGTTTCTATAAGCAACACATCACTGGGATACCTTGTTTTCCCTCCTAATACTAGTTTAATACCAAACCATGGTGTCCTTTTTCAAGGTTTTTAACAATATGACATGTCAATCTAGAAAAGAATATCCAAAAAAAAGAGCCTTTTATACAATAATCATAGGAATTTTAAAAGTTTTATCCTTATGCTTTTTTTAGCTTATCATGATTAATGGGGCCCATAAAGAGTGTTTGCACAAAACTCTATGTAATGAATATAAAGGATAGGTACAATAAATTTTAAAGAAAATATCAAAACGCGGGAAAGAATTGTAGGCAGTTTATCTATACTAGATCCACATGTTTGTCTATATTTTACTCAATAAAAGGTATTTAAATATTGTATTAAATTATATCAAGTTATGTGAGTCCAATACACAAGTCTCATGGATGGGATTATATACAAAGTGAAACACTTTATTTGTAAAATTTGAAGAGTCTACATGTTATATAGACATGTACACTATCCAAGTAATTCATTAGCCAAAAATTATAGTTGGTTATATAAGCAATAAGTAGGAACAATTCTTGTATCTCGATACTGAACTCGCTAACAATTTTCATTTTTCACGTGAGAAATATAAAATACAAAAATAATATAACTTTGAAACTTCTTGTCAATTTCAATAAAGCATAGCGAATTTCTCAACTAGAACATAAAAAGAGCATATATAATCTTATTTACATGGTTTTCTGGTGGCAAGGTTGTATTTTTAATAGATTATGCATGAAAAATTTTCAATAATCTATATTTTCGATATATTATGCATGACAATTTTAAAAAACAACTGGATTTATGAGATTTATGTAAAATTGGATGCCTAAAAAATACTGACATCCTCAGTATTAACGTATAGATAAATCCTTGATGAGTAGCACTTCAAGAATTAGTTTCTAGCTTCACAAATTAAATCCACAAAGATGGAAGGAAAACAAGACACTTACTATTAGATTATAGAACTAATTCAAGTTGGTTTCTTCAAGCTTTCTTAACACGTAAGTATTAAGAAAGCTGGTTCGTTCTCAATTTCAAGCTCCTCTTAGCACCTTTGTCTTGATATAAGAGTCGAAATCTATCAGCATCATAATTAGGCTAATCTCTCACATCCAAGACCCCTGACACTTAGTTGCTTAGGTGAACACATTCCCTTTGGATCACCTACAAGAGCCATTTTTATCTCTCTCTATGTTGATAACCTCAAGAAGCTCTTTGCAACCTATTGAAGTCTGATTCATACTAGAAAAATTAGATTCCTCATCTAAAGATCTTCTGCTTTTCATCGATAGAAGATCTTGCCTTGTCTTTTGGCCCAAAAGCCATACCTGTTGATCTCTCTGCACAACATTTTTTGTGTCAGCAATGGCTATTTGTGACACATGCAGAATCCCTTCGTTTTGATCACCAAAGCTTGCAAGCTGCTCAAAGCAACTATGATCCATGACACATAGCTGCTCAAAGCAACTATGAATCCATGACACATAAAAGTGTACCTTAGTAAACATTAAACAACTCAAGTTCTTGTGGTTATGCCCTTTTGAAGAGCTAGGGTTTTTATCATCTCGATCCTTGGTATGTGCGTTCATCCTTGTCCTCACTACCAACATATCCATTCTATTTGTCCGTGCGATTATCATGCTCTTCGTGAGTCCTTTGATCAGTGAATTCATGTGGCTACGTTTTTTTCTATTTCAAATCTCATCTCTGTCATGGTCTCTTGGTCTTTCATACTTCTCTCATGTTGATCATGTCTACTGCAATCTCAAGCATCATGTTGATCTTATCGATTGGAATCTCCATCATCATCTCTACTTCAACTTCTACTCTCATGCCGACCTAGCGTTCACTACTGCTATCATGTCCACCAGCACCACCACTTCTTTGTTGTTCCTTGCCTCATGCTCAAGGTCCTTCTGCAAATCTTTCATTCTCCCTCTATCATCAAGGATAGAAAGCCCATGTTTCTCTTCGTTTGAAGTCGCAATTTTAGGGAAAAGAAAGCATGAATGCGGGTGAACAAACTTTTGAGTAGGTACTCAAGAAGCTCAACATATAATTCATTTTGAGGCTTTTGGTGCTTCTCTCTTCTTGGAGAGGTCGATGATGAAGTCTGTCAACATAAAACCAAAGACGAACAACTGACAAAGGTTACCAACGAACTCTTAACTACAACTCTGTCAGATCAAAAGATCCAAGTGCAACTAGATGTAGCAAACGCTTCATTACAATATTCAAAGCAGAGGATCAATGATCAAGCACCCTTCTTGTGGCAGATAAGAGAAAGTTCCGCAGTTGCCTCGATCAAAGGTACAAACAAAGTGCAGAACAACCAATGCTTTGTGTAGACGTTTGAAATGAGGAACAAGTACTCAAAAGCTTTCGACCCATTGTCACCTATTTGCACCCCAAATTATCTCAAGCAGTGTGTGTGCACGCATGCCCATGTAGACATACACAAGGAGAGGCCTCAAGGTATGCACGACAATCAAACACAAAGGATGAGAAAAGTTCATTGCTATTCAATGGTTGGGATTGAGCCCCTTGACCGGCACCTTAGGCTTACCAAGTAAATACTAATCTATGTACAAATTTTGATACCACTTGTTTGGAGGTTTGGCTACAGAGAAAAGATAAACTCCCATGCATGATGGTTAGATTAATCACAACACTACTTGAGAGAGAGAGAGAGAGAGAGAGAGAGAGAGAGAGTGGCTTACATGTACTTGAGTTCATTTGCTTAATGAAAGGTAATTACAAAAGCTTTATGTAAGCTAGCTAAAGGGCTGAGGGATGAGGTCAGGGTTGATCTAAGGACCTCCAAATCAGCCCCTAACTTCAAGGATTTCGCCCTGACAGCTCGTTTGGACACCTAAATGGCTCACAGGGCACCTCATGTAACAGATTATGGACTCAAGCTACCCATGAACATTCACCATATACTCATAAGACTCACGACTCATTTACTAAAGATAGAGATTCACAAGGAAGGCCAAGACCATAGGTTGAAGCCCATTCCCAACAGTAGCATTCCCCACCCAACCAAATTTTATAAACGGCTCTAATTTCTCGAGAGCGACACTCAAGTCACCCAAGGCAACAACAAACCAAGATGGATGGCTTACCCAATGAAGGTTTAACGGTACGAAAACAAGACGCGCTAATGAAAAAGGCAAACCCAATACAGTGCACTTTAATTTTTGCCTTGGAATAGGAAAGACGGTATCTCTTCCTTCATAATGAAGAATATCCTACTCGCTTCTTATTTTGTTTTCCGCCATCTAAATCTACTTCACATGTTTACCAAAAAACTAACCTCTTTCCATATACTTCTGATCGAAAGATTTTGGATTTTAACAGAAGCACATGGAATGGGCAAACACGCTCCTTCAACTCACAAGGGAAACCGTAGCTTGCACATCCTAGGTTTCAAGCTGGTATATTCAAAGACATGGAACTGGACATGCTACAGGCTGCCTGCTCTTATCTACCTTCTCCTCAAATAGACACAGAATTAAACCACCGGCAACAATCTTTTATCATACTTACCATTCGTACCGACTGAGCTGACTAGAAGATATCACATCACTTCTGAAATCTGAATCTGATCGCCTAGCAACCATACTTGAAAAACCGCAGCAGTAGTAAACACAGGAGCGCCCAACAAGAATTGAGAGTAAGGTAAGCACCATTGGCCGTTGGCCGTGTTAAAGGTATGAACCAATGTACACAGTAATTCACCAAATCCACAACATACGCAACTAAACACTATGGATTGGCAACAGTGTATTGAACTGCAATGACTTGAATTTGACCACGGGAGGCACAATTACAATATGAGAAGCACTTTATATTGCCCTCTCTGACCTAACTGATAAGTAGATTTCAATGTGAATTTCTTCGCCTGAAACGATTGAGCTTCACCTGTAAAAAATAGAAGATTACAATGTCTTTGGCAGCTTTGAGGTGCGTCAGGTGTTTTTCTTGTTCTTGGATTCACCCTTTTCTCTTTCGCGCTTCATATACAGCCTTTCCAACTGCCTTCGTGCTTCACATTGAGGGAAGTTGATAAGGTCATAATAATGGGGTGCAATGTCAATAAGCCTGTTCCAAAGACATCTTATTAGCAGCGATCATAACGCACCAACCCTCTCACAGAAAAGTCAATCCTGAAGTAATCTACGTGCGATCCTGAAGTAGTCTACATACCACTCTCCTCGAACATCTGTCACAATCCGAATAAAATTTCTTGTGGTCAAGACAAACTCATTGTATATCACCCACTCTGGTTTGTGATCTAGGCAGACAGAGGGATGTAAATGAACCATCTGCAAAATACCCAAATTTGAGCACATCAAGCAACCATAGTAGAAACAAGGTGAAGGGTCATATTGGCATTCTAAAAACAACTTAATGAAACGGACCCACATGAGGCTCTTAAATGAAAGGACTTGAAAATATCGAAGAAAAATTCAGTCAGCCAATATTTCACATCAAATGTATGCCTAACTCCCTTCTTCATTAAGGCTTGTTTTAGACAGCCAAAAACCTGTGAACCAATGACTACCATATGAAAAAACAGAGGATGAGTTGATACCTGGTTGTCTTTCACTGTCAAATAATGCCCGGTCCTCTCAAGATGAGCCACCTGCATGAAATAACCTGCTAGCATTGCCTTCCGTATGTTCAGGTAATAGTCCCGACTATTGAAATCCGTGCTGCACATCTTCAAACCATATCTGTTCATAATGCGCACCAGCTGGGACCTTACATTGTCTGCTGATTTCAAAGCCCTCACATTGATGAAGTTGTCATAGCACCACTGAGAATCCTCATCTGCAAATGCAAGCCACAGATAAGACTCTGCATCGCATAAAAATGTGGTATTAAAATTAAAATTGACCATCATCATAACTTACTGTTCTGCTTAAAAGCATGGTACACATTCAGAAGTGTCAAGTGGTCTCCATCAATGTGCGCAAACCGAGCTTTTGCTTCATCAGCAGCTTTCTGTGCTTCTTTCGGGCGAAGGAAGCAGTTGGGGACTAGTGAAATAAAGCATTGTTACCACAGATTACGCCCAACCAGGTCAGCAGACGCAGATAGGCGATATCAAATCGGTGCATTGATATACTGAAGTATTCAAACTCTCTGCATCACAGCTACTCTTAAGAAACTAGCTAGCACCAATCAGCCATTCTACCATGCGTACGTGCTGTCCCAATGCTGTATAACAACCTACAACACAATGCCTCCCAACATAGATGCAACACTAATCATGCACTCATCACACACACACCTATCTCAAGCATAGACACGATCTGGTGAGAAAGAAGTCATTGTGAGTGGACATGAATGTATAAGGTGGGGAATACAAGACTTACCTGACAGCATTGCTGTGACTGAAAGAATTTCATTGGAACAATTAAACTCTGGGCTCACCACCAGCATCTTTGACATCTGAGGATCTAGAGGAAACTCACTCATAAGCTCTCCCAGTTTTGTCAGGTTCCCATCATCATCCAAAGCACCCAGATAGTTCAATAGCTCGAGAGCACGCATAAGCGTTTCTGGAGCTGGAGGATCCATAAAATCAAAATGTACTAGGTCATCTATCCCTAGTTTTTTTAAAGTGAGCACAACGTTCGAAAGGTTGGATCTTAAGATCTCTGGATATGTCTGGGGTTGCAGATCATTATTAAAACTCCTCTCAGTGTAAAGTCTAAAACACTTCCCAGCCTGTGTACGACCCGCTCTACCAGCCCTTTGATGTGCACTGGCTTTGGAAATTGGAGAAACCAGAAGAGACTCCACGCGGATTCTCGGATTGTAAACCTTCTGCTTCGCAAACCCAGGGTCAATAACAAATACAATTCCATCAATTGTAAGGGAAGTCTCTGCAATGTTGGTTGACACAACAATCTTCCGCCCTGGAGGTCCCCCCTCTTTGATGGGGGAAGGTGCAGCCTCAAAAATTTTCTGTTGCATCGCCGGCGGTAGAGTAGAGTACAAGGGAACAACTTTCACAGGACCAAGCTGATCTCCCAAATTCTGAATCTCCCTTGTTATCTTCCGGCATGCATCCTCTATCTCCTCCTCACCAGTCAGAAACAGAAGGATGTCTCCAGGTGGCTCACAGATATGAATCTGGACCACCGTTCTAATAGCAGCCTCCAGATAATCTTTCTCGGGTTCCTGAGTGTAGAAGATTTCAACAGGATGTAACCTTCCAGGTACTTTCATGAGAGGCGCGCCACTAAAGTACGACTGAAACTTCTCTGCCTCAAGAGTTGCACTCATGACCACAAGCTTCAGATCTGACCTATTCCTTAGCACTTCTTTGAGAAGGCCAAAAAGCACATCTGTAGCCAGTGTTCTCTCATGGGCTTCATCAAGTATAATTACACGATAGCGCTCCAATAGAGGGTCTGTCATAGCTTCCCTTAAGAGCATACCATCTGTAAGATACCTGGAGAAACGACAAAATCAGTATTACTGTTGATATTAGAGAAAAATGGGTGAGTACCAAAGCTTTGCAAATACTAACTTGAGCACTGTTTTGGAACTACTGCAGTCTTCAAATCGAATGCTGTACCCAACTTCTTCTCCAATCGTCACATCCATCTCATCTGCTACACGTCTAGAAACAGACATTGCTGCAACTCTTCTGGGCTGGGTGCATGCTATCTGCTTCCTGTTGGTTGTATAGCCAGCCTCAACGACAAATTGTGGAATCTGCACATCACCCAAAAATTAGATAGTACCCTCAAATCAATGGACCATCGACATGATCAACATCATAAAATAAAAGAGTTCCGGGGACAAAAATTTTACTCGAGTAAAAATTACTAAGCAATTGAAAGCGCAACTGAAGGTCAAAATGATGCAAGTAGCACAAGTGATAACTAAACAGCAAGCTTCGGTGTACAAGACGTCATGACGGTTTCCATCCAGTGCCTATAGTTCTCAATAAAGATTAAGCCAAGGGTCATGACCTTGACTTAAATACGAGCATCAATGCACAACAAACATACAAAAGGAGTTGAGTCCTATGTTAGATACATGCGCATGTGCAAATCTGAAGTTTGACCGTGCAGGATTCACCACTAAGTTCAACTAAAACAAAGAACTTCAAAAGAGAATGCGTTAACCAGAAACACTGACTATAGCCATTACGCCTATGAGCTACAAACAATCACTTTCAGCACTAAAAACATTAAAGTTCCTAGTGTTAGTTGGTTGAATTGGAGAAGCTGATAGTATTTCACAGCACCTTGTCTGTTACCATCTCTCCCTTACATACACACACACACGCACGCACGCGCAGACACGAAGCTACAAAACGCAAACCAACCTGGGTCGTTTTACCACTGCCCGTCTCACCAACAAGGATCATGGTCTGATTTTTGGCCAGGATGTCCAGAAATTCTTGGCGCTGCTGCCAGACGGGGAGGGTCTTGCGCTTCTGCAAGATGTCATGGTAGCGCTGCGAGTAAGGCCGCCCGCTGTAGGGATTCACGAGACTATTGCCTGCTGCTGCTCCTGCAGTGCCGTTGATCTTTACCTTGCCGGGGATGGCGGACTCGTCCACCACATCAAACAAACTCAGCTTCCTCTTCCTCTCCGTCCCCATTAACACTCTGCTCTATACACGCGCGCGCACGAAACGCAGAAACCCTGTTTTCCTCTGCAGATGGCTTTCAAAGAACCTAGGTTATGCCTTCAATTTTTTGTTACCGCCTCTCTCCCTCTCTCTCTCTCTCTCTTTTGGCTCGAATAGAGGAGCAAGGGTTAGTATAAGAAAAATAAAAAAAAGCCAATGACAAGGCGCCACGTGTCGGGGCCAAAGTGGCAGCTTGTGTAGGCTTTAGGCTGGGTTGAGATAGGTCGGCAACATAGAAATTACAAGGGGCATTGAAATAGAAGGGGTGTCGCCTCTTGCATGGCATACACGTTGCAATGACAAGAGTGAAGGAAAGCTTGTGCACTACTAGAATTGGTGATACACCCCTTGGTAATGGAGCTTTGCCACCTGCTTTTTTCCATCGCTCAATGTGAAGAACGAGGGGGGCGGGAGGGTGCAGTCGCTAGAGGTGAGATCTCCTCCTACATCCTGAATGCCCACCCTCTCTCTCTATATATATATATATACATATACATATATATATTATACACACACACCAAGAAACGCACACAAAGAATTTACAGGCGGAAGAAGTGTATTTCTATTAACATAAGCGGAAGTTAAATACACAACGTGTGCAACGAATCAAAATACAAAAGGGAAAGCTTATATTAGTGAAGCTTTGTACGATGATTAAGGAGGCTAAGCTTATTATGGGATATGGAAGGACTCGACTTGAGAGGTATTACAAATTAAAGAGGTGCATTCACTAGGACTCAAGGAGATGGATTTATAATGAGGTGTGGTCTCTTTTATATAGGAAAGGCTTGGCTTGAGGCTCAAGGTAACGCCTTGGTGGGTAAGGTAGTGGATGTCACTTTACATGAGTGGTCATCACTTTACATTAGTGGGTGTCACTGTCCAGGGTAATTTATTGCTTTACAAAGTGAACAGGTCAAAAGGAGGATATAGTGGTAGGTGGAGAATCTTATTGCACACGTTTTTTTCTAAACATTGAGTGCTAGCACAGTCGTGTGGATTACGACATAATCGATTATGTCATCGATAAGATTCTTCTTGCTTAAGTAAGTGATTATGTCACCCCACCACGCCTCTAGAATGAGATGGCTCGATCCGTTGTGACATCGGAAGTTGAAGGCTTCGTTGGCTTCAGTCCGATGATTTCTCCTTTGGATTTTTATTTTTTTAAAATTTGAAAAATATGCTCCTGTTAGCCTGATAGGGATTTCCATGGATTAAGTTTGTAGCTTCCTACTGAATGGCCGCATTGGTTAGGTTGAATTCTTCTACATATACCTTTGGTCATTCATATGATGGAATGGGATATTGGATTTGATGTAAGATTGTAGCAAAGCAATCTGTTTGTTTTTATGAATTTAAAATGTCCATTATCGAAGGTGACGGCTGCAATTTATCCATAATATCATGGCTGATGATCATATCATAGTTTAGTTGTAAACAGAGATAGGCAAAGATAGGAATTATGGCTTTTCCAAGCATTAGCCATAGTTTAGCCCGATATTTTATTGGCTCTTCTGATTTGTTAGCACATTTCACAAGAAAGGGTTCTTTGAGCTTTTCCCAATAATTTTCAGGAACAAACCTTTCATGAAGGAGTGTTAGGCTTGCCCCTGTATTCATAATAGCATTAAGGGAATTCCAAAAAAAATTGTATTCAGGATAATATAAATGGAAACTCCTTTTAATGTTGAAAGATGATTGTCTCCATTAATTGGTTCCTGGATTTCTTCTTGTTGTAAGCGGATGAATTCCTTTACTAGTTTTGCAATCCTTGCAAGGCTTTGGTGATTTTCTTTAGTTAGCTTTGTGTTATGATATACTCTGGATCGAATGTCATCAACATCTTCTAAAACCTGTCAATTTTAGTGAGGACCAGACTTATGTTGATAAAGGTTCTTGATTGGGTGGTCTTTGGGTAGAACCTTTCTTTTTGTGGTTGCTTACCTTTTCTATTGCTTTGTGTAGATGATCCTTTTGGGATTTGATCATAGGATTGCTTATCATCTATTATTTGAGCAAAGACTTGAAGCTCTGTAGGATCATCAATCCATTGTTGAATTTGCATGTCGGATAGAGATCCTAGAATGACCAGTAATTTTTGGAAGGGTCTCTTTGATAATTTAGGGACAAGACTAAACTTCTCTTCGGCCTATCACCCCCAAATGGATGGACAAAGTGAAATAGCTAACCTAACAATTCTTGATCTATTAAAAGCCTATGTAACGGAAGTAGATCAAAGGTCCCAATGGGAGAAGTACTTATCCTTAGTGGAGTATGCCTACAATAACACTCTACATACTTCCACGGGAAAAGCACCCTTCGAGGTAATTGAGGGAAGATCAAAAAGTCCCCTACTACTTAAGGTACACGGGAAGATCTTCGTTGTTTCAGATGAGTATAGCCGAGACCTACAAGAATCTTTCTAAAAGATTAAGGATGCTATCTCTATCTTGCAGCAAAGGCAAAAGGCTGCTACTGATAAGCACATAAGAGCCCAAGCCTTTAAAGAAAATGATTGGGTCTTACTTAAATTTCCCAAGGCTTGATTAAGGCACACGACGGGCAAGAATCCTACGGGACACCAAAAGTACTATGCTAAGTTAGCAAAAAGGTACTATGGTCCCTTCCAGATTCTTAGACCAATCAATGAGATGGCCTATCAACTCAAGTTACCCAGTCATTGACTCATACACAATGCTTTTCATGTGAGCCTACTAAAGCCTTATAAAGGAGAGCCACCTCAAGAACCAACTATTGAAGACCCACCGAAGATCGAGGAGTAAGAAGAGGTGTTGCAGCCTGAGTCCATTCTCCGACATGAAGACAAGGTATTAAGAGGCGGTAAGACTATTGGACGTTATCTTATTAAGTTCAAGAAATATCCTTTTGAAGATGCTAGATGGATGCAAGGCATACAATTAAAGAATAACCTAAACCTTGTCAATGCTTACAATGCTTCCCTAGAGTAAGCGAATGTACAAATGTTTAAAATGAACAAAGTTTTTGTCTTATAAGACTCTCTTTTTCTTTATTGTGCACAAATGTTAAGTAGTATGCATGCTTAGAATCAAGTTTGTGGAGATGACGTCTTCCAAACATGCTTGTCACTCTACTATGGAAGATTGATAGGACTAATGTGCAGACATTCTTGCGGCAGCATTAGGCTCTCAAGCGCCAAATGGATTAGTCATCCATTCTTGAACGATGTCGTAGGGCAAGATAGGGATCCTCTACTCGCTAGAAAAAGGACTAATGAATAGGATTTATCTTCTTTACCCCATAGTCAAGGACGACTATGATTTCAAGAGAGAGGTAATGTCATAATAACTAATATCTAATTCTCCTGAATGATTTTCTCATGTTAAACTGATCATTTAATATGGGGAAGTACCAGGGAAGAAAAAGCTAGAATATTGGTTAAGCTGGCACACCGGCCACAGTAGGAATCCAAAGGAGGGAAAATAGGGATCCAAAGGGGGGGCCATCTGTAAAAGAGCAATGTGCAACAATGGGCTCCAAAGACCTTAGGGTTCAGCCATAAGACTTCTAAAATGCTAAGGTTCCAAAATTCAAAGGTAAGTCCAAATGGTCAAGCTTAGTGGAATTGGATGCTTTGTGAGTGTACACAAAAGTCTTCAAAACTCCTACATAGGAGGGGGCGAGCCTATAAGTAGGGGATGAGAGAGAAACACACACACACACACACACACACACACACTCACAGGTTCCCTTTGTACAAAGGGAATAGGGGACACATGTCAGGTCCCTAGCCCAGTTGCCCACAAGGTGCACTCAAATCCTATTGGATGGCCATAGAGGTGGACCAATGAGAATTAGGCTAGAGTAAATCTAGTTTAATTCATTTAAAAACACTTGATAAAATAACCAATAAGAATTAAGTTTTCTAGAAGACTATTGGACAGTCTCCCAAGGGGTCCAATGAGCATTCAGCAGCCCAATGGATTGCCTGATTCCCGTTGGCCAGAAGACAAAGAGGTCCAATGAGAGTTTAGTTGCATTATTTAATTACCTAAAGCTCTCACAAAAGGGGAAAGGGGGACACATGTCACAAGGCTATCACTTATGCTTCTCAATTATGATTGGCTTAGCTTTGTAGGGTCCAATAGGGTGCCAGCAAGAGTATTTTGCAAGAGGGGTCGACCAAGAGAGAGAGGGGGCTGATTTTGGCAAGGCATTATCACACACACACTCACACAATCTCATGTGTGAATCAAGAAGACTCTCTCTCTCTCTCTCTCTCTCTCTCTCAAGATTTAATGGAAAGCTCATCATCTACTCCAAGCTTGTGAGAAGGGAGGCCTACACCAACAACTCTTGGCTTTGTGATGCAAATCCAACCAAGAGCCAAGCTTCAATGCATGCTCATCTCCTTTACCATGCTAATTACTAAGCTATGCTAAGCTTTTATGAGTGATTATGTGAGGAGATATACTTCTTTCTCGTAAGACTACTCCTTCCTCTCAATCTACTCTCATACCTCGCTAGCTCTCACCATCTTCGAAGGTGTGTGAGGTCTTGGGTCTGAGACCGTGAGGGAATTGATGTAGTGTTTTATAAGTGTTTGCTTAGTCCTTGAAGTTTCCATCTTCATTGCACTAGCTAGTTATTGAAGGAACACAAAGAATTGTATAGTAAAATGTCTCCCTTGATGGGGGAAACCTATATTACAAAGCCTTTTGGAGGGGGGACCGGCTCCATGTAAATGCGGTTCTCAACTGTTGTCAATGGCTTAATTTCTCTCTCTTTTGAAGTATTGTTCATGCCTATCTAACTAGGTGTTACGCTTTTTGTTGCTCTTTCCATCCAAGCACTCTTGCCATGCTCATTAGGAACCTATTCTAAATGAAATACTCACTATGTTCATGTTATTTTCCGCTACACACAAGTTACTAGGCCATTAAATGTTACATACGTTTTCTTCTAAAAAAGCCTTGGGTTCTTTCTTTCTATCCTTCTAGGCACATTTCTTCTTTGAATCAGCACAGCCAAAGTGTTTGCTATAATAGTTCAACTTACAAAACTTCTTTGAAAGTTTAGAGTTTTTCAACTCTTTCCGTGCTTGCTTTTGGATGCAAAGTTCCTGTATTACTATTTGGAGAGCTTGACTGGTGTCACCTAGTGTTGCTAACTGAAGATCAAGATTTTGATTTTCTAATTTCTCCAAAATTAATTTCGTTATTGCTTTTGGCAATTTATGGACGAATTATGATTTAATTTCTTCATAATGATATTTACTTGATTTATAAATTAAATCTCTGCAAGAAATCCCAGATTGAAGAGAAATTACATATTTGTGCTTCATGAAAAGCTTGCAGGGCTAGATTTGATTGATCTTCCTGATGTTCCATGAACTCCTTGTAGATTCTTCAATTAATCCAAGCATTGGAGACCTGTTGTCAGGAGGTCGTAAGATGGCATTTTTAATTTCTTGAGGAAGCATTTCCCACTGTGATTTTAGAATGCTAGTGAATACGTTAATTTTCACTTCCACAACAGTTTGTTGCCTCATTCTTTCAAACAACATTTGTTGATAGATCCAATTGTGCATATATTCTAAAACAAGGATGATATCAACCTGTTCCAAATTATCAATGTTGTAGAATGTGATATCACCTACTTTTCCAATGCCTTGCACAAATTGGAGAGTTGGTGGAATAGGTGGAGCACTAGTGGAGGCATCTCACATTGGCTCATCCTTTTCCATATGTAGAGGCACTTCAGAGATAAGCACCTTTGAGCTATCTGGTACTAAAGAAGTTAATACCTGTGAATCATCGATTTCACTTTCACTGGTGTCATCTTCCATGCCAAAATTATAGTCATAAGGAGGAGATGGAAGTTGAATTGGGATATATTCTTCTTGGAGGCCATTGTAAAGTGTTTCTTCATAGAAATAATCAAATTGATTCAGGTCTCCATGAAATACCACTTCAGAGTCTTTAATACCTGATCCGCACTCTGCATTGGTTATATCCCATCTTGGCTCATATGAGTCTTCTTCCCAAGCATAGTCAATTGTTGCAAATGATGGACATGTTGGGACTTTAGAGGGGGTTTTGCCTGTGTTGTGAATAAGATTATTGCAGTTTTTGTGACAACGAGCAATGGTATATAAATCTCTCCCCGCCTTGAACTCAGAATTAGGCAAGCTGCTTTGCAGCTTGTTAACAAGCTGCTCCGTGGCTTCCCAATCTTCCCACCCTAGTTCTTTGTCTCAAGAATTCTCCTGTTCATTAGTAAACTCCATAACATTGAAGAACAGACATTTGTCAGAGTGACCCGGAGTTTTATGCATGTATGGTTTGGTGAATGAAAAGCTTGGTACAATGGGAGACGAGGAAGGAACAATTAGATTTGTATGCAAGGAAAGATAGGTAGATGTAAAAGATCTATTTTATGAGGTTTAAACAAATGTTTATGCGGATGGACTTATTCGAGTTTTAATTGTGGTATTTTCCATTGAGCTGATGGTTCGACTTCTTCTACTACTAATGAGAGATTTGCAAGAGACTTGGTCACTTTAGACAAAGATCTATTCAAAAATGCCATTGAAGCTTACATAAATAAACATCGAAAGATGGGAAATTATAGCGGGCGCATTACACGGGACTTTACACGGAAATTTTGCTGAGGACTTTACGCATGTGGCTCAGTGGATTTTCTTCTCGCCTTAACACCAACGGCTACCAATTCATACCTTGCTACCTCGCTACCACGTTATTGCAACCTTGCCTTGCGTTGTAGATTTAAGTCAACAGCAATAACAATGCTAGATAAATAATGGATAAAGAGATAATTCCTCACTGGTCACTCAGAGCAAGTAGGCTTCGATCCAAAGCTTGTTGAACTTTAGCTCTTACACAATTGAAGTATGACACCACATAGAACAAGAATCATAAACAAAGAGAACGTAAGTTGTAGGCTAAATAAATTCACAGACTCTGATACCAAGAAACGCACACAAAGAATTTGCAGACGGAAGTAGTGTATTTCTATTAACGTAGGCGGAAGGTAAATACACAGAGTGTGCAGTGGATCAAAATACAAAGGGAAAGCTTATATTAATGAAGCTTTGTACAATGGTTAAGGCTAATCTTACTATGGGATATGGAAAGACTCGACTTGAGAGGTATTACAAGTTAAAGAATTGCATTCACTAGGACTCAAGGAGATGGATTTATAATGAGGCGTGGCCTCCTTTATATAAGAAGGGCTTGACTTGAGGCTCAAGGTAACACCTTGGTGGGTAAGGTAGTTGATGTCACTTTACATTAGTGGGTGTCATTGTCCAGGGTGATTTATTGCTTTACAAAGTGGACAAGTCCAAAGGAGGATAAAGTGGTACGTGGAGAATCTTATCGCACACGCTTTTTTGGAGACATTGAGTGCTAGCACAGCCGTGTGGATTATGACATAAGTGATTTATGCCATCGGTAAGATTTTTCTCGCTAAGTAAGCGATTATGTCATCTAGTGATATATATATATATATATATATATATATATGCATGATTGTATATTTGTCACCAAATTAAATTTGGTTAGCTCCAGATGCTCTGATTATAAACCAAGTGTCATTTTGATCACCTATGCATGTTTCCATGATATCAATTTTGAGCCTATTTTTTTTATAGGAACAAATGCCGTTCGATACAATATTTCTTTTGCTTAAGAAGCCTTGTAGCAAGGGGCTATGGTGGAGAATGTGCAGAAGCATTAAGATCTTTCATTTTAAGGTGGTGAATCATTTCTAGGAACTTCACATGATTTTTGGGATCAAATTTGCTTTAAAATGACCCTCGAAGTGAAGAACAAGGGGAAAGGGGGAAAGGGGGGGGGATTGCTAGAGGTGAGGTCTCCTGCTACATCCTAAAAGCCCACCCTCCCTCTCTCTCTCTCTCTCTCTCTCTCTCTCTCTCTCTCTCTCTCTCTCTCTCTCTCTCTCTCTCTCTCTCTCTCTCTCTCTCTCTCTCTCTCTCTCTCTCTCTCTCTCTGTGCTAGCACCTGCACCCCTGCTTGCTGCCATTGCTTGTACGCTGCCTTGAGCCACTATCCTATGTGTTGCATTACCCTGCCCCCCCACCACCACCACACACACACTCCTCATGAGTATACCACATTGAAGCCCACTGAAGAGTGCATGTGCACGCATGCACGGATGCGTGCATGCACGGTGCAGTGCGTGCATGCGAGAAGAGGAGAAGGAGAGGGTAGACAGTGTGTGGGTGTGAGTGCACGTGCGCACGATGCGTGCGTGCGGGGAAGGGGAGAAGCACGAGACCGGTGTGGGTCGAGCAACCTCAAGAACTCATGAATGAGGAGTTCCTTATCCTCATGTATACAAAGAATAAGGAAGTGTATACACGGTGGGCGGGTGATTGAACACCAAACGTCCCCAGCCTTGGGCAAAGGCACAACGCCTTTACCCCAACAAACTCCCACTTAAAGGTGATGCGTCGATAAGTGATACTAGCTAAACTACAAGAAACTAGGTGAGAGACTCTCTCAACCTATGCCTACTGGCTCACTCTGTCGATCTACATGGAGTCGTATCGACTCTGGTGGTAGGCAAGCATGCATACCCACTCTAGAGTCAGTATGTAAATCCCACAAACTACTATGTATGGTCTGCAAAACTCCATGAAGCGTCGTGCTAGTGCCAGTCATCGTACGACTGACAATCCCTATTGAAAATGTTCCCACTACAACTGCTAGGTCGGGCCTCGACACTAGTAAGTCAAACATGAGATACATGAACACTGACAAAATCTACGCAAACCTGGCTGTATCACCTTCTTGTGCTATTTGTAATCACTGCATCATCAAGACTACCCATCACATATGGATGTGTCAATGCCGACACTAGGATAGCAATGTCCCTCTCACCCATACGCAAAACTGTGCGTCATGGCACCAACTCATCAGTCTCTAACATGAGCATATCAAAGAGCTCCATGTCTGTCATCTCTATCTGTGTCTGTAGGGAGCAGACCTGCTCTACCTCTGTCTGCACAAACTCTGACAACACTTGTTGTGTCTCACTAGAGCACTGTTGCTCTACCTCTGTCTCTACAAAGTCTACTAGCACATCCTGCACAGCTAAATGATTTGTCCCGTGAGCATGGTGGAGCTCATTGGCGAATGAGACACGTCTCGTCTCTTGCTCAAAGCATGCCAGTAACAAAACTGAAACTATGCCGTCTCGGACCTCAGACACATGCATAGGATATGCCGTTGCCGGCTCCTTTGGCAATCACTAACGAATTGCAATGCATCTAGAAAGAATGCTCTCTAAGAAGTATCTGACTACCAAAGTCTGCTAATTGTCTCACTAAGATTAGGCTCTATCTCAGCTGAGGAACGTAGCGCACATGTCGTAGCGTGTATGATGCACCACTAGGCAATGACAAACAAACGTCTCCTGCACCCTCTATGTCAAAACGCCAAACCATCGGCCAAGTGCACACAACAAAAACTCCCACTAGAGAAGGTGCTAAACCAGTCACGATGAGGTGTGACATGGAAAATTGCATCCTCATCTAGCAACCAACGTGGAGAAGTGTCACCACTCAAATACATGTAATTAGGAGGAAACTAGAGAAAAATGTGACATCATTGTCACTGGCATGTGAAGCCACCACTCTAGCATGTATCAAAATCTCATATGAACCACACATAGATCTCCGTTGCTGTCTCTGTCATAATAATCAATATCTAATTCTCCTAAATGATTTTCTGATATTAAACTTATCATTTAATGTGGGGAAGTGCCAGGGGAGAAAAAGCTAGAATACTGGTTAAGCTAGCAGACCGGCCACAGTAGGGATCCAAAGGGGGGGGGGGCCATCTGCAAAAGAGCCATGTGCAAGAATGGGCTAAAAAGACCCTAAGGTTCAGCCTATTAAGACTTCCAAAATGCTAAGGTTCCAAAATTCAAAGGTTGTGTCCAAAGGTCAACCTTAAGGGAATTGGATGCTTTGTGTGTGACCAAAAAAGTCTTTGCATATCCCTACATAGGAGGGGGTGAGCCTAGCATGTAGGGGATGGAGAGAAAGCCACACACACACACACACAAGCTCCCTTTACACAAAGGGAATGAGGGACACATGTCAGCTCCCTAGGCCAGATGCCCACAAGGTGTACCCAATTCCTATTGGATGGCCTTGGAGGTGGACCAATGAGAATTAGGCTAGAGTAAATATAGTTTAATTAATTTAAAAACACTTAATAAAAGAACCAATGAGAATTAAGTCCTCTAGAAGACTATTGGACAGTCTCCCAAGGGGTCCAATGAGCATTCAACAGCCCAATGGCTTGCCTGATTCTTATTGGCCAGGAGGCAAAGGGGTCCAATGAGAGTTTAATTGAATTATTAATTTACCTAAAGCTCTCACAAAAGGGGAAAGGGGGACACATGTCAGAAGGCTATCACTTATGTTGCTTAATAGTCATTGGCTTGACTTGGGCAGGGCCAATGAGGGTTGAGGAAGAGCAAATAGCAAGAGGGCTCGCCCAAGAGAGAGAGAGGGGGACTGATTTTTGCAAGGCATTATCACAAACACACTCTCACACAGTCTATGTGAGAAGTAAAGAAGACTATCTCTTCCCAAGCTTTAATGGAGAGCTCATCACCTACTCCAAGCTTGTGAGATAGAAGCCTACATCGACATACTCTTGGCATGTGGATGCAAATCCAACCAAGAGCCAAGCTTCAATGCATGCTCATCTCCTCTACCAAGCTAATTACTAAGCCAAGCTATGCTAATATGAGTGATTATGTGAGGAGATGTACATCTTTCTCGTAAGATACTCCTTCTTCCTCTCAATCTACTCTCATACCCTGCTAGCTCTCACCATCTTCGAAGGTGTGTGAGGTCTTGAGTCTGAGAACGGGGATAATTGATGTCGTGTTTGCTAAGTGTTTTGCTTAGTGCATGAAGCTTTCATCTTCATTGCACTAGCTAGTCTTGAAGGAACACAAAGAATTGTATTGTACAATGTCTCTCTTGATGGGAGAAAACATAATACAAAGCCTTTTGGAGGGGGGACCGGCTCCATGCAAATCCGGTCCTCAACTGTTGTCAATAGTTTAATTTCTCTCTCTTTTGAAAGTATTGTTGATGCTATCTAACTAGGTGTTATGCTTTTTGTTGCTCTCTCCACCCAAGCACTCTTGTAATTCTCATTAGGAATCTATTCTAATGAAATGCCCAATATGTTCATGCTAATTTCCGCTACACACAAGTTTTTAGGCCACTAAATGTTACATTGGTATTAGAGCACAAGGTTTCTATTTTCTTGCTCAAGAAGGGAGGTCCTCAAGCTAGCTATAAATGGTTGGTATTATTAATTGCCTGTGAGTAAGTAGAATAGGGATTTTTCAGCCTTGCAGTGCGCCTGCCTTCGTGCAGTTAACGGGGCATCATTGTCGAGAGCTATGGTCTTAATAGTAGAGTCCTACGGGGCTTGCCTACGACTTAACCACTATTGAGCTATTAGAAGCTTGACAGGAGACGGTGTTGTTTTGGTGTAGAAAGACCCTCTCTTCTATTCCCTGTAATTAATGGTATTCGAGCCGCGGGTACAGTAGCTTGAGTGCTTTTTCTAAAGGGGTAAAGAGGAGTAGCAACTAGGGCTTGAAGTGCCAAAGTACACCTAAAAAGTTTACACCTAAAAGTTGTTAGAATGGCTGACAATAGTAAAGAGAGTGAAATTAATGTTGATAACTTTGATTTTGCTAATGAGCAAGCTACTAATGATGCTCCGATGCTTGTTAAATATCTTGTTTATAGGCTTCAACAAGCCATGGGCAATGCATCTCTCCAAAGTGAAGTGCAACGGCAGCTCCGTGCTCACAGGATTCTCCAAGCTCATCACCATGACGAGAGAACACCTAGGAAGCCTCCTTGTGAGACTCCCAAAAGAGGTCTCTCTCCGATTCGGGAAGAAGAAGAGAATCCATACGAAGGGCTCAAGAATTTACTTCTTGATGATGCATCTCCTTCCCAAAGGATAACTCAAGAGCCTCCACCGAAGGAACGAGAAAGAAGTGAGTCTCACGCCACCTTGGCGGAGATGGCTCCACGAAGACGGCGGGCTAAACGCTCTCCATCACCACCAAAGCGGAGAAGACCATCACACTCTTCTCCACACCATAATTCAAAGAGGGATGATAAAAAGCAAGAGAAGAAAAAGGCGAGAAAGAGGACACCCTCTTCTCCATCTTCTTCATCCTCTTCCTCTTATGAAAGCGATGGTGAAGACGCCGAAGATCAAGACAAGAAAAAGGCGAGAAAGAGGTCACCCTCTTCTCCACCTTCTTCAAATTCTTCACCTTCTGAAGAAAGTGATGGTGCAACCTTTGAACCATAAAAAAGAAGAGGCCATAGGAAATCCTATGCCGCATGGAAGAGGTCGTCCAAGTTGAAGAAATTCAAAGAGGGAGGGAAGAGCATCTCTTTCCTTACCTATGATGGTACCTTTGGTGCTACGGACAAAGTCTTGGCCTTTATCCAACAGTTCGATGCGGCGTTTGGAGATGAGGGCTTCACAGAGTCCTCTAAGCTACGCCATGTAGCTATGCACTTTCAAAAATCCGCCAGGCAATGGTGGTCTAGCCTACTAGCCAACGGTGAAGCTCCACGAACATGGAAAGCTTTAAGAGCTTCCATTATGAAGCATTTTTTGGCCACCGATGCCAAAGACAAAGTACTAACCGAATGGCGAAGCTTAAAGCTCTCTCCCTATGAATCCATCCACAAATATGTAGACAAGTTTTGGGACCTACAACTCAAAGCCACTGTCTTCAAAAAGTTGGATTTTGGAGAGCAAAAGCAAAAATTTTGTGCGGGCTTAACCGAAGAAATGGCGGAGTATGTCAACTCCCAAAGGCCACGTACCATATCAGCGGTAATACACCATACTATGGTGGCCTCTCGAATCAATTTCCAAACGGGGGCTAAAAGAAATAATAAGCCCACGGAAAACAAGGGTTCCAACGAGCCTAAGGGGAAGGACAATGTCCAAAAGTCTCATAAGGGCAACTCCAACAAAGCTAAAGAGAAGGGAGTTTACAAAGGTAAAAACAAACTCTCTCCTGAAGAGCTTGAGCGTTGTCGCAAGGATAACCGGTGTTTCAAGTGCGGCGAACAAGGGCATGCGTACCGCGCTTGTCCCCAAAAGAACAACCGCCAAGATCCTCCTAGAGCTTCCATGGTTGAAATCCAAGAGGAGGAGACTCACCAAACTCACCACAAAGGATCTCCTCTATGCCATGCTTGGGGAAAGGTAAGAGAACATGATGCTTTTATTCTCTTTGACCCTGATTCTACTCACAATTTTATATCTATAGAGTTGGCCACCAAGCTAGGCATACAAGTCTACGAGATGGGAGATGTCCTACCCGCAGACCGTGCTTTCAAGGAGCAAGAAGCTTCAGTCACTCCCTTAATCGGGAAATTGAGGCTTCATGTTCAAAGCTATGTGGACAAAGAGGACTTCTTTATCTCTCCTCTCAAGCATGACGATGTAATCCTAGGGGCAAAAGAAAGGAGAATCTCCTTTAAGTTCAGGGAAAAAGATATGTATATAGATGCTAAGGAAATGGGTAACACTATCCCCATTGTAAGTCAATAAAGAGCTCTATTTCCGTGTACATGATTTTTGTTAAAGATTCTCAAAATGAACCTAATGCTTTAGCAAAAAAAAATAAAAGCAACCAAAAGGAATTAGAGTTATCCAATTTTCTCAAGGGGTTTCAAGATGTTTTTATTGACGACATCCCTTGTGAGCTACCTCCTAAACGAGGTAATGATGACCATGCAATTGAAATTCTTCCAGGAAGTTCACCGCCTAACAAACCTCCTTATAGAGTTTCTCAAGCTCAACAAGAGGAGATTATGCGGCAAGTGCATGAGTTAGTTGAGAAGGGCATGGTTAGGCCTAGCTCATCTCCATTTTGCTCACTTGTGCTATTAGTGCAAAAGAAAGATGGCACATATCGTATGTGTGTCGACTATAGAGCACTAAATAGGATCACTATCAAGAATAGGTTTCCCGTTCCACGGGTAGAAGACCTATTTGATAAGCTACAAGGATCGACCTACTTCAGTAGGATTGACCATAAAAATGGCTATCATCAAATAAGGATAGTTGATCAAGACATTGTAAAGACCGCATTTTGCACCACATTTGGTCTTTATGAATACATTGTCATGGCTTTTGGCTTGACCAATGCACCAGCCACATTCAACCACTTGATGGAGAAGCTATTCAGGCCTCATCGAACCTTCACTGGAGTGTTCTTTGATGATATTATCATCTACTCTAATTCATTAGATGAACACAAGCAACACCTCCAAGTAATATTTCAAGTTTTAAGAGAGAATAAACTTTATGTTAATCGAAAGAAAAGTGATTTTTTCTTGCAAGAGATTCAGTATTTAGGTCACATTATCTCTCAAGATGGTATCCAAATGGATCCATCAAAGTTAGAGGTAATAAAAGGATGGCCTAAACCAAGGAATCTTCATGAACTAAGAAGCTTTATAGGTATGTGTGCATACTATAGACGCTTCATAGAAAAGTTCTCACAAATTGCGGGACCATTACATGACCTAACAAAGAAAAGCGTTAGGTACACATGGTCTGCTAAGGAGAACAATGCTTTCGAAAAGCTTATCTCTCAACCTGTGCTTACACTACCGGATCTCTCAAAACCATTTGAGGTCCAATTTGATGCTTGTAGTGATTGCCTTGGAGCTGTTTTGCTCCAAGAAGGGAACGCCATAGGCTATGAGAGTCGAAGGCTCGACCCTGTTGAGAAAGCTCTAGGCATATATGAAAAGGAACTCCTTGCAGTTCTACATGCCTTAGACTCATGGAAGCACTATTTATTGGGGACTCCTTTCATTGTGCGACGAATGGATCACCAAAGTCTTAAGTACTTCATGACGCAGACCAAGCTCTCCGACAAACAAATGAGGTGGGCAAATTTCCTTTCGTAATTTCATTTTCATATTGCTCACATTGCTGGCAAGCATAATCAAGTAGCTGATGCACTCTCAAGACGGCCGAGAGTGAATGCGGTTTCCATAGCAACTCACAATGATCTATCTTCAATGATAGATGAGTATGCTATTGATCCCGATTTTAGAGATGTGATTTCAGCCCTTGCATTAGGGAAGAAAGAAGAACCATTTACTTTACAAGATGGTTATCTTCTCTATGGCAATAGACTATGCGTTACTAACTCACTATGTGAGAAAGTAATGTATGAATCACATGCTCCACCTTATGCGGGGCATAGAGGGATTCAGTCTACCTTAAAGGGAATTGAAACATATTTCTATTGGCCTACCATGAAAGTGAACATACAAGAGTATGTTTCTAAATGTGTGGTATGCCAAAAGACAAAATTTGATAGAGGGAAGCAACTTGGATTGCTTCAACCCTTGCCAATCCCTAATTCACCATGGGAGAGCATATCCATGGATTTTATCTTTGGATTGCCTAAGTCTATCCATGGGAATACGAGAATATGGACGATAGTAGACAGGTTCAGTAAACAAGCTCATTTTATACCTGTCAAAATGATTATCAAAGCCCATCAAATGGCAACCCTCTTCATTTCACAAATTTTCAAGTACCATGGCTTGCCAATGTCCATAGTGTCGGATAGAGATCCTAGAATGACCAGTAATTTTTGGAAGGGTCTCTTTGAGAATTTAGGGACAAGGCTAAACTTCTCTTCGGCCTATCATCCACAAACAGATGGCCAAAGTGAAATAGCTAACCTAACCATTCTTGATCTACTAAAAGCCTATGTAACGGAAGTAGATCAAAGATCCCAATGGGAGAAGTACTTACCCTTAGTGGAGTATGCTTACAATAACATTGTACATACTTCCACGGGAAAAGCACCTTTCAAGGTAATTGAGGGAAGATCAAAAAGTCCCTTGCTACTTAAGGTACATGGGAAGATCTTTGCTGCAGATGAGTATAGCCGAGACCTACAAGAATCTTTTCAAAAGATTAAGGATGCTATCTCTATCTCACAGCAAAGGCAAAAGGCTGCTGCTAATAAGCACAGAAGAGCCCAAACCTTTAAAGAAAATGATTGGGTCTTATTAAAGTTTCCTAAGGCTCGATTAAGGCACACGACAGGCAAGAATCCTACGGGCCACCAAAAGTACTATGCTAAACTAGCAAAAAGGTACTATGGTCCCTTCCAGATTCTTAGGCCAATCAATGAGATGGCCTATCAACTCAAGTTGCCCAATCATTGGCTCATACACAATGCTTTCCATGTGAGCCTATTAAAGCCTTACAAAGGAGAGCCACCTCAAGAACCAACTATTGAAGACCCACCGGAGATTGAGGACCAAGAGGAGGTGTTGCAGCCCAAGTCCATTCTCCGACATGAAGACAAGGTACTAAGAGGCGATAAGACTATCCGACGATATCTTATTAAGTTTAAGAATTATCCTTTTGAAGATGCTAGATGGATGCAAGGCATACAATTAAAGGATAACCTAAACCTTGTCAATGCTTACAATGCTTCCCAAGAGTAAGCAAATGTACAAAATGTTAAAAATGAACAAAGTTTTTGTCTTATAAGACTCTCTTTTTCTTTATTGTGCACTAAAATGAAGTAGTATGCATGCTTAGATCAAGTTTGCGGAGACGACGTCTCCCAAACACCAAGTAGAGCTTGTCACTCTACTATGGAAGACTGATAGGACTAATGTGCAGACATGCTTGCGGCAGCCTCAGGCTCTCAAGCGCCAAATGGACTAGTCATCCATTGTGGAATGATGTCGTAGGGTAACATAGGGATCCTCTACCCGCTAAGAAAAGGACTCATGAATATGCTTTATCTTCTCTACACCGTACTCGAGGACGACTATGATTTCAAGAGAGAGGTAATGTCGTAATAATCAATATCTAATTCTCCTAAATGATTTTCTCATATTAAACTGATCATTTAATGTGGGGAAGTGCCAGGGGAGAAAAAGCTAGAATATTGGTTAAGCTAGCAGACCGGCCATAGTAGGGATCCAAAGGAGGGAAAATAGGGATCCAAAGGGGGGGCCATCTGCAAAAGAGCCATGTGCAAGAATGGGCTAAAAAGACCCTAAGGTTCAGCCCATTAAGACTTCCAAAATGCTAAGGTTCCAAAATTCAAAGGTTGTGTCCAAAGGTCAACCTTAAGGGAATTGGATGCTTTGTGTGTGACCAAAAAAGTCTTTGCATATCCCTACATAGGAGGGGGCGAGCCTAGCGTGCAGGGGATGAGAGAGAAAGCCACACACACACACACAAGCTCCCTTTACACAAAGGGAAAGAGGGACACATGTCAGCTCCCTAGGCCAGATGCCCACAAGGTGTACCCAATCCTATTGGATGGCCTTGGAGGTGGACCAATGAGAATTAGGCTAGAGTAAATCTAGTTTAATTAATTTAAAAACACTTAATAAAAGAACCAATGAGAACTAAGTCCTCTAGAAGACTATTGGACAGTCTCTCAAGGGGTCCAATGAGCATTCAACAGCCCAATGGCTTGCCTGATTCCTATTGGCCAAGAGGCAAAGGGGTCCAATGAGAGTTTAATTGAATTATTAATTTACCTAAAGCTCTCACAAAAGGGTAAAGGGGGACACATGTCAGAAGGCTATCACTTATGCTGCTTAATAGTCATTGGCTTGACTTGGGCAGGGCCAATGAGGGTTGAGGAAGAGCAAATAGCAAGAGGGCTCGCCCAAGAGAGAGAGGGGGCTGATTTTTGCAAGGCATTATCACACACACACTCTCACACAGTCTATGTGAGAAGTAAAGAAGACCATCTCTTCCCAAGCTTTAATGGAGAGCTCATCACCTACTCCAAGCTTGTGAGATAGAAGCCTACATCGACATACTCTTGGCATGTGGATGCAAATCCAACCAAGAGCCAAGCTTCAATGCATGCTCATCTCCTCTACCAAGCTAATTACTAAGCCAAGCTATGCTAATATGAGTGATTATGTGAGGAGATGTACATCTTTCTTGTAAGATACTCCTTCTTCCTCTCAATCTACTCTCATACCCTGCTAGCTCTCACCATCTTCGAAGGTGTGTGAGGTCTTGGGTCTGAGAACGGGGATAATTGATGTTGTGTTTGCTAAGTGTTTTGCTTAGTGCATGAAGCTTTCATCTTCATTGCACTAGCTAGTCTTGAAGGAACACAAAGAATTGTATTGTACAATGTCTCTCTTGATGGGAGAAAACATAATACAAAGCCTTTTGGAGGGGGGACCGGCTCCATGCAAATCCGGTCCTCAACTGTTGTCAATAGTTTAATTTCTCTCTCTTTTGAAAGTATTGTTGATGCTATCTAACTAGGTGTTATGCTTTTTGTTGCTCTCTCCACCCAAGCACTCTTGTAATTCTCATTAGGAATCTATTCTAATGAAATGCCCACTATGTTCATGCTAATTTCCGCTACACACAAGTTTTTAGGCCATTAAATGTTACAGTCTCATACGCTTGAAACAACGGTGCCTAATGTGCCTTGTGTGACCACAATGCCAACATCGTACATATCGGCAAAAACGAGACTGCCATCTCTCACTATCACACATGTTTGCTGCCATCTCTCACTATCACACATGTTTGCTGCCATAAGTGAATGCCAAAATGGCAACAAAGTGGGAAATCACTCGACCACTACACAATCATGAAAACCATGACCAATTGCATCAAAACCTATGCTTGCATATGCATAAAACAACTCCATAATCTTCTATCTGCAAGCATAAACTTGGACAAACAACTCAACCGAGCGTAAAGCGCATAACCATATATGCAAGTAGATAGCAAACTAGCTCAAAACGCATCCCATAAGAGAAATTGCTTACAAAAATCTACAAAAACCTATGAAATGTGTGACTGTCTATGAGCCACACAAGCATACGCAATCCTCAGTCCTGCGAGAGTGGATACAAGAACACCAAATTGTGTCCAAGATGACAAAACCTGTCAAAGTGATAGTAAACACTTGATCACGGTCAAAGTGGGAATATATCGACCACTGCACAAGATGGTATAACACTGCAAACTTTTATGGCGAGAAGACGGGGAAAAACGAACATAGTTTCCTTCGCAAAATGAGCCAAAACTCAATGCAAACCGCAAGCCAAAAAACTACAGATAACTGTAAACCATCAAAGAGTAAACTACAAATACGCATAAACCATGGCGAGAATCTGGGAAAAATTCGATAGAGTTTTCCCTGAAAACTAAGCAAAAACTCAAAAAATATCACCAAATCGCATAAAGACAGACACTTAGTGTCTTAATAAACAAATCCACAAAATGGTCTACATACGCTGCCAAAAGCCTGGCAAAACAGCTCACTCATGATCGAGTGGCTCTATGGACGTATACATGTCCAAAAACACTTGTAAACCTGCGAAACCACTACTTGCAAGCTATACCAAGCTCAAGCTATATCCACAAATGCATACATAGCATGAAACTGCACAAGAACGTGCCAAAAGCTCTCTGGAATGCTCCACACAATCGTACATGAGCACTACATGTGCCGCATAAGATGTACTGCAAAGACTGTGCAACTTGTGAGCAAAACTACTGCAAAACTGGCACACACTACCTCATCGGTCGATAAACACGTCGATCGAAAACACTGTCCAAGAGCTGAGCGCGCTCGAGGGAAACTCTGATCTGGAATGGTCTGTCAGAGCCCTATGTGTAGGTATGTGCCGTCAAAACCAAAAACTGGAGAAAATCGTCGATTGACAATTTTTATGTCTGTGGTTCTCGCTTTGCTAGCATTGATATGATGAGGCTTGGTAGCAGGCAGACAGGAGGCGGTTCTCCAGGAGTCAAAATTGACACATCCATTTGTGACAGCTAGTCCTGATGATGCAGAGTATGCACATAGCGTTGAGGTGGCTTGGATAGCCAGGTTTGCGTAGATTTTGGCAGCATTTGGGCATCTCATGTACGACCTTCTAGTATCGAGGCCCGACCTAGCAGCTGTAGTGGAAGCATTTGTAGTACGGATTGTCAGTCGTACGATGAATTACACTAGCATGATGCATAGAGGAGTTTTGCAGACCATACAAAGTAGTCTGCAAGATTTGCGTGCAGGCTCTACCGTGGGTACGCACGCTCGTCTATCCCTAGAGCCAATATGACTGCATCTAGATCAACTGAGCGAGCCAGTGGACGAGGTTGAGAGAGGTTTTCACCTGTTTTCTTGTACATATTAGTAGTTTATCTAGTAGGACCCACTTATTGGCACATTCGCCTTTAAGTGGGAGATTGTTGGGGTACAAGCGTTTGTGCCTTGCCTGGCCGCCCAGACCATGGGCGCCCGCCCACTGACCATCTTATTGGTTGTACACATTCATAACAATAAGGAGTAGCTCACTTAAACCCTACTCCACCCACTGTTGGGGTAAAGGCACTGCGTCTTTGCCAGGGGCCGGATGTTTGGTGTTCGATTGCCCGCCCACCGTGTGTACACGTCCTTATTCTTATGTATACTTATTCTTTGTATACATAAGAATAAGGAGCTCCTCACTCATGAATTCCTGAGGTTGCTCCTCCCACACCGGTCTCGTGCTTCTCCTCTTTCCTGCATGTATTGCACCGAATGCTCACACGCATCTGCGCACACGCACACTCACAAGTGGTATCAGAGCTACGACTTGGCGGCGACGACGATCTCTCGGTGGCAACAAAGTGCCCACGTAGCTCGGTGCTTTGCAGCACCAGATTGAAGTGACTCGGGCGGATCCGACATGGATCGGGCAGATCTCGACCCCCGATGCGTGCAGCCCCTCTTGGATTGGAGGGGGATTTTGATGATCCTTAGGGAATCTTAGTAAAAACAGGAAGGAGATCATATCTGCAGAGCTTGACAGTGCAATAGATTCGAGCCTGAAGCTGAGCATTGGGAGCAGTTCTCTCTCTCTCGATGGTAGCAAGCTATCGGCAGTCGAGCAACCATCGGCTGCAGGAAACAAAGCTTGAAGCATTTCTCTGCAAATCTTGTGGAGTGAGCAAGGAGAAGCCAAGCACTGGAAGTCGGGTAAGGAAGAAGCTAAATCGAAGGTGCTTGCAATGGGGAGCTCCAAACATTTGAAAGCGAGCAGCAATTTTCAGATTCTGGCAACGTGAGCACCACCTCAACAAGTTGTGTGTGGTGTGTGTTTACACCTCAACAAGTTGTGTGGTGTGTGTAAACACACACACACACACACACACACACACACACACACACACACACACACACACACACACACACACACAAAGCAAGAGCAAATCAAGTCAAATCGGGCGAGGCAAATTCAGGCAGCACTGCCAGCAGTCGACCAAAGCTTGGGAGTGGTGGCATTTGAACACACATACACACTGAACATCGAGGACAGGTCGTCAGAGAGCAATACTCTGTTAGACTGCACACATGCGTGCTGTCGGCTGTCTAGAGAAGGGCAGAATCTCCACCGACCGTAGTTTGCACACATGCACCGGCAGCTGAAGCCTCACCGGCCACCATCGGCCGTCAGTCTGTGCACATGCTGCCCGACCGGCCCATAATCGGCATCATTTTCGTCAACCCTGTCTCGCCCTCAACAAAAACTGCAATGCATGAATGCAGTTATACAGCGTGAATGTGTAGCACAATGCGCAACAGCATGAATACTGCACATTAGTAGTGCTTTGCACGTTAGCAGTACCAGAGACCATTGCAGTGTATACATGTTACAGAAAAGACCAACTGATTGATGTTATTTGCATCCATTAACAGCTAGTTAAAATCCAACAAATTGCCCAATGATTTGAACGATTAGATGACAATTACAATAGAGGCATTCTGTATCAGTGGCATACAGAATTGTTAAACAAGAAGTGATGCCAATAATAAAAATAGTCCAGGAGTAGGAAAACATGATGATTGTTGTTTGTACTTGGAAAAGCAACCTGGAAGGGAACATGAGATCAATACATAAGGTTAAAAACATATTCGGTACAAAATCTACTACTAGTTTTGTCCGCAATCTTCAGAGAATACTGCATCCGCTTGGCCTTGAGCAACCTGCAAAACACCCGGCAGTCAGCACAACGAACAAACTAACAAGTAAATCACAAAAAAAGAGCTATTGATGCAAGAAGGAAAAATTTATCATTGACCTTCATAATTTCATTGGACTCTCATGTCATTTTGTAGCATGTTCACTTGCCCTCGTATGCTTTGCAAGGCATGGTTTCTAAATAAAGCTGCTCTGACACGCAAAGCTCTCTCTCGTGATTCTGAGTTGTAATGCTCGCCGCGCAGAGGCTTGCCATCATTGGGATGAGGGTCAACCTGCTCATTCTGTTCGGCCTCCCCTCGTAGCTGCACAAAGTTGTGCAAGAGGCAGCAAGCGCCTATAATTGTGGGTGCTATTGCCAGATCGACGTTCAACTTGCGAAGTATGTGCCATCTATTCTTCAAGATAACAAACACATTCTCCACTTTTACTATGCCTTTTGAAAGATGCCTATCAAAGTGCTGCTTTTGAATTAAGTGTTGCCCACCTTTCGGTCGAAAGGGCTTCACCAAAAAAGTTGTGGCTTTGTAAGCTGAGTCTGCGATCAAGTAGGGTCGGATGCATTTGCCTTGCAGTTGAACTGTGGGATTGGCGATGGCTCGACCATTCTTCAACTATTGGTAAAGACTGCATTCCTTAAAGTGCGTTGAGTCGTGCGTGCTGTCGGGGGCAACACATACAACACTCCAGAAAAGCTTACGGGAGTCTATGATCCCTTGCAAAAGAATGCTAGGGAACCCATGCCTGCAAATGTATTGTGTTGGAAATTTATCCTTTGATGGCTTCCTTTGCCGCCTAATATCTGTTCCATCTATGGCACCTGCTACTTGTGGAAGCCCTGTAATAGCTTCAAATCCATCCATTATGCTTTTCAGCCTAGCATCCTCAGGAATGCAAATATGAAAGCGCTACAACATGCTAAGTTGGCTTAAAATGCGACATATAATCATGGTGTATTTTTGTATAGTGGAATCCCTGATAGGGTAAAGACAAGTCATTGATTTGGAAGAATGACCATGTGCTAGTCTCCACAACACACACACTAGTGCTAGATCACCAGCTATGGGAGCACGAACAAATAAATCACCACTGCAAGGCAATAAAGGCTCCACTATGACTAAGAGTGCATTGAAAGACTCATAAGACATGCGATATGCAAATAAGTACTTGTGCCGGTTATTTAGATTGGCTTCTGACCATAGCCGACAGTGAATTGAGGTCCAAAAAACCTCCTGCCTTGGAAACACCCACCATTGCCGAGCCCCGTAGCGCCATGCATCAGGCTCCAATAAACTCGTGAAAACTCCCCACATCATGAAGTACATGAAGTACAACATGGACTTCAAGTGTATCTTGTGCTTCCTGTATGACAGAGGACGGCGTCGCCAAAGTTGTTGATCTTGCATGCATATAGCAAAGGATTGTAGTAGCCAAAATATATGCAAACTTTCCATCCTACACCGACTAGACTACCCATATAATTTCTAGTCAAGTATTAAAGTTGTTGATCTTGCATGCATATAGCAAAGGATTGTAGTAGCCAAAATATATGCAAACTTTCCATCCTACACCGACTAGACTACCCATATAATTTCTAGTCAAGTATTAAAGTAAGTTTGAAACAAATTGAGGTTAGTAGTGTTACCTTATGCGATCATAAATCCAGCTACTTCGTTGTAGCCTGCAAAGCAGAAAGCATACACTCATGAGCTTGATGATAATTAAAAAGGATTATAGCCTTCCTATAGAATATTGCATTTACTTACTAATCCCGAACTTTGGCTAAAATCTTGGCAAGCTCCAATTGAGTGGAGAGGTAAATTTATTGCCGTTTTGTGTCTTCCTCCTCGCAGATTCGAAGTAGACTCTCCTCTAGTGCATGCCTTGATGCCTCTAGCTCTCAAAATGTTGCATTGTGTTTATCTTCCACATCGCAAAGTGTATCGCATAACTTGTTCATGCCCTCACCCATGGTTCGATTTAGAACTCCTAAGAGAGACCGCTTTGACTGCTTTGCCTTGCTACCACTAACTCCCTCTAACTCGGTGAAGTCCATGGATCTTATAGGATTTTGTGATGTACTGGCACTCACTCCAGAATTTGTCCCCACTTCCTGTTCAAGCTCATTCAAGATGTCTTCATTTTCCTTTGCAGGCCCATCATTGTCCAAACCCCCCACCAAGCCAGTACATCTAGGTGTCTTGCACCACATGACATCTAGGATGTCAAAGAACGACCACATGCTTGGACTTGCGCCAGTGGAAGACGATTTCAACTTCTCCTTTTTGTACATCTTCTTGAGGGTATCAATTCGATTTTTTGTATTCTCAGTGTTGTAAGTGGTATCCATCTCAGCATTGAGATTCAAAACCACGGCCTCCCAGTCCTTGAAGCGGAAGTTGCCCTTGTTTATGTGATTCCATTGTTCGTCGTAAATTATTATTAGAGCACGAGTAGTGTCATAGTCCCATGTGACTTTTGCCTAGGCCGCTTAGTTGCCTTTTGAGACACATTGCCACTTGGTTGCTCTTGGCTAGTGCTCTTAATTGGTGGTTCAATATGAGTACCATTTGGTTGCTCTATCCCAGTTGTCATGTCCACATCTTGTGTTTCAATCATGACCTTAACAACCTTAGCAGGATGTGGAGGAGGAGCTATGGGTCCTCCATCGGGCATAAAGTCCATGGTATGGGGGGGGGGGGCAAATGTGTTCATGAGGTTAACCTCTTGAGACAAAGGGACAAACTCCTCACAGTCATCATCATATGGAAAGCACGTGTTACCCGAAATGGGCCATGGGGGCGGCATGGGCAATGTCCCATACATAGGAACAAGTCTGGCAACTGTTCCTCCAATAGGAGGATCCTGATACCGAGTCTAGGAATGAGTATTTCGACCACAAATTATGGAAAGAAGTGATATGCAAGAAAGCTGACTATGGACGGATGCGTTGATTGAATGCATCAAATTATCATCTACCTTAGGCAATTCTTGCTGAGGCACTCGCACACCACGAGAAGCAATTGGGTTGGCCTTTGGTCGAGCAGGAGGACCTCGCCTACGTGAGCGTTCATTACGGGCAACATATGTAGCATGTTCGATTGCATTACCCATTGACAACCTAATTAGTAGAGCTCACAGTAGCTCGCATTTTTTAAATTTAACTAAATAATGTAAAAAAGGACTGCAACAATGGACATGAGCATGAACATAAGGTTGAATAAGAGTAGGTTAGAGTTAATAATTATGCATAGAAATACCTTGAGTGACACCTGCGAAAATAGTTAAGGTCGAGGTATTACAGCGCTGCTTGATATACACCACTGTGTTGCTGTAGGCCGCTTGGGGAATATTGCGCGAAGAGCTGCAGAACTTGCGGAATCAGCATGGCATGAATCGTTGCAGCTTTAACTAACTGGCGCAGTGCCTGAGCTACTGCAGTTACCTTATGAACTACCAAATACCGTACCTTACGAGCTAGTGTAGGATAGCTTACCTTAGGAACTCTGCAGTTGCAGTTGATGTAGTGTTTAGTACTGCAGTGCCGAACAGGGGTCGCTTAGCCTGGGGTCGCTGTAGTAGCTCATTCAGATGCGCAGTGCCGAGCAGGGGTCCCTTAGCCTGGGGTCGCTATAGTAGCCCAGCCTAGGGTGCAGTAAGCCTCCATGTTAATGGGCAGTGCATTGCAGCCAGGCGAGGCGGCTCTTTATGTACAGGCGTGATGGCGAGGCCGTGTACGTATTCAACAACAGGCTTACACATGCAAATTATGCTAAGAATAGTAGGGCACCGCTTGGATACCATTTCAAACGGCTAGGGGAGAGGGTTGGCTTTTCGGATCCTGCGGTGGAACCATGTTCGGGAGGCGGTACACTAAACTCCAATTTCGTGGTGGGCCAAGTGGGAATCTTCTTTGACCGACGGCTTAGACTGAGCGCATGTGCGCACCCTATGTAGCTCGTCAACATTTTGATAGAGTCCATTTTCCACAGACTTGAATTTTTTCAAACAAAAAAACTTTTGCCCACACACACCTTATTCTGGGCAAGGGCTCCCTTGCACGAGAGCCCTTGACACCCCGACAGCCCCGACTACTGACCCCCGACTCCTTGCTCCTCTCTCACACACCAACTCACACACCCCGAGCTTTGGAGATCGAGAGAGCGAGAGAGAGATCCTCTCACCGCTAGAGAGCTTGAGAGAAATTGAGCGAGTGAGAGTGAAAGCAAGTGAGTGAGAGAGAGCTGTGAGAGCGAGAGCTTGAGAGAGAGTGAGCGAGTGGAGAGAGAGCGAGAGCAGGGATTTGCAGTTTCCGATAATGGCGACTTTGGTGATTCCTCTTTAACCCGACAACGACATTCCGATTGTGAGCGCTTCTCTCGTACGATTTTATCGGCATTCCTCTTCTACGGCTCCTAGCATCGGCTATTGGCATCAATTTTTGACACTGATTTAGCAGCTTGGCTTTAGCGTTCTTCTTGACGTTTTGCATTGACTCGGCATTGATGGCTCAGCACCGGCTTTGAGTAGTGAAGGCTCGACGCATTGGTTTCGACACCGATCATGCGGCTATTCGGCTAGCATATTTTCACCTGACAGCAAAAGATGGAATTGACGATGAGTAAGAGACCATAGAGCAAGAGCGGCATCGGCTCTCCTCTAGCCCCATCCAGAGCGGTTTGGCTCCGATGTAGTCTCCACGATATTCTGACCGGACGTTCTGATCGGACGTAGCTGACCCGACTAGTGCATGGAGGCTACAAGAGATAGCTAATCTCTCAAAAAACCCAAGATTAAGCCGTCCTTACCTACCTCAGTCTCAAATGTGTGTCACACATCAAAAGCTACTTTCTTTACCACAAGCTTGTTCCGATGGTTTAGTATAGCTACGAGTCTCCGAATGCAATGAAACTTTATGCCTAGTATGAACAGAGTATCCTTGACACTCCCATGTACTCAAATGTCATTTTTGACACTCGGACAAAATCACGCCTAAGATAAACAACCTATTTTATGTCAATCAATTTCGAATCTACCTATTCCTAAGGTCAAAAACCACTTCTGCTGCGTGTATGGTGCATAGGGAGCAAAATCAGCTTGTAAACAACACGACTAAGATCACACTTTCATCGTAAGAAACTTACGTTAAATGGAAGAGCTTTTACCTGCGAATACGTTGGTATGCTCGGAATAGCAATGAACACGGTACAAGAGAGACACGAAGATTCAAAGAAACAGTAGACTCACTTTGAGCTTCTGCAGCAAACGCTTACTTTCATTATCCAAAAACTTAGGTTTTTAAAGGAGGGTGGGTGGAGAATTGGTGCACTTTCAGGACCGTTGATTAAGAATCATGGATTGGCGACACATGTCAGGTGAGCTTGTTTTATAATGTATATAGGTCTTTTCATCATTGTAACTTGGTCCCTTCTTTTAATGCTCAATTGACTTCCTTGTTTTATATTGGTTATATTTTCTTTTTATAGTGTAAATGGGTCTTTCCATCATTGTAATTTAATCTCTTTATTTAATGCTCACTTGATTTTTTTTTAAAAATCCATAAATTGTAGGATATCTTGATCTTGCATTGTAGAGTCTTACCATGCACGGAGCGAGTTTTTTGAGCAAAGACAAATCCGATCAATTTTTTTATATCTATCTATAAACATGTTACAGATATTTAAGATGTTTATAATGTATGTGTCCTCAAAATTCTCAGTTTCATCATTAGCTAAAGTTTTATAACTTGCTATCTATTGACGCACTGCAACCAAATCACCATTTTTAAAACCATCTAAATTGAGTAAAATGAAGCTAAATAGGGGATCCAACATGTTCAAAAGGGGATATCAGTGAAACATTTCTTCCTCAAATCACAAAAGATCAAGGAGAACAAAATTAATGTGACATTTTATAATATTATCTTCTCTTAGGCTAAATATCTCTTTATCAAATTGTGCTCTCTTTTGTTCACACTCTTTTTTGAATTCAATATTTCTAATTTTTAATGGTGACATTTGTAGTGCGCCATTGCCAAGTACTTTCAGTCTTGATTGTCCTTTATACTTGACAATTTGTACATCCCCTCCCCCTCTCACCCGCACTGAATGTATATGCACATTACATACATCGGTGGTCCCTTTCGTGTGGTCTTCATACAAGGATACCCTAACCACATTGTAAGGACATCCTACCCACACTACACATGGCTGACGGGCACCTGTAATCATGAAAGACTTATTTTCTTACAATTGATACATTTTTCTCCTTAATAAATGCCCAATGTAAATACTTTCTCAATCAATTACAACGACGACAAATCCAAATTATCAAACTTGTATGCTAATATTAGAGAGAGAGAGAGAGAGAGAGAGAGAGAGAGAGAGAGAGAGAGAGAGAGCCATTGTTTCCATAACGTAAATTGTAGTGAAAATTCTCCAATTGAACATTATCAAACTTGTATGCTAATATTTGAGAGAGAGAGAGAGAGAGAGAGAGAGAGAGAGAGAGAGAGAGAGAGAGAGAGAGAGAGAGAGAGAGAGAGAGAGAGAGAGCCATTGTTTCCATAACGTAAATTGTAGTGAAAATTCTCCAATTGAACATAAAACATATCAATTGTAATTTCATGGGAACTTCACTTAATTGGGTCCTTTTTGGTTACAAATCCTTCTAAATATCTATAAACTTGGCTTCCTTGATAGGTTGAATCGTAATATTGAGACTAATACGTAGTTTGTTTTAAGCAGCAAGCATACGAAAATAGAAGGAGCATACATCGCATTTCAAGTGACATCAAATATCTATCCCAAGAGTTTTAGGCCGGGTTCAAATTGCACAATATGAAACATGTCAATAGAATTGCACAGAGAGCTCTCGAGTTCACACTGCACAATACATTTTAAATTTAAAATAAGCGATTCAGTAGCAACCAATCGACTTTAACGTCGTGGTTGCATCTCGTCCTTCGCCAACGAAAGGGCATGTGATCAATGCTCGTCTGCCATGAAAATGACGCTGCAAAAGGGCTTGGGACTTTGCATGTCAGGGGTAAGAGGCCACCCGAATTGCATGGGTCCGGAAGCTTCCTGCCCTTTTTGTTGACCAATTATTTGCTTCCACCTCGAGTTTCTTCTTCGACGGGCATCTTCGGCTGGCAGTCTGAACGTCCCTTAAACTCGAGACATGCTATTCAAAATGGGAAGATTTGAAACCACACAAGGCAACAATATTGAGGACTCTAGTCATCCATGTCTACAAGGATGGCAAGAGAGAGAGAGAGAGAGAGAGAGAGAGAGAGAGAGAGAGAGAGAGAGAGAGAGAGAGAGAGAGAGAGAGAGAGAGAGAGAGAGAGAGAGAGAGTAGTAATAGTTTCCTACGAAGTTAAAATCCTCTTCTTCTAACCATCTGCATCGACGCAGATGGCTAGAGAGAGTATTTGCAAAAAGAAGGATGGAGGTGGGTGATGAGAGACAGAGGGAGAGAGCACAATAATAATCAAGTTCAATCTCTCTGTAACCATCGGCACCGGTATAGATGGCTACAGAGAGTATTTGCATGGGAGGGTGGATGGTGGTGAGTGATGATATTGGGTGCTTAGGCTATGTCAGGCAGCATCGTAGATATAGGCTGTCAATCAGAGTATCAGGGTCACCTCAACCAACCGGACCTCCCTTCCTGCTTCAACTGCTCGGGCCGCTACTAATAATTGCATACCTGCTGATTTGTTGCAGTGCATCGATATCTTCAGGCTTTTGCGTTTGCCAGACGTTTTGTAGTGCTGCCTCATTTGCAAGCTGTGGCATCTTTCTGTGGTAGACAATAATGGCCATATCATGCGCATTCTCTGTTGTCTCACACCCTTGCCAATTGACAATTTTTTATGGATTTCTCATGAACTGGAAGATATGCATGTTAATTGCCCATGACCCACAAAACATGCGGGTGCCCTAGCTACCGAGACCTGTTGGCAATCTAGCTTTAGGTTGTCGCCCATTGACGAGCAGTTTTGATAATATTCATTGCAAATTGGTTGCATCAACACATGGTCTTCCCTTCTATGTTTGCAAATTGCAATCAATACACGACCTTGAGATACAGGCTTGGCACCGTATAAGGTCCTTGATTGTGTGCACGCTGGGGACTCATAAAGTTTTGCCCTAGCTCAATTGTATCGAGACTGTTGAATCCATTGGCATGCACTACAATCTTGTCACAAAGAGCTACATCATACTTGCAATCGGCACACAAGAGACACGACTAGCAAAGGAGTACTACCAGCTAGTTGTGTTGGCAACGCTAGTAAAGCTCATGAATAGCAGGCAGAGACTATTGATATGTGCTAGCAAGTCGACGAAGGGTACAATGACAGTAATGTTGCAAGGCTTTGAGACTCGAGAGGTGTGTTCAACAGCTCCTTGTACAAGGTATCTAGCTTTACGCGAGGAATCTACATCAATGACATGGCGGACAGGTCGGCGGACTCGAGCAATGCTCAGAATCTGCACACAACTCACTGCATGAACCTAATAGAGAGCTCTCTTCTTTTCATTTGCTCCTCTAACTTTAGCTCCATCACAAGGTCTTTAACTTTCTGTTCCATTGCTTTTTGTATGCTTGATCGGTGCCCTGTAGTGGGGCTATGTAGGGTTGTCCTTGAGCTGATTTAGCAATGTGTTTTTCTCTTGGCACATGGCTTCTGATTGTGCCAAGTGAGTATTTGCAATGTTTAGCTAGATTTGGAGCCTGTCGATTGTTGAAGTAGATCTTATAGAGCTGAAGTGGCCTGTGTGACTTGTTACTGTTGTTGCTGATTTCCTATCTAGAGAGTTTCTAGATCTGTTGTTGTCTTTGTAGTTAGTTCAGCCAATTCCTTTTCTTTGAATTTCATGTCTTCTTTGTATGATTCGACACAAACATTGACCATGTTTGGCCTTTCCTTGCAGAGTCGTAGGTGCTTGTATACGCTATGTAGTTGTTGGTGTCAAGCATATATTTCTTCTTTCATTTTGTCTATCACATCGTGTTCATACTGTGCATATTCGTATATGTCCTCTAGATTCTCCAGTCTTCTTGTGTTGCTCGCTTCCGACTGATCTGTTTGTGTGTCCTGAGCCCTAGTGATTGGCTCATCTGGTTGGTTGGCTTGAGTATTTGGTGTCTCTATGGGAATAGTTGGTTCAGCCTTTTGTTCCTTGACAGTTTCTTTGAGTGGTCCGGTATCTGGTTCCATATTGCTAGCAATGGGAGTGGTCTCCTCTGGTTGTGGTTGTGTTGTGGTCTTCGGCAGTGGTGATGCACTTGTGGGAGAGGAGCGTGGAACTTTTGCAATAGGGTTGAATTGTTCTTTGGGTAAATCCTCTTGAAGTGGTGTATCGGCTTCTTCTTGTTCCTGGGCCTGTTGTCGTTGTCGTTCTTCTTTATGATAGAGATGCTCTAGGCCAGCTCAAGGGTCATCCTTTTCATCGAACATTGAGTATTTGGTTAGAATTTTGATTCTCCTTGGAGATGGTTTCCATTTTTCCTTAAAATCTCCCTCCAGTCCTCTTTCTAACTCAAAATCTGCCTTCTCTCTTTCGATTCTTGCTTTCTTTTGAATTGGTTCTTCTGCAGTTGTTGCAGGGCGTGGCCGTTTTGTTGTTTTTATGTCCTCTACCTTTTATTTTACTTTTTCTCTTCTCTTTTTGTCGAGGGGAGTCTCTTCCTCCGCCGCCTCTTTTTCTTCTATGTCATTTTAAGTGGCTTTTGCTACAGTAGTTGTCTCTTGGGTAGGGACATTGACTAGTTTGGTCCTTAGTCTAGTCCTCACAGGTGGAGCTCTCATCCGCACTTCTTCTTTTTCATTCATGTTCAAGAGCCGTAGATTTTGCTCTGGGCAGGCGGTAGATGTTCTACATGGCCTATAGCATGATAATCTATTCTTGTTAACAGGATGATGTTACAATCGAGCAAAATCGCACCAAAGATAAACAACCTATTTTAGGTCAGTCAATTTTGGACTCTAAAGCACTCTATAGCTTCCTCTAGCCGTGCTCTACCTATTCCTAAGGTCAAAAACCAGTTCTGGTGCATGTATGGTGCATAGGTAGCAAAATCAACTTGTAGACAACACAACTAAAATCACACTTTCATCGTGAGAAACTTACATTAAATGGAAGAGATTTCAACTGCGAACACATTGGTATGCTTGGAATAGCAACGCAACACCGTACATGAGAGACACGAAGATTCAAAGAAATAGTAGACTCACATTGAGCTTCTGTAGCAAATGCTTACTTTCATTATCCAAAAGATTAGGTTTTTAATTACAAAGGTTGGCTTTTATACCTTAGCCAAGGTTCAAAGAATATATGTCTAGCTATTTGGGCTCAATACAAGGCTTATAAACTGCATATGATTACAAACTTGGAGGCCCTCAACCCCTTTAGACTCATTAACCACATCAATACTATTACAATGGCTTTAAACTTTGCGAAATTTTTCCGTGATACAAAGGGATTTAATACATTCACTTGGCTCTGAAAATGAGTGGCACCCCTTTTGATGCTCTTTCTCATGCTCTTTGTTAGCTGAGTAGCTAACACCTCCCCCTCATTTATAGGGACTCAATGTGTGTGTCATGATATCACCTCATTAGCCTAGCATATAAAAAAACTCCATATTTGTCATCTTGGCATGTGCCTCCAAGGAGCAGACCCACTCTACCTGTCTCTATGCACACTCAGACAATGCTTGCTCTGTCTCACTAGAGCAATCCTGCTCCACCTCTACCACTGCAAAGTCCATTGACATGTCTTGCACATCTAAATGCTCTATCTCTTCAGCATGCTGGAGCTCACTGTGAAGGAAATGTGTTTGGTCTCTCGCTCCTCACATGTCATAGTAGTAATGGAGACTATATCGTCTCACACCCGAGAAACTTGCAGTGGGTATACAATGCATGACCTAGCACCTCGCGCAATGACTAGGTGACCCAAATGCATATGGAAAGACTGCTCTTGAAGCAGTTCTCAAAAGCAGCAAAGGTGAGCTTCTAGAAATTTGGGGGATTGAAGGAACAACAAGCGGGCTTGTGAAATTGAATACCTGCAGGGGATTTTGCAGGGGAACCGTTATCCAAAGCACACTGGGGCAGCGAGTTGAGCTTCTTTAGAATTGAAGCCTTAAGATAGTGAAATTTGCCAGCAAATTTTGAAGTAGTACCTGACATCCACTATCTCTCAGGCATCTCACTGAGATTAATCTCTACACGATCCCAAGAACATACTGCACGTGTGTAAGCGTATAAGATGCACCACTGGGTAGTAACAGACATACATCTCTTGCACCCTCTATGTCATACGCTAAACCCATGACCATAACTCCCACTAGCAAATGTGTTAAACTAGTCACAACATGGTGTGACATGAAATGTTGCAGACTCATCTAGCAGCCATTGAGAGCAAGTGCCATCTCTCTCAGACATGTATCATGGCTGGAGGATAGAGGTAAGTGTGACATCACCATCACTGTCATATATAGCCGTCTCTCTAGTCTATGTCATAACAACACATGCATCACACATTTGTCTCATGCGTCTAAAAAAACAGCGCCTAATGTGCCCTATGTGACCACAATACCCACATCGCATAGGTTGGGAAGATCGAGACCTCCGTCTCTCATGAGCCGTCACTGTAGACTCAACCGTGTCACACATCATGTCAATGTGTACGCGTCAAAAGTGGGAGATCACTTGACCATTGCGCTAATCAAGCATAAACCAACCATTAGCTCAATAGTGAAAACCTATAACCTGCATGCTATAGTCTCAGGCTTTGAATATGCATTGATGTGAGAACATGAGGCAAAATCAAAGGAAACCTGTAACCACTACGAGCATACCATAAATGACTTCTGTGAGAGTGGGTACAAGAACACTAAAACTTTGTCCAAGTGTCAAAGTGAGAGTAAACACTTGATCACTGTCAAAGTGGGAACAAAGCAACCACTATACAAATGATGAAACCATGATCATATGCATAAAAACAACTCCACAATCTGCAAACTCTGCAAGTATACAATCTGGGACAAACTGCTCAATTGAGTGTAAAGCGCAGAACCATATATGCAAGTAGAGAGCAGACTAGCTCAAAATGCATCCCACAAAAGAAACTGCTTGCAAAAATTTGCAAAAAACCAGTGAAACCTACGACTGTCTATCTGTAGCCACACAAGCATATGCAATCGTCACTCCTACGAGAGTGAGTACAAGAACACTAAATTGTGTCCAAATTGATAAAACTTGTCAAAGTGAGAGTAAACACTCCATCACTGTTAAAGTGGGAGTCAAACTTGACCACTAAACCATTAGAGAGTAAGCTACGAATACGTGCAAAACATGACGAGAATTTTGGGAACAAACGAACAGAGCTACCTCTATATTTTGAGAAAAATCTCAAAAAATCTCACCAAAAAACTGCACCAAAAAACCAGACACTCAGTGTCTCAATAAACAAATCCACAAATGGCATACATGCATTGCCCAAATCCTGGCAAACTGGCTCACTCTTGAACGAGTGGCTCTATGGACTTGTATTTGTGCAAAAATGCTGTAAATTTGTAAACATGCTACCTACGAGCTATACATATCTCAAACTGTATCCGCAAATGCATACATAGCATGAAACTACACAAATCTATGCTAGAAACTACTCTTTGAACTACCCCACATAATCATACATAGTTTGCACTACAAGAAAGTGCAAATTGTGAGCAGAAAACCGTCGAGAAACTCGCACACTATGTCATCAATTGATAAGCACATTGATCAAAAACCAAGCACAAAGTACGGCCAATTGCCTGTGGTTGAAATCGCCGTTCAAGAGCCATGTTCACAGGAAAAAGTGCTCCGGAATGGATAGTCAAATCCACCATGCGATGGTATGTGCCAGTGAACTCGAAACCAGGAAATCATTGAAGTTAAAATGGCCAAATCAAAGCCGGCATGTCGGGAATGCGGGGGGAAACCGTCGGAGCAAATCCGCTCCGGAATGGGGGTGGGAGGGGAGTCACTAGCGAAGCTATGCTAGAGCGGAGACAAATCGCTCTCGCTCAATCTCGCTATGTCAAAGAAGAGAGAAATTGGTCGATGCCGCCTTCCGCCACCGAATAGAAGCGATCGCCAATGCTGTAGTCACACCACAAATTGCCAAGTCGTCGATGCCGAGGAGAAAACCAAAGCCAAAAAAATTGCCAAAATCGGTGTTGAAACTAATGTCGAGCCACTGAAAGCCAAAGATGAGAAGAAAAGAAAATCGTCGATGTTGGGCCGATGCGGAAGGATGCCCAGGCTTACTCGTTGAGACTTGCACACAATGTCTGTATGTGTGTGTGTGCCCGCACCAAGAGCGTACACGTCCGCCCCGGGGCGGTCACTTATCAAAAGCTTCCTATATCACGTGCGTTCAAGAGGTTATTAATAATACCTCAATATACATACTATATTTACACTATGTGCCTATTTAAAAAACCCTCACCCCCCTCTGTATGTATACATTTTGATACATTTTGATCTTTTAATAATCCTCTCCGGTTAACTCACGTGATAGCATACACATTCTAAAAAGTGACCGCCCCGGGACGTCCTCTTGCATTTTCACAAGCAAGAGGAGCTCCAAAGCTCACTCTATCTTTCTCTTTTTTATATTCCTTGGCTCTCTAATCTCTCTTCACACTCGCTCTTGCTGTTGAGAGTCGTGTCTAGGTGTGTGAACACCCCTTAGAGAGAAATAAACTAAAAATTTCAATTTTTGTTATTAATTTAATGTCTTCTCTATCAAAATTTCAAAAACCTGCTAACTATCAAAGCTCTGCAATGTCCCCCCAAAGCTTCTGTGTGTGTGTGTGTGTGGCTCACACACAACCAAGCTCCAAATTTCCCTCCATTTCCTTTGCTTGATCCCAAGCCCTTCAACTCTTTGCCATTCCCAGTGCAGAACATTAATTTCCACCAGTTGTGTGTGTGTGTGTGTGGTGTGTACACACCACTGCACTCCCAAAGCTCTACCTCCTAATACTGCTGCCCAACTAATTTACTGCAAGCCTAGTGCTATTTATTGCTTGTTAGCATTAAGGCCTTCCCTAGCTTTGCAGTACTATTGAAGCTCATTTTTACATGATTTTCTCCGAGTCTACTACACGACCCAAGCCTTGCTCAGTGACAAGTCTGTTGCACTTGCTTGGCCGACTTAGGCCCAATTTCCCCCTTTGCTCCAAGGCTTGGTCGATTCTCCACAAGATTTTCTTTCCTTCAATGTCAAGCTCCTAGATCTATTGAACAAAGATCTCCATTACTGATGAGATTCCTTCAAGCCTCTCAAGATGCCCTCTTCTCTGAGAGGGGTTGCACACGTGGGTATGCCGAGATCCAAGATCTCACGCGATCTCCCTCGGGTGCTCACCGTAGAAGCTCCAATCCTACGCCCTTGAGCCGGATCCACCGCCGTTGAGCTCAAGCCAAGCTCCATCGCTACCATCTTGTTGAAAATCCATCATGTGCATCGATCGTTGTTGACACCACCAAAGCTCTAATACCAATTGAAGAGTGCATGTGCACGGATCCGTGTGTGCATGCGGGAAGGGAAGAAGGAGAGAGTAGACAGTGTGTGGGTGGAGTAGGGCTCAAGTGAGCTACTCCTTATTGTTGTGTATATGTACAACCAATAAGGTGGTTAGTGGGCGGGGGCGCCCATGGTTGGGGCGACCGAGCAAGGTACGGACGCTTGTGCCCCAACACCCCCCCCCCCCCCCCCCCCCCCCCCCCCCCCCCCTCCCCCCCCCAACAGTGCGAACATGCTGAACAACGTTGCAAAGGAGGACATGACTAAGCCACTGGAGATGACCAAGCTGGATGATATGACAACGTATTACATTGCAGACACCCTCATCGGCATTTCCAATCAGCTATACAAGCTTGAGAAATAGGTCGAAGGATTGACCTAGGAGAAGGAAGCATTGAAGAAGGAGAAGGAGAAGAGAGAGAAGGAGAAAGAGGAACGGAAGGAAGAAAAGAAAGAGCTTAAGGAGAAAATTTACCTCCTCCGTGCTTCTATCTCATCCCTCACCCCCAAAGAAGGAGAGATCAAAGCGGAAGCCAAGGAAGCCCTCAAGGAGGAGATCACCAAAGCTCTCACGGCAAGCATCAATGACAAATTGGAGGCTACCAAGGAAGGATGGGTTGAAGTATTCAAGAAGAATATAAAAAAGGAGGCAAGAGCAGAAGCCCGAATAGATGAGGCACTCATCATATGCACAACCTAAGGAAGAGAAGATGCGACAAGACTGCCATCTCAATGTACAAGTGGTGACTGGCAGCAAAGAAGAGGAGGGGTCCACACTTGAGAGCGATGGAAAAGCCCTATGTATGTAGCTCGGGTATAACGAAGACGAGGAGATACCCTTCATTAAAGCTTGGAGAGCCAACAAAGATCTACAAAAAAGATCCCTCATCCTCCAATTCACCTCTGAGGAGTCTCAAATATCCTTCATCCTAAAGAGGGTTATCTTGAGAGGGCTAGAGGGGCCTCCTTTCTACCTTGATGATGACCTCACAAAGATGCAATAGGACCCTTGTCGAACATGCATGCCTAGAGTCAAAAAAGCTCATAAAGAAGGCGGTATACCGAGATGGTAGGGTCTTCATTGATGGCAAGACCATTGCATAGGGACACGACCGATGAGACACATGAGGAGATCCACCTCGCGGTTTGGAACTGCAACATCTATGGACACACCTAGAGAGGCTTGACGAGGTGATGAGAGGATGGGAACTCATCCTTCTGACAGAGACACATGAGAGTCTAGAGTGGAGTCTACCAAAGATCTAGGGCTTTCAGTGGGAGACTCTTCAGATAGGGACTCTAGAGCAAGATATAGATTGTTGCATGGGACCCACAAACCCGTTCCCTTTGGATCCGATTTGAGCTATCACGGGCCATGATTATCTACATCGCCCTTTGCTACTTTGCCCCTCAGGCTCCATATTTGCTACCACAAAGACGGAAGGGGAGGGGGAGAAGAGATCATCCCCATACACATGCCTGTCAAATGAGATTATGGAGTACTGTACACTAGAGGAAAGTCTTCCTTATGAGAGACTTCAATGCCAGAACATGCCGGAATCAGTGTGAGACATACGACACAGAGGACTTGGTGGCACTATTTGCCATATAGGGGAGGCCACCATGAGATATTCAATAGACACAATTCGCACTACAGAGTATGGCCATCATTTGGTGAGATTAGGCTCTCAAGATAGTATCATTATTTATAACGGGATGGCACATTGGCCCACTGCAAGAGGTCTAACATGCATACCACATGGAGTTGCAGTTGGAGGGGGAAGTACCATGGATTACATCATGGGATCCAGAGAGTCCACCCACCTACTTATCTCTTTCACCATCCCACCCATACCCATACCCATGACACGCACCCCACTCACCATGATACATTTCACACATGATCTAGACCCCTTACTCGACAAAGGTCAAGGAGGGACTCCTTCTACTCCACCTCTCTACACCACTACCTATGCTTGCCTCCCACATCACATTTGTTCTTCAGACATCAACCATCAAATCTTTCCTACACACCACCCATACAGGCCACACTCACCCCCCAGGGGTTATGACACAGAACCAGTGGTATGATGATTATTTCAAATACCTCTACCACCAAAAAATGCGTGCGTAGTGAACTCTTGGAGAGATCACTTATTGAGAGGCTAGACGCGAGATGAAGACACTCATGCGCCAAAAGCGGCAAGATTTTGAGGAGACATAGGAGCTAGAGCTATACCACCTATTCATGAGCATGGACAGTGTTATAGTATGGTGCACCATTCAAGAGCCACGACCAACTACTCCTATTGAGGATCCACATGTATGGCACAATTATGCAAAGAGACTCTATGAGGTGCCGAACCAACCTTCGATTACACAACCACCGGGGCCTCAACCCATGAGGTCTTCCTTCTTCACAGCAGGGATGGTCAAGAAGTCCATTCACATTGCCAACAACATGACCGATCATCAGATAACATAGGATTACAGAGTGAGCACCTAATTTACGCAGCCACCATGATAGCCCCATTGATTGCACATGCATTCAACTGAGCTATAGGGGAGGGCTTCCCAGAGGAATGGACTAGGCACACCATTGTGCCAATGCACAAATTTGGAGACACCTTGGACCCAGGGAATTACAGGACTTTCATGATTGGCCATACAATGAACACACTATATGGGGAAGTTCTTGAGGCTAAGATTAGCTCATACAGGGAGGTTGAGGGCCTACGGGCTCCTGGTCAGGCAGGGTTCAGGCATACCTTCTCCACCATCGACCACATCTTCATTTTGTGCTACCTCATTGATGGGGCAAATGTGTAGAAGAAGATGCTTTACTACCACTTTGTGGATTCCGCAAAGCGTTTTGACACAGTCCCACAGAAGAGGCTCTTTCAACGACTTCAAAGTTCGGGGATACCCTCAGAGATGATATTGGCCATCTATGCTCCCTATGAGAGAGTGACTAGGAGAGTTCGAACGGTATGTCAGAATCTATTGCTAGCACCATTGTTGTTAAGCAAGGATGCCCCCTCTCCTTGACCCTCTCCTTGACCCTCTTTGGACTCTACATCGATGAGATCTTCAACTACATCCTACGAGCGGGAGGGGTAGGAGCTGATCTAGTAGGTACTCCAATCCACATTATGTTATATGCTGATGACATTGTACTAATCTTAGAGTCACTAGAGGGTCTACAAAGCCATTTGAGAGCCTTGGATGAGTTTTTTACAGAGAGGGGATTCACAATGAACCTTAGGAAGACTAAGGTCATAATCTTCCACACCTCTAGATCAGTCCAACGAGCAGCCACATTTAGCAGTAGGAGGACCAGTAGAGGTGGTCACCTCCTACATCTACCTAAGAGTCACATTCTCTAGCAGACATGGATCCTTCTCCATGGCATAGGCTGCCATTGAGAGACTCACTCGAGGATATGCAGCATTGGCCATGCTAGAGAGAAGATTCCATCAGGCACACTTTTAGGAGCACTGGACGAAGGGGGTGGCTATTTGACACATTCGTCACTCCATCCCTGATGTATGCAGTAGTAATGTGGGCACCCAAATTGACAGATGGCCAGTGGGCATGGATAGAGAGACCACAGATCTATATAATTTCTTGCTTGTTTCAAGGGAAGCAGACGATGCCACACGACATCATCAAGGTAGAGCTTGCCACCCCCCATGGTAGTGGAGGCACTCTTTCATATGGTCTACTTTATCCAGAGAGTGAGAGAGATCTTGACCGACAGCCTCACACGGCGAGCATTTGAGTCATCTCTACAGATACTAGTGTCTGGGTATGACTGAGCATGATACACACAAGTTATAGCATGGTTCAGAGCACACGGCCTTGACCTTGAGAGTTTGCAACCTTTCCAATATGACCCTGACTCCCCCCAGCTTCATCTCTCACATAGTGATAGACACATTGTGATCGGACAGGATCTCTGGAAGCTCTATATCAAACAGACTTGGATCGCATCTCCCTTCCAATGGAATATGTCACACTACAAAGATCATTTAATTACCATACTAGAGGATTAGTTCATACATCGACCACGCTATATGGACACCTACACGCCACACAACTCACCGGTGGTGATTGTACAGCTCAAAGTGTCAACACACAAACTAGAGATCGAGGTAGGGTGAGCTCATGACATTCTCAGGGAGGAGAGAGTCTGTCGAGTATGTAGAGAGGAAATGGAGAGTGATGATCATTTTGTTTGTAGATGCAGAGCTTATGCTGATATTAGAGGCCAATATGAGCCACTATTTAGAACACAGCCTACAGTTCAAGAGGTCATGCACTATCGAGATCAGAGACAAGGGATGCTACTTGCTAGAGATAGAGAGGCACAGGGATACACTTTTGTAGCCACCTACAGAGACCTAGGTGGGGGGGGGGGGGGGGGGAGACAATCACAACTTACAAATTTATTTTAGGGAGCTACACCCTTTCCACTTCCAAATCCACCAAAGGGAGTGACCCTTCAGCAAGCTGAGGTGAGCTGGGCCAAATGACGCCCACGTGCTACCATATGCTAGGCCCCCCCGGCTCCACTATAGACAGGTCAAGGATATTTGGACCCGAGTACATCGAGCTACCGAGAAGAGAGATGAGCCAAGATGATGGCTCACCTAGCCACATCCATTAGGGCAGCCCTTGCTGCTGGCCCTCCCATGTACTACATTCTACATCCCCCCACTAGCACATGATGGAGCTAGCTAGATTGATGCATTTGCATAGTTGTACTACCCTGAGCATATAAAACCTAGGTGTCACTCTAGGAGTCTCAAAAGGGGTCTCGAGTGGCATCTCAATAGGGGTTGCATTTGCAGGTGTCTCCATGGGAGTCTAGGCTGTGAAGCGAGGAGTGTTGAGTAGGTTGAGTCCCGCACGAGTAGCGAGTGGTGTGTAGCCCAAAGTGGCCATGGTTGCGCAAAACCCGAAGTAGAGGGCAACGCCGTGGCCAATGTGGGGGCAGGAAAAGAAGGGGGAGGTTAGGAGCCTTGAAGACTATGTGGTGGTGTGGAAGCATCAGTGGAGCCTCCTCCATAGCAGTCATCACCTCCACTATTAGAGCGTCGTTGCCTAGAGGAGTGTGTAGTCTGTCTAGTTGACACCAAGCTCTCAAAGCGTGCTGATTGCTCTGAAGTAAATGGAGACTTTGAAGGAGTGGAACAACACACATGTGAGCCAGCGCCGTGGTGGAGTTGTACCACATCCTCTACTCAAGGTCCAAGGAAGTGTAAAACTCATATGTATCTACACCTGCATTAAGAAAAAACACATTTGAAGTTAAAACATGTTAATGAAAGGAGAAGGAAATCCGAACTGGTTACAATTTGATTCACAATTTAAGTTTCACAAGTTTAGTACAAAGACAAGAGGGGGAAAAACTACTCAAATACAATGTCTATGACAAAAGGGAGCAATATTTCTCAGATACAATGTCTATGACTTTAAGAAGTCTCTCTCTCATCCTCACATAACTCAGCATTACTCCTTATGTCTATATAGAGCTCTTCGTCGAAGAAAATGTCCTTGTTTCAACTAGGAGGTTCTTCGCATGCATCCCTCTTTCAGAAGCACTTCTGGGCTCGTATGGCGCCGCATTCATGGCTTCTTGTTCATTTTCCTCTCCGATCTCCTCCACGGATGCCAAGGTGAGACTGGAAAATCGTAGCCCTCCTACACCTGTGTAGTACGTGGAGCTACCTCTATAACATACCACCAGTCTGGTTGCGACTTTGTCGGATGGAAAATCACTTGCAAGAGAGACGTATCTTACATGAGTGGTCAGAGCACACAAGTCCTCTAAAGTCGGATGAGGCAAAATCTATTGGCTTACTTGTTCACAATGCTCGGGTAATACGAAAGTGTCTTGAAGGTCGGTCCACTTTTTGGTTGAGTCCACCTCAAGGAAACTCGACTCTCCTCTACACACAATAGCATTGTGGCCCTCCATGTTTATCTTGAACCATTGCATGTCAAACAAGTCCATGAAAAAATCCTTTGTAGTCTACCCTCAAAATTTTGTGTAGTGTGCCAAAGTAAGTGAGTTTTGCTACCACAAGATTTGCATCGAAGGACTGGCGTTGACTTGATTTTTTGAATTTTTCCAGGACTCCACAAATTTGTGTAAAACGCATTTTGTCGATCCGTTGTACCTTGAAACACCAACCATTATACACCATGATGCCATTGCTCTCAATATATGCCCTTCCTCCTTATTGCTCATTAAACAAAGATGATTATTGGCTACTAATAACAATGCTCAATGTTTGTGAGAAAGTCGCTTGGTTTTTTCTTTGCTCGAGAATGTTCACTCGTTGTTTGGTAAAACTCTTTACGTTCGAGAGGTGAGATGGTCAGCATCGGGCTGCTTGCTATGGGAAACCGATGAGAAAAAGATGCAAAACACAAGAGGATTTGGGGCAAATGACCTTCACATTTTAACTTACTGCACTTAATGAACTTGAATCTATTTACAAGCAAACTTAACTGCAATAGGTGCCATATGCTCTTGAATCTATTGAAATCAAGAGCGAAAGTATGATCTCCAAAGCTTAGACAAAGGGAACAACTGGTGAAGACACTCTTTTTGTCTCGCGGTCCTTGCTCTGCAGACCCTTTATTTAATCTACTTCATTTCACTTTTTGTGCTCTTTTTGATGGCGTTCATGAGCATAAGGTTAACCTTCACCTTGAAAGAAATCTTGTAGACTTTTACTCCACGACATATGTTACTTCAATGAGCCTCATTGCTTAGAATCTTTGAGAGGAAATTTTGGAGCCCTTAGGTCTTCAATTGTCACGTCGAGCCTCAGTATGTGAACGAGCTCTTTAATCTTTAAAAAAAAATTCAACAAACAAGAAAATTTCACCCATTGCTTGCTTTCCCTTCAATATAAAGAGTACCTTTTTGTGTTTTTTGCTCTTCGATCTCTATAAGAACTGCCAACGCAATCCCTTTTAACTGCTCACACTCGTCTTTTCCTACAGAGAGCCCTTCCCTCTCAAATATGTTCGTCGGCACTGTTTCCACTTTGCAACTTGCCTCTTTGAACTCCTGGAATGAGATGGACACTTTCAGACAGTTTATCCATGTTGGTAGTTAGAGTCAGTTCAGAAACTAAAAGCAGATGGATCTTTTGACAAATTCAAGGGACAATTAGTTGCCAAAAGCTACTCTCAAATTACTGGCATTGATTATCAAGAGAACTTTTCACTACTTGTTTGCATTACTAGTATTTGTGTCTTATTGGCATTTGCATTCAATTTAATTTAGAGACTCACTATATGGACATGAAAATTGGTTTTTGATTTTTTGAATGGTGCTTTGAATGATTTGATCTATCAATGATCATTGACTCAAATTCTAATCTCTCTCTCTCTCTCTCTCTCTCTCTCTCTCTCTCTCGGGTTGCACAAATGTAGATTGAACCAGCTTCCATTTATCTATGCAATCTACTAGTGGCAATTATTCATTAATGGTTGTCTTATTTCTTGGACCAACAAGAAATAACATTGTGTTGCAATTTCTACAACCGAGTTTGAATATGTTGCGGCATCGCTTACAACTAGTGAACTGATTTGGCTTTGAAAAATGTTGACTGACATTAGTCATCCTCCTCTTTCTAGTACGCCCTTGGCGTGTGATAATTAGAGTGGTATTAGTCTTGAAAAAGACTACATACAACATAACAAGTCAAAGAAAATTAGATCATGAAACAAAACCTGAAAAACTCTTTGACTTTCCAAACCAGCAACCCAGAAGAAAACTACACTACAGGAGAAAATGAGCAATAAGAGGGATTCAAAAAAATTCAATGCCACATATTGAGGGGAAAAAATCTTACTTGAGACTAGTGGGAACACATGATTGCATAAGAAACAAGGCAACCCAAAAGATGACAACACCTTCTCAGCAAAACAAACCAAAACCAAGCAAAAGACTATCGACAAAACCTCCTAGGGATGGATGCCTCAAAGATTGGGGATGTTTTTGGTGAACCTAAATGAACCAAGGTTGAATGGAAGAAGAAATACAATGATCTGAAAAGATGATCGAAAGAGGTTTGGACAACATAAATGGAAAGTCACAACAAAAATGGGGAAGAAACAGGGAAATACGGAATAAGTGTGACCTCACAATACAAGAAGTACACTATTCAAGACAACAAAATCATCATTTAATAGCCAATAAGGGGGAAGGCTGAACCAAGAAAGTCTTATAATGGACCTGAGGATGCCAAAATAATAGATTTAGCAGCAGCAGAAGAAGAGCTGAAACTTGCCTACATCACTACGGATCTATCACCAGATGAGGAAGAGTTGCTGATTAAAACAATCAAGGAGTATAAGGATGTGTTTGTCTAGTCTTATAAGGACTTGAAAAAGGGGTTGATCTCACCATCTATCAGCATACTATTCCTCTAAAGCCTGATGCTAAGCCAAGCAAACAACACCCTTACACTTACAACAAAATATTTTCCGAGAAAATCAAAGAGAAAATTGACAAACTAAAGGAAGCCGAATTCATCTACAAAATTGAGCACAGGGATTGGGTATCCTCGATTGTGGTGGTACCTAAGTGGACTGCCAAATTAAAAGTGTGCATCAACCTCAAAAATTTGAACACGGCTACTATTAACAACAATTATCCTCTTCCCATGATTGATCATGTCTTGGAAAGAGTAGTAAGGAAACATGCATATAGCTTTTTGCATGGATTTTTAGGCTATAATTAGTTGGTGATTAAACCAGAAGATCAACAAAAGCAACTTCTGTGACTAAATGGGGCATTTTTTTCTCACTGAGTGATGCATTTTGGGTTGACAAATGGACCAGCCACCTTCCAAAGGCTTATGGCTCATGCTTTCAAGAAATACTTGCATATCTTTTTAGAAATCTTTATGGTTGAATTATGTGTGCACTCCATGTTATGAGAAGACCATATAGAACATCTAGAAAAGGTATTCAAGAAATGCAACACATATCAGATCTGCCTGAATCCAAAAAAATGTGTTTTTGTGGTTAGACATGGCAAGATCTTGGGACATATTGTGTTCGCAAATAGAATATCCACGGACATGGACAAGATCAAGAAGATTGTGGATATGTCACACCCAGAATAGTAAAAGAGGTTCAATCATTCATGGGACATTGTGAATACTATAGAAAGTTTATCTACATGTATGAAACTATTGCTAAGCCTCTCAATGCTTTGATGATAACCTTCGACTGGATAGAAGATTGAGAGAAATCATTTTAAAGGTTGAAGCAGGATTTGTTATCAGCACCGATCCTTAAGAAGGCACTAGATTGGAGCAAAATATTCCATGTTTGTGTGGATGTCTTTGCTTTTGCCATTGGATGTGTTTTCGCACAATTGAGTGATGGAACCATGGATATTTTGATCTACTATGCCATTTGTTAACTGAACAATGACAAACAGAACTACACAACTACGAAAAGGGAAGGATTGGGAATGGTTTATGCTATGAAGAAATATTGGCAGCCAACCAATTCATTTTCTTTGTAGATCATCAAGAACATTTGTATTTAGTCAACAAACCATGCAACACCGACAGGATAGTGAGGTGGTTTATCATCTTACTTGAATTTGATTTCTAGTTGTGGTTAAAAGGGGACAACTCATCAATGAGCTGATCAACTCTCCAAATTACTGAACGGAGAGAACCCAGATGGAGTTTAAGATGATTTGCCAGATCCATATATATATTTAACCTAGAAATGATACCAAGAATGAGCTAGAACATAATCCTACTTTTGTCTATAGGACAATTGTTGGTAGATCGGAGCAAAATAACCGACAAATGCTTAATTGAGCAAAGCAACCCTTCCAAACTACTTAGCAGATGACTATATCATAGGGGTTCATATGCGGTATTGTGATTATGCATAGAAGCCTTTGATATTCCTTTGTAACTGAAGGAAGCAAATCAACCATTTCCAACTACTTAAAGGACGACTATATCATAGGGGTTCAGATGATGTGGTATTGTGATTATGCATAGAATCCTCTGACATTCCTTTGTACCTGAAGGAAGCACATGTCACAATGGACTTCATTTATCATGGGAAAATCAAAACATATCAAAACTTGATAAGAATGGGATCTTTTGGCCTAGTATGTAATTTGATGCTCACATATGTGTTAAGAATTACAAATCTTGTGCATGCAACACCCCCAAGGAGCATGCTACACTGTACCATGTGAACATAGCACTGCACGGGAGTAAGTACAATGTGGATTATTTGAACAAGGTTCCTTTCCCTGAAAACATGTCTAAAACAAGAATAAAGGCAATTAAAACTGAATCAAAGTCATAGAAATTGATTGAAAACCAGTTGTACAACTATGCAAAGATAATCAACTCAGACTTTGTGCATCAAAAAGTGAGTACATACCGATCTTGCAGGAAGCACATTCTGGGCAAGCGAAAGGTCACTATTCAGTAGATAAAACAGCTAAGGCTATAATGTTTGCCAAAATATGGGGGCCTACACTATTTATGGATGCTGAAGCATTTGTGAAGCGGTGTGATGAGTGTCAAAGAACAAAAGTTCCAATCAGAACGAACAAAATTTTGATGAGATCAATGATAAGAGCTCACGCATTTGCCAAATGGGGTCTAGATTTTGTGGGTCCCATAAACACCGTTGCCTTACATAACTCATGCGGAATATATCATTGTAGCCGCAAACTATTTGACCAAGTGGGTTGAAGCTAAAGCTACACAAAAAAAATGACACTCTTTATGGATGCCAAAGCATTTGTGAAGCAGTGTGATGAGTGTCAAAGAACAAATGTTCTAATCAGAAAGGATGAAATGCTGATGAGACCAATGATAGGAGCTCGCACGTTTGCCAAATGGGGTCTAGATTTTGTGGGTCCCATAGCACCACCGTCTTACAAAACTCATGCAAAATATATCATTGTAGCCACAGACTATTTGACCAAGTGGGTTGAAGATAAAGCTACACAAAAAATGACGCGCGCACCATGGCACAATTCTTGTATGAAAATGTATATACACCATACGGTTTGCCTATAGAAAATTTTATTGTTTTTTTCTTTTCTAAGCAATAAAAGGTGACAAAAGCAAGAAGACTACCAAAAACCAAACACAAGTACATGGACTCTAGGAAGAGACATGAATTTTTAGAAGTCAATTTAGAGAAACAATGAGCAAGTTATGGCCAAAATTGAATAAGTTACAAAAAATGATTTTAAGCTGGAAAAGCTTGATAAAAAAAAATGGATGGATTGGGGGCATACGATATCCAAATTTATAAATTTTCAACACGGTGGTCATCGGCCACATGAGGTAGGACTAATTCTGAGGTGGGAGAAAAACCTGACTCAAGAGCCTGGGGTATGTAGGTGAGACCCACTTAACCCTTCATTTTCAGTTGTGAGTTGTGTGTGCATTTGTGTGTGTGTGTGTGTGTGTGTGTGTGTGTGTGTGTGTGTGAGAGAGAGAGAGAGAGAGAGAGAGAGAGAGAGAGAGAGAGAGAGAGAGAGAGAGAGAGAGAGAGAGAGAGAGAGAGAGAAAGCTACTTTGGAGCGGTTTTTCTCGTGATCCCCATGTCCCAACACACATCGAGATTCAACACCAGATATGAGAGGTATGTTCCCTACCTCGTACACTACAATGTGGTGCCATTGCATGTCAAATCCTGTGACGGGAGAGAACGGTTAGACCTAGGCCAGCTCGGACTTTCAGTTAGCAAGATATTCAACTCCTTTGCTACACCCATGCATTATATACAAGGGCTTTTGGCATTGGCACCCCTTAATACATTGTACATACACTTTAGTGTCTTTAGGTGCTCCCCTTGTGCCATTCTACCTTGTACCTACCAAAGTACTCAACATCTACTTCCTCTCCAGTTTTTCATTTCAAGTTTTTTCGATGATTTCATCAAATTTTTTATTTCTTTTAACCAAACATGTGCTGTAGCATATAGTCTCTATTTAATGTAATTTTCATTCATAATAGGACTCCATATATGTGTGGTAGACGGAGAGGGAAAGTATAAATTCTAGAGAGATAGTATCTATGTGTGTTACCATTGAAGGAATAGATTATATACCTAGAGAGAGAATAACTTCACACTTCTAAAATCTTAAGAGAGAGAAAGTAAAAGCCTAGAGAGAGAGAGTAGCTGTATATGTTTTCATAGTAGAGAGAACTTATAAAACCTACAAGGACAATGTTTAGGCAAAAGCAAAAACACCACAAATAGAAACACTACAAGTATCAGAGCTACCAAGATTTTGGTAGCATAACGGCGTGAAAATGCAATTTTTTTGAAAAAATTCCATTCCATACTTGCTTTCGTGTAGTAGCCCAATGCTCACGAGAAGAAAAATATATATACACAAGAAAGTATGTCTTGGTATATCATTGTGCACACCAATCCAAAGCTCACCTAAATTTTTTCTAGCATAATTAACATGAAACCATGATTACATTGACAAACGTAATCAACACCAAAAACATGTCTTCAATCAAACCAAAAAAGTGGCACCCAAACACCATAAGAAACACCATATTCATATGTGGTCCCATGGATATCATAGTCTAAAAGACACCATAGATAACACCAATGTAGATGTCAATCAGCGACAATGTGATCCGGGTTCGTACTATTGCCAGTCGGTCTCTTCGTCACTATCTGCATCAAGTGCTAGAACAACACTTACACATTGAGCCTTGTAGGGTGCAAGATGCTGCTGAAATACCTATGGATCACTATCCACATAGAGGCAGTGTCTAGACAGCTCAATGCATGTATAACCCAAGTCACCACATCTAGAAAAGATATCAACGATGGAGGTGTGTTCCGCAATAAATATCCGCACGAGCCAGTTGAAAAGAAAAGAAAAAATGTGCATATTTCCTTTGCGTAACATAGTTTAACAAATCATAGTAGCATGCATATCTTCTTAACAAAAGAATTCAAGGATACACTATGCGGCACCTCTAAGAGCGCGTCCTCCAATGTACTCTTCATCACCACGCTCCACCAATATCCTAGATTTGGCATCGAAAAAGTTGCTATCCACGCTCTCTCCATCTCGTCGGTCATAGATAGCACGTTGACCCTTACAATAAAACAATCTCAGCAATAGTGTTTCCACCTACAAATTACAATTAGAGTGTGATATAATTGAAGAAGCTTCATGAAAACTACGACTATGCTTTTTCAATCACCAAAGAACTTTACTTGCTTTCTCAATCTCAATAGTCTTCCGCACATAACCATCGAGGATCAAAATAAGGATCCCATCTCAATGGCATGGCCGAACACAATGCCAAAGTGATCATTTGAGCTTAGGGTGATGTACCACCCATTTTTTGCCACATACTTATTAGAAGCTATTATGGCCACTTTCTTACTTTTGAGAGAATCAATTCCATGGAGGGACGTGCATATTCTTCTATTGGATGCAAATTTCTTCCATGAAAGGGCATGCATTATAAGTTTGTTTAAAGTTCTAAAATTGTCATAGAATAGATGTGAAAAAATAAATCAGAGCCATGTTCATTGAGCTTGTGAAGAATGCATACCTCATTATCCAAAAAAATTTCAACTTTAAACTCTGTTCAAAAATCTGCAAACAAAAGAGAGGCCACTTCATTGCTCTTTTCCCCATCAACATTGGCTAAATGTAGAAAATCCAAGATCCTACATACGATCAAACACATGTATTTCAAACATTCAACACACACCACATAGTCAATCTCTGTTCGTAGCCCTTGCCCGCCATCTCCTTTCTTTATTTTTTTTCTTTTTACACTCTGTTTACCCTTTAATTGGGTGGCCACCCCTCTTTAGGTCATGGGCGGGTCAGGTCATGGGCGGGCAGCCTTTAGGTTCATTGGGCGGCCTTGGCTTCATAGTGGAGCTTTGTAAGGGAACCACATTTGGCATATACACACTGAGCAAAGGCAATGTAGTAGACACCAAATTTGGTGTACATAAAACCTATAGCACATCCTTTAATTTTCAGTGGCCCTTGTCTTGAAAAGTGCCACATGCCATCAAGACACAAATATAAGTGATTGCATTTGTTGGAAAGCATTCCCTTCGCACTCTATGAAAATAGCCCGAAGCTTCTTACCGCAGCCATGTTGGGCATTCCCCACAATCATTGCATTCCAAGAGACCACATTCCGGACACGAAGTACTTCAAAAGCCTTATATGCTTCTGTTCGGCACCACATTTGGCCCGGATCCAGTGCCAAGCACAATGATGACACAGATTTTGACTAAAGTAGTGCCGAGTTCATATCCTCTCTCATATATAATTATTAGTGCACCACAAAAGATAACATTTTGAAACTTGGTGGAAGTCAAAAATTCCGAGATGGCACTCCAGCCGAGCGGACCAGACTAGTACGGAACCGGCCCCCGGTGAATCTTTAACCACCAATATCTTGGCAACCGAAACTCCGATCATTGACCTAAAAAGACCCACGCGCTCCACGAAGTGAGGACTTCAAGCCCATGCATTCATTTCAATTCTGTCCCCTCAGCTGGAGCTGCCAATCTGGTACGGATATGCAATTGACTCAAACTTCAACCTGCCATAACTTCCTCACCGTAGCTCCAATCGACGAGCCGTAAAGATAGGCCGGTAGAGCACTTCAAGCATTACAGTTCTAGGTCATAATCTCCATTCTATGATAACCTCAAGCGTACTATCTTTTAGCATCATTAAGGCATCTATTGGCCCCTTTAAGCCACATACGGCATATATTAATCATTAAACTTGGCCTGTTAACAAGCCCTGATCACTGCTCAATAAATGTTTAGGCTTCAAAAAAGCTTAGCTTGCATTTCTTTGCTCTTTTTTCCATCATGGAAGCGGAGCTGCATGACATCCACCCCCTCTGAACCTGCACAGCCTCCGGTCTATTCCAATTGCACTTCAATCTACATCTGCTCTAGGTACCTTAAGCTCTTTGTCATCATCAGATTCATGTAATTGGTAAACATATGAAAAATAAAATAAGGCTTATACCCATCATCAATGTTCTAGCTTTATCATTAGGTAGCTACCCATCAGAAATCTCTAAACCGTATCGGCCGTATCTCCAAAGCACTCAATTATGGAAGCCTGTTTAGTGAACCCTGCTAGACTCAAGTGCTCCAACTAATGGTGCACACGGTTTGACCATTAAGCTCGCTTTAGGGAACCCTGTCAAGCTCAAGTATGCCTTACTCTATCTGCACATAGAATGGCCGTCAAGTCCTTTACTTTAAGTTCTGGTAGCAGAACCAACTCAAAAGATGTGAAAATACTTCATGAATTGTCCAATGATTTTAACTGGAAGCTACCCATGTAAGCTTATTGAATGCATAACCAAACCTCTTCTGACTTAGCATAAATCTAGAAAACAAAACCTTGTACCATGAAACCTGCTACAACAGATAACTGGTACTCTTCAAATATGCAACTTTGCACCTTAGTAGCCCCCAGGATCAAATGGGAAACCAATCATTTTCCCCTTTGTGATCATTCCTTTAAAAATTTTGCACCATCCTCCAGGATCATAGGGAAAATGCAAGAATTTCCAATCAGTAGTGCATAAACATAAATTAACCCACAAATCTTCATGCAAACCGCCTGGATCATATGGCATATAAGTCAATTTCCCCGACCATGCATATAACTCTCACCTCCTGGGTCAAAAGCTAGCTCAAAATCTTCTACCTCATAGGGTAACATCAGATTCCATATAGCATCAGGTAGCACTAAATACTGCCATATCCCCTGTGCAATTGGCTCATCCAATTGTCGATCATCAATCACAGGTAAAAGCATTGGTAGTGCACCTTCACTCTCACTAGTGTTGGAATCCCAATCATGCATATGTGAATACATCAGGTCTCTGGTAAAACTCTTTCATTAGGCTCACAAGATGCATCAAAAAACAATTCGCTATCTTGTAGAGGCTCAAAATCAAGTAAAGCATCATCCAACAACTGCATAAGATCATCATCAACTACATCTAAACAAACTTTCTCATGCATGAATCTGGATTGATTGGTATCCTTAGCATCTGTATTTGAGAACCTTCCAAAGCTTCATCCAATAAGCACATAAGGTCTAGGTCCGCCACTTCAAAAGGTTCCTCCATCGTGCACATCTCGGACTGTTGTAAACTAAGATTTCCACATATGCATGCATACTAAACACATCTGTTGTAGACTGCTCTGTATGTCTTTCACCCTCATCCAGATATCTTTGCACTTCTGTAGCACACAGTTCAACATGCACATTGAAAATTTCATCTACTGTCTTGTCTGTATCATCGGCACAATGAAAGCAATCATATTCAACATCAAGAGATTGCATTTCGCTATGCACCCCCTCTAAATCAGCATCATCAAGTTCATGATCATTCTGCCATAGTGTGAGCCCTGTGTCACAAAATCTTGATACAGAAGAAGTTTGCTCCCCCTCTAAATCACCAGCAAATTCAGGATCAATTTTACACATCGGTAGCTCTAGGTCACAGAAACTTGTCAAAGAAGGAGTTTGCACCCCTTCTGAATCAACAATTTGCAAATCTTCAAGCACATACTCTCGCTTAACCAAGTCCTCAAAATCTGGTATATCCAAATTTGGAAAATTTGGTATACCCAGATCCATGGTCCTGCTGCTCTCAATAGCAGCCCTACTGTGACCTATAACATTGTATCATCAATCAACTCTATGGTAGAATTTGTACAAAAAAAGTTTGCTCTAATTCTGAGTCAGTAGGAGCAAAAGTATCAGTTGTAACCGAATCTTCCTGCATGTCTACTTAAATATGGTTGCACTCATTCACCTGCACAATTTCTTCTTGAGCTTTAGCCACTTCATTGTTCCCTGATTTCTTTTCCTCCTGTACTGCATGTATAGATTCTTTGCAAAATTCATCCTGTGTATCTTGTGGCTGTAGAGCCTCACCCTCAAAGAATTACCTCATGTACAACATCTGCAAAACCCAACTTTTCACACAGCTTTAACTATGTCTTCATCATTAGCCTGTAAGAAGGTAGCATCTTGTACAATACACTCATCAATCAGAGCTTCTAACTTTCATCGTACTTGTCCTCGAATATCTGCATAGTTTGGTAGACTTGGACTCTGTTCTTGATAGATTTCATAATGCTCATAACTTACATGTACAATAGCTTCTTTGAAATATTCCCAGTCGTCGTTGCAGGCTTTGGTAATCTCTTGAATCTGCTCCTTCAAAATCCAAACTCACTAATTGCTCAAAAGATCTGATCATTAACTCTTCAGGTATCCCTCTTAACTTGGTTTCCAACTCATAGCACTCTAGGTAGCCCTCTGGATCGTATCCATCAAAGACTCACCTCTCTTTGTATACCACATCTAAAGCTGCATCCATTTGATTTTTCTTCTTTACGGTCTCCAATTCAAGCAGAGATCCTTGAACCAATTGAAGCATCTTCAAAAAATCTGGAACTGTCGACTTATCATCAAAACTGTTTGCACTTAACTCTGCAATCATCTTCATCATCTCCTCTAAATTCTCCATCTTTACCTCCCACCCCAGCTCGTTTCACATCGGGTTCACCAAAGATGTTAGGGGATATGTGTTCGAAATGTGACCCGAGCAAGCGTCAGGCCTCTGGCTGTGAGAGGTGTGAAACAGAGAGAACAAGAACAACAGATGCAAATGGCTATTGCAATCACCATAATCTTCAATTAATTAGTTCAAGCACTAAGTACAATGTAATTGATAGCCAAGGTGGGATGTTAGCAGCACCAACACTTGGATTAATTTGTAAAAAGGAGTCTAAGCTCCCTTTATAGATTAACCGGGCCGTTAATGACATCGAGCTTAATTAAACGGTTAATTAATCTTCAGATTGATGACGATGATGGAAACTTTTGACTGTCACTTTACCTGATTTGTGCGCTTTGCACTGCCTTAATTTCCAAAATAATATTCAACTCTTTTATCAGCTTGTTTTGCTTTGATTGCAGTCGTGCTTTATATGTCCTTGGTGCTTCCTCTTTCCAAGTTCAAGAGAGAGAAAGAGGGTTTCCCTACTTTAATTCCTAGGTCAAGAGAGAGAGAGAGAGAGCTGCTCCCCCTTTTGCCAAGCCTTTGCTTTGCTTCAATTGTTTTGCTAGCCAAGGACAAGAGCGAGAGAGAGAGCCTTGAGCTTTGCTTTGCCCTCTTCTTGCTTGGTTCCTCCAGTTCTGTCGTTCATGCCCCTTTTTGATTTTACGCCATGCTATGCCCTCTCTTGTTTATGTTTCCTTCAATAGCCTTCTCTTCCTTTGCTATGCAAGAATTAGAAAGAGAGTCACCTTCAAGATTCTTGCTTATGGCCGTGAGAAAGAGAGAGCCTCGAACTTCTTCTTCTCCCTCGCTTCCCCAAGCTTCTTCTCTTTGCCAAGCCTCTTCTCTTTCCTTATTGCTTCAAGGTCGCGAGAGAGAGAGAGAGAGAGAGAGAGAGAGAGAGAGAGAGAGAGAGAGAGAGAGAGAGAGAGAGAGAGAGAGAGAGAGAGAGAGAGAGAGAGAGAGAGAGAGAGAGAGAGAGAGAGAGAGAGAGAGACCCTCGCTTATTCATGCACAAAGAGAGAGAGCCTTCCTCCTTGCTCTGAGAGCTTTTTCTTGCTCTCATAACCCTTGTGTCCTCCTCGTCATGCCCTCCTTACCCTATTCTACATTCCTCTTTTTTTTTTTTTTTGCTTAACCCATCTCACTCACACAAAACTTGCAATGACGGCGCCGTCGATGACGTGGTGTGGGAGTCAGATCTATGATGTGGCAGTCGCTGGGTTTTTGTAGCGCAAAAACCGCCGCCAGTGGCTCCGAAACTGAGCGCACTAGGGAGATGGTGAAATTTCATCTCTGTGACGCCCTTATCTGCCGCTCGTCTAGCCCGACGCAACACCTTTTCTCCAGCGCAGTCTCTGTTCGTAGCCCCTGCCCGCCATCTCCTTTCTTTATTTTTTTCTTTTTACACTCTGTTTACCCTTTAATTGGGTGGCCACCCCTCTTTAGGTCATGGGCGGGTCAGGTCATGGGCGGGCAGCCTTTAGGTTCATTGGGCGGCCTTGGCTTCATAGTGGAGCTTTGTAAGGGCACCACATTTGGCATATACACACTGAGCAAAGGCAATGTAGTAGACACCAAATTTGGTGTACATAAAACCTATAGCACATCCTTTAATTTTCAGCGGCCCTTGTCTTGGAAAGTGCCACAGGCCATCAAGACACAAATATAAGTGATTGCATTTGTTGGAAAGCATTCCCTTCGCACTCGATGAAAATAGCCCGAAGCTTCTTACCGCAGCCATGTTGGGCATTCCCCACAATCATTGCATTCCAAGAGACCACATTCCGGACACGAAGCACTTCAAAAGCCTTATATGCTTCTGTTCGGCACCACATTTGGCCCGGATCCAGTGCCAAGCACAATGATGACACAGATTTTGACTAAAGTAGTGTCGAGTTCATATCCTCTCGCATATATAATTATTAGTGCACCACAAAAGATAACATTTTGAAACTTGGTGGAAGTCAAAAATTCCGAGATGGCACTCCAGCCGAGCGGACCAGACTAGTACGGAACCGGCCCCCGGTGAATCTTTAACGACCAATATCTTGGCAACCGAAACTCCGATCATTGACCTAAAAAGACCCACGCGCTCCACGAAGTGAGGACTTCAAGCCCATGCATTCATTTAAATTATGTCCCCTCAGCTGGAGCTGCCAATCTGGTACGGATATGCAATTGACTCAAACTTCAACCTGCCATAACTTCCTCACCGTAGCTCCAATCGACGAGTCGTAAAGATAGGCCGGTAGAGCACGTCAAGCATTACAGTTCTAGGTCATAATCTCCATTCTATGATAACCTCAAGTGTATTATCTTTTAGAATCATTAAGGCATATGTTGGCCCCTTTAAGCCGCATACGGCATATATTAATCATTAAACTTGGCCTGTTAACAAGCCTTGATCACTGCTCAACAAATGTTTAGGCTTCAGAAAATCTTAGCTTGCATTTCTTTGCTCTTTTTTCCATCATGGAAGCGGAGCTGCATGACATCCACCCCCTCTGAATCTGCACAGCCTCCGGTCTATTCCAAATGCAATTCAATCTACATCTGCTATAGGTACCTTAAGCTCTTTGTCATCATCAGACTCATGTAACTGGTAAACATATAAAAAATAAAATAAGGCTTATACCCTATCATTAATGTTCTAGATTAATCATTAGGTAGCTGCCCATCAGAAATCTCTGAACAATATATGCACTCAATTATGGAAACCTGTTTAGTGAACCACACCAGACTCAAGTGCTCCAATTAATGATGCACACGGCTTGACCATTAAGCTCGCTTTAAGGAACCCTGTCAAGCTCAAGTATGTCTTACTCTGTCTGCACACGGAATGGCCGTTAAGTCCTTTACTTTAAGTTCTGGTAGCAGAACCGACTCAAAAGGTGTGAAGATACTTCATGAATTGTCCAATGATTTTAACTGGAAGCTAGCCATGTAAGCTTATTGAATGCATAACCAAAACTCTTCTGGCTCAGTATGAATCTAGAAAACAAAACCTTGTACCATGAAACCTGCTACAACAGATAATTGGTACTCTTCAAATCTGCAACTTTGCAGTTTAGTAGCCCCCAAGATCAAATGGGAAACCAATCATTTGCCCTTTTGTGACCATTCCTTTAATAATTTTGCACCATCCTCCAGGATCATAGGGAAAATACAAGAATTTCCAATCAGTAGTACATAAACATAAATCAACCCACAAATCTTCATGCAAACCGCCAGGATCATATGGCATATAATTCAATTGCCCCGGACCATGCATATATCTCTCAGCTCCTGGGTCAAAAGCTAGCTAAAAATCTTCTACATCATAGGGTATCATCAGATTCCACATAGCATCACGTAGCACTAAATACTACCATATCCCCTGTGCAACTGGCTCATCCAATTATCGATCATCAATCACAGGTAAAAGCATTGGTAGTGCACCTTCACTCTCACTAGTGTTGGAATCCCAATCATGCATATATGAATACATCAAGTCTCTGGTAAAACTCTCTTCATTAGGCTCACAAGATGCATCAAAAAACAATTCTCTATCTTGTAGAGGCTCAAAATCAAGTAAAGCATCATCCAACAACTGCATAAGATCATCATCAACTACATCTGAACAATCTTGCTCATGCATGAATCTGGATTGATTGGTATCCTTAGCATTTGTATTTGAGAACCTTCCAAAGCTTCATCCAATAAGCACATAAGGTCTAGGTCCGCCACTTCAAAAGGTTCCTCCATCCTGCACATCTCGGACTGTTGTAAACTAAGATTTCCACATATGCATGCATACTAAACACATCTGCTGTAGACTGCTCTGTATGTCTTTCAACCTCATCCAAATATCTTTGCACTTCTATAGCACAAAGTTCAACATGCACATTGAAAATTTCATCTACTGCCCTGTCTATCATCAGCACAATGAAACCAATCATATTCAACATCAAGAGATTGCATTTCGCTATGCACCCCCTCTGAATCAGCATCATCAAGTTCATGATCATTCTGCCATAGTGTGAGCCCTATATCACAAAATCTTGATAGAGAAGAAGTTTGCTCCCCCTCTAAATCACCAGCAAATTCAGGATCAATTTTCCACATCGGTAGCTCTGGGTCACAAAAACTTGTCAAAGAAGGAGTTTGCACCCCTTCTGAATCAACAATTTGCAAATCTTCAAGCACATAATCTTGCTTAACCAAGTCCTCAAAATATGGTATATCCAAATTTGGCAAATCAGGTATACACAAATCCATGGTCCTGTTGCTCTCAATAGCAGCCCTACTGTGACCTATAAGATCGTATCTCAATCAACTCTATGGTAGAATTTGCACCAGTATCATCAATCAACTCTATGGTATAATTTGTATCAATTTTTTTTTTCTCTAATTCTGAGTCAATAGTAGCAAAAGTATCAGTTGTAACCGAATCTTCCTGCATGTCTACTTCAATATGGTTGCAGTCATTCACCTGTACTATTTCTTCTTGAGCTTTAGCAACTTTGTTGTTCCCTGATTCTTTTCCTCCTGTACTGCATGTATAGATTCTTTGCAAAATTCATCATGTGTATCTTGTGGCGGAAGAGCCTCACCCTCAAAGACTTCTACCTCATGCACGACATCTGCAAAACCCCACTTTTCATACACAGCTTTAACTATTTCTTTATCATTAGCCTGTAAGAAGGTAGCATCTTGTATAATACACTCATCAATCACAGCTTCTAACTTTCACCGTACTTATTCTCGAATATCTGTGTAGTTTGGTAGACTTGGACTCTGTTCTTGATAGCTTTCATAATTCTCATAACTTACTGTACAATTCCTTCTTTGAAATATTCCCAGTCGTCATTGCAAGCTTTGGTAACCTCTTGAATCTGCTCCTTCAAATCCAAACTCACTAACTGCTCAAAAGATCTAATCATTAACTCTTCAGGTATCCATCTTAACTTGGTTTCCAACTCATAGCACTCTAGGTAGCCCTCTCGATCGTATCCATCAAAGACTCGCCTCTCTTCGTATACCGCATCTAAAACTGCATCAAAAGCTTCATCCATTTAATTTTTCTTCTTTACGGTCTCCATTTCAAGTAGAGATCCTTGAACCAATTGAAGCATCTTCAAAAAATCTGGAACTGTCGACTTATCATCAAAACTGTTTGCACTTAACTCTACAATCATCTTCATCATTTGCTCTAAATTCTCCATCTTTACCTCCCACCCCGGCTCATTTCGCGCCGGGTTCACCAAAGATGTCGGGGGAAATGTGAGCGGACAGGCGTCGGGCCTCTGGCTGTGAGAGGTGTGAAAGAGAGAGAACGAGAACATCAGATGCAAATGGCTATTGCAATCACCACAATCTTCAATTAATTAGTTCAAGCACTAAGTACAATGTAATTGATAGGCAAGGTGGGCTGTTAGCAGCACCAACACTTGGATTAATTGGTAAGAAGGAGTCTAAGCTCCCTTTATAGATTAACCGGGCCGTTAATGACATCGAGCTTAATTAAACGGTTAATTAATCTTCAGACTGATGACGATGATGGAAACTTTTGACTATCACTTTACCTGATTTGTGCGCTTTGCACTGCCTTAATTGCCAAAATAATATTCAACTCTTTTATCAGCTTGTTTTGCTTTGATTGCAGTCGTGCTTTATATCTCCTTGGTGCTTCCTCTTTCCGAGTTCAAGAGAGAGAAAGAGGGTTTCCCTGCTTTATTTCCTAGGTCAAGAGAGAGAGAGAGATGTTCCCCCTTTTGCCGAGCCTTTGCTTTGCTTCCTTTGTTTTGTTAGCCGAGGACGAGATCTAGAGAGAGAGCCTTGAGTTGCTATGCCTTCTTCTTGCTTGGTTCCCCCCGCTCCCTCGTTCATGCCCCTTTTTTATTTTACGCCATGCTATGCCCTCTCTTGTTTATGTTTCCTTCAATAGCCTTCTCTTCCTTTGCTATGCAAGGATGAGAAAGAGAGTCACCTTCAAGCTTCTTCTTCTCCCTCACTTCACCAAGCTTCTTCTCTTTGCCAAGCTTCTTCTCTTTCCTTATTGCTTCAAGGTCGAGAGAGAGAGAGAGAGAGAGAGAGAGAGAGAGAGAGAGAGAGAGAGAGAGAGAGAGAGAGAGAGAGAGAGAGAGAGAGAGAGAGAGAGAGAGAGACCCTCGCTTATTCATGCACAAAGAGAGAGAGAGAGAGAGAGAGCCTTCCTCCTTGCTCCAAGAGCTTTTTCTTGCTCTTGTAACCCTTGAGTCCTTCTCGTCATGGCCTCCTTACCCTATTCTACTTTCCTCTTCTTTTTTTTTTTGCTTACCCCATCTCACTTACACAAAACCTGCAAACGATGACGCCGTCGGTGATGTGGCAATTGGCCGGTCTCGGGAGCGCAAAAACTGCCACCAGTGGCTCCGAAACTGAGCGCACTAGCAAGATGGTGAATTCCCATCTCTGCGGCACCGTCATCTGCCGCTTGTACATCCCGGCGCCACACCTTTTCTCTTGTGCAGTCTCTCTGTTCGCAACCCCTACCCGCCATCTCCTTTCTTTATTTTCTTCTTTTTACACTCAATTTACCCTTTAATTGGGTGGCTACCCCTCTTTAGGTCATGGACCGGCAGCCTTTAGGTTCATTGGGTGGCCTTGGCTTCATAGTGGAGCTTTGTAAGGGCACCACATTTGGCATACACACCGAGCAAAGGCAATGTAGTAGGCACCAAATTTGGCGTACATAAAACCTATAGCACATTCTTTGATTTTCAGCAGCCCTTGTCTTAGAAAGTGCCACAGGCCATCAAGAATTGCATTTGTTGGAAAGCATTCCCTTTGCACTCGATGAAAATAGCCCGAAGCTTCTTACCGCAGCCGTGTTGGGCATTCTTCACAATCATTGCATTCCAAGGGATGACATTCCGGACATGAAGCACTTCAAAAGCCTTATGTGTTTCTGTTTGGCACCCCATTTGGCCTGGTTCTAGTGCCAAGCACAGTGATGACACAGATTTTGACTAAAGTAGTGCCGAGTTCAAATCCTCTTGCATATATAATTATTAGTGCACCAGAAAAGATAACGTTCCGAAACTTGGTCGAAGTCAAAAATTCCCAGATGGCACTCCAGCTGAGCGAACCAGACTAGTATGGAATCGGCCCCCAGTGAATCTTTAACGACCAATATCTTGGCAACCGGAGCTCCGATCACTGACCTGAAAAGACCGACGCACTCCATAAAGTGAGCACTTCAATCCCATGCATTCATTTCAATTCTGTCCCCTCAGCTACAGTTGCCCAATCCGTACAGATTTGCAGTTGACTCAAACTTCAACCTTCCATAACTTCCTCACTATAGCTCCAATCGATGAGGCGTAAAGACAGGCCGGTGGAGCACTTCAAGCACTGCAGTTCTAGGTCATAATCTCTCATATGTGATCGCCTCAAGTTTTTTTTTGTGGCATCATTAAGGCATTTGTTGGCCCTTTTAAGCCGCATCTGGCATACATTAATCATTAAACTTGGCCTATTAACAAGCCCTGATCCCTGCTCAATAAATGTTTAGGCTTCAACAAAGCTTAGCTTGCATTTCTTTGCTGTTTTTTCCATCATGGAAGCGGAGCTGCATGGCAACGTGGGTAGGTGCCACGAGCGTAATCTAGCCACCACGGAAATACTCAATCTCCCAATCAGACAAACCATGATCTCTCATCCATAGGGGATACATGCACTCTTCAGAAAGAAGGTCCCTTCAAATTTCAACTACAACTAGAAGCTTCTCCAACAAAGTTTGATCGTAAAGCTGAATTATCCATCTACATAGATGCAAAGTGCATTTAACTTTGTTTGAGTTCCTTTAGCAAGTGATTTATTTATTATAAAAACTCTAAGTGCAAAACAAGTATCAACAATAGAGATATCAATTGCAACACCTGAATAAAACTCTCCTTGAAGATTCCATGAGCTTTGGAATTTTTCTGTCCGACTCTTTTGTGTTGAGCTTACTCCAAAGCTCCACAAAAGCTTTATCAATGTACTCCCTCAACTAATGATGAAACCATGCTTCAAAGCCCTTCGGTAGTTCATTAATCATTTTCCATTTGATCCTTAAGCACTGCTTTAAGTTACTTTCCCAATACCATTCTTTATGCAAATACATTTTAAATTTCATGGCACTAATGTAACGCTCAGAAGCAACGTCATCTATACGGCAATGAATCAAAGAGTGCAATATTTCTTTTTTCTATAAACAAGACAAATAAACAACCCACGAATGCATTGATTCATTTGATGATTCATGTACATTATTTAGCCAAGGATTATTACTTCTCAGATGATATTTTGGAAGTGGCCAAAGAGTGGACCTTGTCTCTTGTAAGGCCCCCCTGACCCTTTCCTCTTACCCAATTGAAGTTAAATAGCAAAGAAAGTTGGCAATGGCTAACATCTATGTTCCATTTTCACCAAATGAAGTTCAAACCTTGTCAACATTTTGTAGAAATTCAAACATGTATGGATAGTAGAGAAAGTGTTTACCTTATAAGCTCTTTCTTTGAATATTTTTTCTACTCTTTCTTGAGCAACCATTTCATTTTCTGGCATTGAAAACAATGGATCATTGATCTCTTGCATCTCTTTGATAAGAGACATATCTAACTCTTCCTTTTAAAGGCAAGGATAAAAAAAGTAAGAGGAGAAAAATTATACCTAGCATTAAAAATTACATAGAAAGTATACCTTGACCTTAATGTGTATCCTACTCCTAAAAGCACAAAAAACAAGACCACAATTAACTTAGTATATTGAGTGACAATCAAAGAAAGCAAGCAGTAATATTGAACTTACTTTGAGAGAGACCTACCTTGCCACATTTAGATGGTGTACGAACCATAATCTCTATCAACTATAATCAATAAAAGCATGCTTAGCAAAAACACCACAAGTAAAAACACCAAAATTTTGGTAACATAACGGCGTGAAAATGCAAATTTTAAAAAAGTACCCTATTTAAACTTACTTTGAGAGAGACCTACCCTGCCACGTTTAGATGGTGCACAAACCATAATCTTTATCAACTATAATCAATAAAAGCAAAAGCATGCTTAGCAAAAACACCACAAATAGAAACACCAAAATATCGACATCATATGTTACCATATACATGTGGTAGTGATGTGTGTGAACCCACTAGGGCCACCGGGGCATTTTTACCCTCTTTAGGAGGTTTTTTAACCTGAGCATTGTATATACGCCCATCACTCTAGGGCTATTGATCTTTCCATTGCATACTAAGTAACACACTCTCTATTGTGTGCCTTGAGCTTCCTTCGTCTTCTCCAAGATGTGTGCGTTTCTCTACAACCCTAAATCCAACAATTGGTATCAGAGCAGGTTACGTCCTCCCGGGCTTAGTCGCCAGCTACTCCAGCACACACCTGCTCACTTTCTCTGATTACAGTGAGCTTTGGCAAGTGTTCGTAGGTCGACAAAAATTTAGGGCGAGCTCGTAGAGCTTCGTCTGCTCAGACTTTTGATTCGGGCTCATTTCGGCCTCCGTTTCCAATACAAGCAGTACTGCACAGGCTATTTCGTCATTTTGTGTAGAATTTCAGTCAGTGCCGTTTTCTACATCGCAAGTGCCTCATAGTCTTCTACGGTTTGTGCTATATAGCATGTGTTGTTCCCACTCCGTTTCTCCTATTTTCGGGCAGTTTTCACATCAGGTGCAGCATTTACCATGGCTGACAACAACACAGATGTGTTCAAGATGTTTGCTGCTGAGAACAAGCTGGATAGGCAACTACCCTATGTGGGCTTATATGATGCAACATGTTCTTGTGTCAAAGGGCGTCTGGAACATTGTGTAGGGCATTGATGTACGTCCTAGTTTTGAGGATATAGGCAATGTTGAGGATGTTGCAGGTCTTGCTGCAAGGATTGCTGCTATTAGAGTTGTTTTGCCTACGACAGAACAAGCTCGTTGGGATGTAAAGGATGCGCAGGCTCATGCATTGATTGCGTTGTCTATGAAGCGCAGCATTGTTCCTCACATTCATTCAACAAAATCTGCAAAACAGGCTTGGGATATTTTGGCTGGTCTTTATGCAGGCCGCAATGAGGCTAAAATTGCTTTGTTGCGTAAAGAGCTGGAGTCGAAGATTATGCATGAGGAAGATGATATGGACACTTTCCTTGCTAGTATCAAGGATATCAATGAGCAACTTATTTCTGCAAGGTGAAGTCATTTCAAACAGTTCCCTTGTGTAGACTGTTCTTGATGCCTTACCAGATTCTTACCAGACTTTTGCTAGTACTTGGAGACTTATGACCCAAGGAAATCCAGAAGTTGTCAAGTTTGATGCATTATGCACATTGCTGTTGCAAGAGTCACTTTCCAGAAAAAACAGGACTAGACAACGTGCAGTTGAACAGGCATTTATTGCTTCTCAAAGAAAGGGTGGTAACAGCAATGCAACCACTTCTTATGGTTCTACTGCGAGTGGCAAAAATTTTGTTCCTAATGCTTCCGCTGGCAGCACTTCGTCTGGCAATTCTGATGATAAGGGCAAAAAGAAGATGTGTTGCCATTATTGTAAAGCTAATGATCACTTGATCAAGCAGTGTCCTAAGTTGAAGGCCAAAGAGGCTAAGAAGAAAGAGGGTGGTTCCACTACAAATGCAGCCAAAGTTGAGTCTTCAGTGAAAGGAGACTATGTTGCTGATGTTGATGCAGAATGGGCTTTTAGTGCAAAGTGCACTTACAATCCTACTGTCCATGATGCATGCTTATCAGTTGCTGCAGATTCACATGGGTGGTATTTTGACATTGGTGCTACAAAGCACATTACCTCACATCGTGAATTGTTGACCTCTCTCGAGTCTGTCCCTCATGGGAATTTAGTCACTTGTGCCAACAATGCCTCTTATCCGGTTCAGGGAGTTGGAAAGATTGTGCTTACTGCTGCAATTGGCAATTCCTTCACACTTGTTGATGCACTTTATGTACCTGGGATCAAGAAGAATCTCTTGTCTGTATCCGCACTTGCTAGACTTGGACTTGTAGTCAAATTTGTGGATGACAGATGTACAGTTCATGATCTCAGTTTTGGTGATGAAATTGTTGCATTTGGCCTTTTGTGCCGTGGTCTGTATAAGCTCACTTTGTATGACAAGTGTGGACAAAATTTTGCAAATGCTGTTGCAGATTCAAGGGCTTTTTCAGATGCAAAACTTTGGCATGCACGTTTTGGTCATCTGAATTTTGCCAGTTTGCTGTGTTTGCAAAAATCTGATTTGGTTGCTTCTTTGCCGCCTCTTGAAGCACCTGTCAAACGTGTTTGTGAAGGCTGTATTTTGGGTAAGATGCAGCGTTCTAAGTTTCCAAAGGATGGTTCAGTTTGGGCCACATGCAGGTTGCAGCTTGTGCATAGTGATGTTTGTGGGGCCATGCAAACTCCATCCTTGGGCAATTACCTTTACTTGGTGACATTCATTGATGATTACTCCATGCATGCATGGGTATTTCCACTTAAAGCGAAGTCCGATTTTTTTTTGTGCTTCAAACAATTTCTGGCTATGGCTGAAAATGTCTCAAAATGTACTATGGGCACCCTCCGTTCCGATCGAGGGGGGGAGTATATGTCTCATGAATTCAATGCATTTCTGGCTAGTCGGGGATAAAACACCAATGTACAGTGCCTTATACACCTCAGCAAAATGGTGTTGCTGAGAGGAAAAACAGGTCACTGACGGAAATGGCATGATGTATGGTCAAAAGTCAAGCTTTGCCACATTCTTTTTGGCTTGAGGCCATCATGTGTGCCACTTATGTACTTAATAGGTGTCCTACAAAATCTTTGCAGTCTATTACTCCATATGAAGCATGGCATGGTAGAAAGCCTTCTATTGAGCACATGCGTGTTTTTGGTTGTTTGGCATATGCTTTGGTGCCACAAACACAACGCAGAAAATTGGATGATAAGGCTATCAAATGTATTTTTTTTGGTTATAATGCTAAAAGCAAAGGTTACAGGTTATATCATCCGCAAACAAAGCGTGTTCTGGTTTCACGGGATGTAGTGTTTGTGGAAGATTCTGTTTAGCCCTTGTTGTCATGTACTAGAGACAGTAATGTAAGCTCACAGGACATTCATGACACTTTGTTGCCTCTTTTCAGTGGTGGAAATACGAATGTAACTTTCAATGAGGCAAATGTACAGCCTATGGGGTTTCTGAAAATGGTACAGATCAACCTATTAATGATGCAGATGTACATGATGTACTTGATGAGGAAAGGGCTGAAAATGAGCAAGCTAGAGGTATGCCAAAATGGTTGGTGCACACTTTGCGTGACAGTAAATTGGATGCACCTTTGTCTAGTCGTACTCATTCAGGCTCTCGCCATGCAGCTTATGCATCAGATTGTTATGCTTTGGCTATGTCTAGCTTACATGATGTTGAGGAGCCTTTGTCTTTTGATAAAGCATAGAATTCAGAAAATTGGATAGTTGCCATGCAATCAGAATATGATGCACTTATAGAAAATGACACATGGACTTTATGTGATTTGCCTCCTGGAAAAAAGGCCATTGGTATGAAGTGGGTATACAAGTTGAAATGCAAGCCGGATGGTGAGATCGATTGCCATAAGGCTCGACTTGTTGCAAAGGGTTATGCAGAGCAAAAAGGCATAGATTGTGAAGAGAATTTTGCTCCCACTTGTTGTATGATTATTGTGCGTTTTCTATGTGCATTGGAAGCTCATTTTGGTTGGGATTACATCAATCAGACATTGTTACTACTTTCTTGAATGGTGACATATTTGAGGAAGTTTATGTAACGTAGCCTCGCGGTTTTGTCATGAAAGGACAAGAGGAGAAAGTGTGCAGATGTAAGAAGGATTTGTATGGGTTGAAGCAATCTCCTCGTGCTTGGTATGAGAAGCTGATACTCATTTGGTTAAACGAGGCTTTCGTAACAGTCCAACAGAAAGCACATTGTATGTAAAGCATGAGGGTGATGTACTTCTCATTGTGGTTCTTTATGTCGATGATTTGCTGATCATTGGACCAAATGAGAGACGTATTGCTGAATTTAAGGCTGATTTAAATGCTACTTTCAAGATGAAAGATTTGGGTCTATTGCATCATTACTTGGGTATATAGTTTAAGTAGAGTGATGGTGGTATTGCCTTGTGTCAGAAAAGTTACATAGAGACATTGCTATGTAAGTTTGGACTTGAGGATTGCAAACTTATTACCACTCCCATTGAAACAGGTTTGATATTGAGTCTACATGATGCTGGCGATTCTGCTGATGTCACTCTTTACCAAACTGTTGTTGGCTGCCTCATTTATGTATGCAACACGAGGCCAGATATTCAATTTGCAGTCTCACAAGTCAGCAGATTTATGCATAGCCCAGGGTCTAAGCATTGGCAGGCTGTCAAGAGGATTTTCCACTACCTTAGTGGCACTTTACATCTTGGCTTGTTTTATCCCAAGGGGGGATCATTGCCGCCAAACTTACATGCTTTTTCGGACTCAGATTGGGCTGGTTGTTTTGACACGCAAGTCTCCACAAGTGGTTTTTGTTTCATGCTTGGTAGTTCATGTATATCATGGTTGAGCAAGAAGCAACCTACTATGGCCACTTCGAGTTGTGTGGCTGAGTACATGTCAGTCTTCACAGCTACGGTTGAGTGTGTATGGCTCAGACTCCTTATGGCTGCTTTGGGTGTTAGACAGGACACTGCCAACACTATCTACACTGACAGTCAAAGCGCATTGGCAGTTGCGAGGAACCTAGTTTTTCATGCTCGCACAAAGCACATTGAGGTGCATTACCACTATGTCAGGGAGAGGCTCTCAGCAGGAGAGATCAGCTTGGCTTATGTGCCAACACAGGACAACCTTGCAGATCTTTTCACAAAGGCATTGTCTCGTGAGAAGCTTGAAGCTTTCCGCAAAGCTTTGGGCTTACTCCCCTTTGTGGACTGATCATGTCCTCAGGGCATGGCACTTCCCTTTACTCATGTGCCAGCTCTCATTCACCGCATCACTCCAGGGGGGATTTGTTACCATATACATGTGGTAGTGATGTGTGTGAACACACTAGGACCGCCGGGGCATTTTTTCCCTCTTTAGGAGGTTTTTCCCCCGAGCATTGTATATACGACCATCACTCTAGGGCTATTTATCTTTCCATTGCATACTAAGTAACACACTCTCTATTGTGTGCCTTGAGCTTCCTTCATCTTCTCCAAGCTGTGTGTGTTTCTATGCAACCCTAAATCCAGCAGCATAACGGCGTGAAAATGCAAATTTTAAAAAATCCCCACTCCATACTTGCTTCCGTGCAGCAAGACAATGCTCATGGGAAGAAAAAAACACACAAGACCACTACGGCATATGTGTATCTCTGCACTTCTATGTCAATATGTCAATCTATGTGTTAATGTCTACATTTGTATTTGTGTGTATGCAAGCGTGTTTGAATTTATGTGTGTGTATGCAAGTGTGTGTGTTTGTGTGTGTGTGTGTATGCATGATTGTATGTGTGTCATATGTCAATGTGTGTTTGTGTGTGATCAGCAAGAGCAACAAGGCATATGTTTTGATCAAGGCACAATGAAAATGTTCCAAGCATTCGCCATGTTTATGCAACAACAACAGGCTGCAGAAAGAAGGAAGGTGTCAACAACCAAAGCCCTTCAAGCTATTGTGAACAAAATGGAATTTGAAGGGAAAAATGTTACAAAGTTTCTTTGTGGTTATGTAAAGGAGATGGAGCTACAATGGGTTCCAGAGGTGGACATGATTCATAGTTTTGAGCTTATTGTGGTCCCCAAGATTAGAGACCATGTAAGGGGAATCACGAAGGAGCATGGAGAAGGTTGAAAGCAATTAAAGTTAGCCCTAAAAGAGGAATACTTCATGGAGGACCTGAAAGGGTTACAAAAAGGACCTTCTTGGAATGGGTTGCAAAGCCAAAAGAAGGACTTTCCATCGTCAAACTGTTGAGAGATTTTGAGCAGCGCTATGCTCAGCTGTCACGAATAGAGCGAGCCACTTTGGATAATAAAAAGACTGAATTGTTCCTTCAAACTACAGGTTCTAAGCTCCAAGAAAAGTTAGAGATACTCCTTGAAGACAAGAATACAGAATAAGGTCTAAAGGCTGAGTGGAAAGAGGTTGAGGGCTCAGTCTCATTACTTGCTAAGAGGCAACGCCGTAGAGATAAGATGGTGGTGAATGGTGCTACTTCTACCTCCAACATGTCTGAGATTCCTCCAAAGCCTATTAGTGTGAGTCCAAAAAGTGATCACTCTATGATTGATGAGCTTGTTAAGGGCATGCGAGAAATGAAGTTAAAGCTAACTAGGCTTGAAGAGAAAGGACAACCTATAGGATAGAAATCCCAAAGCAAAGAAGGATTTGTGCACAGATACATATGGTGTGATGGCACAGACCATGGTGGAAGGGATTGTGATAGCTTCAATGATGCCTTGAAAAGAGATCTTGTGTTTTTTAAGGATGGCAAGATCCATCTGCGAGAGACAAGTATGCCATTAGGAACTGACTTTGGAAAAGGGGGTATGCGAAAGTTAGTGGAGACTATGGTGACTAGTCATGTTGTTTCTGTAGTGGAGGCTGCTACCTATGGGGAAAAGATAGAGCTAATTCCAAAGAAAGCATTAAAGTCTACTCCAGATGCTTTTGAGGATGTTGATAGCTTGTGGCCATATGCAGTAGCCTCAGCCGAAAAAGGGAAGGTAACTAAACAGGTATTACACGAAGCTAGTGATTGCATACGCCATACAACAGGTTTGGATGAACATGTGGACTCTTTATCAGTGCATGCCTATCTTGCAAAATGCTATAACAATGAAGCAATTGTGGAAGAGAAGCGTAGATGTGAGAATGGAGATGCAGGTCCTACTTCAAAGAGGGTTACACGAGCCAGAGGAAGAAAGGATCCAGGACCTTCTTATGAGGCTCCACCACATGTGCCTCCTCCTCCTGAGATTCCTATGGAGGAGGCATCTACAAGGAAGAAGAAAGAGCAAGGAAAAGCCAAAGCAAAAGGCACTGCATACAAAATACAATCTGACATTGAAGCTACCACTAACTTAAAGCAGGTATTGGATGAAAGGATTTTGAATAGCAAATTTGGGTTTACCTTGGGTGAAGTTCTTGGCATCGCTAAACGCAAGCTTCATGAAGAAATTATAGATATCATAAAAACAAAGAGGTAAACTCTCACTGAGTCTATTTCTCCAAAGTCTGAGGGTGAAGGGGAGTCACTTAAGGCACATGGGATACATGTCCAAGAGTGATTGAGATGAAAGTGTGGTAGCATGCTACCAGTCTTCTCGAAGAGATACACATGCAGATGATGATGATGAAGATGAAGCCTCCTATAAAAGCCACTACTCCAAAAGTCATTGAGCAAGAGCTACAACGGAAACTTTAGTCAAAGTGGGTGATCTTGAGGAGCCATATGTTGCATTGATAGATCATGGCTCTAAAATCAATCTTATGTCCAAGAGTCTTTACATGAAGGGTAAGTGGACGATAGACACAAAACATGGATGGATGATTAGAGCTGCAAATAACTCATCAGGAGAGTTGTATGGGGCTTGTCCAAGTGTGAAAGTGACAATTGGTAATGTGAAGGATGAACAAAACTTCTTTGTGCAGGAGATGTCTACCTAACCTCTTATCCTTGGGCAGCCATACATCACAGCCGTTCGCATGGAAACAAAGGTCTTGGATGATGGTTCTGCTTATGCTACAGTAAAGAGCAGAGATGGGAAGCAAGCTGTGAAATTTTTGACTGTGTGTGTGAATCACGAGAGGAACCGCAATAGTCTTAGTGAGTATCCCCTACCAAAAGCGAACAAAGAGTTCAAGGAGTACAGGGAGACAAGGGGTTTTGGCCATGTACCATTGTAAAGTGTGATGGCAATGGTACAAGAAGGAAAAGATTCTCGCCTGACCCAAAGCAAGAAGAAGCTTTTTCTACAGGTTTCTAGGGATCAACAGAGCATGGGTCAGTATGTTTTATGAAGCTTGAGGATATGAAAAGAAGTGCACGACAATATGTATATAATGTATAGAAATACATGAAGGAAAATGGTTTCATAGAGGATAGTGAATGCATTTCAGGTTTCTTTGGACAAGTTTCTCATGTGAGATACTATGCTTGAGCTTGAGGCTATAATGGACTCTAGCATGCAAGATGGAACCCACATTGTGGAAGTATGCTCTATGGAAATGTATGATGTGATTGAGGCATTTTAAGATCAGAAAGATTTCAATGCTAATGAAGGACTGGAAGTGCGTGTGGAGACTAAGTACAAAACGGTGGCAAAGAAAGTGAGACCAGTGGCCTTACCTTTATCATCAGATTGCAAGAAAAAGCTAGAGCAAGCCTCTTTGCAACCAAATCTGAGGGATCAAAAAAGAATTGGACACAAGTTCATAATGGAATCCCTAAAAGAGATAAAAGTTGGTTGTGAGGAGTTTTTAACAGAAGAAGAGTTTTAAAGAAATGCTTTCAAAACATGGCAAGGCTTTTGCTTTCCAGCCACATGAGATAGGGTGTGTTGATCCTAATGTTGTTGCACCTATGGTGATCTTCACTATCCCTCATGTACCTTGTAATCTACGTCCAATCCCGCTTTTGAAAGCACATTTGCCAAATTTAATAGAGCTACTCAATGAAAAGATTAGTATGGGTATCTTGGAGCCTTCTTGTGCGCCATATTCAAACAGGTGGTTCACTGTGCCTAAGAAGAATGGATCTTTGTGGTTCACAAGGTAGCATCAGGAATGTGGGTACATGACCTATAGTGGATGAATTTACAGAGGCGTTTGCAGGAAGGTCAATTTACTCAATGGGGGATCTCTATTCAGGGTACGATCAATTTCAGCTAGATGTTGAGAGTAGAGATCTGACAACTATGGAAACACCTTTGCGACTGGTAAGGATGTGTACCTTACCTCAAGGAGCAACGGATTCAGTTGCACATATGATGAATGGGATGAACAAGGTTGTATATGACTTTATACCTCAAATCACAATGCTATTTCTTGATGATGTGCCCATCAAAGGATGTGAAGACAAAGAAAAAGATGAATCTATGGATTCAAGGGGATGCCGTAAGTTTGTTACAGACCATATCAAAGGGTGTGAGAAGATTTTGTCAAGGTTGGAAGAAGTTAATCTTACCCTTTCAGGACAAAAATCTATATTTGGAGTTAATGAAGTGTTGATGGTGGGGCATATGTGTGGTCCGTATGGTAGAAGGCATTGTCCAGAAAAGATGGATGCAATCAAAAACATGAAAGAAACATGTACAAATATAACTGAAGTTGGAAGATTTCTTGGTGCTTGCGTCTCCTACCTTATTTGGATACCACATTATGCACATGTAGCAGATCCTCTTTATAGGTTGTTGAGAAAGAATCGGAAGTTTTGATGGGAAGAAGAGCACACAAAATCCATGAGGAAGCTAAAGAACCTACTTCTTTCATCGCAAACCTTGAGAAAGGTAGACTATGCATGTGAGAGACCTGTCATTGTGACAGTGGACACAAGTCCTACAAGGATACGATGGGCAGTAGGGCAAGATGATGATGAAGGAAAAAGGTATGTGGTGAGATTTGGAGCCAAGATTCCAAGTTCTCGCCAACGAGATTATGCACAAGTAAAAAGGGAACTATGGGGGGTGGCTACATCATTGAGGTGTGACAAGGAGTACTTGATAGGAGCATCAGTGGTTGTGGAAACTGTTTGTTTGCCTCTTCTTGGAATGTCACCAATTGTTTGACTCCTAATATTGCAATGTTGCAATGGATAGCCTACATAAAGTCCTTAAATCTTGAGTTCAAGCATATTGCAGGGAAAGACAATCCAAAGAAGATATGCTATCTAGGGCAAGGTATGAAGATGAATAGGACATGATTATTGAGGGAGATGATGTAGGCACAAAGTTTTACACTATTGATCATGCAAAGAGTAGTCATGCATGTTTTGTATCTTCACTTGAGTCCTTTTCAGAGGACCTATATGAGGATGAATGGCTCTTGATAGGTCTCTACTTAAGTACTCTACAGAAGCAGGATGATTGGACTGAGCAGGAATTTAAGAGGATAAGCAGAAAAGCATATGGATACTTCTTGAGGGATGGCTATGTATAGAAGCATCCTAAACAAAGAGATGGAACACCATTGCGTGTAGTATGCGATAAGCTTCCTCAAAAACAAATCCTCAAGGAGTTCCATGAAAGTTTATGGGCAGGACATCGAGGTGTATGGGCAACATTTACCAAGGTAAAAGAAAGGTATTGGTGGAAAGGGATGTATAAGGATGTTGTTGGGTTTGTGAATTCTTGTGCAACATGCCAAATGTATTCAAATGTACGGCATTGTGATGGACTACATCCTACTTATCCATTAGCCATGCATTAAAAATGGGTTGTGGACTTGGTAACAATGCATTTGGGACTTTGGCAAATGAGGTATTTAGTGCTTGCAAGAGAAGATTTGTCCAATCAAGTTGAAGGGCGTGCATTGAAGACAAAGAACACAAATTGTATGTTAATTCCTTCTTGAAGATGTGATCTGTTGCTATGGATGTGGGGAAAGATAACTGTAGATAGAGGAGAATTGGATGCCGATGAAGCAAGGGAATTCTTCTCTAGGATGGACATCAAACTAGCTCTAACTTGTGCTTATAACCCAGAGGGAAATGGAAAAAGTGAAAGAGGACATCCTCCAATAATCAAAGCTTTAGCTAAGTCTTGTGAAGGTAAGCTTGGTGAGTGGCCAAGGTTACTTCCGTTTGCAATGTGGGTTGACCGTACGCAACATAGTTCAGTCATTGGCTATATGCCTGTTGAATTGATGTATGATCAAATAACTGTGATGCCAATTGAAGATGTAGTTCTTACATGAAATATATTTCCATGGGAAGATGAAATGAGTAGAGAAGACCTTCTTGCATTGTGCATATGGCAATTGGAAAGAAGGCATGAAGACATTGAGCTTGCAAAAGCTCGACTAAAGAATGCAAGGTTGAAAAACATAGACAAATTTGACAAGAGGTATAGGCTCAGACCAAAAGACATTGAAGAAGGTGATTGGGTGTTGGTGTAAGACAGCAGCCCTGAAAACCAGCACTCTACAATAAGGGAGCTTGCAAAGAGATGGTTTGGTCCTTATGTTGTCAAACATGTGCATGGAAATGCAACTTACACCTTGCGTGAACTGGATGGGACAGAAATAAAAATTCCCGTTGCATGAAAAAAAATTAAATTATTCAAAAGAAGAGGGGATGATAATCCATTTGATGAACAATCTAGTGAAGAAGATAATGGGTCTAACTATATGCAATTGAGGATGAGAGTGAAGATGTGGTGTCTGACCCCGTGAGTTTTAATGCTTAACAAATGTTGTTGTGGCACATACCGGAGGATGTACAGGTTCAGAGGGGGTGGATGTCATGCCATGGCACGTACATAGTGTGAAATAAAAAAATTCACCTCATTTTTGACAGTTCTTGATGCATGCAAATAAAAGCAATCATGTACATATTGTGATATATGTTGAAGCGGCTACTGCGGTCGCTATCATGTACATACCTATCTGCGGAGTCGTGGCCCTAGATGTGGAACCTTTGCGTGCTTTTCCACTTGATAAGATGCCTTTTTTTTAAATTATGTACATACTCCAAGTGTTTCTTGCTGGCACACTCATCTCGCCTATAAAGAGTGATGCGGGCAAAAATTGTCAAAAATAGCAGCTAACAGACGCCGTTGCAGAATTGCATAGAAAGTGACCCAAAATGGTATATTGATTAAAAATGATGTTTATCCATGATTTTTATGCTTATGCGAGTGATCCCACAAATTTAGGACTCTATTTGGGATTTTTCGGATAAAAAATGGCATTTTTTGGGTCAAAGATGAGGTGAAAATGACCTAGTTTTGGTCCCAAGTGGCAAAATGGCCCAAAAATTGACCCATCAGCTCATATTGCCGTTGGGAAGAGAGAGAGGGTGGCTTTTTACCCAAAAAAAAACCTTCAATTTTTCTCTACTGTGCAATAGCTTCCATGGTTGCCCAATCTAAGTGTGCTGCAATCCCGCCTCTATGTAATCTGGTATCTGAGCTTGTGAGGGAGTGAGTTTCCCCTTACCAAAATGGTGTGTGGGCTTCAATTTAGAAGCTCATAAATCACAGCAAGATCAAAAAATTGTCGCCGTGAAGGTGGAATTCGTGCATTCCTTTCAACTGTTTGGTGCTACAACTATGTAATTGGGGGTGAGGCTACATGAACACTTACGAGTGTTGGAAGACATTGTATGTAAAATAAGAGATTAGAGTCAACTTCCTCGAACCTGTTCACTTTAGAAATGCTATTGTAGAAATGGCTTTTATAATTTTGACTTTTTTTGTCTTTACATTAATGTGTAGAGGGCGTCGGGCTCTTCAATTGAGGTTATAGATCACCCAAATCGGAGTTCGGAAAAAGAAGTTATCAGCTGTGGGAAGAGTTGATTTGAAATTTCAAAAATCTTAGGTGATGGCTTTTCCACCTCGGTAGACTGCCCATTTACCTTGTTTGCAAGCTTCGTGTACCTTCTTGAGCTCACTTTCCTTAGCTTTGAGTTGATTTGTGGTCAATTCTTCAGCTATCCAAAATGATTTTCCCTTGAGGAGGTGGGACTAGAGCAGTAGCTTCAGCCTTTCTTCTTTGTCCTTGAAGGTGATGATGTAATGCTTGGGTGGCACATGTCTATGTGTGTCGTTGATCCAAAAAATGGTCTCAGGTTTAATGTGGACAGGTTGAAGAATGTCCTTGAGCTTGACGATTTCTTCTTTGAGAGTGTCCTTGCTAGTGCACCATGGTGAGTGAAGTCCTTCAATCCTAATTTTAAGGCCAAGGGATTCCTGTAGATGGCATTCTTGTAAAGTTGCTTGTATCTTGGTGTCAATCTTCCTGTGATTTTCTTCATGGACTTCCTTCACTGCCATGACGATTTTGGTAAAGGACCCTTGGGCTTTTTGAGTAGAGCTTGACTCTCTACTTTTATCGTCTCTTCTAGCTTAAGCAAGCAATGCTTGAGTTTCTTGTTCTCTCCGATGAGTTCTTGGATCTGAGCCTTGAGGGCAGCAATCCTTGCTTCTTGGCGCAAAGTGGGATCTTTTCTTGGTGTAGTTGTTGCCGCAGCGAGGAAGCTTTTGCGTGCAGTCGGGGTGCCCAAGGAAGACATTGGGGCTTCCTCTTTTCTAGAATGATCGAGTATAGAGGGATGGCATGTTGATGAGATTTTTGATGAGTGCTCAGACCTTCATAGGTTTGAAAAAAATGATCAAACCTTTAAGGTTGAGAAATTGATTCTTTGAAGGCTGAAAACGGGTATCCCAAGACGCCACTGATAAACTTGGTGGGTCTACAGGACGTTGGTTGCTTCGGCTCGCTCAGAGAGTGAGAGCGTGTCTACAGTAGGAACAAGACAAGGGTGTCGGGGTTGCATGTCTGCACTGGGTGGGGCTATGTCGTTGAATGGCGGGCTCATTCACAATGTGAGGGCATGTCTGCAGTAGGGGCAAGAAAAGAGTGTCAAGGAGCATTGAAAGGTGCTTGGGATCGGTCCCAAGGTGTGGCTATGTGTTAATGCCCCCCACCACACACACACACACACACACACATACACAGATATTCGAACGGGGCAATAGAGAGAGAGAGAGAGAGAGAGAGAGAGAGAGAGAGAGAGAGAGAGAGAAATAGAGATAGGGAGAGGTAACAGGGGAGAGAGAGAGAGAGAGAGAGAGAGAGAGAGAGATCCGAAAACTCTTTTTGGAGCAATCTTTTTGGAGTGAGATTTTTTTCTGGATTTGTTCAGTTGAGCAATATTTGAAAAAAGCTCACTCCAAAGATCGCTCGAAAATCTTGTTCCGTTCCAATCCCGAGAGGGAGAGAGGAGGGGGAGTTTTAATGTCATAAACGCAATTCCAAGGGATCTCAAAGATCTATCTGATGAGCCTTGAAAAGACCTATCACAGAGAGAGAGAGAGAGAGAGAGAGAGAGAGAGAGAGAGAGAGAGGTTGACAATTGGAAAACAAACAATTGGCAAACGTGTGAGAGTCAATGAAGTTCGCTAGGAGGTATCCTAGAGCTTTCATCGTGCCTCCCTTTCGAATAAAAGATTTTTTGCGATTTGTAAAACAAGAAGGCAAGAAGTGAAGGTGTCCTTCACAAAAGCTTACCATGTGGTAGAATAAATTAAGTTATGAAATGATATGACCAATAACATAAATTTATTCTAGTTCTAAAAATATCTATTTTTGGGGTAATCCAACAATGTTAGAAAGTAGATTATGTCTCGTTATGGGTTCATTAATCATTTGTGTGAGGTTGCATGCCAATAACATAAATTTATTCCAGCACTAAAAATATCTAGGTTTGGGGTGATCCATAAGTGTTCTAAATCAGATTTATATATTGTTGTTGGTTGATTAATTATTTAAGTTTATTATGCTCATATATTGATCGAGTATTATATGATGAGAATTGTTTTTGTTGATGTCTATAGTGAAGTCTCTTGTGATCACAATGTCTTTCTTTCGTCAAGTGTGTCTAGAACCTTGTCAAGTGCTTCATATAGTAAGAAAAATTGTGATGAAGGGTACTTGGAGAGAGAGAGAGAGAGAGAGAGAGAGAGAGTATTTACTCTATATTTTTTTTGGAAATGTGAACATTGTGGAGATAATTTCTACACAAGGAAACAATACATTGATTGTTTTTTTTTAAAGTTATTGTTTCATTTGTATAGAAACATAACTCCTATTAATGTGATCAAATGGAAACAACGTTTTGAAATTGGTGTATAGGTTGATATAAATGTGTTTCTGGAATACATAAGTGGTTTAGTATTTATATACTCGTTATTAAATTTGATTAAATTTATGTTTGTGGTTTTTCATTTGGCTTCTTCTTTTTTATGGGCAATTTCTGTTAGTGCTATGTTGTCTTTTTTTCATTTGTTGTTTTGAGAAGATATAGATTATCTTGGAATTAATTTGTGATTACGTTGTAAATCAAACCATGGAATTTCATTTTGAAAGGATCAAAAGCTAGTGTTTACAATGATCATCCTTGCAATTTTTGGATTGCCCGCGCTGATGCAAATTGAAAAGAAATTGTGATTTTTACATAGTGTTTGATATATTTTCTCCAACTTGAAATTCTCTTGTGATTCTTTGAACTAGTGTTCAATATTTTGATATTACATTTGAGAAAAGGCATCAATTTTCATATTTTGTTCTACTTTACTTATAAAATTTTATCCAAAGAGTAGTCTTATTTTGAGTATCCATGTGTGTTTTATAACGATTGTTCAGGAATGTTATATGCTCCTTTGTATGTTTACTTTCATATATTCTATTTAACGTATGGATGGTTTTCAATGTGTTGTCACATTATCTCGTTAACTTGGAGCATCATAATTGTGTTGTGCGTGCCAAAATGAACAAATTAGAGCATCCAAAAGTTTTTTCTTTGCGACAATATCCAACTATCACATGTGTAACTTGCTTTTGACATGGATCACCATAGAGTACGACATCTAAAACACCAAATGGTTTATCATGTATTCATTGATTGCACAAAGTCTTTTATTAGGTTGCTAAAAAATATCTCCTCAATGAAAACTAGTTGTCAACCAATATAAAGCAATGATCATTTGTCCAGCTTTTTAGTAGTTAGAGAACTTTTATGGTTATCATAAGTAAATGCAATGCTTAATGTATAGTAGTTCCACCAATATTACATGATGCTTTTCCTATGTATGTCATTAGCAAAACTTCCGTTGTTTCAATGTGGTAGATGATTTAAAATTGTGTTGATGATTGGCACTCATAGCCTTTGCTACTAATCATCGATTGACATTGTCATAAATTTTTAGTTGATCCTAATATTTTTAGTAATGGTGTTTATATTTGAGAGAATGGGCATGATATCATTGTGTATATACTCTTGAGAAGATGTTAAGAATTATGATGTTTGTGTATCATTTACTGAAATTGATTCTTTATTATTTATGATTTCTATGTTCACTTTTTTATTTGTATGAAATCAGTTTAGAGAAATGTGTGTACACAATTTTTCACACGTCAAAACCCTGTAAGATGGGTTCTCATCAGTGTGCTAAGGTAAAGATAATAACCATTGTTCACAATAAATGTTTTAAGATATTGGTGTTTATTGTATCAAATATATGATGTATAACTCAGGGAAAGTGCAACAAAAACTTACAAATGTACTACTTATAGTAAAAGTAAAAAAATTCTTTGCATAAATTATGCAACTTGTTTGTTCTTTATCCGTATATGTCCATAAGATTCTTAAAGAAAATATATGTACTATTTGGCTCTAAAAGTTTCAGAGCTTCCTTTTTATTAGATGAAACAATCATTGATGTGGAGGGTTTGTATTAATGAAGATAAATTCTCTAATAGTGCTAAACAAAATTGAAGAAAGCGCCGTATTTACTACTTTTTATGCACTTAATTTTTGAACGTTCAAGATTGTATCTTTTACACATCATAATCTTTCAACATATCAGCATTATTTGCGATACAAAGGTCTAATTTGACATCCATTGCTGAAATTAATGTATGTTCTATATTATTTGTATTCATTATTGAAATTAATGTATTTTCTATATCTTTGCTATATATGAGATACAATTGCAATATATAACTACTTTGTATGCATTTGTTGTGAATTAGATATCTATATATGTGCATTCCACAAAGTTTTTATTTGAACATTGAATTCATTTGTGTGAATATCGTGTGGCTTTTTGTGAAACCGTACACTTGGATAAGTAATCTGATATTTGCATCTCTTCTTTAAACAAGAGTTTAAGTTCACGTCAACCCAACATTGTACCTCATGCTCGTGTAGTGCATTCCGACAAATGAGACTTCGAAAATGAAAGCATGATATCAAAGAGAGTAAGCTCATACAACTCTTACCAATCATCTCAGCCATGCTCTCAAGCTCCATTCCCTTGCATTTCCGGTCTTTCACTGCTTCTTTTGGACCAATACATTTTGAATCTGCTGTTTCTAGTAAGAAAAGATGGTGTCATCCTATTTTTTTGATGTTATGAAGGGAATTTTACAAACTCGGGGAGCAAATTGCACAAAGTGAAGCACTAAATACCATCTCAATCACAAGAGATTTCCATGGAGACTTTGACAAGAGTTTGCAGTTTTTAAAGATTCTTCATCACATGTAAACTAAAAATACACAAATGTCTAGGGAGGTGGCATTCGACTGCCTTCCTTTTGTGAGAGTGCACACGTGTAGTTTACAAATGGTTTTTAGTTTACAAATGTCTAGGGAGCCATGTATAGGGCACACTCCCAACCTAATATATATTGTGAAGGTGACAAATCTTCCAATACAAAGCTCTCACAAAAACTTCCATCACCCTCTTCAAACCCTCTAGTTCAATCAAGATGTCAAACTGCCGTAAAACTGCCAATCAATGGAACCTCAAATTGCACATCCAGTAAAATTGGCAACGACCATGTACAAAAACAGAACTTAGAGGAGGCACAAATAGTAGTCACTGTGCATACATGCACCATTTAAGCACTTTTATGTCCTTTGGAGGCACGTTTATCCTTTGATAAGAGAAAAAAGAGTATTCTTGTTGAAAAAGAGTTTGAAAATTCTTCAAATAGCCCTTCTAATTGTAGCTTCATTACAGTTTAATTAGAAGTGGGTTATACCTTACCTCACACAATACACGACTGAGTGTTGCCTTTGTGAGACACACACACACACACGCGCGGAGTTTGCCTTGGATTATCCAAGTGGCCCTCACCTGCAATCGCTCCTTCCCTTGCTCTTGTAAAGCTTTGAAAAGGTCCATTTTATTAAGGGATCTTATCTACAGTTGCAGGCATCCAAAAACATGAAGCCAATTGCTTTGATTGAAGGCACATAAATTCCTACTGTCATTAATGCCATAGGGGAAGTCGTGAAAGACCACCATATAGCCATTGCCTGGACACAAACACAGTTCCAACATAACCAAGAAAAATATCTTCATCCGCGTCCGAAATCAGAGCATAAAGCAAACCAAAAATTATTACACAAGAAGGGTGTTTTGCATCCAATGAAACCATCTTTGTTTGTACATGAAAAGCTCTTAAGATATGTACGAGCGTCGACTAAGAAATGTATAATTGGCACATTCATTAAAGAGACAGTTTGCTTTTCTAATTGACATTTGTTGATGAGACACATTCCTCTTCCATATGTGATAGAGAGATTGTGAAATTAAAGATACGACCTTACATACTGGTATTTCCTGTCTAACTTTTGTTAGAATCATGATCTCCACTCATAAGAACACTCCGACAGCTTTGTATTAGGCTGATGGAGTTCCGATAAAACCCTAGATTCATGTCTTTTCTTCATCCATCTATGGCTCACAGAACCGCAGACCTGTCTTTCTGGACATCTTTTATTTGTTGAGTCGAAGAATGCCAGATTAACTCACCGGGTGGTGCATGATACGATGCACGCGCGAAGATGGGCTTGTATTAAGTGGGAGGGAGATTAAAGAAGCCCGAGTGATTTCAACTGCTGTACATGCTCCGGTGGGAGGGGAGGTGGTGCCCAATCTGGGCTGAGCAATTCACCATCCAAATCTTCCACAACATATTCCTACAAGAAAAAAGTAGGCAATCCCTCAAGGTGCAGTTTACGCACAGTAAAAAATATCACACTTAAAACTCAGAAGCAGAAACCACAGACCAACAAAAAATTTTGGTACAGAGACCGCAAACACATTGACGTGTCACTTGATTCGGGGACTGATTTGTACGAAAAGGGATCGAAAACAGTTTTGAGGGTGTGTGGGCTTTTTAGCTTGCTTTAGCGAGCACATGTACATGCAGTGCAAGTCTTGAACTCCTTTGCAATTTCTTTATCGTATTCAAAGTACATAACCCATTCCCTCCCTTAGTATTACCCCTTTTGCACCCTCGGTACACTTCACCAAGTATATCACCACCATTTCACCCCTTGTTCAAATTTTTCAGTTGATTGCTAGTTTAAGCCCCGAATGCCACCTCCCTGCTGAGGCATAGAATCCTCTTGGAGCATAATCCAAGAGGTGATGTTTTAACTTAGAAGAAACCTGGGCTAGGGAATACATATATTATTAGATGCTCCTGCTAAATCTGTAATTCTGCTGAAATAAATGACGAAAGTACTGAAAGCTGACTTACTTTCGCAAGCATTCGCTTCGCCAAGATATGATAATGGCGCTGCCAGATTCGTTGCCCAACCATGGTTGCTACTAAAGCACTGTAAAAAATACCGACGATGGTGAAAAGAGCAAGAGCAACAAGGCCCATTATGAGAATTACAGGGGCCCCTGCTTCCCCAGCACCTCCAAGGCAAGTACTGCATTCTCCTGCTGTCCCGGCACAGCCTTCAATACAAGCTGAACAATCAGCCCACATGCAGAAAGTTCCTGAAAGATGGCAGTCCGCACATACCCTACCACCCCAAAAAAAAGACCTGCTTTAGACACTTGAACTTACATAAAGCAGTCAGCTATTTGACTGCAGAGATGGGAGGGTGTATGGTCCCAGTATAAACCAAAGCACAGCCTAAGTTAAGATCCACGAGACCACCACACCATCAGATTAAAGTGAAGAGCCTCAAATGCTCCAAACATTGTTCCACCCATTCAAAGATGACCACGACATGCACACCGAGCAAGTAAGATAGGGTTTAGGGTTTAGGGTTTGGTGTGTACAGTAAGTTGGCCAGGTAACAGAAAATTTTAAGCCTTTCGGAAGATGAATATACAAACAATCCAGAGCATAAAACATGAATGTTGCCCTCTTTTATTGTCATTTCACACTTGTCAAAAGGCCGTTCTAAGCATGCATCTACAGTTTACCCCATTTTTAATTACAAAGATGGGTATAGCTTGGAAAAAGTGACCTAAAACAAACAAAAAACATCTCTCTCTCTCTCTCTCTCTCTCTCTCTCTCTCTCTCTCTCAAGAAACTACACTTCATTTCTGGAGCTTAGCTTAAGGATGCAGAGAACAAACCCAGAATGACAACAGCAGAGGCAAAGCTCGCGGCATGGTTGTGCTAAGTCATTTCTCACTCTTCTGTCATAGCATGTTATCACACAACCAGAGAGTCCGAGCAGAGCAAAAAACAGAAGGGCACCTGCAGCAGCTTTCCCCTTGCACACGTTGGAAACTATCTTGATATAAAAGTTGAATACAACGCAGAAAAGAAGTGAAGGCATCAATACCACAAATATAGAAAAATCGAACTGGACTTTTGAAACCCCATAACAGAAGTAGCCAATCCTTCTGGTGATGGTCAATGCAGTATACTGAGTATGCTAATGAAACAATTATCTGCAAGAAGATGTTGCAGTAAGTGAATTGAAATTAATTTCAAACAAAGCTTAAAGGATAGATTCATTAATGCATTGAAAAGACATCTCTCAACTAGGTGTAGCTTTTCTTTTCCATTTGCTATAATTCCATTTGCAAGATGCCATAGTGGCCTTGTGTTTTGAAGGTTCATATTTCATTATTTTTTACACGACCAACATTTCATGTTCATTTTATCTTAAAAGCAGCTTCCAAAATGCTGAATGCAAACAAAATGCGCAAAGAATAGAGGAGGCAGCGAATCTGCAACAGCAGAGACTGAACTCTCTCTCTCTCTCTCTCTCTCTCTCTCTCTCTCTCTCTCTCTCTTGTGTGGTAGATTAGTTATGCCATTTCCCTCTTGAATAGCAGGTCTTGAGTAACTCTCCTCGTCGGATAGATCTTTAAGGTCTCTTGGGATAGTTTCCTACGACATTAAAATTCTTCTCTTCTCAGGTGTGTGTGTGGGTGTGTGCATTGTGTGCGCGCGCTAATAAAAAAAGAGGAAAATGGTAGAACCTTTCTATCACCCAAGTGTGGTAGGTTGGTTATGCCAATTCCCTCTTGAATAACAGGTCTTGAGTACTTGACCGCCATCCTTGAACTCCTTTCTCCCCTTCTTCTTTTCCAAGTTGTCGTACAAGCTAGTAGCAAGTGATTCTTCTTCTTGACAAGAATTGTACCAAAAGTGTGGGTATCACTGTCTAAATTGTCAAAGGCGGAAGAGCTTTCCGGCTTCGCTTGACTCTTGTTCATCCGGTATGCAGCAGTTGGAGTTGGCTTTGACAATTACAGGAGGATACTTCTATGATCTATCTCTAGAACCACTCCTTGTTTGATCACCCGACTTCTTTGGATGAGATTTAGAGGTGGAGCATGTGGTTCCAAACCCTTAGCCGACAATGACAACAATATGAGGAGGTTTTGATGGAGTGTGGACTTCTCCTATCTCCATGTTCTCTCCTTCCCCGGTGATAGTGTGGCCCTACACATTTGGCCATTCCTTTGCCCTTTTGCAAGCTTGTCAGTACCAGTTGTGGGACAGGTTTATGATCTCTTGTGAGCTCGTCGGTTGGAAGGTAGTCTTCATGTTTGACATCCCATTTGTTGAGATCCTTTGGATCACACGTTTGCATGTAGTGTCGACAATTAGTGGGGACATCTAGTTCCTACTCCCGCAATCAGCAACATTTGGATACTTCTTCCATACATCCCTTTGGAGAGCTCTAACCTTGGGGGCAGTCCTTCGGGTGCAGATTTGGCCACGGACGACAAGTATAGCAGGTTCTTTTGTTGCAGTTTTTTGCCCAGCTTTCTAGCATATTACAGATCAGCCCCAGCGTTCTTCACGAGCTTGTTCACCGAGCCAGTTCCTTTACTCTTCCTTTGAGTATTGGTATCATGTTGTGTGTTGGATATTGATTGCATAGTTAATCGTGGGTATGTTCTCTTCAGCACCAGTGGTAAGGACAGTTTTGGTACAGATTTTAAGGAAGCAAATTACAACAGTGGGAGTATATGTGATCTTTCAAGTCTCTATGCAGTTTGGCATATTGTATTGGATTGTACCTACCAGTTTGATCTTGGCAGATGCAAAGAGGTAACGGACATTTGGTTTGATATGAGGGAGTTTGCTTGAGTAGCTAGGTCCTTTCTGGACCACGACGGCTTCTTTTGCAAACATGATCCTCAAGTCACAACCTATCAGGTCTTTTTTTTCTTCGTAGTCCAAGTTTACCAATGGTGTGATTCTCTTTGGGTCTTGTGTTTCTTGAGATTTAGGTTTTGCTATTCACTTACAAAGGAAGCAGTTTTACTCCACGTTGTCTCAAATTTCTTTCTCGTGGTACTCGTTCTCTTTTCCCACGATTGAGCGGGAAGAGGGGCTTCCTATCTTGAGGGGAGCTCTCGGCTTTAGCTCTGGAGCTTTCAGTGACAGTGTTTGCTCTGTAGGGTTGAGTCAATTGTTACCTCAAAGTGTACTTCTGAGGATACTTCTCTTTCATAGGGGGCTTCTAGGTTATTATCTTCAATCGACTTCTGGAGCTCCATTCAACGGAGTAACATGCACGGTGTCTTCTAGTCCTTGGTTTCTTTGCCCATTTCTTGCGGCTTTGGATGGTGTGATTCAACCCACATTATAATTAGTATCTTGGCAGATGTTCTTCTTTAGCCATTTTTGGTGGTTGCTTCATCTTTCGAATTTGTCGTGTGATGGTTGCTCTTCCCAGTGCATCCGAGCAATAGTGCCTATGCCTTGTATTCCAGATTGATCCTTGGAGACTGCACCATTCAGGACACACTAACTTCCCTTATCCTTAGACTACAATGTTATTTCGTATAGGTGGATAGTGGTCCTTCTTGAACTAGGAACCAATTACACTTAGCCATGGCATACTTTGCATCTGGGAAGATGTTCTTCTTGGATCTCCCAGATTTGGTTTAAAGTTTCACATGTATATTTGTTTTCGAATTCACCTACCTCGCGTGATCCAGTTACACAGGTACAGACTCTTGGAGAATTTTGACAGTTATCCATGGTCAAGGTGTTCTCCCTTCATAGGGAGATGTGGAGCCAATTTGAGACAGTTTCCGCGGACTACTTCCTTTCAGTACCAGTGGTCCATGTGCAACGGGCAGGATTGACAATCTATTTGGTTGCTTTCTACAGCACTTTGTTTTTCTCTTATAGAGCTTGGGTGCAGAGTCTCTTGATCTTGCCAAAAGAGCCACAAGTGAAAGGTAGTGCCATCTGGGCTCACCCTGGACCATGGTGAAGAAAGGCCCAGGGCTCTAGAGTCGTAGGAACGCCTCTCTGCGCTCCCGCATGCGGTTAGAGCTTCCTTGAAGTCTCTCGACTGTCCCCTAGGAGTATGGATCAACTCCAACCAGAAGTCACCAACAGTCTCTGCCGGTAGGACAAGGCAAGCCTCGAAGATGCGGAAGCAACGAGCCTGCCAAATGTGTCACGTGACACATCCAACCCTATGTGTCCGTAGACAAGCTACTTCATAACAAGGGTTCCGTCAGTCCAATCAGTCTAGATTAGCAAGTGTTCTGGCACTTTTGTGAGTCTGCTCGCAGACCGTGCATGCCGAGGCACTTAGTGTAGATGCATATCCTCTGGTTGCACACATCATGATCATAAGCATTCCTATCACAATCCATCATAATCCTTCAGGGGAATTTTCCAGTGTATTTGACCTATTTTTCCTATTTTTGACATTTTTCGCTTATTATTTCAAGTGACTTTTGTTGGGAACTGAGTAGGGCAAATTGGGTAAGATAATATATAAGCAAACCAAGGCTAGCACTATTTGGCAAAAGAGAAGGAGAACAGGGGCCACAGGCAGCAGGTTCTCCCTCTCTCTCAGCAAGATCAACCCTTGGGCAATTTCCTCCAAGCAGGCATCCTCTAGCGTTTTCCTCAGTAAGACCTCATCGCCAAGACCTCCCAGCACCTAGCGTTTTTCAGCAAGGTATCATCGCCATCGACACCCTGCCCTTACCGTTTTCAGCAGGCTTCATCGCCACAAGTTTCCAGAACCCCTAGCGTTTTTCCACATGAGCTGCATAGCCTTTTCCCGGCATTTTCAGCAGTGCAAGAGCTTCAGCAAATCAGCCATCAAGCATCAAGAATTCAGCCATTCCGGATCAGTCAAACCAGCGTTTTTTTGGAGCATTTTCACGGCTGCAAATCAGCGTTTTTGTGGGCAGCAAAACAGCGTTTTTCAGCAGCAGCAGATTTCAGCCCCTGGCGTTTTTTGGACAGCAGAACAAGTGTACCCGCTTTCAGCCCTTGAATCGGTCTCGTCACCCCCGTCGACGACATCAACCTAACCTAGACTTGCATCAGTCACATGCATCCACTTTGTACCAGTTTGTGCAATCAATAGTAGACCACTCTCGCCAACGAGTGTGGGGCCTTCGGAGGAGGGTTTTACAACGTCTCTGGTGTCGTATTCTCTTCTCTCTCTATCTCTCAGTCTCACACACTCTCATGCACAGTGTCCATTCACTTTGTTAGTGATCATTGCACTCTCTCATTAAGAACGGAAGGCTCTCCCTTCCCTAAGAACAAAAGGAACCTTGAGCACATTATGGAGCACTCATCTTGAGAAAAGTACAACATTCATTCCGTTGCACCTTACATTGGTATCAGAGCTTTGGCAGTGTTTCGTATCACTCAAGGAAAGAACCACAAGAATCACAAAAAAAAAATAATTGCTTGTTGCAATCGCACGAACCCAAGTTCACTTGGGCGTGTCGATTCCTAATCATGTTTTTGAAGAGTGACAGAATCCCAAGAAAGAAGGGCTTGTCTAGCCTCCCCTTGTGCCTTTTTTCACTCATTGAGAGCGGACCGTGCACTTAGCGGCCAGCCAATCAACGTGAGGTGGGAAAAAGCAACCTTGGTGTGAGCGCAAGGCCGCCAAGGGGTGCGCCCGCAGAAAAGAGCAAAACTCGGGTGAAGAGAAGATCATTCTCAAACACAGATTGCAAGCAAAAGAAGAACCTCAAGAACCTCAAGACCCTCAAGAATCCAAGAACCCAAGTTCCTCGTGAACTTAAGAACCAAAGATCATAGTGCATGGTCATCACCCGAAGCGAAATGGATACTTCGCATACACGTGATGAGCATGAGAGAGGCGATGAAGAATTTTTCCCACCAGGAGGTTTTTCGACCTCCCCCTTCTCCATCTACGCAACGAGTTGTACAAAATCCTATGGAGGCGATGGTCAAGTTGATGTTGGACATGATGGCACAACAACAAGAAGCAAATCGAGTTGCGTTGGCACAACAACAAGAAGCGAATCGCGTTGTGCTGGCACAACAAGAAGCGACTTGCATTGCTTTGGAACGCGAGCGCGATGCACGAAAAGAAAGAAAAGCACAAAGAAAGGAGGAAGCCGAAGTAAGACGAGCGGCCTTAGAGGCCGATCGTGAGATTCAAAGAGACCTACGCACTCAAGAATTGGTTTGACAAGTTCTTGCCTCGAAGTCTGAACCAACCAAAGATATTGGTAGTTCCTCAAGTGGCGCAAGCCGGGATGCAGACTCCAACAACCCAGTCACAGAGAAGTTGACTTTCAGTAAGTATGATGGTAAGATGGATGCTACGGTTATTCATTCTTGGTTGCATCAATTTAATGCTTATTTTGCAACAACTAAGAAGACAAGAAATAGCAAGGTTTTGACGGCAGCTATGTACCTTACCGGTGATGCCATAAATTGGTACCACGCATGGCAAGAGGCACAGTTGGCCGCGCACCTAGAGGAAGCCAACGAATTCACGCCCCTTTCCTTTAGTTGGGCTGATTTCCAAGACAAGCTCAAGGCGCGGTTTATGCCACCTCAGTACCTAGCACGATTGAAGGACGATTGGCGCGCTCTCAAGAAAAATGGTATGCCGGTTATGTCTTTTTCTAATCGTGTTTTGCAACTCGGCACTCGATTACGCAAGTCGGATGCGGAGCGCAAGGAGACATTCCTTTATGGATTGGACGAGTATATCAAGTATGATGCAGAGGTACTTGATCCAATTGATCTCAACAAGGTGGTAGCAATTGCTCTCGCACAGGAAATGAAGCACAACAAGGGAAAGCTTAAGGAAAACAAAACTTCTCAAGGAACCCCTCAGGATTCTCAAACCACGCAGAATGATAAGAACGGTAAGAATGGTCACTCTTCTAGCCCATCTTCCTCTAATTCTTCGGAAAAAAACTCTAACAATGAATCTAAGGGTAAAGCTAAAGCACCTGCAAAACCTAAGCTAACTCCGGATGAAAAAGCTACACAAGGAATTATAGGAGGATACATCACGGCTGAAGAACAAATGATTTATGCTACGGAAGGTGAATGCTATCAATGTCACGTCAAGGGTCACATTAAGAAGGCTTGTCCTAAGACAGCCCCACCTAAAGAACCAAAGGCACCCACAGCAACCACAAGCACTTTAATGAACCAAGCCGAATCTTCTCTTGTCTCTGAAACACACATTTATGAGTCTCTCATGAAGTGTTATGGTCATGTAAAGGGTCGGTGTTTTATCATATTCTTTGATCCAAGCTGTATGCATGATGTAATTAGTGCCTCTCTTGTTGAGAGAGCCCGCCTAGAGGTTAGTCAGAAATCTCCTCTCGAGGTTTCTGGCTTTGCTCTTGGTATGGACTCTGTCATCACGAAAGAGTGCCTTGATGTGATGTTTACCGTTCAACAAGCTGCTTTCCGTATTTCTTGTGTCTCCTCTCAGGATGTGATATGCTTTTGGGCATAAGATGGTTTCGTAAGCATAACCCTCTCATTGATTGGGAGGCTAACACTCACATTAAATGCCAAAACTGACTCCCCCCTCATCATTCGTGCTGAGGAGGGCTTGCATTCTTTGCCTCTCATCTCTCATGTACAGGTAAAGCGCGAATTACGACGAGGAGCACAAGCGGCATTCATTTATGCCGCTCCAATTTCCCAGAGCATTCAAGGCTCAAGCTCCAGCCAAGTATTCAGATTTGTTTACCAAGTTTAAACATCTCTTTTTGCAGGATGATCTTCCACCCTGTCTCCCACCCGAGTGGCCGGAGGACCATCGCATCGAGCTTTTGGAGGGGGCACAGCCTGTCAGTAAGGCTCCCTATCGTTTGAACAAGACACAGGAGGAAGAGTTAGAGCAACAACTCACGGAGTTGGTGGCTAGAGGATTCATACGTCCTAGTGTAAGTCCTTTTGTTGTTCCTATTTTGTTTGTTCGCAAGAAGGATGGTTCGTCTCGTTTGTGTGTTGATAAAAGGGCATTGAACAAGATGACCGTCAAGAACAAGTTTCCGATGCCTCGCATTGAGTATATCCTGGATAGGCTCAATGGGGCAAAGGTTTTCAGCAAGGTCGATCTCAAGAGTGGATACCATCAAGTACGAGTATTCAAAGGCGACATCTTCAAGACCGCTTTTCACACGGAGCGAGGGCAATGGGAGTATATTGTTATGCCTTTTGGATTGACACGTACCGTGCGTACATTTAATCGTCCAATGATAGGTCGTTTCGGCGACATGGTCGGTGTATCTGTGTTTATCTTTTTAGATGATATTCTCATTTTCTCTGCATCGTGGGAACAACATGAAAGGGATGTCGAAAGGGTACCAACCCGTTTGGATGAGTGTCAGTTGTACATTGCAGCTAAGAAGTCTAAATTTTTTCTTACTGAAGTCACTTATGTGGGTTATATTATTTCTGCAAAAGGCGTCAAGCTAGATCCCGCAAAGGTGGAACAGGTTCGTAATTGGGATTTGCCCAAAACTACGTATGATGTGCATTCTTTTCTTGATTTATGTCAAGCATATAGTACGCACATAGAGAATTTTGAACGCATTGCTGCACCTATGACTGATGTTTTGAAAGGGGTAAAGACTCGCCGTCAGCGCGTAGACTTGCCCGAAGCAACCATTGAGGCTTTCGCAGCTCTCAAGGTTGCGGTGACAGAAGCACCGTGTCTTATCCTTGCCTCTTGGGATGATCCCTTTGAGGTATGGACGGATGCGAGCAATGTCGCCATAGGCGCTGTGCTTCAGCAGCATGGTCGTCCTGTAGCTTTCCTTAGCCGGAAGCTCAATAGTGCGAAAAAGAATTATTCAATTTATGATAAAGAACTTTTGTCTGTCATTCACTCTCTTAAGCATTGGAAGCATTTTCTTTATGGTAGAGAGTTTACAGTTCGATAGATCATCAAGCCCTCAAGTGGCTCCAGTCTATGCCTAGTGCACATTGAAGTGATCGCCAAGCACGGTGGTCACAATTTTTTGAGCAATTTGGAGGTTTGATTGAGTATGTGCCTGGAAAAGCTAACCCCTCTTGAGTCAAGATCCACTTTTTCTATTCAGGGTGTGTCTTTCGACAGCATGAAGAATCAGTATGCAGATTCCGAGTTTGGTAAGAATTGGTTGCAGGCTCTTGCTTCCCAAGGGCCAAGCAACTATCTCATTTGTGATGATTTGTTGTATTTTTGTCAACGTTTATGTGTGTTGCCCTCTGTCAGGCCAACCATATCGCATGATGCACACGATTCTCTCACGAGTCGGCACAGGAGAATGAACACCACTTTGGAAAAAATAGAAAGATTCTTTTATTGGCCTAAAATGCGGAAGGATGTGTTTCGTTATCACACACTGCACTATATGTCAAAAGGTAAAAGCTCCTCGAGATAAGCAGCAAGGCCTCTTACTTCCGCTGCCTATTCTCGATGGACCTTTTCAAGATATTTCCATGGATTTTGTGACTAACCTTCCACTAAGTTTGCATTCAAGGAACACTCAATGTTTGACAATTGTCGATCGTTTCAGCAAGTTTTGCATGTTGATTCCTTGTAAAGCCACAGTTACTGCACAAGATGTAGCACGGTTGTTCATTAAGCATTGGTACCCCCTCTGTGGTTTGCCAAAATCAATGGTTTCAGATAGGGATGTTAAGTTCACGTCCAATTTTTGGCACGCACTCTTTGAAAATTTTGGCACTAAGTTGAATTTTTTATCGGCTTTTCATCCACAATCAGATGGTCAAACAAAGATTTACAATCAATTGGCTTTTGATGTTTGAAAGTCATATGTGCATGATCAGCAATCTCAGTGGGAGCTCTATCTCCCATTGGTCCAGGCTATTTTGAATGACTCTTTTTCTTCTGCCATTGGTCGAACTCCGTATGAGGCAGCTTTTGGCCGTCCGTTCCAGTAACTTTTGACTCGCTCGGTCAGTCAAATGCCTGATGCCAATGCTGAAAGTCAGTCATTGGATAAGATTTCTGAGAGTGTGAAGCTTCGGCTAAGCAAGGCTCAGGAATCTTATTCACGGCAGCTAACAAGAATCGTCAGGATGTTTCAATCAAGGAAGGGGATTGGGTGTATTTAAGAATCATGAAGCAACGCCTTAAGCAAGTTGGAAAGAAGTGTCCAAAGTTGTCTTTTCGTATGTATGGTCCATTTCCATTCATTAAAAAGATAAATGAGGTTTCAATGAAATTGCACTTGCCTAATTCATGGTCAATGCACAACGTTTTCAATGTTTCTTGGTTGAAAGTGTTTCAGGGAACACCTCCAAAGGACATTTCGGAAGAAGAAGAACCAGAGATCATCGATGAAGCTGAAGTCATGGCGCCGGAGCAAGTGTTGTTGCATCGGTTTCGACATGGTTCAAAAAAGCAAGTGAGACAATACTTCTTGAAGTTCAAGGATCGAGGAACCCACGAAGTGGTGTGGGTCAACGAAGAGTTTTTCAAGGATTATCCAGAGTTGTTGGCAGACTACAAGGAAGCCATGCAGCTCGGTACCAGTACCTCACTTTAAAAAGGAGGGGATGTCACGTGACACAACCAACCCTATGTGTCCTTGGACAAGCTACTTTATACCAAGGGTTCCGTCAGTCCAGTCAGTCTAGATTAGCAAGTGTTCTGACACTTTCGTGAGTCTGTTCGCAGACCGTGTATGCCCAGGTACTTAGTGTAGATGAATATCCTCATGTTGCATACATCATAATCATAAGCATTCCCATCAGAATCCTTCAGGGGAATTTTTTAGTGTATTTGACCTATTTTCCCTTTTTTTGACATTTTTCACTTATTATTTTAAGTGACTTTTGTTGGGAACCGAGTAGGGCAAATTGGGTAAGATAATATATAAGCAAACCAAGGCTAGCACTAATTGGCAGAAGAGAAGGAGAACACAGGCCACAGGCAACAGGTTCCCCCTCTCTCTCGGCAAGACCAACCCTTGGGCGATTTCCTCCAAGCAAGCATCCTCTAGAGTTTTCATCAGCAAGACCTCATCGCCAAGACCTCCCAGCACCTAGCGTTTTTCAGCAAGGTATCATCGCCATCAACACCCGCCCTTAGCGTTTTTAGCAGGCTTCATCGCCACAAGTTTCCAGAACCCCCAGCACATCAGCCGCATAGCTTTTTCCCGGCATTTTCAGCAGTGCAAGAACTTCAGCAAATCAGCGATCAAGCATCAAGAATTCAGCCATTCAGGATCAATCAAACCAGCGTTTTTTTGGAGCATTTTCTGGGCAGCAAAACAGCGTTTTTCAGCAGCAGCAGATTACAGCCCTTGGCGTTTTTTGGACAGCAGAACAAGTGTACCCGCTTTCAGCCCTTGAATCGGTCTCGTCACTAAAACCGGCCCGTAGGGCGGTAGGCGTTGGCTTTCACCCGAAATTCTTTACTTTATACACACACACAGAGCACTTTGCAAAGAGAACCAGCGACGGGAATTAACACTTGAATACACACACGGCTCGGAAGCTAGAATGCTCCGAGCAGACGCCGACAACCTGTAGGCCCCAAAATTGGCGCCCCTTTCGGTATTTCTTTATTCTTTAGGAGGGTAAATTACAAGGTAAGGTCCTGGGAATCCTTCACGTGTATCCACCTAGATACCATTTGATTTGGCCAAATTTCGGCAACATAACAACCCCAAAACTTGCGCGAAACCAATTCCCTTGCTGGAACTCGCTTGCACTGACATATACCCTCTGATTCCTGTCCAAAAACAGTAAATCCAGCACGCTGTATTTACTGGTTTTTGCCCTGTTTTCAGCCCCAAACAGTCCCCTAACTGTCCTTTGTCAGTGGGGCACAATTCCCAATGATCCTGGCGTCCGTATGGCTGAAAAACAGTAAATATACAGCGCATACACAGCGCTGATTTTGCACCTGTATGGTGAGGTTATGACCCTCACCAGTGCCTGCTTTGGAGCAGCAGCTAGCTACCCCTGTTCCTGCTCAAGGAGGCTCTTGCCTCAGCACAAAAGCATGAACCCACACAACTGTACATCAGTCAAATGAGGAGCCCTCTTGTGGGGCATCAAATAACTGCACGTAGGGGAGAGAGAGAGCAGTGTGTAGTGTGCAGGCATCACTCCTAGCACCACACTGTACATGAGAGGGAAAGGAAGCACTCCATAGCTCTTAACCTGTGACAGGTTGCAAATGAGGCCTCTCCCAGCATAAAAATCAGCGCCCATTTTTCTGCAAGAGGAAAGTTCACCAAAATGTGACACTTGGCGCATTTTCAAGCATTTTCCCGTTTCGGGTTCGCCGCTTAAAAATATCCCAACCGACGCGTCAGTTGACTTCGCGGCAGAGTTATAAAGTGTTCCCCTAGTCATACCGGAGATAATGACGCGAACACATTTCACAGCCCAAAATAGCAATTCCCTAAATTTTAGGAGATGCTTCCGTTGGGCTCCCACTGGTCTTCTGACCATCTATCCTCATTGGGACCGCATCCAAAAGTGCAATGTGGCCCAACTGTCGGATACTTTTTGTTGGTATTCCCACCTTGACTTTACGCCTTAATTGAGTTCACTTCCTAGTATCCACCAACTTGCTAAGTGCGACGGGGGGACCTATATGATCTTGCTCTGAGCCTAGACATCCTCTTACCATACGAATTCCAGTGCCGACCACTTCCCGTCTGCGGGTGAATCTACCGTTCACATTGGCCATACAATGTCCGACCGTTTGCTACTTCAAAAAGAGGGTCTTAAACAAATAAAATAAACCCCATTGGAAAGAAACCAACAACCAAGGTTAGCAGTTGCCACATCTCTGTGACATGGTTAATAACTGCCACGTCCTCGTGACATACCCCCCTCTTGAAATCGCAAACGTCCTCGATTGCATACCATAAATACACGCCACTGATGATCTTGTGGTATTAACACTCTTTTATCATCGCATGTATCCGCAAGAAAGATCGTAACATACATAGATACAAATGACTTAATGAGGCCTTCATACTTTTGCCATTTCCATCTATGGCACTGAATTCATATGTACATTTGATGTACTAGCTCTATCATTACCCCTCCTTTGCACACGTTGGGTTGGGGCATAATTAGGCTGTAACCCAAAGGCTTCAAGGTAAAGCTGCAATACATTTGGTGACTCTGACAGTTCATGCTCTTCCATCCACTTTGCATCCATAGGCGGATAGTTCTTGAACTTCACCAAATAGCGTCTTGCAACTTGTCCTTTAACTTTTCTGTCCTTATGTGCCAAAACTTGCTCAGGTACCAGGATCTCATCAAGTTCCTCAACTTCGGGCTGATCCTCAATTGGCATATCTTCTGGCACATCACCCACGAAGGGTCTTAGAAGACTCACGTGAAACGCATTATGAATCTTCCATGCATCAGGCAATTTCAACCTGTAAGCCACATCGCTGATCTTGTCAAGCAATTGAAAAGGCCCATAGTATCGCATGCTGAGCTTAGGAAACAGCCGTTCCTTGCCCTTCATCTTCTTTAACCTTGCCTTTTCGAACCTTAAAAGAACCCAATCACCAGGTGATAGTAACAATTCACGACGGTGACGATCAGCAGCCTTTTTCTGTTTTGCCTGAGTCTTCTCCAAGGCAACTTTAATCTTCTTATACATCTCATCCATGTTCTCAACATATCGATCTGCCTCAAAGATCTTGTCCTTTGTGTGCAAAATGGGAGGAACCTTTTTGCCGCCTTCAACAATTTCAAAAGGTGCTTTGCCAGTAGACGAATGCACCGTATTATTGTACGCATACTCAAGCATAGGCAAATACTGTTCCCACTTGCCCTTATTATCTGACACATAGCATTTCAGCAGATCTAAGACAGTAGAATTAGCCTCTTCTGACTGTCCATCAGTTTGTGGATGAAACGAAGACGAGAACTTGAGCGTAGTACCCATGTTCTCAAACAATCCTCTCCAGAACAAACTGGTCATGCGAGGATCACGATCACTGATAATCGATTGTGGCATACCATGGTACTTAAACACATTGTACATGAACAAGCGTGCCATCTGATCAGATTTTATCTTCTTCCTGACAGGGATAAAATGGGCCTGCTTGCTGAACCTGCAAATAATGGTCCATATACCATCATTCCCTGTTGGCGTCCTTGGAAGATCAAAGATAAAGTCCATAGCAATGCTTTCCCATGGCTTATCCGGAATCGGCAGTGGTTGTAACAACCCTGGTGCCTTTTGCCTGTCAAACTTGACCTTTTGGCAAACTATGCATGCTCGCACAAAGGCATCCACATCTCTCCTCAAGGTAGGCCAATAGAAGAACGTCTCTACCGCTTTAACTGTTGCATCAATGCCACGATGCCCTGCATACGGTGGGACATGACTCTCTTCCATGACCTTTTGCCGCACTGGCCTAATGACACAAAGTCTGCCATGCATCATCATAAAACCATCTCTGAGGAGGTAGTGCTCGTGATGTTGCCCCTCTTGTAACTGTTCAAAGATCCTTGCAAAATCTTCATCAGCAGTATATTGTTCCTTCATGTCATCTAACTCATGATGATAAGGAATTGACACAGCTGAAATTTGTGGCTTTCTTGATAACGCATCAGCCACAACATTCTTCTTGCCTTCCACATGCATAATCTGGAAGTGGAACATGGAAAGAATGTTTGCCCATCGCATATGCTTTTCGGATAACTTTGACTGTGTCAAGAAGTATCGCAAGGTCTGATGATCTGTTTGGACAACAAAATCAGCACCTAAGAGGTAGTGCTTCCAGCTAGAAAGCGCATGAATCACGGCCAAGAGCTCTTTCTCATAGACTTGCATAGTCCTCTCTGGCCCTTGCAAAATTCGGCTTTCATAGGCTACTACCCGTCCATCTTGCATTAGCACTGCTCCGATGCTACTGCCACACGCGTCACACTAGACCACAAATGACTTCCTGAGATCTGGCAAAACAATAACTGGATCTGAAGTCAACTTTTCCTTTAAGAGACTAAAAGCTGAAATCTCTTTTTGGGTCCATCTGAAAGTGACCTCTTTCTTTTGCAATGCGTGAAGAGGCGATGCTATCTCTGCAAAATTTCTGATAAACCTTCTATAGTAGGAACACAATCCCAAGAAGCTTCTGACATCGTGCACAGTCTTCAAGTCTGGCCATGTCTTGATAGCTTCGACCTTTGCGGGATCCATTCTAACACCATCCTTTGAGACTATGTGGCCCAGAAAGTGGATCTCTTTGAGGAAGAATTCACTTTTCTTAGGATTGACAAGTAACCTGTGACTGCGCAGCTCTTCGAACACAATGGTCAAGTGACGCCTATGCTCCTCTTCATTCTTCGAATACACAATCATGTCATCGAAAAATGTTCCAACAAACTGTTGATGCGAGCGGAAAATCCGGTCCATCATTCTGTTGAACGTGGCAGGAGCATTTGTTAGCCCAAACGGCATCACTAGAAACTCATAAAGACCAAATGTCGTTCTAAACGCAGTCTTGTGCACATCCTCTGGGCTTATACGAATCTGATGGTACCCACTCTTCAAGTCTATCCTGCTGAAAATTGTAGCACCCTCTAAACGATCGAGAATATCATCAATGCGAGGAATAGGAAACCTATTCTTGATGGTATTCTTATTCAACGCACGGTAATCAATACACATGCGCCATGAGCCGTCCTTCTTCTGCACTAGGAGCACTGGGGAGCAAAAGGGTGAAGAACTAGGCTGAATCAGCCCCTTCTCTAATAACTCCTCAACCTGGCCCATAATCTCTTTCTGCTGCGCCGCACTAACCCTGTAGGGAGGTCTATTTGGTGGGCTACACCCTGGCACCAAATCTATCCGATGGTCCTCAGGTCTCTCTGGCGGCAATTACGACGGTAATGAATCAGAAAAACAGTCACTAAACTTTTGCAAAAATGATGACCTTTCTTTATCTAACACAGATAAATTTGATTGATCCCTATCTGAGACATCACGTGCAAAAATCAAGTACACAGAAAGATGATTCTTTATTACAGAAGTGATAGCAGAAGCAGATACAACAGGGACTGACTCTCCTTTAAGCTTTACATCAAAGATGTGAGTTTTGCCCCTATGCTGTACAGTGATCTTTTTGTTGTAAGCATCCAAGACTTCATGCACTCGGAACATCCACGGGATCCCCAACAAGGCGTCACAACCTTCCAGCGGCATGATGTAAAACTCTTCAGTGTCCACATACGACTGAATATGCAGACGCAGTTTTCCAATGATGGGAGTAACACACTCTGAGTGGCCAGGACATGCCAACCTTGCCTCTGCGGTGTACCCCATCTCTTCAGCTCTGATGCCGAGCTTCAAAGCTAACTCTGGTGAGATAAAGTTGGCTTTGGCACCTGGATCAAAGAAGATGAGTGCCATCTGATCCCTAACTTTACCCCATGCCCTGCATAACTCACTGGCATCTGTGCTGGGCCTGTCACCCACCATGTCTGGCACTAAACCTGCCATGGGTTTTGGCTTCTTGCCTTTCTGGTCTTCTTTATCCTCTGAGTCAGCTGGCCTTTTCCTTTGTGGACAATTGATAGAAATATGATCAGGCTGCTCGCATATAAAGCATTTGTTCTCAGCCATTAGGACCTTCTTTTCCTCGAGCGACTTGCGCACAAAAGGCTTCCTTTTCTGTTTCTTTGCCTGCGCTCCAGAAGTCCCAGCTGAATCCTTGTCTTTGGTGGCCTGTTCAGACCCCTATGACGCATCAGGAGCCGTTTTCACAAAGGGCTTCTTCGCTGAATTTTTCTTTTGCTGCCCTCCTTTATCACTGCTCGGAAATCCACTGTCCTCTCCTTTCAACAGGGCAAGACCAGTGTTCGCAACTTCCATAAGCTGAGTAAGGGTAGCCACTCTGTTCTTTGTACAGTAATCGCGAAGCCCTTTAGGCAGCCCACAACAATACTTCTCTATCTGCTCTGTCAATGGCACAAATCTGTAGGAGGTCACTGAGAGTAATGCTTTACAGAACCTCCTATTGTACTCCAGCAAGCTCTTGCATGAAGCTGCCGTAAGCTGGTGCCAATCTGTCAGGACATAGGCTTAAAATTCATTTGATAGCCAAGCAGATGCAAACATTTGCTTGAAGTAAACCCAAGTGGCGGGTGCCTGTCCTTGCATTAACAATGTCGTCCACCATGTAAGCACATTGTCCTTTAAGAAAGTGGCAGCTTTCCTAACCTTCGAGGCCTCAGTAAAATTCCCTCCCGCATAAGCTGTATCAAACTGCTGGAGGAAAGTAAGTGCCTTGGTCTTGTCCTCGAAACCACTGAAGGTACTGAACTTTACTGCTGCACCACCTTCTTTGTAAGCCTTCGGCTTCTCTAGTGCCCCCAAATTGTCATACGGAATGGTCTGCAACATGGGCACTGTAGTAGGCATGATCGGCACGTGTTGGCCATTCACAATTTGCGTCGGAGGTGCAATATCTGGCTGCTGTCCAGAAAAACCAGCCATGCTAAAATGACCCTGTGGCACCCCAAACTGGCCCTGGTTGCCGTGGAAACCTTGCTGCATGCCGATAGTACCATACATGGGGTTTGGCATGATGCCTTGCATACCCCCGAACACTGTTCCTGGCATGTACGGCTGACTTCCTGACGCATAACCAGCCATACTTTGGAACACTGATCCACCCCCGAAATACCCAGGATGTACCGTGGGTGGTGGAAAAACTGAGTGCATAGCCTGGTATCCAACTCCCTATCCATTCAAGACAGCATGCTGGCTCTGAAAGGTGGCGGGCTGAACTGGCATAACCTGTGGAATAGGCGTTCTAGCCACCTGTTCAAGCACGGGAGGAACCTGCTTTGGAGCCCTCGACTCCGCAACATGCGAGTGTTCCCTTTCCTCCTGCGCCTCATGAAGTACCTGGGCTTGAGCTTCAACAAGCTCCGTACGCGGCGTAGGTTGCCTATTTTGCTGTTGCACTGGTGGCGCTTGCAAGAATTCCATAAACCTCGGATTCTGCACCAGCTGCGAAAAGACATTCACCGCGGCAACTAACTGAGTCTTAAACGCATCATCCTCAAGTTGCCCTGTCATAAAGCCCTGTACTACTGGAGGGACATTCACGTTGACAGTAGGTACAGACTGACGTGGCCATGAGCTCTCGCCAATCTCAAAAACCATAGGAATCTCCTGCCTGTCCTTTGGAGAGGAACCCTCTTCCATAATTCCCTTCCCCTTGTCGGCCATAGTGTAATCCCCGTGTTCTTGCACTGTGTGTCTTTACCCTGAACAATCCAGGCTCACTCTTTGAAGAAAAAGTGATTGATGTCCCGACAACGGAACCATGAAACCGGCCCGTAGGGTGGTAGGCGTTGGCTTTCACCCGAAATTCTTTACTTTATACACACACACAGAGCACTTTGCAAAGAGAACCGGCGACGGGAATTAACACTTGAATACACACACGGCTCGGAAGCTAGAATGCTCCGAGCAGACGCCGACAACCTGTAGGCCCCAAAATTGGCGCCCCTTTCGGTATTTCTTTATTCTTTAGGAGGGTAAATTACAAGGTAAGGTCCTGGGAATCCTTCACGTGTATCCACCTAGATACCATTTGATTTGGCCAAATTTCGGCAGCATAACCGTCCCAAAACTTGCGCGAAACCAATTCCCCTGTTGGAACTCGCTTGCACTGACATATACCCTCTGATTCCTGTCCAAAAACAGTAAATTCAGCACGCTGTATTTACTGGTTTTTGCCCTGTTTTCAGCCCCAAACAGTCCCCTAATTGTCCTCTGTCAGTGGGGCACGATTCCCAATGATCCTGGCGTCCGTATGGCTGAAAAACAGTAAATATACAGCGCATACACAGCGCTGATTTTGCACCTGTATGGTGAGGTTATGACCCTCACCAGTGCCTGCTTTGGAGCAGCAGCTAGCTACCCCTGTTCCTGCTCAAGGAGGCTCTTGCCTCAGCACAAAAGCATGAACCCACACAACTGTACATCAGTCAAATGAGGAGCCCTCTTGTGGGGCATCACATAACTGCACGTAGGGGAGAGAGAGAGCAGTGTGTAGTGTGCAGGCATCACTCCTAGCACCACACTGTACATGAGAGGGAAAGGAAGCACTCCATAGCTCTTAACCTGTGACAGGTTGCAAATGAGGCCTCTCTCAGCATAAAAATCAGCGCCCATTTTTCTGCAAGAGGAAAGTTCACCAAAATGTGACACTTGGCGCATTTTCAAGCATTTTCCCGTTTCTGGTTCGCCGCTTAAAAATATCCCAACCGACGCGTCAGTTGACTTCGCGGCAGAGTTATAAAGTGTTCCCCTAGTCATACCGGAGATAATGACGCGAACACATTTCACAGCCCAAAATAGCAATTCCCTAAATTTTAGGAGATGCTTCCGTTGGGCTCCCACTGGTCTTCTGACCATCTATCCTCATTGGGACCGCATCCAAAAGTGCAATGTGGCCCAACTGTCGGATACTTTTTGTTGGTATTCCCACCTTGACTTTACGCCTTAATTGAGTTCACTTCCTAGTATCCACCAACTTGCTAAGTGCGACGGGGGGACCTATATGATCTTGCTCTGAGCCTAGACATCCTCTTACCATACGAATTCCAGTGCCGACCACTTCCCGTCTGTGGGTGAATCTACTGTTCACATTGGCCATACAATGTCCTACCGTTTGCTACTTCAAAAAGAGGGTCTTAAACAAATAAAATAAACCCCATTGGAAAGAAACCAACAACCAAGGTTAGCAGTTGCCACATCTCTGTGACATGGTTAATAACTGCCACGTCCTCGTGATAGTCACCCCCGTCGACGACATCAACCTAGCCTAGACTTGCATCAGTCACATGCATCCACTTTGTACTAGTTTGTGCAATCAATAGTAGACCACTCTCGCCAACGAGAGTGGGGCCTTCGGAGGAGGGTTTTACGTCGTCTCAGGTGTATTATTCTCTTCTCTCTCTATCTCTCAGTCTCACACACTCTCATGCACAGTGTCCATTCACTTTGTTAGTGATCATTGCACTCTCTCATTAAGGACGGAAGGCTCTCCCTTCCCTAAGAACAAAAGGAACCTTGAGCACATTATGGAGCACTCACCTTGAGAAAAGTACAACATTCATTCCGCTGCACCTTACAAAATGAACCAGAGTGTCAAGCCACAGACGAGCTCCCAACACACCTCTCATTGCACTACTCCTAGGAGGTAAGCTCTGTAGCAGGCTGGAGTGTAGGACGACCCCCCTGGATGCACTGGAAAATTCCCCTGATGGAATCTGATTGATTCTGATGGGAATATTGATGATCATGCTGTGTGCAACCAGAGGATATGCATCTACACTAAGTGACTGGGCATCCACGGTCTACGAATAGACTCACCAAAGTGCCAGATCACTTCTAATCTAGACTGACTGGACTGACTGAACCCTTGTCATGTTGTAGCTTGTCCACGGACACATAGGGTTGGATGTGTCACGTGACATCATGCGAAGTATCCATTCCACTTCGGGTGATGACCATCCACTGAAGTCTTGGGTTCTTAAGTTCACGAGGAACTTGGGTTCTTGTGGGTCTTGGTTCTTGGGGTCTTGAGGGTCTTGGTTCTTGGGTGCATGAGGATAAACACTGAATGAAGGTGCATGAGACTGAGAGATAGAGAGAGAAGAATACAACACCAGAATGTTGTCAAACCCTCCTCCGAAGGCCCCACTCTCTATCGCGAGAGCGGTCTACTATTGATTGCACAAATCTCTACAATGCTTTGGACTTGCCAACGATGTCGACGACGACGAGGACGACGACGAGACGGGCTGAAATCTGAAAATGCTAAGGGCTGAAATCTGCAAATCTTTATCTGCTGAATTCTGACTCTATGTCGATGACGATGTCTATGGCAATGATGCGACGACGACGTGCTCAAAACGCAGATGCTGAAATCTGCGTTTTCCGGGCTGAAACTGCAAACTTCGATGGATCTGACCGTGCGGTGAGGATCTACTGCGGGAAGGTGAGATCTGCGAGGTTCCGAGGTTCTACTGCGAATTCTAACTGCTGAAAACTGAAAACGCTGGTCTACTTGTTGGTTCTGTCGCGAAGATCTGCAAAACGCTGGAATGCCAGGCTGATGCAAAAATGCTAGGGCTGAAAACTGTCTCCTTGCAAAAACGCTAGGGCTTTTGCTCGTTCTGCTGTCGAAGGTTGTCTTGCAAATGCAAAACGCTAGGCATTGCTCGAGCCTGGGGTGTCCTGTTGAGAAGGTGCCTGTTGAACCGAAGCTCCTGCTGCCTCTTCTGTCCATAGGTACTAGCGCTAGGTTTCTTTATATACTTGCTTGATAAAATTGCCCTACCTACTTCCCAACAAAAGTCACTTAAAAATAATAAGTGAAAAATGTCAAAAATAGGGAAAATAGGTCTATGCACTGTAGAAATGCTCTTGATGGGTTTTGATGGAAATCGATTGATCATGTTGTGTGCAACCAAAGGATATGCATCTAATCTAAGTGTCTGGACATGCACGGTCTGCGAATAGACTCACAAAAGTGCCAGATCACTTCCTATTCTAGACTGACTTGATTGAACTGAACCCTGGTCATGTTGTAGCTTGTCCACGTACGCATAGGGTTAACCATATGTGCACGTGACAGATGTCGAGAAATTTCAAGTTTTAATCTGCGAGGGTTTCTGTGGCAAGCCTTTCAGGATACCCCACTTTGCCAGAAGTTGCAATCTGAAGGAAGATGTCTGAAGGCATGTAACTTCGGGAAAAAACATTTTCTTGAAAGCTTGCCAAGTCCTTGGAGTGTGCAGCTTGGTAGCTATATGCATCCACCACTGCATGGCACTGCCTCTGAGAAAAACAGCGGCTTGAAAAAAATCCTTGATCCTTCTTTGCAAGTGATCTTAATGGCTTATGTCCTGTAAGACACAACGATGAAGATGGGAGCGCGCCTGATGCGCGATGAAGTAAGGGTGAGTGTGGCTAATAAGTCTGGGGTCAGGACACAAAGGTACTTCAAATAAAATTCCGATAGACTTTGGAGCGCCGGTTTGCTATGTCTGCTCTTTGGTGGCAGCGGTATGCTTTCAAAAAAGCACATGCCTGAAGCTCTGCTACCACTGTCACGAGACAGGCACCACATGCCAACGGAAAAGAACATACTAAACACACTTTTAGAACTTCAATAACAATTGCACTGAAAGAGATGCACGACACGAGACGAGGAGTGGAAGAGTTCCAACCCCAAAGATCACTCGCCCCAAACCTTGGCACCCCTTTCGGTATTTCTTTATATTGCTTCAACAAGGTACAACATTGGTACTCCATCCTCTGCACCTTCATATTGAAGCGCGAATGAGCGCTTGGCTCATATTTAAAGGCCCTTGGCCATGAAAAGCTTTCAAACTCAAACGCACCTGATCCCAAAAACTGCCTTTAAAAGCTGCCAACGCATTTTACGAAAATCCGTACAACTACCACGTCAACAGTGCAAAACGTGGAAATCTGTACTATTTGCCACGTGGCATTGCCAGCGCAAATCGCGAATGTCCGTACAGTTACCACATCATCATCTTCTACGCTTTTGTGTGTGTGTGTGTGTGTGTGTGTGGGGGGGGGGGGGGGGGGGGGGGTGTTCCGGCTTTAGTTTATTCTCTCTAGGTCACTTGGGCCCCATCGGACGGAGTCTCATAAGTTGGTAGGACTCCTCTTTAGTAATAGGCCACTCGGCAAGACACTGCAAGTCGGTAAAACTTCTTATGCTGCTGCTTCTAGGGTTTAGGCTTCTCAGCTAAGATCTGCAGGTTGGCTCTGTTCTTGAGTGGCTTGACATGTCAGCAATTTGTGACACATTACACCCTACAGTGGTCTCGGGCCACCAGAAGCTGAACAAATACTAAAAATATAGAAACACCAAAACTTTGCCCAGATACAAGGCTAGCAGCAACTTCCACAAATGGCACTGCGATTTATGGGCTGCCATGTGGCAGTCCATACATCTAGCCCACAGGGTTCCATGCCAGAGCTTTTGGAGGGTATTGCTTTCGGGAGACTACAGGTTTTGGGGGCGCCTATTTCGAGGGGCCAAGGCCTCTATACCAACAGATTAGCTTGGGAGCATCGCGAGAGAGAGGACCCTCACTAATTGTACCTTTATGAAGCAATCAAGAAAAAAATACCGAAAGATGCACCAGACGTTGGGGCCAGTGCATCTCGAAGCGGGACTCCACCCCTCTCTCTCTCTCTCTCTCTCTCTCTCTCTCTCTCTCTCTCTCTCTCTCTCTCTCTCTCTCTATATATATATATATATATATATATATATACACACACACACACACACATATATGTGTGCGCGCGCGCACTCGTATGCGAAAGCACAATTTTTTGATAATAAGGGTAACGAAAGTAAATGCACAGGGTAACGACACGATTCGTGAGAATTGAAGATACTTCTATTGCTAGAGATTACAAAGAGAATAAACTCGGAAATCTAGAGATGGTATTGTACAAAGACATAGTAACTAAAGGATAGTGAGCTCGCTCAAAAAACTCTCCCCCTTTACAATGAAGCAAGGCCTCCTTTATATAGAGGATTGGGCACTTGCGTGATATTTACGCGAGGCTACGTGTTACATTCTCAGGTAAAGTGCCTTTTTACAGTAGTGGGTTTTGCTAGCATCATTGCTTATCTCTCTTTATTCTTTCTGTATGACATCAGTGCTTTGGTCACTTTTTATACGAGAGAGAAGATCTGCAATATTATTTTTATTCCCGGGAATATATTCATAGGAAATATCGAAGTGATTGAGCTTGTAGGCCCATCGGTAAATTTGAGCATTCCCGACTTTACCAACATTTTTTTCTTTAAAAAATTTATCAAAGTGTTTAAGGTCACTTCGAAGCGTAAAGGGAATTCCCATAAGGAATAGGCGAAAGGATAGAACAGCATTGACTCCCGCCAACATCTCTTTTTGAATTGAATGGTACCGGATCTCTGCATCTTTGAAGCGCCCTGAAGCCCATCGGCAGATGATGAGGGTTGTTCCATTATGATCTTCGTAGAGATGCCTCCCCGTGCTTCTTCAAAGGCATCGGGATAAACCATAAGAGGTTTATCAGTAGGGATGTTAAGGGGAGGAAGATTCTGGCAAACATGCTTGATCTTCATCACTGCCTCTGATAGCTCATCAGACCAAAAGAAATTTTTACTTCTTTCAAGAGTTTTGAAGAGTAGTAAGTCCTTGGCCACTTGAGGGTACTGAGGAGCAATCCATTGCAAACATCCAATAAAGGATTGAACTTCTATGCGATCCTCGATTTGATTGGGAAAACTTTGTAGCTTGTGCAATACATGTCCTTGCATTTTAATACATCCTGCAAAAATTTTAATTCTCAAAAACTCTACCTGTGGTTTACAAAGCTCTATCTTCTTTAAGATCAGTACCAACCCTGTATAAAGAGTTGAAGGTGCTTGACATGGCTCTGGACATCTTTAGAGTAGACCAAAATGTCATCAATATAAAGAAGTAGAAATTCTTTACAATCAGCAAAGAGAATTTCTATTCGTTCCTGACAGAGAGAAGGAGCTGGCTTGAGTCCCATAGGAAGTACATTCCACTCGTACATACCTTGGGGGACAACAAAACTCGTTTTGTATCTGTCCTGAAGCTTGATCTTGAACTGCCAAAAGCCACTCTTTAGGTCAAACTTGGAAAAGACCTGACAATTCTTTATCCTTCGTAGCAATTCATCTTTTAGGGACAAAGGAAATCTTTTATGCTCCAGCCAGTCATTGATAGGTTTGTAATTAATCACCAATCTCTTTTTTCCTCTTTTTTGTTCAAAGTGATTATTTACATAAAAGACCTGACATGCGAATTCATTGTTGGATGGAGCAATTAAGCCATCTGCAAGAAGACGATCAATCTCTTCATGGCATAACTTAGTATCTGCTAGAGACATACCAGGATGTGTAGCTTTAAGCCATGTCGGCTTAGAATCTCCTGGCAGAGAGATCCAATATTCTTCTCTGTCCAAAAGGCTAGTGGGTTGTCACTCGTTTGTTGTGCCAATTGAGCAGCAATAAGCTCAAGTTGTTTGGAGTATTTCTTTCTTTCATCAACAAACCATTGTAAAAACCCCTCATTTTTGTGTGGATTTGGTAGCATAGGAACTACTCCCCCCCGTAAAAAAGATCCATGTAGCTTGGTGAGGACAATATAAGAAAGACCATTCAGAGAGAATTGAATAGAAGCATCAGGATGAATGGTGTATGGGGTAATCTGGGAAATCAGATCAGCACCAAGGGTAAGGTCTGTATTAGGATGAGGATGTAAATATAAATAAATTTGCATCTTGGCATTCCCTAAGGCCAGCTTACAGAGAACAATTTTGTTGATTCGACCCTTTGAATTATCAGTATATGAAACACTGATTCTATAAGCCAAGCTTTGGACAAGGTGTGTTGAAACCAATGCTTGGTTGATATATGAAATAACAGAGCCAGAATCCCAAAGAGCATCTAATTGAAAGGATTATTCTTGAGGAAATTTAATCCATACCTCATAATAGTATGCTCTGTTGTAGGCTGGATTGAATTGAAGGATATGGCATCCATTAATATTGCGTTCAGGGATCCATTTAGCTGTTGATTCATTGGCAATCTGTGCTACTGCAGCGAGTTCGAACAAATGTTGAACCATCCCATAGACTTGATATAATTTGGCTTCAGTGGCTGCAAGTTGTGATTGAACAGATAGCATGGGACTCAAGCCAGCTCCTTCTCTTTGTCAGGAATGAATAGAAATTCTCTTTGCTGACTGTAAAGAATTTCTACTTCTTTATATTGATGACATTTTGGTCTACTCTAAAGATGTTCAGAGCCATGTCAAGCACCTTTAACTCTTTATACAGGGTTGGTACTGAGCTTAAAGAAGATAGAGCTTCGTAAACCACAGGTAGAGTTTTTGAGAATTAAAATTTATGCAGGATGTATTAAAATGCAAGGACATGTATTGCACAAGCTACAAAGTTTTCCCAATCAAATCAAGGATCGCATAGAAGTTCAATCCTTTATTGGATGTTTGCAATGGATTGCTCCTCAGTACCCTCAAGTGGCCAAGGACTTACTACCCTTCAAAACTCTTGAAAGAAGTAAAAAATTCTTTTGGTCCGATGAGCTATCACAGGCAATGATGAAGATCAAGCATGTTTGCCAGAATTTTCCTCCCCTTAACATCCCTACTGATAAACCTCTTATGATTTATTCTGATGCCTCTGAAGAAGCAAGGGGAGGCATTCTCTGCGAAGATCATAATGGAACCCCAATCATCTGCCGGTGGGCTTCAGGGCGCTTCAAAGATGCAGAGATCCGGTACCATTCAATTCAAAAAGAGCTGTTGGCGGGAGTCAATGTTGTTCTATCCTTTCGCCTATTCCTTATGAGAATTCCCTTTACGCTTCGAAGTGACCTTAAACACTTTGATAAATTTTCAAAAGAAAAGAATGTTTGTAAAGTCGGGAATGTTCGAATTTACCGATGGACCTACAAGCTCAGTCACTTCGATATTTCCTATTTCTCGGGAATAAAAATAATATTGGAGATCTTCTCTCTCGTATAAAATATGATCAAAGCACTGATGTCATATAGAAAGAATAACGAGAGATCACCAATGATGCAAGCAAAACCCACTAATGTAAAAAGACACTTTACCTAAGAATGTAACACGTAGCCTCGCGTAAATATCACGCAAGTGCCTAATCCTCTATATAAAGGAAGCCTTGCTTCATTGTGAAGGGAGAGAGTTTTTTGAGCGAGCTCACTATCCTTTAGTTACTATCTCTTTGTACAATTACCATCTCCAGATTTTCGAGTTTATACTCTTTGTAATCTCCAGCAATAGAAGTATCTTCAGTTCTCACGAACCGTGTCGTTACCCTGTGGATTTACTGTCATTACCCTTACTGTCAGAAAATTGTGCTTCCGCCCTAAATTGGTATCGTATATGTCATACTTATTACCCCGAACGGGAATGGGGCCAGACAGTCGATTAAAGTAAGGCTTGAACTACCTCCATTCAGCTTATCCCAAATAAACTCCTAAACAACCGAAAAACTGTTCTCAAATATGCCCCCAAACCTGCCCTCAAACTGCATGAAATATGTTCCTCAAACAACCCCAAATCTGCCCCCAAAAGCCTACCTTTACCCGTTCCGCCCCGCATTTCACCGTTCCGCCTTATGTTCCTCCCGTTCTGGAACACCGTTCCGGTTACACCCCGTTCCGAAACGACGTTCCGTTTTCGACTCCATTTCGGGAACGAGACTCGTCCGGAACGCCGTTTCGGAACGTTTGGGCTGTGTTCCGCCCGTTCCCTGTTCCATTGATATATATGTGTGTGTGTGTAGTTTCAAGTTCTGTTATTCCAATTTTCTCACGTGTTGGTATTGATTTCACGCTTGGAGTGTCCAAGCTTGTTACACCCCCTCTCAAGCGTCCTCCTCTACTCATTCTACTTGCAAGTTTTGCAAGTGGTGCGCTGCCCTAGGCCCGTACAATAGGCTGCTCTAGTTCGGAGGCTGATTCGGTGGAGTTTTGTCGCAGTAGATCCGAGATCCAGTGGCTTCCCATGTTCAAGAGGAGGTTTGCTCGCAGTGGCAGTCTTGATTGCTATCCAATTCACCTTTTCCGTTGCACCTTTGACAGTCTTACCATCTCCTTCTCTTCTTGCTTGAACATCTAAGATAAACAGACTAATTGATTGGTTGATCAAACAGTGTTACAATGGACTCCTCATATAGGAGACGAAGACCAATCATGAATATACATCTTTAAATTTTAGGGTAATAGACACATAGTTTCAATAAAGAGTTGCAACCAATTGACGAAGGCGCGCAACTGATCGACGAAGGGACATAGTCGATGGATGAAGAGACAGATCCTTTCTGCAAAAGTCATGTCCACTCCAGGATAGGGGTCTCGTTATGTGGTCATATACTCAATCTACTTCCATGCTGAACTACAAACTTAGAAAAAAAGGGATAGCAATAACGAAAAAGTGACAAAGTGACATAGAAGAATTTTTGAGTTGTAAGTATGCAAAGCATGACCACCCTATTCATCTGCTTCACATCCTACCAAAGGCATCAATCAAACAACTGGATGGCCAGCATGATTGCTCTAAAAGCATACAACATCACAACCCTCCCCCTCCCCACAACGGAAAAGGAAAAGAACTAGCAATTTCAGCAGAAGTCTTTTGCTAAAAGCATACCAGTTGCACTATGAGAAAGATGGAGATAATGTCTCGGGTGACGAAGAAACGAAACTTTAGTGTTCGCCATTTTCTATCAGCTGGAACTTGAACTCTTATGTGATACAATGCCTTACAAGTAGTACAATGGGCGAATGCAAAACCTTCCTGCAAATACATGGAGTATAGTCATGAGATTTTATGCAGAGCTACAGTTACAAAGATATACCTAAAATTTTCCAAAGACTGACTACAAGATTAAAGAACCAACCTTAACGGATCTCCAGTGATCCAAACAATCCCGGTGCACATACTTTGCAGACCCTTTACATTTACAAGGCGCAATGAAGTCTCTTCCTGCAAACATACAAGTTCTACGATTACCATTTTCTGGCCTTGGTAACATTGCTATGCAGAATCATTGTGGCATACAGATTTTCATAGATGAATTATCAGCCTCTCTCTCTCTCTCTCTCTCTCTCTCTCTCTCTCTCTCTCTCTCTCGCACATGCACACACGCACACTTTCTGTTGCAGAGATTCTTAAACCGGAAAAACCAACACAAACGAATGCACAACTTTTGTTGTGAGTGCGCGCACACACACAGGTTGCATGTAAAAGGAACGCAGACCGTCTGTTTCGAGGCAAATCCGACACTGAGGCTGCTCGCCAGGTCCAGCTTCGAGGTCAATGTGATCGCGGGCAAGGGGAGCAATGGCAGGCGGCGAGGAGATGAGGAGGGGATCGCGCTCAGAGATGGAAACACCAGACGATGATGTCTCGCTCAAGCCCTTCTCCTCGTCCATTGGGATGAGCTGCTCTCACTCTCTCTCTCTCTCTCTCTCTCTCTCGGTTCACATTTCAAAGTCAATAAATAGCACACGAAAACTGTTCAACGCTAAAACGTTTACATTGGCCCGCCAAAGGTGATGGCCATAGGCTAGTGTAGTTTTGGCCTGATAAAATTACGCAAAAACTAGTCTTGCTGGGTGGGCCTTGCTATATAACATCTATAGAATAATCATGCAGCGCACGCCAATTGCAATCGAATCCAACTCATTGAAGTACTGCAGGACATTAGAAGCCACTACTGAAGGACATTTATATTGTTACCCGCGTTCATCTTCATTTCAACTTTTGTAATGTCAGTTTGATTGTACAACTTATTCAAGGCGAGGTTGTTATAGTGTTGGACGTCTCATCTGTGAGTACATATTAATTATCATAGTAGAGTTGTTGATGTAGTCATGCACATGAGCTTCATCTATAATACATCCACCCAAGGTACAACTGATCTCATCTATGGCTAGTTTTCTTTCACAATTGATCGTCAAGAACTAAAGCAATTCAGGGTCCGTTGCATGTCTTACAAAGCATAACATCTTCTACAAAGTTACAAGTAGCCAGTGGACCGAGCTTGTGGTATGGCATGTGTTACAAAGCTCCCGTGCATGACTACAAACTGGGGATAGTTGGGCAAGATCACCCAACAAGAGAACATATTTGTTGTTGAAAGGATCTGCCAATGTACTGCTTGTTACATTTTCTCTTACTATAAGGTCAAAAGTCGCTTGGGTTAACATGGATAGCTCATCTATAATTATAATATCTGCCTCTTTTATGTCCAAATAACACTTATTCGTCCCATGAATAGAGAAGGGAGACTGTTAATTCGTAGTTGGTATCTTATACTGGTAACAGATTGTAGATGCAATGTTGTTAAGTCTTGTTGATGCCACTCCGATGGCAAAGCACCCAACAATAATACAGAAGTCAAGACAGCAGGAGTGTATATTTCATTTGTGTGTCGATCTCGTTTATCGCTATATATGTGAGGTATGCCGTCGTGCAAGAAGGACATATTTCTAGATTGTGAGCAAAGATGTGACATTGCATGCTCCAATCTTTATACAATATAGTAATTTCAAACCATGACCTAGCACATGGACGATAAGCTAGTTTCAGGTTGGTTGCATTTTGCTCCCTAGCTTATTGATGCTTGGACCGTAATCTTCTAGGTCTTGAGAACTTCATACTGACACCTAGTACAAGAGAAACGAGGACATATATAGTATGGCATCAATTATTTAGACACCTAGTATGGTATCAATTATTTAGAGCTAAAGTAAAGATGCATAAGGTAATTTCACAACTATGATACATCACATGCATTCACTACTTGTGTATTCACCATTGTGATACATCACATGCATTGGCTAGCAACCGTATGTAAAGAGTTGCGTGTATAACTAACATGTACTTGCACTAGAACAAACCTCTGCCATGGATTGATCGCACGAAATATATGATCTTTGAAGGAGTACCGGAGACCTTTCAAACCCTGGTTTCCTTATCTGTAGGCGACATCCTCCTCCCTTTGTACAGCCCACTGGCCTCTTTTTTTTTTTACTGCAGCGCGTCCCCTCTAGAACCTGCTCGCTTCTCTTCTACTCCCTTTACTCTAGAACCTCCCCTCTACTCGAATTTTTTTAATCCTCCTCGGCTTCTCGTCAACTCCTATAACGCTGTCGTCGATTGTGCTATCTTCCAGATTTTCCACATATGTCGCCAGTGTAGTCTACTTTTCTTGCAGCTCATCGATTTCGCTTCTCAAAAACAACGTTGCTTGTCTGGTCTGGCTTGGTATGTTTTTTTAACGCTACAATGAAAAGCAACGCTGGTAATTTTTTTATCAGATGACCAGGAGATGCAGCACAGTTAATTTTGATCGGATGACCAGGAGATGTGCCACGTGGTTGCCTGTGGGCTCGAAGAGCCAAAAAATGACCTTTGGCTCACCAAGTAACTAGAATCCTTCATTAGGTGTAATTGAATTTAATTGGTGTCAAGCTAACGTCAAAATTTGTTATGGGCTTTCAGTAAGTATTATTTCTGTGACTCCATCTCATCTTATTATGTGCATTCATGTCATTCATATTAGACTGTAATTTGTGGTTGTCATTTCTGCATTTGACAAGAGTATACATCCTTGAACAAGACGCTTGTATAGAGAGAGAGAGAGAGAGAGAGAGAGAGAGAGAGAGATTTTGCTTTGTTTTCATGAAAGAATGTTTACCTTGTTTTTGACTTGATACTATGTTTAATAAGTTGCGGTCACGATGTCGTAGTTTTGAAATGTCCACCTCTCGCAGAAGAACCATAAGAAGGGTTAGAATAGATTAGCAGAATCATTTGTGAAATGATTTTTTTATTAAATGTTGTCCTCCTTTAGAAATTTAGAAAAAAAAAATTGCATAGAGAAGTTTGCACAATCCTTCACAATTTTTATAATATGTGGGAACATGCCATTCCCATGGAAAAATGATGTTTTCGATGTATTTGGTTCATTGTCTTGTCACTAATGAGCAAAGGATGTTACCATATACATGTGGTAGTGATGTGTGTGAACACACTAGGACCACCGGGGCATTTTTTCCCTCTTAGGAGGTTTTTTCCCCTGAGCATTGTACATACGCCCATCACTCTAGGGCTATCTATCTTTCCATTGCACACTAAGTTATACTCTCTCTATTGTGTGCCTTGAGCTTCCTTCGTCTTCTCCAAGCTGTGTGTGTGTGTTTCTCTGCAACCCTAATTCCAACAATTGGTATCAGAGCAGGTTGCGTCCTCCCGAGCTTAGTCGCCAGCTGCTCCAGTACTACACGCCTGCTCACTTTCTCCGATTTCAGTGAGCTTTGGCGAGCGTTCGCAGGTCAACAAATACTTCGAGTGAGCTCGAAGAGCTCGGTCTACTCAGAATTTTGATTTGGGCTCATTTCGGCCTCCGTTTCCACTACAGGCAGTACTGCACAGGCTATTTCGTCATGTTAACCCTCACGGCTCACGGACACCCTATTACCTACGACGGACGTTGTAACCTACGGCGGACATTGTATTATTTATTTGGTAGAGTCAAGTACCGGGCTTGTTGGTCCAATAGGAAAAGGGTAAGAGTGATCGTCGATGAGAGGCACACTCTAACTGGAACATTCAAGGGATTAGTTGGCTAAGCATGGGCGCCCAAGTGTGAATGGGGCGAGCTCATATAAAAGTCAACTAAACCTAAAATTCACTTATTCTCTCATTTGTGCAATAGAAGAGTGCTCTTGCTCCATCTCCATCTCCATCTTCTTCTTCTTCACCTCCTTGTGTGTGTGTGTGTGTGTATGTGTGTGTGTGTGTGTGTGTGTGTGTGTGTGTGTGTGTGAGAGAGAGAGAGAGTGTGTGTGTGGGCGATTGAGCATTACGAAGTCACGACGGCGGCGAAGCGGCGGCTCCTTTTGCTTCGCGGCGAGGAATCCTCCACGAAGCAAGCATAGAGCGGTGAGTGACACACCATCGCCTTCTTTGAGCTTACTAGTTTAGGCTTGTTGTGTGCTTGGAGCCATTTGTGGCTCACACACGGTGTATCGGCAAGTTCCTTGCATTGACACGTGCGACATATGCGCACATTTTTGGCGCCGCTGTCTGGGAATGCCATACATGAAGCTCGAGTAGCACTCTGTACTTCTCCGTGGTGCAATTTCTATTGTAGGAAAGGTAAGGAAGGAGTGTGTGTGTGTTGAGAAGAGGGATTTGGTGTTATACTGTGTGTTTTTTTTTGTTAATGGATTTTTCAAAGGTTCTGTGTTTATTCTCTGTGTATTAAGGTAGTTAGTTTTCTTTGTTAATAGAGATTTCAAAGGTTCTGTGTTTATTCTCTGTGTATTAAGGTAGTTAGTTTTTTGTGTACAGTAAGTAGGAAGTAGATTAATGAAAGTTAATAGAGTGTGTTAGTGTGTAAGAGTAAGTGTATTAGTTAGAAGTAGGTAGATAGAGTGTGTGTGTGCTCTCGCGCAGGCCGCGACGACCTTATACTTAAAAAAATAAAATAAAAAAAATAAAGGTAGGATCGAGATCGGGAATTTCTCCCAGATCCAAGCCCAGACGTAAGCCCAAGCTCACGCTCAGGCCTCGGCCTCAGTCGCCTTTAAAAAAAATGAATTTTAGCTTCACACGTAGCGAAAAATTGATTTTTTTGAGGACCAACGGAACGTCAGATGCCCGAAAATTGTGTTGTAAAGCACACAGCGACCCTTTAAGTGATACGCTTGTTTCGAGCTATCACACACCTCAATCAAAAAAATCAAACATTAAAAAATAAATTCAAAAAACATCAAAAACAAGAAAAAATCAAGTAGAAAACGGGGTGCAAAACACCCACAAAACAAAGCAAGTAACCTTTGAGGGTACTTGCCGACACTTGTAAGGCACCCAAAGCACATGTATCTACGCTCTGGTCGTGTGCTAGAGTCCGAACAACTAGCTAGTGCTTCGATTTACGGGGGTACTCACTATCCTTCCACGCTAGGGTCTATGCCCTCGGCGGGGACCCAAGGTAGTGCAACCCAAGACCCAAATATAGTGGCTAGCGACTCTTCCTTTGACTACGATATTATGGAAGAGCATCTTACACAAAGCCCCGGGGGAACGAATGAAACCGTACCTAGCTGGGCCCAACAACCTGGAACTAGTGTTTTTAGCCGTTTGATGGAAACTTTTAGTAGAGCTACGCGCTCTAAACCTACAGCTAGTGAAGTAAACGAAGGGGGTGGGGAAGTAGAATCACCATTCACATCTCCTGTAGACCCCACACTCCCTCAGAGTGTCCACGTGGACATTCTACCTACCTCATTTAATGAGGGCCCTACAGAGCTACCACCTTCCAAAGTCGCCTCTAAGGTAGCGGTGACTAAAAGTCAAAACACGGGAAGCAACATTGCATCCACCTCACGGAAACCCTCTAGTACACCAAGTTTGGACGGGGTATTTCTCAATGAAAATTGGGAATATGACCTACACACGGAGACTTTGACCGACCTATACATGGGCTACACATACCATGTGGGTTGGTTAGAAGTTGTACAATCTACATCTAGTGCCACTAGTCTAGAGGAACAACAACACATGATCTGCAATGCCATCCATAGGATTATCCAGTCCGAGAGGCAAAATCGAGGAATAAACATACCTTCGACGGGTCCTATGCGATTTTTAGACACGGGCAAAGGGAAACAATCCACTCTATCACAAATGGAGACTCCCCCAGTGAGTCCCATCGATCCCCCATATATTGTTTCGCCAGGGGTCTCAATGCAATCTGAGCCCACAAGTGATAGCTTTACTTTTCCAAGTCTAGCTCATCTTTCCCTGGATGACACCACGGATACCATGCCTACCCCAATGATGGGCATGCCAAGAAACACACCATGGACCTCATTTGTTAGTAAAGCACCGCTACATGGTAGCTCAATGCTTGCAATAGTACCTACAAGTGCGAACCAATCGTATGCACCTATGGGTCCACGTACTCCTGTAGTCCCTACCCCTCCCATTGTTTCAACTCCCTATGCTCCACAACCACAATACACAAGTTCTTATTCCCATGGGACTATACCGGCTAGCATTAGCATGTCACATCCGACGTCTGCTATGCCTAGGGCCACTCATATGAACTATGGACCACCACATGGCACAACATCGTACCCAACGTGGAACCCAAGGGCTTCCTATGCGCCAAGCCCAATGCCAATACCTACTCCACATGTAGTCTCTGGAGCGCCTTCACCCACGGTGCCTGCTCACTTAGGTGACTTGGCAACATTTGCTCAAGCTATTGGTCGATCTATTGTTGAGAATATGCGTAACACGCCTGATAGAGAGTCTAGAAGTAAGGCAGTACAAATAGCCAAGCTCACACAAAAATTTAGTGGAGACGGGGATGTGAGAAAGCATATCGAAGTGTTTGAACAAATATGCGATTCTCTAGGAGAACACAATGACCTACATAAGAGCAATGCTTTAAGCCTAACCTTAAGTGGAAAGGCTGGGGATTGGTATAGAACCCTAAGGGTGGAAGAAACAATGATTTACCCTACTCTTAGGAGATTGTTCTTAAAAGAATACATACGAGAGGGAGTGCTTTGGGGTGTAGCCTCTCAGCTCCAGAAAGCCCAACAAGAGGAAGGAGAGTCGGTGAGAGACTTTATAGTCGCTTGAAGCATTTGAATTCTCGTTGTAATCCAAATGAGTGCTTCAACAATAACCAATTGCTTGATAGATTCATTAGGGGGTTACGACATGAGGATATCTACAATGGCCTAGTCATTAGAGGTATCACCACTTGGGAAGCAGTCACCACCAATGCAATCCAATTGGAGGATAATTTAATGATTCAAGGAGAAAGAGTGTCTGTTGAGTCTAAATCTATTAGCTCACAAGCATCGGGGCATCAACCAATGACCCTAAAGCCTATTGCTAAGGAGCCAAAGATATCTGAGATGACTTTAGCATATCTCACCAAGGCTATTCAAGAGAGTCTTAGAGACAATCACGCTCTGCAAAACAATCATATGTATCCAAGAAGGGAGTAGCAATGGTGCTCAGTGTGCTATGGACCGCATAGTATCAGTGAATGCCCTACTTTTAGAGTAAAATTCAATGGGAACTGCAATGCATGTGGGAGGTATGGTCATCAAGCTAAGGATTGCATAGTATTTAAGCGTGCGATGGCCAATAGACCTACCTTAGCATGGACAGACACACCTCGAGTGCCTGCCTTGATGCCGGCCCCACCTCTTGAACAAACAACACAACACATGGTCCCTAGGGCCCAAAATGTTGTTCAAACAACACCCTTACCACCTCCAGTGCTAGGACCCCAACCACCACATCCGAGAATCACTTCTGTGAATCAAGTGGGTTGTGAGTCATCTATTTATTGTTTGGAAGGCTATGAGGAAGATATAGATCCTAATATCGCCTATGGGATGGATGTGCTTGAAGAAAGTCCACAATACTACATGGAGGACTATTGGGGACAAGTCAAACCTGTATATCAAGTAGCTGCTCTTGCGGCAAGAGGCCAAAATATCAATTACACCGCTAAGAGACCACCTCTTCAATGCTATGAGTGTGGAGGTCCACATCGGGTAGCCGAGTGTCCTATTAGGCTACAAAAGAACGCCACACTAATGCAAACCAATTAAGCGACCACGTCTACAATGCCGATACTCATGTGTAATCGATGTGGCATAGATCATTTGATTGCCCAATGTCCAAATAATCCAAATGCACCGAAGATCACGCCATTAAACTTGATTAAAGTTACCGAGGAGCCATCACCAAGTACACCCGCGGTACCAGCAAACGTACTCACACGATCGATGCTCTGAAGGAGTACGAGCGGAAGTGCGACGCAAGAGAGAGAGTGCGAGAAGAAGAGCACGACGATATGGTGAACTCGCTCTACTGTAATGTGTAGAGCATAGTGAGTTCTTATTAGGTTTTTACAAAAGAATATGTGTACATACCTGGCGGCCCGCCCACTTACCTGGGCGACCACATTGGGCTTTATACCCCAAAAACCTCCCACTTAAAGTCCAATGTGGTACTTTAAGTGTGAGAGAAGCTACTATACAAGCTAATATACAAGAGATGTAGAGAAGTGATGTACTACCCTACACCTAACTGCTTGCGAAAATGCGCAAAGCTCTCTGAGAGAAGTCCTTTTGTAAGTAGATCAGCAGGATTTTCTGTTGTGTGAACTTTGACAAGCTGAAGTTGCTTATCCTCGAGCATTTCCCTGATGAAATGATACTTCACATCCACATGCTTTGTCTTTGAGTGATAAACTGGATTGCGAGCCAATTGTATAGCACTTTGACTATCACAATATAACACAGGCATCTCTTCTTTGATTCCCAAATTTGTTACTAGTCGATTAAGCCAAATTGATTCTTTGCATGCCTTTGATGCTGCAACATATTCAGCCTCTGTAGTAGACTGAGTAACACAATCTTGTAATCTAGAACGCCATGATACTGCTCCACCAGCCAATGTAAAGACATACCCTGACGTAGACCTTCGGTTGTCTAAGTCACCTGCATAATCTGAGTCTGTAAAACCCTTTACACTTAGCTCTTGACTCCCATAGCATATACGCATACTCTTTGTAGCTTTCAGGTATCTCAATATTCCTTTCACTGCCTCCCAATGTTTCTTGCCTGGGTTTGACATGTATCGACTTACTACTCCCACTACAAATGCAATGTCTGGGCGAGTAGCAATCATTGCATACATCAAACTACCCACTGTAGACGCATATGGAATATTATCCATTTCAGGCTGTTCTTCCTCAGACACAGGACAATCCTGTTTGCTAAGTTTCACATATGGTGGCAATGGAACACTCAATGCCTTTCCCTTCTCCATATTGAAACGTTGCAAAACCTTGTCAATATACTCTGTTTGAGATAACCAAATCAACTTCTTTGATCTGTCTCTCTCAATGCGCATACCAAGTATATGACTTGCCTCACCCATGTCTTTCATGTCAAACGATTTTGCCATCTTTGACTTCAAAGCTGAAATTTCTTCCAAGTGCTTGCCAGCAATCAACATGTCATCCACATACAAAATAAGGATCAGCCAACTGCCATCCTTAGCCTTCTTTGTATATAGACAATGATCGAACTCACTACGTTTGTAGCCTTGAGAAAGCATAAACTTGTGGAATTTATGGTACCATGCCCTCGGTGATTGTTTTAAGCCATAAAGACTCTTTAACAACTGGCATACCCAATCTTCCTTGCCTTTCTCAACAAACCCTTCTGGCTGCTGCATGTAAATTTCCACATCTAAATCACCATGCAAGAACGCTGTCTTGACATCCATTTGGTGCAACACCAAATCTAATATGGCAACCAATGCAAGAAAGCATCTCAATGTAGTCATCTTGACCACTGGAGAGAAGACTCATCAAAGTCAATGCCTTGTTCTTGCTTAAAGCCCTTGGCAACAAGCCTTGCTTTGTACTTTGGCTGACTATCATGAGCGGTGATCTTATACCTGTAAACCCATATACAAGGTAGAGCCTTTTTGCCATGTGGTAATTTAACTAGCTTCCATGTCTTGTTTTTATGCAGAGCTGTCATCTCTGACTGCATAGCCAATTGCCAATTCCCGGAGTCCTTCATTTGCACTGCTTCCTTGTAACATGAAGGCTCATTGCAATCAGTCAACATGACATAGTTCATAGATGGAACAAACCTATCAGGAGGTCACGTGACACGTCCAGATCTACGCACAATAGGTGGCTCAGGCTCAGCCACAACCTGTGGTTCCACTCTATCCTGTCCTTGCTCCTCTTGAGCCCTGACATTTTGTCTTGCACGTGCAGGTCCATCTTCTTGGAAGACAACTCTTCTAATCTCCTCAACCCTCTCTGGTTTAGAATGATATTTGGATTCATTAAAGTGAACATCATTGCTGCGGACAACCTTTCTGGATTCGGGATCCCAAAGTCTGTACCCCATCTCACCATAATTACCAAAGCCTAGAAAGATGCACTTTCTACTCTTTGGCTCAAGTTTGTTCCTAAATTCCTTTGGAACGTGAGTATATGCCTCACAGCCAAAGACTCCGAGATGCTTGTATGAGGGCATTTTGCCTGACCATACCATCTCTGGCACTGAATCCTTCTGCAAAACCTTGCTAGGAGATCTATTTACAAGATGAACAGTTGTTGATACAGCTTCAGCCCAAAACCCATTTGGCAGTTGTGCATTAGACAACATACTTCTGACCTTCTCTTGTATGGTCCTATTCATCCTCTCAGCAACACCATTTTGAGGAGGATTGTAAGGAGCAGTAAGTTCACGTTTTATACCTTTTGACTCACAAAAGTCCTGAAAGGCCTTTGAAACATACTCTCCACCATTGTCAGTGCGTAAGCATTTAAGCTTCTTGCCACTCTGATTCTCCACAAGTGTCACAAACGTTTTGAAAACACTAAACGCTTCATCCTTGTGCTTGAGAAAGTAAACCCATACTTTCCTCAAGTAATCATCTATAAATGTCATAAAGTAAGAAGCTCCCCCTAGAGATAGGTTAGGCATAGGTCCACACAAATCACTATGAACAAGTGCCAACTGTGTATCTCTTCTACTGCTTCTATGCTTATGTGGCTGCTGTGTTTGCTTACCATACAGACAATGTTCACAGAATTCAAAATCATTAAATGAAAAGCCAGGCAAATAACCAGAACGAGACAAGATTTCCATTCCCTTCTTGGACATATGTCCTAATCGGCTATGCTACAAAGAAATGTTCGGCTGCTCGGTTACATTGATTACATTTTTAGAGACATTTGATACATAAATCATGTAAAGTCCTCCAGACATTACTCCATGTGCTACTGTCATAGAACCCTTGGATATCTTCCACATGTTCTGTCCAAAAGTGGTGACGTAGCCAGCATCATCAAGTAAACATGTGCTTATCAAGCTCTTTGTAATTGCGGGAACATGTCTCACATTCTTCAGCGTGAAAGAAGAGCCATTCTGAAACTTCAATTGAACATCTCCAACACCTAAGATCTCACATGTCTGCCCATTGCCTAGCCGAACATGATCTTTAGTGGTCACATAAGAAGTAAACCACTCCTTGTTTAGAGACACATGAAGTGATGCCCCTGAGTCTATAATCTAGTCACTCAGTGCATTTCCATCAGATGCTTTAAGAAGAGCTAAGTCCATTGTATTATTCAAGAAGTAGACGTCTCCTGACACTAGACTGTCATCCTCTGCAACAGTGTTTGTCACATTTATTTCTTGAATCTTCATTGAGGACTTGTTCTTCTCACCATGGTCTTAAGCTTTCTCTTTGCCTTTGTCTGCTTTCCATTCTCTGCAGTGTCTTTTCATGTGACCCTTCTTGCCACAATGGTAGCATTCTATGTCACTCTTGCCTTTAGCACTGCGGGACTTGCTACGAGACTGATTCCTCTTTCCACCTTTGTACTTTTTTTTGGTCCTTCCCCTGACAACTAAGGCTGTTCCTTTGCCTTTGTCCATTGTCTTTCTATTGGTTTCTTCAGTAAGCAGACTTCCTTCTACACCTGCTATGTTCAAACCATTTGGAGGTGCATAATTACTCAAAGCTATGCGAAAAGTGTCCCAACTTTCCGGCAATGTGATCAACAAGAACATAGCTCTAAGAGGTTCATCAAACTTGACACCTTGAGCTGACAACTGACTATAGATTGTGTTGAATTCATTTAGATGATTGGACATGGGTGTCCCTTCTTTCATCTTCAAGTCAACAAGCTTCTTAAGCCAGTATACTTGTGAAGTTGCACTCTGCTTCTCATAAAGATCACTCAGCTTTAACCATGCTTGATAAGCCGACATCTCGTCTGCTACATTGAAGTAAACGCTTTCTGCCAAAGTCAGCATAATGGTAGAAAGTGCCAATTCATCCATTTCGCTCCATTCATCTTCGTCCATATCTTCTGGTTTTATCCCCTTGAGCTTTATAGGTTTTATTTGCTTCTTTTGTACCAACACATGCCAAATCTGCTTCTTCCACAATGGGAAATTGGTTCCATCCAGCTTCTTGATATTGTAAAGAGCAGTGTCCTGTGATCCATCCATAGCTACGCTTCATAGTAGTTTACTTTCCTGGGAAAAATTCGGCAGAGTTTCCCCTGTAAACTGACCTCTGAACCAATATCAACCTGTCAAATGAACCAAGAAAGCTTCAGATTCTGTAGAAATTTTGGCAGAGTCTCCTTTGTAAAATGGCTCTAGTGTACTAAAAAACAGACCAAAAGCAGCTCAAAAAACACTATCTCTCTGACACTGTAAGCTGCGGGTAAACCTGTCCTGCACCTGTACTGTCTCTCACTGTCTTATAAGCATAGACTGCGACAATGCCTCAACGGCAGTAAAGCAAAGATGCAATCCCAACTGTCTAACTCACAGTCAATACATCCTAACTGCCTATTTAAGGGTGCTCGAGGGATCGCTCCAAGACCTGTATCACCGAAAGGATCTCAACATTCGAGAATCCCCCAGCTCAATAAAACCTCACTCGACCCTCAACAAAGGTTGCAGTAAATCTGACAGTACATAGACTTCCCACAAAGTCATACATCCACAAATTTCCCACTGTATGTTGTAACCGCTGCGGCGGTTGTTTGCTGCGTGACTCACAGCCAGCAAACCCTTAACAGACATACATCATCTCTAACAATACATCCCATGTGGAAGTACCTGCAATGTCAGGATGAAATCTGGAATATCAAGCAGCAAACACAAGCTACCTGATGAACTAGTGGATGTCGCCTACAGTCTGTGTGTAGATGCGTCCGTGTCGTTAGTGACACGCCTCCAAGAACTGTGAGCCGTCCTTCGATGTGTAGACAGCCACAAATCAACACTCTGGGAGTGTCGATATCCTCAGCACCTGCAGTCATAGGCCGAAAACCCAAAATTTGCAGAGTCGGATATGTACCCGTCGAGAACACGTAGTCGAAAATGGCCTGTGCAGACCTTTGTCGAAGCCGAACGGTGGCCGAGATGACCTCAGAATGAAATTCTGACAACACCAGCCCTTCGGGCTATCCCACGAGATTTGGAGTCGTGTCTTCGCCTGCCGAATTTCACTCCAATCTGAGTTGGTGACTCTAGCCTCCTGTAGTGCTGCCCCGAGCCTCGATTTGAGCTCTGATACCAGTTGAAGGAGTACGAGCGGAAGTGCGACGCGAGAGAGAGAGTGCGAGAAGAAGAGCACGACGATATGGTGAACTCGCTCTACTGTAATGTGTAGAGCATAGTGAGTTCTTATTAGGTTTTTACAAAAGAATATGTGTACATACCTGGCGGCCCGCCCACTTACCTGGGCAACCACATTGGGCTTTATACCCCAACATGCTCCAAAAACAAAATTATATTCTTGAGGAAAGAGACACGGCATCAATTGCCCAATCTCAGAAAAAGAAGAAAACACGAAGAAAGAGATCGCAAAAAGCAGCGAAGTCAGACCCCAGTTCAAAGACCAACATAGGGACTGGTGACGACCCCGTATATATGAACGACGCTGAAGAAGATTCTGATTCAGGTGAAACCATGGAGACCAAAATGACCACTAACATAGAAACCAACAAGGAAGATCTTCATGAGCCACAATGGCCGGGATCCAAAAAGAAGATAGGAACTTACCCAAACCCTACAGAGGAGATTGAGCGAGTCAAGCATTTAAGGAGTTTGGTAGAAGATACCCAAAGGGATCTAGAACCAGCACCTAGGAAGATCCAGATTACAGACACCGTGTTCCCTACGCAACAACAACCTCACCAAGTCCATAGATCCTTGGACATACCTAGTGTCATCCAAGAGGAAAGTGGGCGTACTCACTTCTTGATGGAAAGAATGTTTACAGAGGGACTACCTGATCCTATCGAAGAAATGGAGATCCCATCTTCCCCACGTCAAGGGACTCAAGGCCAAAAGGTGCCGTTAAACATTGCCAAATTGATGGATTTCATGTCTTCAGAAGTTAGAACCACCATCATGTCCAAACTATATAAAGACCCCGAGCTAGTCTCAACTCTTCAAGCCTTCTTCAATGGAGAACTGAAGTTTGGGCTACCACAATTTGCACAGATGGATGGAGCTGGGGAGATGCCAATAGAGGAGGAACACTTAGATCCACAACCCAACTTAGATGAGAACCTTGTTATAGAAATACATGTTAACAAGTTGGGGCAATACTTTGAGGGTGATGAATCCAATGCGACTATACCAATCACTACTAAGGGATTAACTGTGAAGGGAATCCTTGATGGTGGCGCTGGGGTTAGCATTGTGACTAAAAATTGCTGGGAAACTATGGGAAGACCTCACCTTGCGACCACAACCATAGTAGTGAAGATGGCCAATGGGTTTATTGTTAAACCTATTGGGATGCTAGAAGATCTCAAGATCAAAGTCTTTGGACATAAAATAAGGATTACCTTTATTGTTATGGATTTCTCCAACCACACTATGGCATCGGAGATGATCTTAGGACGTCCTTTCATGAGGGAAGCAAAAATGGTGCATGACTGGTCTAAAAACCATGTCTACTTGCAGTTCCAAGATTCTGTCATTCGAGTGGATCTTGTGATGGGTCGAGCACATCCTCTAGGAAGCAGGTTTATAATTGATCATAGATCTGACACCACAGTTCACTCAGCCCCATTGCAGTATTGTTACACGTGTAAAGCGGACACTGATGTTGGGAAAGATTTTCCTTATATGGATGTACTACCTAGGATGACTGAGTCGGACAATGTGGATTGGGTCCACCTAGCAGCAACCATAGACACTTGGGGAAATAGGGGGACGACCTGGGTAACACCTGAGGGGGATGAAATACCACCACTTGTACCCTTAAACATGCTAGAAGCAATGCATATAGCTTCTGATGATCTACAAGATGAAAGTTTGACTGGCATTGAAACCAGTAGCGCCTCACAAGACTATAGCCCCCACAATTTGGGGTCAGAATCATCAATTGACTTTGACTCTGAGGATGAAGAATCTGAGTTAAATCTTAGTGCAAATGTGGGGACAAACCATTCAGGGCCCAGTGGTAACCTAGATGATAATCTATCCAAGGGAGTAGAAGACACAAGTAGTGATTCATCTAGTGAGTTTTCACTAGAAATCGACCGTAATCGAGAATTAAACAAGAAGAGTAAGAGATATAAGAGGCGAGGACGATATCGAGCAAATGTGCGTGCTAGAATAAATGAAAAGAAATCTACCGCAGAATGGCTTAATTATATAGGGGCATGTGATGCTCATCGAAAGTTGGTAGATAACTGGGGTGAATACCTTCAAAGCATTATGTGGTGTAGTCCACAACCCATTGACATCGCACAACTAGAGGCTACAGATAAGCCAAAGTTGAGCCGTACCGTAAGGAGACGACAAAATCAAGATTTAGCTCAACAACAAAAGGAATCAGAAGTTAAATCACAGTCCACAGAACAACAGGACCCCACAGACTTACACCCTGCACCTGAACATTTCAAATCCTAAACCACAGAGGAACGTAAGGTTGTGTATACAAAGGCTCAAAGAAAACCTATCGATGGGAGCAATGGAATCTATGATGGTCCAGCGATAGTTAAGGAAATAGAGTTAGCAGACCCAAGAGAAGAGTCTAAAACTGTTTTCATTGCCCAAGATCTGACCGAGACTGAGGAGTGTGTACTTAAAGAACTTCTCAAGGAATTCAGGGATATATTTGCGTGGACTTATCATGATATGAAAGGTGTTCCACCTTCCGTGGTGCAACACACAATCCCCATGAATAACATGGCTAAACCAGTTCAGCAACGACCCTACACAATGAATCCTAAATATGCAAAGATCGTTCAAGAAGAGATTGAAAAGCTTGTGGAATGCGGATTCATATACCCTATTGAGCACTCAGAATGGGTGTCTTCAATAGTGATTGTGCCAAAAAAGAATGGGAAACTCAGAGTGTGCGTGGATCTCAAGAAGGTCAATGCCGCCACTAGGAGGGACCATTACCCCTTGCCATATTCAGAACATGTGCTTGAAAGAGTTGTAGGGAAGGAAGCTTATAGCTTTTTGGATCGGTACTCTAGCTACAATCAAATCACAATTGCGCTGGAGGACCAAGGTAAAACAGCCTTTATAACCGAATTTGGAGTGTTCGCATTTCGTGTTATGGCTTTTGGCTTAACAAATGCCCCGGCTACCTTTCAAAGATTAATAAACACTACTTTTAGATAATATTTGAGGGAGTTTTGTGAAGCTTTCTTAGATGACCTTTGTGTTTATTCCTCTTGGAAAGAACATCTATCATGCTAACGAAAAGTGTAGATTGTATTGCATCTCCTTAAACCCTTTCAAATGCCAATTTTGGGTTAAACATGGAGTCATTTTAGGGCATATAGTGTCCAAAAATGGGATTTCCACAGATGAGAGCAAAATTAAAGCCATTGCTGAATTGCCACCACCTACAAACTATAAAGGAGTTCAAAGGTTCATGGGCCATGTTGGTTATTACCGACGGTTTATTTTAAAATTTGCCGAGATAGCTCGTCCTTTGTACAATCTTCTTATTGAGTTCCAATGGACTACGGAGTGTGACCATGCTTATGAGTCATTGAAAAAGACCTTGACTAGCGCTCCTATTCTACGAGTGCCCGATTGGAATGTGATTTTTCATGTGCATATTGATGCATCGAACTTTGCTATTGGATGTGTTCTAGCTCAACCAGGAGAACATAAACTGGACTACCCCATTAGCTTTGCAAGTCGTCAGTTGAATGATGCCGAAAGAAACTACACCACTATAGAGCGAGAAGGTTTAGGTATGATTTATGGAGTGAAGAAATTTCGCTACTACCTTCTGGCCAACAAGTTTGTGTTCTATGTTGATCATCAAGCCTTGTTGTATATAGTAAATAAACCTTGTTCCACGGGAAGAATTACAAGATGGTTGTCAATTCTCCTTGAGTTTGATTTTACCATTGTGGTGAGACCTGGTAAAAGACATGTCATGGCTGATCATTTGTCTCGCATATCCAATGGGGAAGCCCCTACTGGAGTCGATGATGAATTGCCTGATGCTTCTCTATTCCTAGTTGAAACCATACCTGAATGGAGTGAGAAGATTGTGAACTTTCTAGTTAATGGTTTTCCACCCAAAGAGCTTCGTAAGGACATAGCTCGAAAACTGTTAAAAGAATGTGAACCTTACTCTCTCATTGCAGGAACTCTCTACAGGCTAGGGAAGGATGATATTCTTAGACGTTGTGCTAGTGAGGATGAGTATTTATACATACTACAAGAAGCCCACATGGGTATAGCCGGAGGACATTTCTCAGGGGAATTAATAGCTAGAAAGGTGTTGCAATTAGGCTATTGGTGGCCAACCTTATTTAAGGACGCATGACTTTTTGCAAAAGGATGTGATGAATGCCAACGTTACAAGATCACACAACAAAAGGATAGGATGCCCTTACATCCTGTTAAAGTGACTCAACCATTTGAAAAATGGGGTTTAGACTTTGTAGGCCCAATTAGTCCTGCAGCTCGTAGCACTCAATCTCAATATATTATCATTGCCATTGACTATGTGACAAAGTGGGCGGAAGCCAGGGCGACACGTAAGGCCGATGCAAGGTCAACTGCCAAGTTTCTCTTTGAGAACATTGTTACAAGATTTGGTTGTCCCTTTGAGATTGTGAGTGACAATGGTACTCATTTTATAAATGGAGTAATAAAAGAACTCACTACCAACTTTATGATAGCTCACCATAAATCCACACTTTATTATCCACAAGCAAATGGCCAAGCTGAGAGCACCAATAAGACCTTAATCTCTATCTTAACCAAAACGGTGGAAGCTCATCGCACAGATTGGGATTTAAAGCTTACATCAGCTCTATGGGCTTATCATATTGCGTATAAAGTTGCCATTAACTGCACACCATTCAAGATGGTGTATGGCCAAGAAGCGGTTATGCCATGGGAGTTTGTCATTCTAGTCTTCGAGTAGCTTCTCAAGAAGGTTGGGATGGTAACCCCTTAGTTGAGCGATTATATATCCTTGAAAGGCTAGATGAAGAGAGGCAACTAGCTGTGCAAAATGCACTTGTGGAGAAAGATAGGAGGAATAAATGGTTTGACCGTCATCTAAAGAACAAAGATATCAATGTTGGTGATAAAGTCCTTATGTATGGAGTGCGTAACGAAAAGAAAAAGTTGAAATATGCGGGAAAAGGACCATATAGAGTATGTGAGATCACCCCACAAGGAACCATTTGTGTGGAGACTCTTGATGGAGTTGAAACCATTGGATTCCTCAATGGGAACAAATTTAAAAGATACTATGATCCTTTAAGCCAAGAGGAGTTGCGTGCCATCCATACAAAAAAGGCAGCCAAGGCACAAATAGAATTGAAGAAGATACAAGCTCAAGCTGAGGCTAAGGAGCGACAACAACGTATAAGACGAAAACGAGAGGCTAACCTTGGAGTCACACATGCATTCCACGTTGAAATCGACGAGGATTGGTTGGACTCTGACACACCTCTACGATACCCTATTGAGCTAAATAGCACCTATGGAAAAGTGCTATATAACGCCTTATTGGACACGGGTGCTAAATATAATCTACTATCATATGGGGTGTGGTGTCAGTTAGGGAAGCCACCTCTATCTGAGAGTATTATCCAAGTCAAGGGTGTCAACAAGAAAAAAACTACGGTTTTTGGAATCTGGCACACTTTTGTCAGTTATGACAACGGGGTTGTAGCTCAAGACTTTTTGGTCATGCCTACTGGAACTATGGAGGGCAATATAAACCTAGGATGCACGTGGATGATAGCCACCAAATGCACTATTGATTGGAGGATTGGGGGTGTCACAATGCAAAAACCAACTCTTATCCCTACCACTCAAGCCATAGTCCCTGAGATATTGCCTAAGGAAGTAAAACCCAAGACATTGCATGTTCAGGAGGTTGAACCATACGTCCCCATAGCCCAACTCTCTAGATCTTCAACTGATGTAGTTGAAAGAAAGCTTGAGACACACAAGAACCATCCTAATATAACAAAGAAAACATACAAGTGGGTCCCTAAAGCTTCTTTAGTGACCATGGTTGATGCTAAAAAACGGAAGCCTCGTAAGAAACGTCCCCCTCACTCCAAGAAATGCAAAGAAATATTGCGTTGGATTCCTAAACGACTATTGGAAGCCCAAGGATACTATGAAGGAAATGATCAAATCTGGGTGCCCAAACGTAAATTGTACTCTTACCTGTCACCGGGCCCATGTGAGCTCAATCCTGTGGCTCCAAAACAAATTGAAGATCGTGGAAAGAAAAAAATCACAGAATGCGACACACCTGCTCCAGAGCTAGTTTGGGTACCAAAGAAAGAACGATTTGTTCCACCTAGCTCAAGAATAGGGAAAGCAAATGAAGCTTCTTGCTCTTCATGTAGTTCCTATACGGAAATAGAAGCTTCGATACAATCTCCACCTACCATTGTACATATCCATACAAGCAAGAAAGAGTTTACACCTCCCGTTGTAAGTTCACCACCTACAACGATGTTGCAAATAAAATCATGGGAGAGTACCTTACCACCCTTGCAACTAGATGAAACGCATAGAGCGGTCAAAAACTATTGGTTAAAGCCTTCACCTATAACAACTTGGAACAACTGGTTTCAAAGGGTGACGACATCATTTCAAACGCTATGATCTACCCAAGGAAGGGGGGAGTGTTTGTTGACATCCATCATTCACTTGCTTCCCTCTCAAGCTTTCTCCCTGACCTCTTAATCTCCAATCTTAGGGAATGTATATATAAAGCCTTATACTCACAAAAACAAGATAAAAAAGTAAAAGAGCAAGAGCGACTAGCAACGAGAGAGCACCCTATCAGATCCTACACATAAGTCTAAATTCACCATGTCACATCAAGCAACACACAAAAACAACTCATGTTTTAAAGACCTAACCAAATCTATTTGTATTCTCAGAGATGGCTAGTTCACTAGAGGCATGCGCTTCTATTTTTGATGAAAGGTACCCTTTTTCTTTTTCTCAAGTGTTTCACATCTGCTACCCTGTACTTTCTTGCGAATGGGATTTGGTAGAGAGACTTGCACGTGAGTGAAATTTTGAGGAGTTAGAATGGCTGATACGTCTATGGATAACTAGTGATCCCTACCCAGTAGCGAATGTTTCTCCGGTGGCACATGCTTATTCTTTTGCACAGGATGAGTATCCACGCATCGCGAGGTTCTTGATTAACACGCTTGCGCAAGAGGATGATGAAGAAGAAATAATAGAGACCGAGGAAGACTATGGCCTCACGGAAAATGGTTTCGTTTATCTAGATGATGAGGATAGAGGCCTAGCCTTAGGGTGGCCACCCGGTTTATATAATATCCTCTTTCCTTGATTCTAAAAGGGATGACAGATAGGTAGGTTAGGGGTCTGGATTGTGTTTTGAGTTTTTTTTCTAAGAGTTTAATTTTTTCACACTGACATGCCTCCTAGAGGTATAGTGCTTGTTTTTTGGATGTGTTAGGTAGGACTTATATGGATCTCCATCCACATGGCTGAGGACATCTGCTTCGACGAAATGAGCAACTCCATACCTCCAGGTGTACTACTTTCCATGATTCATGTTGGTGGATATGTATAATTGCTAATAATGATTTTTCATGGTTTATTTGAGTGCAATAGTTATGTTTGTTATCTGCCATTATAGATGTATAAATTTGTCTTTGCTTAAGTTGATGGAACTAGAGTTTAATCTTATGGATGAGCCTTGAGATTAGGAGACCATGACTTTAGGTTAACTCATTTACTTGACCACTAGGCCTAGCTGATAAAATTATCTGACTATTTGAGACCTTACGAATGTTTAAGGCATAGAGAAGCTTGCTCACTTAAACAACAAAAACACTAGTGAGAATACAAAGGAAATGGAAGCAAAAAACATAAGTGCCACAAATGAAAAATCTAATGCTGGAAGAGAAATCTTGGCTTGATTTGGTACTTCACTCACATGTATTGTCTATGGTACTAGAGCCCTAGAGGTTCCCAGTGTGGGCGCTTTTCCTTGAGAAGCAAAAAGCTCCGGACATACAAAATAAGCACACACGTCAAATGATTGTGAACCAAAGTAAAAAAGAGAAAAAGAAAAAAATGAATGACATTTAAAAGACTTCCATCGAGCTTATAGTTAACATTTCAAGCTTTTGTTTGCAGTTTTGAGAGCTAGTTGGCTAATCAAAGCTGAAAAGCACAATTAGGGAATCTTGCATTTAGATAATCTTCTTAGCTTAGCTAGTACTAGAGTAGTTGTTTTAACCTTAGTCATAGCTAACTAATTGATAGACTCACCCATAAGCCCAAAACTCTTGATTAATTAATTTACTCAAAGTGCGATTTATTTGTCCTTAATGGCAGCCTAACATTTCATAAATCTTGCATTTACTCATTTCCACATGTACTTTACATTCCCCTCATGATTTATGGAAATATAATTCCGCTTGCTGAAACAGTGACTTTGCCTTCCAGATTCAAATCCAGATGCTCTACAACATGGACATAACAAGCTTCAACTCAATAGCTTCCGAGGACGAAATCTACATCAGGAAGGGGGGCATGTTAACCCTCACGGCTCACGGACACCCTATTACCTACGATGGACGTTGTAACCTACGGCGGACATTGTATTATTTATTTGGTAGAGACAGGTACCGGGCTTGTCGGTCCAATAGGAAAAGGGTAAGAGTGATCGCCGATGAGAGGCGCACTCTAACTGGAACATTCAAGGGATTAGTTGGCTAAGCATGGGCGCCCAAGTGTGAATGGGGCGAGCTCATATAAAAGTCAACTAAACCTAAAATTCACTTATTCTCTCATTTGTGCAATAGAAGAGTGCTCTTGCTCCATCTCCATCTCCATCTTCTTCTTCTTCACCTCCTTGTGTGTGTGTGTGTGTGTGTGTGTGAGAGAGAGAGAGAGAGAGAGAGAGAGAGAGAGAGAGAGAGAGAGAGAGAGAGTGCGAGAGAGCATTACGAAGGCACGGCGGCGGCGAAGCGGTTGAGCGCGGCGAAGTGGCGGCTCCTTCTTCTTCGCGGCGAGGAATCCTCCACGAAGCAAGCGTAGAGCGGTGAGTGACACACCATCGCCTTATTTGAGCTTACTAGTTTAGGCTTGTTGTGTGCTTGGAGCCATTTGTGGCTCGCACACGGTGTATCGGCAAGTTCCTTGCATTGACACGTGCGACATATGCGCACACGTCATTTTGTGCAAATTTTTTGTCAGTGCCATTTTCTACATAACAGGTGCCTTATAGTCTTCTATGGTTTTTGCTATATAGCACAGGTTGTTCCCGCTCCATTTCTCCTATTTTCGGGCAGTTTTCACATTAGGTGCAGCATTTACCATGGTTGACAACAACAACACAGATGTGTTCAAGATGTTTGCTGTTGAGGACAGGTTGGATGGGGACAACTACCCTATGTGGGCTTATATGATGCAACATGTTCTTGTGTCAAAGGGTGTCTGAAACATTGTGCAGGGCATTGATGTACGTCCTGGTTCTGAGGATGTAGGCGATGTTGAGGATGTTGCAGGTCTTGCTGCAAGGATTGCCGCTGTTAGAGTTGTTTTGCCTACGACAGAACAAGCTCGTTGGGATGTTAAGGATGCGCAGGCTCATGCCTTGATTGCGTTGTCTATGAAGCGCACCATTGTTCCTCACATCCGTTCAGCAAAATCAGCAAAACAGGCTTGGGATATTTTAGCAGGTCTTTATGCAAGCCACAATGAGGCTAAAATTGCTTTGCTGCGTAAAGAGCTGGAATCGAAGATCATGCATGAGGAAGATAATATGGACACTTTCCTTGCTAGTGTCAAGGATATCAATGAGCAGCTTATTTCTGTAGGTGAAGTCATTTCAGACAGTTCCCTTGTGCAGACTGTTCTTGATGCCTTACCAGATTCCTACCAGACTTTTGCTAGTACTTGGAGACTGATGACGCAAGGAAATCCTGAAGTTGTCAAGTTTGATGCATTATGCACATTGCTGTTGCAAGAGTCACTTTCTAGAAAAAACAGGACTAGGCAGCGTGCAGTTGAACAGGCTTTTATTGCTTCTCAAAGAAAGGGTGGTAACAGTAATGTAGCCACTTCTTATGGTTCTTCTGCGACGAGTGGCAAAAATTATGTTCCTAATGCTTCTGCTGGCCATACTTCGTCTGGAAATTCTGGTGATAAGGGCAAAAAGAAGATGCGTTGCCATTATTGTAAAGCCAATGATCACTTGATCAAGTCGTGTCCTAAGTTGAAGGCCAAAGAGGCTAAGAAGAAAGAGGGTGGTTCCACTGCAAATGCTGGTTCCACTACAAATGCAGCCATTGTTGAGTCTTCTGTGAAAGGAGACTGTAATGCTGATATTGATGCAGAATGGGCTTTTAGCTCAGAGTGCACTTACAATCCTGCTGTCCATGATGCATGCTTGTCAGTTGCTGTAGATTCACATGTGTGGTATTTTGACAGTGGTGCTACAAAGCACATTACCTCACATCGTGAATTGTTTACCTCTCTCGAGTCTGTCCCTCATGGGAATTCAGTCACTTGTGCCAACAATGCCTCTTGTCCAGTTCAGAGAGTTGGAAAGATTGTGCTCACTGCTGCTAATGGCAGTTCCTTCACACTTGTTGATGCACTTTATGTACCTGGGATCAAGAACAATCTCTTGTCTGTATCCGCACTTGCTAGACTTGGACTTGTAGTCAAATTTGTGGATGACAGATGTACAGTTCATGATCTCAGTTTTGGTGATGAAATTGTTGCATCTGGGCTTTTGTGCCGTGGGTTGTATAAGCTCACTTTGTATGACAAGTGTGGACAAAATTTTGCAAATGCTGTTGCAGATTCAAGGGCTATTTCAGATGCAAAACTTTGGCATGCACGTTTTGGTCATCTGAATTTTGCCAGTTTGCCGCGTTTGCAAAAATCTGATATGGTTGCTTCTTTGCCACCTCTTGAAGCACTTGTCAAACATGTTTGTGAAGGCTGTATTTTGGGTAAGATGCAGCGTTCTAAATTTCCAAAGGATTGTTCAGTGCATTCATTAACTACGTTCTTAGTGTCAAAAATAAAAAAATGATAAAGCTTACTCACCGCGGGATTGAATGTATCTCGTTGATGCACTTCCTTGCATCAATGATGTTGGGCATCGTGCGTAGAGCCACATGCCTTCAAGATGCATGCATAGGTGATTGCATCTGGAGAGAGGCCCTCACTTCACATTTGTTGAAAGAGAATTAGAGCTTTTTGGCCAAGTGACTAGTAATCTCGTCATTAATTCTCTCACCCATGTCAATGTCTTTCATAAGACTACACACCTTCAATGTGCAAGCTAAGTGATTGCATTGGGACAATTGGAAAGAGGCCTTCGCTATCCCATGAGAACAACAAAGTACTTCCTTGAAACAGTCACGCTGGGCTTATTTGTAATAGTGATGACAGTTCGAACATGAGAACTTCTCATGCTTTTGTGAGTGCTTGATGTGTTTCACGAGTATAGTGATGACAATTCGGACATGAGAACTTCTCATGCTTTTGTAAGTGCTTGATGTGTTTCACGAGTATTTCTTCTTCTCTAGATTTGTTAGTGGATTTGTTGCCTATCTGTGGACATTGTAAGGGCACCACATTTGCCATACATATAAAGAAAATCCTTGCTAAGAACAACCTGTTCTGAATAGCTTGTGTCTGACTAGCACTCTTGTCATAAATTCTCTCACCCATGTCAGCATATTACGAAGTCTTTCAAGATGCAAGCATAGGTGCTTGCTTCCATAGATGATTGCATTGGAGAAAGGCCTTCTGCTTGCATGTGCTTAGAACAGCCTTGACGAACTTCCTTGCCAACATCTTGCGCCGATTCGAAGTGATTACCCTCCTTGTGTTTTTATGTGAAGGTACCAAGAAACAACCTTTGACTAACAATAGAATTGTGAATTTTTGTGCCCATATCAGCATCTTGCTTAGAGCCACATTCCTTCAAGATGCATGCGTAGGTGATTACATATGTAGAGAGGCCCTCACTTTGCCTGTGCTGAAAACAAACTAGAGCTTTCTGGCCCTACCAACGTGGGACAAATATTGCAATTAGTGCACTCCAAGAGTCCACACTCCAGACAGGAATCTCCTTGAGCACTTGCGTAGAGCCACATGCCTTTAAGATGTAAGCGTAGCATTCAAGACAAAAGTATAGGTGATTGAAATTTGAGAGATACACTTACTTTTGCATCCGTTGAAAATAGCCTAGAGATTTCTGGCGCTGCTCTTGTTGCGCACATCCCACAATTAGTGCATTCCAAGAGGTTACATTTCGGACAGGAATCTCCTCAAGGACTTTTTGTGCTTTCTCAAGCGCACCATATTAAGCATACATATCGACTAAGAAATGCCAATGTAAGGACATGGGTCCTATGGGCAAGGCCATCGGCAGGATCGGATAGTGTGTACGTTAGGGGGAGGCTATAAGATAGCACGGTTGGGTGGAGACTAGCGCGCACATTACCACCGCCCTTTCACTGGTATCAGAGCTATTTTTGGGAGGAGGCTGCGTACGACGCCCTGCTTCTCTCCCACGTTCCGCAGACAACGACGTCTTCGCTATGTAGAAAAAAGAAGACAAGCACAGTTTTCTGTGCGAGCAATGCGTGGACAGACAATGACAGCCCCATCTTCGCCCTCCATAGCGGGCGACCAAGGCAGACTCGACCGACAACTCGACGGCACCGAGGCTCCGAAGGCTTCCGTTGGTGCCGTTGGCTGCGCGCGTAGGAAGGCCCGCTTAACCCTTGCATGAAGGAGGGTTGAACCCACCCCATGAGGTAAGAGGCCAACACTTTACCATCAAGCTATTGGCCCTTGTTGTGTAAGGAAAGATGGTCTACTTGTGTTGAAAGGAAAACTAGAAGGAAAGGGAAAGCTTCAAACTTCAAGGAAGTAGCTTTACCCTTCCTTTTCACTTCTTGGAGGAAGGCAAGTTTTCCTCCAAAACTTCTTTTTTCCTCAAGGAGGTAGCTCACGCGTTGTATGCTAAGCAAAGCAAGTGCGATTTCTTTAAAATAGAGATACATTACCTCGGTCATGTGATCTCTTATTCTGACATCAAGATGGACACTGACAAGGTCGTTGCCATTCTTCGATGGCCACATCCCAACATGGTTGAGGAGCTTCAAATATTTTTAGGCATGGCTGGATTTTATCGACATTATATACGTGACTATGCCAAAAGCACTGTTCCTATGACGAATCAACTTAAAGCAAAAGGTAAGATCTTTTCTTGGGAAGAAGCCCAAAAATGCAGTTTCGAACAGCTCAAGGTAGCTATAGCCACTGCTCCCATCCTAGCAATCATCGACCCACTTAAGCCGTTTGTGGTAGAGACTAATGCTAGTGACAAAGCCATTGGTGCGGTACTTCTCCAGGAGGGAAGACCTATAGCCTTTGAAAGTAAAAATTTAGATAGATCTCAACAGAATTATTCTGTCTATGAGAGAGAGAGAGAGCTCTATGCCATAATTTACGCTTTACGAAAGTGACGACACTATTTATATGGTGTTGAGTTTGAAGTAGTTTTTGACCATGAGAGTATCAAATGGTTTACTACTCAAATAGACTTGAAGGGTCGTAAAGCTAGATGGGCAGAAATCCTTCAAGATTATGATTGTAAGCTACGATATCGCAAGGGGCGATATAATGTAGTAGCGGATGCACTAAGTCGGATGCCTCAGATTAATTCGCTTGCTTTCATGGAACTAAAGAGTGGATTTTTGGAGTCATTACGTGGTAAGTGTGCACAAAATCAATCATATGCTAAAGTATGGAGTGCAATTTTAAAAAGGGATCTCTCACACTCACATGTCTCTGAACAACAAGATCAACATGTCTCTGCACACGCAGATAGAAACTTCAACACACAGAGCTTCACCCCTACTCAGGAAGAGCTTAAGCGATGGAAGAATTTTTCCATTGAAGATGGCTACTTACTCCACAAAGGTAGAGTATGTGTGCCAAAGGACTCAGACACTAGGCACCAAATCTTATTTGAGTGTCACGATAGGTTAAGTGCTGGTCATCCAGGTATCCGTAAGATGTATGCCTTAGTTCGACAGAAATTTTATTGGCTGGGCTTACATCATGATGTTCAAGAGTACGTATGGGATAATATCTCTATGGGTTTTGTAGTAGGACTACCTACTACAAATCGTGGCCATGATGCCATTTGGGTAATTGTAGACTGTCTCACAAAGATGGGTCGATTCATTCCCACTAAGACTATGGTTAAGACACCAAAATTAGCACGGATATTTGTAGAGCATATATATAAACTCTACGGTCTTCTAGCTAGTATCATTAATGACAGGATTGAAAGTTCGATAATCACTTCTGGAGAGCTGTGTTCCAAAAGTTGGAAACTAAACTTAATCTAAGTACGGCTGATCATCCAGAAATGGATGGTCAAACCGAAAGAGTTAATCAAGTGCTAGAGGATATGCTACGAGCATACGTTAGCAGGAAACAATCAATTGGAAAGACTACTTATCTATATTGGAATTTGCTTATAAGAGTTCAAAGCATGTGACTACGGGGATTAGTCCATTTATGCTTTTGTATGGATTTCAACATAGATCACCCGTTATGGTGGGGTTGGCTAAGGAGAAGATACAACAAGCGAAGGATTTTCTCCAAGACCATTTTGACATGCTTCGAGTTGCTCGATAGAATGTTAAGCAAGCTCAAGATTGATATAAGAAGTACGCAGATGAGCATCAACGTCTTGCTACTTTCGAAGAAGTTTCCTCAAAGTTCCAGAGCATTCAGAAAGTCTGAAGACGAGAAAAGTGGCTAAACTTTCACCACGCTATTGTGGACCGTTTACCATTCTCAAATGTATAGGTCAAGTGGCCTATAAGTTAGCTCTTCCAGAGCACTCACAAGTTCATCCTGTTTTTCATGTTAGCCGTTTACGAAAACAGCTAGGTCAGAATGATAATGTCATTGACACAGGTGTGTTGGTTGACCTTATCGCACCGCCAAGCATTCCTCATGAGCCCGAAAAGATTTTGGATTCTCATGAGCTTCGCACCAGACATCAACAGGTGTTGGTAAAATGGCTAGATTGACCTGAAGAAGGTTCTACATGGGATAATGTCTCCGCACTTAAGAAACGTTTTCCTACGTTCATTTTCGAGGACGAAAATGATTCTCCAAGGGGGGGGTAATGTAAGGACATGGGTCCTATGGGCAAGGCCACCGGCACGGCCGGACAGTGTGTACGATAGGGGGAGGCTATAAGATAGCACGATTGGGTGGAGACTAGCACACGTATTACCACCACCCTTTTAGCCAAGCACGACATCTTTTTTCTTGGGTAGAGCCACATGCCCTCAAGATGCATGCATAAGTGATTGCATCTAAATAGAGGCCCTCGCTTTGCATCTGCTGACATTCCGAACAGAACACCTGACAGGGAGCATGATAGATTTGAAAGTCGTCAACACTTGTGATCGACGTGTGATTAAAAAATCCTGCGACATGTGATGCTTGTGTAGGTTATTGCATGTATGTTTGCGAAGGTGATTGCATCTGGAGGGACATTCCAGACAGGAAGGTCCGCAAACACTTTTTGTGCTTTCTCAAGCGCACCACATTTAGCATACATATCGGCCAAGACAGTGCCAAGCATGACATCTTTTTTCTTGCATAGAGCCGCATGCCTTTAAGATGCATGCATAGGTAATTGCATCTAAATAGAGGCCCTCTCTTCGCATCTGCTGACATTGCGAGCATAACACCTGATAGGGAGCATGATAGATTTGAAAGTCGTCAATGGCTGTGATCAACATGTGATTAAAAAAGCTTGCGACATGTGATGCTTGTGTAGGTGATTGCATCTATGCCTGCGTAGGTGATTGCATATGGAGAGAGGCCCTCACTTCGCATCTGGATTTTGACTGCAACGATTAAAAAAATGCGACAGAGCCACATAGCACGACAGAGCCACATGTCGTCCAGATGCCTACATAGGTGATTGCAGTTGGAGAGAGGCCCTCACTTCGCATCTGGATATTGACTTCCAGGCAATATCAGCCCACAACTTCCTTGCCACATCCATGAGGGAAATATCTTGCAACCACATTTAGCATACAATATTGACCAAGACAATGCCAAGCACGACATATTTTTTCTTGCATAGAGCCGCATGCCTTCAAGATGCATGCATAGGTGATTGCATCTAAATGGAGGCCCTCACTTCGCATCTGCTGACATTGCCAACAGAACACCTGAGAGGGAGCATGATAGATTTGAAAGTCGTCAACACCTGTGATCGACGTGTGATTAAATAATCTTGCGACATGTGATGCTTGTGTAGGTGATTGTATCTATGCTTGCGTAGGTGATTGCATATGAAGGGACATTCCGGACAGGAAGCTCCTCAAGCACTTTTTGTGCTTTCTCAAGCGCACCAATTTAGCATACATATCGACCAAGACAATGCCGAGCACAACATATTTTTTCTTGCGTAGATCCGCATGCCTTCAAGATGCATGCATAGGTGATTGCATCTAAATAGAGGCCCTCGCTTCGCATCTGTTGACATTGCGAGCAGAACACTTGACAGGGAGCATGATAGATTTGAAAGTCGTCAATGCCTGTGATCGACATGTGCAAAGCCAAGCATTATGTTTTGTAAAAGGGAACCACAATATTGATCAAACCACCGCTAAGCATGACATCGTACCGCTAACAGCCCCCGACTAGCATCGTGGATTCTGATACCGTTGTGATAGGCATATTGGGTATATCTTGCAACCAACATGTTGCACCCCCGACTAGCAATCACATCGTGGATTCTGATACCCTTGCGATAGGGATATTGGGCATATGTGAGATTTCTGACCCTGCTCCTGTTGCATGTATCCATGCACTCCAAAAGACCTCCTCATGCACGTTTTGTGCTTCTTGTAATCAACACGTATTTGTTTTGAGTTATGATAGTGCCTCTTGAGGGCTTCATCTGCTCACGTTGCGAACAGAACACCTGACAGGGAGCATGATAGATTTGAAAGTCGTCAACACCTGTGATCGACATGTGATTAAAAAAGCTTGCGACATCTATGTCTGCTAGGTGATTGCATTTGGATAGAGGCCCTCACTTCGCATTTGGATTTTGACTACAATGAATAAAAAAGTGCGACAGAGCCACATGCCTTCCAGATGCCTACGTAGGTGATTGCAGTTGGAGACAGGCCCTCACTTCGCATCTGGAATTTCACTTCCAGGCTATATCAGCCCACAACTTTCTTGCCACAACCATGAGGTGTAATGGAAATGGCCTATGAACTTAGAGAATAGCGGAATTAAGAGAATTAGAGTGAGCAACTTTGAGAGCATAGATGTTACCATATACATGTGGTAGTGATGTGTGTGAACACACTAGGACCGCCGGGGCATTTTTTCCCTCTTTAGGAGGTTTTTTCCCCCGTGCATTGTATATACGCCCATTTCTCTAGGGCTATCTATCTTTCCATTGCACACTAAGAAACACACTCTCTATTGTGTGCCTTGAGATTCCTTCATCTTCTCCAAGCTGTGTGTGTTTCTTTGCAACCCTAATTGCAACAATTGGTATGAGAGCAAGTCATGTCCTCCCGGGCTTAGTCGCTAGCTGCTCCAGCACACGACTGCTCACTTTCTCCCATTTCAGTGAGCTTTGGCAAGCGTTTGCAGGTCGACAAATATTTTGGGAAAGCTCGAAGAGATCGGTCTGCTCAGAATTTTGATTTGGGCTCATTTCGGCCTCCGTTTCCACTACAGGTAGTACTGCACAGGCTATTTCGTCATTTTGTGCAGAATTTTTGTCAGTGCCGTTTTTTGCATAACAGGTGCCTTATAGTCTTCTAGGGTTTGTGCTGTATAGCACAGGTTGTTCCCGCTCCGTTTCTCCTATTTTCGGACAGTTTTCACATCAGGTGCAACATTTACCATGGCTGACAACAACAACACAGATGTGTTCAAGATGTTTGCTGCTGAGGACAGGTTGGATGGGGACAACTACCCTATGTGGGCTTATATGATGCAACATGTTCTTGTGTCAAAGGGTGTCTGGAACATTGTGCAGGGCATTGATGTACGTCCTGGTTCTGAGGATGTAGGCGATGTTGAGGATGTTGCAGGTCTCACTGCAAGGATTGTAGCTGTTAGAGTTGTTTTGCCTACGGCAGAACAAGCTCGTTGGGATGTTAAGGATGCACAGGCTCATGCATTGATTGCGTTGTCTGTGAAGCGCACCATTGTTCCTCACATCCGTTCAACAAAATCAGCAAAACAGACTTGGGATATTTTAGCAGGTCTTTATGCAAGCCGCAATGAGGCTAAAATTGCTTTGCTGCGTAAAGAGCTGGAGTCGAAGATTATTCATGAGGAAAATGATATGGACACTTTCCTTGATAGTGTCAAGGATATCAATGAGCACCTTATTTCTGTAGGTGAAGTCATTTCAGACAGTTCCCTTGTGCAGACTGTTCTTGATGCCTTACCAGATTCCTACCAGACTTTTGCTAGTTTTTGGAAACTTATGACCCAAGGAAATCCTGAAGTTGTCAAGTTTGATGCATTATGCACATTGCTGTTGCAAGAGTCACTTTCTAGAAAAAACAGGACTAGGCAGCGTGCAATTGAACAGGATTTTATTGCTTCTCAAAGAAAGGGTGGTAACAATAATGCAGCCACTTCTTATGGTTCTGCTGCGAGGAGTGGCAAAAACTCTGTTCCTAATGCTTCTGCTGGTAGTACTTCGTCTGGCAATTCTGGTGATAAGGGCAAAAAGAAGATGCGTTGCCGTTATTGTAAAGCCAATGATCACTTGATCAAGTCGTGTCCTAAGTTGAAGGCCAAAGAGGCTAAGAAGAAAGAGGGTGGTTCCACTGCAAATGCTGGTTCCACTACAAATGCAGCCATTGTTGAGTCTTCTGTGAAAGGAGACTGTAATGCTGATGTTGATGCAGAATGGGCTTTTAGCGCAGAGTGCACTTACAATCCTGCTGTCCATGATGCATGCTTGTCACTTGCTGCAGATTCACATGTGTGGTATTTTGACAGTGGTGCTACAAAGCACATTACCTCACATCGTGAATTGTTTACCTCTCTCGAGTCTGTCCCTCATGGGAATTCAGTCACTTGTGCCAACAACGCCTCTTGTCCAGTTCAGGGAGTTGGAAAGATTGTGCTCAGTGCTGCTAATGGCAGTTCCTTCACACTTGTTGATGCACTTTATGTACATGGGATCAAGAAGAATCTCTTGTCTGTATCCGCACTTACTAGACTTGGACTTGTAGTCAAATTTGTGGATGACAGATGTACAGTTCATGATCTCAGTTTTGGTGATGAAATTGTTGCATCTGGGCTTTTGTGCCGTGGGTTGTATAAGCTCACTTTGTATGATAAGTGTGGACAAAATTTTGCAAATGTTGTTGCAGATTCAAGGGCTATTTCAGATGCAAAACTTTGGCATGCACGTTTTGGTCATCTGAATTTTGCCAGTTTGCTGCGTTTGCAGAAATCTGATATGGTTGCTTCTTTGCCACCTCTTGAAGCACCTGTCAAACATGTTTGTGAAGGCTGTATTTTGGGTAAGATGCAGCGTTCTAAGTTTCCAAAGGATGGTTCAGTTCGGGCCACATGCAGGTTGCAGCTTGTGCATAGTGATGTTTGTAGGCCCATGCAAACTCCGTCCTTGGGCAATTACCTGTACTTCGTGACTTTCATTGATGATTACTCCAGGCATGCATGGGTATTTCCACTTAAAGCGAAGTCCGAAGTTTTTATGTTCTTCAAACAATTTCTGGCTATGGCTGAAAATGTCTCGAAATGTATTATGGGCACCCTCCGTTCTGATCGGGGGGGGGGGGGGAGTATATGTCTCATGAATTTAATGCATTTCTGGCTAGTCGTGGGATAAAACACCAATGTACAGTGCCTTATACACCTCAGCAAAATGGTGTTGCTGAGAGGAAAAAAAGGTCATTGACGGAAATGGCACGATGTATGGTCAAAAGTCAAGCTTTGCCGCATTCTTTTTGGCTTGAGGCCATTATGTGTGCCACTTATGTACTTAACAGGTGTCCTACGAAAGCTTTGTAGTCTATTACTCCATATGGAGCATGGCATGATAGAAAGCCTTCTATTGAGCACATGCGTGTTTTTGGCTGTTTGGAATATGCTTTGGTGCCACAAGTGCAACGCAAAAAATTGGATGATAAGGCTGTCAAATGTATTTTTGTTGGTTATAGTGCTGAAAGCAAAGGTTACAGGTTGTATCATCCGCAAACAAAACGTATTCTGGTTTCACGGGATGTAGTGTTTGTGGAAGATTCTGTTCAGCCCTTGCTGTCATGTACTAGAGACAGTAATGTAAGCTCACAGGACATTTATGACACTTTGTTGCCTCTTTTCAGTGGTGGAAATACAAATGTAAGTTCCAATGAGGCAAATGTACAGCCTATGGGGGTTTTTGAAAATGTTTTAGATCGGCTTATTACTGATGCAGATGTACATGATGTACTTGATGAGGAAAGGGCTGAAATGAGCAGGCTAGAGATGCCAAAATGGCTGGTGCACACATTGCGTGACAGTAAATGGATGCACCTTGTCTAGTCGTGCTCGTTCAGGCTCTCGCCATGCATCTTATGCATCAGATTGTTATGCTTTGGCTGTGTCTAGCTTACAATGAATGAGGAGCCTCTGACTTTTGGATGAAGCACAAAATTCAGAAAATTGGATGGCTGCCATGCAATCAGAATATGATGCACTTATAGAAAACGACACATGGACTTTATGTGATTTGCCTCCTGGCAAAAAGGCCATTAGTACGAAGTGGGTTTACAAGTTGAAACGCAAGCCGGATGGTGAGATCGATCGCCATAAGGCTCGACTTGTTGCAAAGGGTTATGCACAGCAAAAAGGCATAGATTATGAAGAGACTTTTGCTCCCACTTGTCGTATGACTACTGTGCGTTTTCTATGTGCATTGGCAGCTGATTTTGGTTGGGATGTACATCAATCAAACATTTTTACTGCTTTCTTGAATGGTGACATATTTGAGGAAGTATATGTAACGCAGCCTCGCGGCTTTGTCATAAAAGGACAAGAGGACAAAGTGTGCAGATGTAAGAAGGCTTTGTATGGGTTGAAGCAATCTCCTCGTGCTTGGTATGAGAAAGCTGATACTCATTTGGTTAAACGAGGCTTTCGTAACAGTCCAACAGAAAGCACATTGTATGTAAAGCGTGGGGGTGATGTACTTCTCATTGTGGTTCTTTATGTTGATGATTTGCTGATCACTGGACCAAATGAGAGACATATTGTTGAATTTAAGGCTGATTTGAATGCTACTTTCAAGATGAAAGATTTGGGGTTGTTGCATCATTACTTGGGTATACAGTTTAAGCAGTGTGATGGTGGTATTGCCTTGTGTCAAAAAAGTTACATAGAGACATTGCTATGTAAGTTTGGACTTGAGGATTGCAAACCTATTGCCACTCCCATGGAAACAGGTTTGAAGTTGAGTCTACATGATGTTGGCGATCCTGCTGATGTCACTCTTTACCAAACTACTGTTGGCTGCCTCATTTATGTATGCAACACGAGGCCAGATATTCAGTTTGCAGTCTCACAGGTCAGCAGATTTATGCATAGCCCAGGGTCTAAGCATTGGCAGGCTGTCAAGAGGATTTTTCGCTACCTTAGTGGCACTTTACAGCTTGGCTTATTTTATCCCAAGGGGGGATCATTGCCGCCAGACTTGCATGCTTTTTCGGCCTCAGATTGGGCTGGTTGTTTTGACACGCGAGTGTCCACAAGTGGTTTTTGTTTCATGCTTGGTAGTTCATGTATATCATGGTTGAGCAAGAAGCAACCTACTGTGGCCACTTCGAGTTGTGAGGCTGAGTACAAGGCAATCTTCACAGCTACGGTTGAGTGTGTATGGCTCAGACGCCTTATGGCTGATTTGGGTGTTGGACAGGACATTAACAACACTATCTACACTGACAGTTAGAGCGCATTGGCAGTTGTGAGGAACCCAGTTTTTCATGCTCGCACAAAGCACATTGAGGTGCATTACCACTATGTCAGGGAGAGGCTCTCAGCAGGAGAGATCAGCTTGACTTATGTGCCAACACAGGACAACCTTGCAGATCTTTTCACAAAGGCATTGTCTCCTGAGAAGCTTGAAGCTTTCCGCAAAGCTTTGGGATTACTCCCCTTTGTGGACTGATCCTGTCCTCAGGGCATGGCACTTCCCTTTACTCATGTGCCAGCTCTCGTTCACCGCATCACTCCAGGGGGGATTTGTTACCATATACATGTGGTAGTGATGTGTGTGAACACACTAGGACCGCCGGGGCACTTTTTCCCTCTTTAGGAGGTTTTTTCCCCCGTGCATTGTATATACACCCATCACTCTAGGGCTATCTATCTTTCCATTTCACACTAAGAAACACACTCTCTATTGTGTGCTTTGAGCTTCCTTTGTCTTCTCCAAGCTATGTGTGTTTCTCTGCAACCCTAATTCCAACAGGGTGAACTTAATTGGTAGTGGCAACTCAATCATAACACTTAATTAACTAGGCATGAGCAATACTTTTGCGAGAGAGAGAGAGAGAGAGAGAGAGAGAGAGAGAGAGAGAGAGAGAGAGTTTACAGAATATGACAACAGTTGAGGACCGGATTTATGTGGAGCCGGTCCCCCCTCCAAAAGGCATTTTTATTATAGATTCGCTCATTAAGAGAGACTTGGTACAATACAATCTTTGTGTTCCTTGAGACCTCTTTGACAATATGGAGTGGAAGCTTCATACACCAAGCTTTTGCATAATATCAACAATCAATCTTAGCTTGAAAACAATCAAGAACTTGTGAACATCATTAGTCTTTGTGTTCCCTAAATCATTTGAGTGCATGAGGATGTATACTTTTATGCATCAACTTGTGCCTAAAGCAACAATTAATCTACCTTGCAATACAATTAATCTACTTGCATTAAGTAACTAATCTACTTGCAATAAACCATTAGCCTTCTTGCAATAAGCATAACATGCACTTTGTGGAAAGCATTAACTATCCCAAGCCTCAGTCCCAAGACCTCAAACACCTTCGAAGGTGGAGAGAGCTAGCAGGGAATGAGGGTAGGGAAGAGGAAGAAAAAGTATTCCATAGGAGAAAGACATAATTCCTCACTTATCATCACTCTTTTTGCTTAGCATACATAATAGCATAGTAATGAAGATGGAGAAGATAGAAAGCTTAAGCATTGAAGCATAGCTCTTGGTTGGATTTGCATTCCATAGCCAAGAGTGTTGGTGTAGGCTCTCAACTTCTCAAGGAGCTTGGAGAAGGAGATGGAGCTCTTGCACCTTGCCTAGCACACAATGAGAGTGTTTGTGAGTGTGTGTGGGTGAGTATACCCCCTAAGCAAACCCCTAGCTTGCTTGGGTCGACCCTCCCTTGTAGCTCATGGTTGAAGCTCATTGGACCCCTCCAGGCCTAGCCAATCATAAGCAGGAGGCATTACAAGCAGCAAGGGTAGCCTTGAGACAAGTGTCCCCCTTTCCCCTTTGAGAGAGAGGACTTGATAAATGCAAAATCAATTAATTAAATCCCCTAAATTATCATTGGACCCCTTGGGTGGCCAACCAATAGGTTTTAGGCACACCATGAGGGCAACATGAGGAGGAACTTGACAAGTGTCCCTTTTGCTTTCTTTGTACCATGCATGCCTTGTGTGAGTGTGTGGGTGTTCTCTCTCATCCCCCCTCATGTAGGGCTCGTCCCTCCCTTGTAGGGATTGAATATTTGACTTTTTGACACCTCAACCCCTCATGCATAGGCCTAGTTCCCACCACAAGCTTGGCCCTTAAGCACTTTAAGCTTGGGCTGGGTTCTCACCTCAAGGGCAACCCTAACATCTCAAGCATGTCAAGCATCTCAAGCATCTCAATCATTAAGCACCTCAAACATCTCAAGCACCTCAATCATCAAGCACCTCAAGCACCTTAGTCATCAAGCATGACAAGTAGGACAAGCACCTCGAGCTGGGTCGAGTTCCCGCGCCTCAAGCTCAGCCCTAGCTTACCTAAGGTCAAAGGACTTTTACACACATTATTAGAGGTCTTCAATGAAGCTAACCCTAAGGTCTTATGCTCCATTGGTTAGCCTTGCTCTTTGATAGACCATCTCTCATTTGGGCTCCTTTACCAATGGTCCCGTGTTGAGATAGATCTAAAAGCACATGTCTATATCTTAACCCTTGTTCTCGTTTATTCTCCCACATTAAGTGATCAGTTTAATATGAGAAAATCATTTGGGTTGGTTAGATATTAGTTTTTATGACATTACCTCTCTCTTGAAATCATAGTCGTCCTTGACTATGAGGTAGATATGGTAAAGTCTCACCCATTAGTCCATTGGTCTTAGCGGGTAGAGGATCCATTTTTACCCTACGACATCATTCCAGAGTGGATGACTAATCCACTTGGTGCTTGAGAGACATTGTCTGCCGCAAGCATGTCTGCTCTTTTTAGTCCATATCATACTTCCAAAGTAGAGTGACAAGTTCTACCTGGTGTTTGGGAGACGTAGTCACCACAAACATGATCCTAAGTATGCATACTTCTTAAAATTTGTGCACGAAACATAAAAAGAGAGTCTTATAAGACAAAAACATGGATCATTTAAAATGCATTTCTTTTACATTTGCTTACTCTTTTGTCTCATTTTAAGCATCATTAACAAGGTTCATATTATCCTTAAGCTATGTTCTTTGCATGCATTTAGCATCTTTGAAAGGATAATTCTTAACTTAAATAAGATGGTCAATAATCTTACCATTTCTTAATACCTTGTGTTCCTGTCGAAGGATGAACTTGGGTTGGAGCTCATTTGCTTCATCTTCGATCTCTAATGGGTCTACATTTATAGCCTCGATTGGTGGCTCTCCTTAATAAGGCTCGAATAGGCTCTTATGAAAAATGATATATATATGAGCCAATAGTTGGGAAACTTTAATTGTTTAGTAAGACCCAAAGAAAGATTTCTTTTATTGAAAGGATAAGGCTCTTTTATGCCTAATGGCAGGAGCCTCTTTTGCCTAGCTAAAAGATGGATATAGCCTGTTTAATCTTCTAAAAAGATTCGTTTTGATCTTGGCTATACTCCTTTTCAATGAAGATCTTCCCAGGTACCTTAAGCTACAAGGGACGTTTGGATCTTCCGTCTTTTTAGCCTCGAAAGGTACTTTCCCCTTAGAAGTATGTTCATGTTATTAGAGACATACTATTGTTAGGGTAAGTACTTCTCCCATTTTGAGCATTGATCTACCTCGAATCACAAGTTTTTAGTAGATCAAGGATCATTAGTTTTGTGATTTTCCTTTTGGCCATCCGTTGGAATAGTAGGCCAACATAAGAGGGTTACTCTAGTTCTGATAGAGACTCTATCTAGTTCTGATAGAGACTCTATCAGAATTTAGTGGTCATGGTAGGATTTCTATCCGACACAATTAGATGTTGGCAAGCCATGGTCCTTCTATCATACTTCATCTTTTGGTATACCATACATTTTGAAACATACTCTTGTATGTTTTTGTTTCTTGGTAAGCCAATACAAGTATGCTTTTATTCCTAAAAGAATAAATTCGAATTCCTCTTTGCCCCGCATATGGGAGGAGCATGGGAAGTGAGGAAGATATAGCTTATCGAGGTATGGAAGATAACCATCCTCTAATGTGAGTGGTTCTTTTTCTTCCATTTGTAAAGGCTATTATTATATCCATAAAGCCTGGGCTAGAAGCATATTTAACTATCATAAAATATAGTTCATTGTAAGTTGCTATTGATATCCTATCTACCCTTGGTCATCGGGAAAGTGCATCGGCTACATGTTTATGCTTGCCAGCAATGTGAGCAATGTAAAATTTAAATTGCAAAAAGAAATTTGTCCACCTCATTTGATTGTCAAAGACCTTGGTTTGTATCATGGATGGAGTCCGCAAGAAGTGCTTCCATGTGTCAACGGCATGTAAAACAGCTCGTAGTTCCTTTTGTATATGTCTAGCATTTGCTCATTGGATTTGAGTCTTTGAATCTTGTATTCTATGGTATTCCCTTCTTGAAGAAAATTTTTGCTTGAAGGCATGCATCCAGGCATTACATTGGACCTCAAATAGCTTTGAGAGATCCCGTAGTGTAAGCATAAATTGAGAGATAAGTTTCTCTTTGAACTTTTCAAAAGTATTTTCTCTCTTTGTAGTCCATGTACACTTAACGTTCTTTTTTGTTAAGTCATGTATTGGACCTGCTATAAGCGTGAATTTTTCCTATGAAGCATCTCTAGTATGCACTCATACCTTTAGAGCTTCGCAACTCATGTAGACTCCTTGGATTAGGCCATCTTTTTATTACCTCTACCTTTTGTGGCTCCATACAAATACCACCTTTAGAGATAATGTGACCTAATTATTGAATCTCTTTAAAAAAAAATCCACTTTTATTTTGGTTAGAGGAAAGCCTAATCTCTCTCAAAACTTACCAGTTCATGCTATTGCCTTTTGAACTCCTCTTGTGGAGCTTATAAAGCTCAATAAGGAGGCTTATTAGGCAGTGAGCTTCGTGGTAAAATCTCGAAAAGCATGCATATTTACATGGTATAGGATGCTACCCGACTCATAAACATGTATGTACATATCTCCTAGCTTAGGAAAAACAAAAGCCTTTTGCTATGAGCATCCTCTTTTGGAGTTTCCAACATAGAAACTCAAGGTGGCTTGTTGCATGCATTTCTTTGGGGACAAGCACGATAGACATGCCCTTGTTGTCCACACTTGTAGCATTTGTTATCCTTATGATAACACTCTAGCTCTGTTGGAGAGAGTCTATTCTTACCTTTGTAGACTCCTTTCTCCTTAGCGTTGTTATCGGTGTTGCTAGAGTTGCCTTTGGAGGAAGTTTGAGCATTATTCCTTCCTCTAGGCTCATTTTGATCCTTCACTTCCATGGGCTTAGAGTTTCTCTTAACCCCTTGTTGGAAATTGATTTGAGAGGCGACCATAGTATGGTGTATGACCGTCGATATGGCATTAGGCCTTTGTGAGTTAATATACTCGGCCATCTCGTCAAAAAGACCGGCACAAAATTGTTGCTTTTGCTCCTCAAAGCCTATCTTTTTGTAGACACTGGCTTTGAGAAGTAAATCCCAAAACTTATCTACATACTTCTGGATAGACTCGTAGGGAGAGAGTTTCAAGCTTTGCTATTCTGTGAGGACATTGTCTTTAGTGTTGCATGCCAGAAATTGTTTCATGATGGAGGCTCTTGAAGCCTTCCATGTCCTTGGAGCTTTCCTTTGGGCTTGTAGGATAGCCCACCATTGACGAGCGGAGCTCTGAAAATGCATAGATACCTGATGTAGTTTAGAGGACTCCATGAAGTCCTCATCACCAAATGCCACATCAAATTGTTGGATGAAGGCCAAGATCTTGTTCGTAGCACCAAAGGTGCCATCATAGGTAAGAAAAGTGGTGTCCTTTCCTCCCTCCTTGAACTTCTTCAGCTTCTTGGACCTTCTCCATACTGGATAGGACTTGCGATGGCCTTTCCTTTTGGGCTCTTTGAGAGAAGAGCCGCTACGTTCATTGGAATATGAGGAAGGTGATGAAGAGGGTGACCTCTTTCTCTCCTTTTCCTTCTTTTGGTACTCTCTTCCTTTTTGTGATAACGAGGAGGAGGACTTTCCGGCAATCTTTCTCTCTTAGGGGGAGTTGGAGATCGTTGAGGCTGCCGTCTTCTTGGAGCCACATCTTCAGAAGTATTGGGATACTCACTTCTTTCTCCTTCTCTTGGGGAAGGCTCTATAGTAGAGACTTCACCTTTCTTCTTGGATGGAGGTAAGCCCGCTAGCAATCGTTTAAGTGCTTCATATGGGTTCTCATCTTCTCTCACCGTAGAGAGACCTCTCTTGGAAATCTCTTGAAGAGACTTCTCAGGTGCTCTCTCTTTTGGGGGAGTTTGGAGAATCCCATAACTATGAAGTTGTTGGAAAACTTCACCTTGTAGGGCTGGGTTTCCCATAGCTTGTTGTAGCTTAGAAACAAGACAATTGATAAACATGGGAGCATCATCATTAGCACCTTCATGTGCAAAATCAAAGTTATCAATACTCGTTCTACTCTCTTGATTATTGTCAGCCATGTTAACAAAATTTATGTATGTACTTAGTGTATGATTTGGCAATTCAAAACCTTAGTTGCCACTCCTCTTAGCCTTTGAAAATCAGCTCTTAAATATCTACACCCATGGCTCAAAGTGGTTAATTATAGAGAGTAGAGAAGTAGGTCTAACATAGCAGAGTTACCGAGGGGTAGCTCCTTTCGGACTTCTTATGGCTCAATAATGGTAAATCCGTAGGAAAGTCTAAAAAGACTCCATTATTAAATCCAAAGCTCCCGAGGTATGCACCATATCCTACATAGTGGGCTCAACAAAACCGATAATAGATCTCAGTTCCACTTACCCTAATATAATTAACAACATCAACCATTTATAGGCTACTTAAGGACCTCTTTTCTTAAGCAAGAAAAGAGAAACCAAATGCTCTAATACCAATGTAATGGAAATGGCCTATGAACTTAGAGAATGGCGGAATTAAGAGAATTAGAGTGAGCAAATTTGAGAGCATAGAGGGTGAACTTAATTGGTAGTGGAAACTCAATCATAACACTTAATTAACTAGGCATGAGCAATACTTTTGAAAGAGAGAGAGAGAGAGAGAGAGAGAGAGAGAGAGAGAGAGAGAGAGACTTTAGAGAATATGACAACAGTTGAGGACTGGATTTATGTGGAGCCGGTCCCCCCTCCAAAAGGAATTTTTATTATAGATTCTCTTATTAAGAGAGACTTGGTACAATACAATCTTTGTGTTCCTTGAGACCTCTTTGACAGTATGGAGTGGAAGCTTCATACACCAAGATTTTGCATAATATCAACAATCAATATTAGCTTGAAAACAATCAAGAACTTGTGAACATCATTAGTCTTTGTGTTCCCTAAATCATTTGAGTGCATGAGGATGTATACTTTTATGCATCAACTTGTGCCTAAAGCAACAATTAATCTACCTTGCAATACAATTAATCTACTTGCATTAAGTAACTAATCTACTTGCAATAAACCATTAGCCTTCTTGCAATAAGCATAACATGCACTTTGTGGAAAGCATTAACTATCCCAAGCCTCAGTCCCAAGACCTCAAACACCTTCGAAGGTGGAGAGAGCTAGCAGGGAATGAGGATAGGGAAGAGGAAGAAAAAGTATTCCATAGGAGAAAGACATAATTCCTCACTTATCATCACTCTTCTTGCTTAGCATACATAATAGCATAGTAATGAAGATGGAGAAGATGGAAAGCTTAAGCATTGAAGCATAGCTCTTGGTTGGATTTGCATTCCATAGACAAGAGTGTTGGTGTAGGCTCTCAACTTCTCAAGGAGATTGGAGAAGGAGATGGAGCTCTTGCACCTTGCCTAGCACACAATGAGAGTGTTTGTGAGTGTGTGTGGGTGAGTATACCCCCTAAGCAAACCCCTAGCTTGCTTGGGTCGACCCTCCCTTGTAGCTCATGGTTGAAGCTCATTGGACCCCGCCAGGCCTAGCCAATCATAAGCAGGAGGCATTACAAGCAGCAAGGGTAGCCTTGAGACAAGTGTCAAGACCATATTAGGTATTTTGGTAAAAATCTCACATTATGGGAATCTCCAAATCGACCGAATTCATGTAATTTGGGAATTTTCCACTTAAAGTGGGAAAAATTGAGGTGTGTGGCTAGTAAATAAAGTGAAAATCTCATAGGATTGTGGTGTTGATAAACACCAAAAGTCAAGAGGATGTACAACACATGGATTTGAAGAATAACTATAAATTACATAAAACAAAGGAAGATACAAAAAAGATTTTGTTTACAAATTGACTAGTATAGTCACAATAGAAGCTCCACATAATTCTACTCCACATTTGATACCATATCTGAACTTTGATCCAAGTGTGGCTGATGTGCACGAGTGAGGCCTTCTTTGGCTTTTAGAGCATGTCTTTCTGGAATCTTTATTCTAGAAAATGGTCCTTCTTTGTTGGGTCTCCAGGACCAAACAATTGCATCTATAGTTTCCCACACTTGTGGGTCCTTATAGTTGACAGCCCAATAACCCTTCCAACAATTACTGTAAGCTTGAGTATCTGTCATCCCACTTTTTCTCGCGCAAGGTGCCCAATATTGAATCAAGAGTTTTCTGTAGTTTGGTGATGTAGGCTCATTATCAATGTCAGATAAAGCCATTGCAAGCCACACTGGATAGATTTCTGTGTCACTCGGAACAAGCATAAGAAAGTCACCTTGGTGCACATCAGACATAGGGTCAAACTCTTCCCTTGGCCTATCTCGTTGAGGCCCACAAAAATGATCGTTCAACTCTTCAAGGCCTAGGAATCTTTCTGCTCCTTGTTGCAAATTCATTGTAGTGCTTTGTAGGTGAGAATATTCTTGAGTTTTTGGCCAAAACATTTCATACAAGACTCCCTCTGATATGATTGCTTTTCCAATCTCTTCAATTACCTTACTCCAATAATCTATCACGGGTCTATAATATCGCGGAATACTTGAACCATTCCCTAAATTTTTTCAAAATTTTATATAGTTCTTTAGCCCCAAAATGACTTCTTCGTGGGCCTTGACATACTCCGCCATTTGTACTAGAGGTGGATCTCCATGTGGTAACATTGGCTTGCCTTCTGTGTCTGTTTTCCAAAGGCGAATACTTCCACTCCAACTTGATACACCTACATGTGCCTTATATTGCATCATTGGTGTCTCATCCTGCATAAAGAACCTGAACTGAAGCGGTTTGGAATGTCCAACAAGTATGTCTTGTCCATCACAAAGATAGCCATCACAATATTGCTTGAAATCGGGGATCTTTGTGAGAAAAAATGGAGCTGGAGATGAAGATGAGCTGTTTCGTAATGTATCCATCAAATGTGGCAAAGTATAGGTTTGTGTAACTCTCAACTTCTCTGAAAACCTACTAAACATGGCGTCTATGTCCTCATGTGTATGCCCAACCATTAAAAATCCCAGCTGGATGGTTTTGAAAACACCCCTTGCAACAAGCATTGACAAATAGGCAAATAAGTATCGATTTTTGTTTTCCCCTGCACAATTATCCAATTGTAGCAACAAGTTCTCTGGCAATCTGCGAAATGTTGACCCCAATTCCTCTTCTGCAATTTCTGACGACTGCACAATGGGCTCTTTTCCATCACTCAAGTTATGGTAGTCCAAAGCATCCCTTGAGTTCAAAGCATGTAGTAGTGAAATATTGCTCCTTGGAAGTCCATTTGTTACTAGATCACCAAGAGGATGCTTATCTATCCTCTCGAGGTTATGTAAACAATTAGCAATTGAGCCAATTGTAAGATTTGGATCAGCTGGCCACAAACCATTCAAGACAAAGTGTCCGTAATGACCTTCTCCATGTCCATGAGTGATCATGCCAATCAATGCCACCTGCAGATTATATCCTGAATCCACACCCTTGGGAACAATGCGTAATCTAGGAATGGCAGTCTTCTTTTGATCCATCTTATCATGGATTATGCATACATATTTTTGTGGTTGAGTTTCTGAATACGTGCGCCATGCATAATATAGGCTTCTGCAACTCTTTTGTTGTGCCATGTGAACTTCTCTCTCCCTCAAGAGAAGAGCTCTCTCTTCAAGAGAAGGTTTAGCTTCTAACCTTGCCTTGATTGAGCTACAAATATTGCACTTAGAGAACTCACTCGTCTTTGTTAAAGTGACATGTACTCTTTGTTCCAAATTCTACCAAAAGAAGATTGGGATAGCTTCTTCTCATAGCCCATTTGGTCAAGTGTCGTGTTGATTTCACATAAAATATCCACTTGTTTGTATGTTGATGGAATCACCAATTGAGTCTCTCTTGAGCCATCTAGCAGTGTTCTACTTCTATGTGGCATCTTCTCAGAGTTGTTTTCCACAAACTCATTTAGTAGTGCTCTTGCTAAACTAGTATGTTGAAGTCCCCTTCTCAATGTACATGTGTTCCCATGTACATATTGGCGCACACCATTTTCAAAGTTCTCCTTGTATCGATAAAATGATGTCTTTGGTATTCCATGTAGCTCATACCATGCTCTACAACAAACAATAGAGCCATTTAGCCTGAATTGGTATCGTGACTTCTCATCTTTCTGATAACATATAGAAAGAACATCATAAACATAATTAGTGCGTGATTTTTGAGACTCTCCCCAAAATTGTTGTCGTAACCTTGTCACCATATCACGATCTGCAAATTGGCAGCATTTTTGTGCACAACAATCAATGCATGATACCCTTTGAATTGATTTGTTTGAAAGGTAAAAAGTCGAAGCTGGTGCTGCTTTTGATTTTTGAGTCCTGTTCATGAAAGTGTATCGTCTCTTCCTTGACAACTGGACAACATTACTCCCATCAAGTTTTTTTCCAACATTGCCATCGTTGGATACATCCTCATATGTAGCATGCATGCCATCAACAGGAACAAAGCGTTGTAATGGGCTCCCATTCAACATTGTTGTCTGCTTGATGGGCCACTTTAGCAAAGTGATGCTACCCACTTCAACCACATCATCAATGCTTGCATTTTCTCTTTCAATACCCACACCCACACAATCAGGACCAAGTTCCTGAAAGTTGACATAATCATGTGGAAATACATATAAGATGGTCCCTTCATTCATGGTTTGCATCATTGTGTCATCTTTTAAAAGGACCCTCTGATTTCTCCAAGACTCTCGAATCATTGCTTCAAATTCTGGGCTTGTCATAGGTATTGCATCTGTAACTAGAGGATCAGAATGATCATGTTCTTCATCACCATTGTAGCTTTCGTGTGGATCAATTAAGTTCCCATTTAATACAAAAGATTGCAAAAGAAGCTTTGACCATCGAACAACACTCCATAATGAGCCTTGGAGAGATGAAGTATCCATTGTAGGAAAAGGTAGGACCACATCCTTCAAGCATTCCTCCACTAGTATGGAGACATTTCCCAGCCCTATCTTTGTACCACCACAAGTGGAATCTGGATCTGTTCTACACACACAACCAATACCAACGATTTCATTGTCAAGTATCATATGTACTTTCTCCCCAGATTCGAAGTCCATCCTGTAAGTAAAAAGATTACATTGTTAAATCCATAGTTATAGAAAAATACTCTTCAAACAAAAAATCATGCTACAACATGAAAAAGGTTTGCATAGGTTGGACAAGTGGTGAACCTTGAGACCAAATCCTCCTTGCTATATTAATGGAAGCAAGGTTGGACAAGTGGTGGACCTTGAAACCAAAGCCTCTTTGCTATATGAGAGCATAGGTTGGACAAGTGGTGGACCTAGTTGTAATACCCACTGCCACCTATCAACTACTATAGGACTATGCTTTCCAATGTCCAAGTATCCCTTGAGTCTTTCAAGGTTGAACACGTGGTGGACCTTGAAACAAAAATCCCCTTTCTATATCAGAGCATAGCTTGGACAAGTGGTGGACCTAGTTATAATGCCCAATATCCAAGGTGAAATACCTTAGGACTTTGCTACCTTGCTTGCCAATGTTTACGTAGCCCCTCATTTCTTTAATGGAAGTAAGGTTGGACAAGTGGTGGACCTTGAAACCAAAGCCTCTTTGCTATATTAGAGCATAGGTTGGACCTAGTTTTAATACCCACTGCCACCTATCAACTACTATAGGACTATGCTTTCCAATGTCCAAGTATCCCTTGAGTCTTTCAAGGTTGAACACGTGGTGGACCTTGAAACGAAAATCCCCTTTCTATATTAGAAAGGTTGAACACATGGTGGACCTTGAAACGAAAATCCCCTTTCTTTATCAGAGCATAGCTTGGACAAGTGGTGGACCTAGTTATAATGCCCAATATCCAAGGTGAAACACCTTAGGACCTTGCTACCTTGCTTGCCAATGTTTACGTAGCCCCTCATTTCTTTAATGGAAGCAAGGTTGGACAAGTGGTGGACCTTGAAAGCAAAGCCTCTTTGCTATATGAGAGCATAGGTTGGACCTAGTTGTAATACCCACTGCCACCTATCAACTACTATAGGACTATGCTTTCCAATGTCCAAGTATCCCTTGAGTCTTGCAAGGTTGAACACGTGGTGGACCTTGAAACCAAAATCCCCTTTCTATATCAGAGCATAGCTTGGACAAGTGGTGGACCTAGTTATAATGCCCCTCCTTTCTTTAATGGAAGAAAGGTTGGAAAAGTGGTGAATCTTGAAACCCAAACCCTTTGGCTATATATAGAGGATATCTTGGACAAGTGGTGGGCTTAGTTGTAGTATCCAATGTCCAAGGTCCAAGGTGAACTATGTAAAGACCTTACTTCCAAAAACAAAGTCGTACAAGTGGTTCTCCTTGAAACCAAAACCTCCTTAGTGTATTAGAACATAGCTTGGAGAAGTGGTGGACTTAGTTGTAATGGTGAATGTCCAAAGCAAACTATTATAGGACCTTGCTTCCCAAATCAAGTTTGGACAAGTGGTGGATCTTGAAACCAAAACCCCCTTACTCTATTAGAGCATAGCTTAGATAAGTGGTGGACCTAGCTGCCATGGAAAATGTTCAATCTGAACTGCTGCAGGACCTTGCTATTAAATGTCTAAGTAGAGCTAGCTTCTTTAATGGAATCAAGGTTGGGAAAGTGGTGCATCTTGAAACCAAAAGCCCTTTATTGTATTAGAGCATAGCTTGGACAAGTGAGGGACCTAGTTTTAATGTGTGATGTCCAAAGAAAAGTATTACAAGACCTTGCTTTCCAATATTTGAATTGGTCAAGTGGTTAAAACTAAGTATAAAACTTTGACCATTTTCTTCTCGAATTGCCAAAAAGCTAGTTTTAGACACCCCTAAATGAAAATGGTTTAGGGTGGCCTTAAACAATGTTTTTTCAAAGACTTGAACAAAAGGGTTGCCGAAGAGTAATGACAATTTATTGTGGCTTGAAGTGCCTGAGTATGTGAAAACAAGCCTAGGTTTTCCACGAGGCAAAAGGTGACATAATAAGAACATTGGAAACTTAGGATTGACCATGTGGCCTAAACTTTGGCAAGTGAAGTGGTGGCCAAGTTTTGTGGCACAGTGTGCACTTGGTCCTATATGTGTTGACCACTTGGCTAAATCTAGGACCATAAGGCCAAACCTTTGGCACCTTAAATATAGTATGGGACATAATCTAGAACTGCTATAGTAAATTAGTAGTATAGCTAATATGTTAATATTTGTATTATATTTAAGTATATGCTAATATAATTTATGTTCAAAATTTCACTAATGAAGAATGTTCCCATTTAGCACTCCAGATGCGGGGTCTTAGGGCAATGCCACAATGGGGTGACAAGGCAGCGCTTCCACGTGAGGTTTGGGGGTAGCGCTCTTGATGGGGATGTGGAATATAGCGCTCTCGATGGCGGGGCTTGGGAGGTTGATTTTGGGATATTGTTCTGGGCGGGGTCCGGGGCAGCGCCCGAGGCGGGGTCAAGCATGATTTCTTTAATTTTGGCCGTGTGAATTGGTTAATTTTTTATATTGCTTTTGCTTTTTTTAATCCTATGATAAAACATGGACTTGTAGCATACGTGGCATTCTAATAAACCCTATCAAGATTAGGCACACAGAGAGCGCACGAGCAACGCACACAGAGAAAGCAGGCGAGCAGCAAACACACAGAAAGCGCACACGATGGCACAGAGTTGGAGTATACGCGCGCGTAGAGGAGCAAGCTCGGCATCGTACACAACACACAGGTGGAGTGCACAAGATTGAAAGTTCGCGCACAAGATAAAGAAACAGCAGCGTACACAACGCTTTCCAGAAGGGCAGGATCGGACAGTCTTCTTAGGAGACATTGCACACCTCACGAATAGAGAAAAAACAGGTATTTCTCTCTCTCTCACTCTCTGTCTTTCTCCATATAGAGAAGATGGTTCTCTGTAACTCTTCTTGTACACACACTCTCTCGTCAAAAGACAGAGATACATAGTTTAAAAGTATCCCCGCACACATACACATATTCCCACACATCGTCTTCCTCTCTTCCACATACATAACCACAGTGAAATCTGTTATCTTGCTGTCTCTCTCTTGAAAATACATGCACATATTCCCACACATCGTCTTCCTCACTTCCACATACATAACCACAATGAAATCTGTTATCTTGTTGTCTCTCTCTTGAAAATACGTGCACATATTCCCATACATCGTCTTCCTCTCTTCCACATACATAAACACAGTGAAATCTGTTATCTTTCTCTCTCCTCTCTCTAAAAAACAGGTATTTATCTCTCTCTCTCTCTCTCTATCTATCTATCTCTGTATCTTGCTATCTCTCTCTTGAAAATACATGCTCATGTATGTGTGCGTCTGTGTTATCTATGTGTATGTATGTATATTTGTGTTATTTCATTGTAATACTCATACATAATGCAGATACACAATTACACTTAATTACGATATGCACACATAGTATATATACATACATAAATATCACAAATAACTAACACATTGTAATACTAGTAAAATTGAATGGAAGACTTACTTGCGTGATCTGTTAAAGTCGATTCTTGTAGCGAGTTCTGGATGTATGCTGAGCTGATTTTCCTCTAATCCATTTGTAGATATGATTGTAACTTCTGTTTCTCAAAAATAGTAGTGTTGTTTAGTGATACACCTAATGGACATAAATGGTTTAAACTAGGACATGTAGACCAAAAATACGTGTATTTCTTTGGATGAATATATACACTTTTTGGTGACCCTTACCACAAGTGGTGGACCTTGAGACCAGTGGACTATAAGGACCTCCAAACAATACCTTGTACACTCAATCCTTCTTGGTATCTAGGTTGGACAAGTGGTGGACCTTGTTCAAATTCTCTAACCACTCTCTCTAACATGGTGACATAATTTAGGTGTGATAAATTCATATCTATGCAAACTAATATCAATTTAGGCTTGTTAATTTGAATTTGTTTGAATTTATGTACAATATAATGATTTGAGGTTTGCATATTTGAATTTAGGTGGTATAATGATATCTTTTTGTGGTAAACTTGAATTTAAAATCAATTTCGCGTGGAATATTTTAAATTTAAGTAGTAAAATTTAAATTTTTATAAAAAAGTTTGAATTTTAAAATTTGGGCGGGATATTTAAGATTTGGGAGGGATATTTTAAATTTAGGCGGGAAGGTTTTGAATTTATAGCGAGATCTCCCTTACATAAAGAGTATAGGTTGGACAAGTGGTGGACCTTCAAGCTAGAGCATCCATGCTACTGGACATGATAGGTAGGGAATCTAGTTGAATATTGTATGTATAATATATATGTAATAGATCTAGCTTGGACAAGTGGTGGACCTTGGAACAAAACCCCATGTAAAACATATCATGCACATTCCAAGTGGTCAAAAAAAAATCATTTAAGATATAGCCTTATAGGTTGGACAAGTGGTGGACCTTAACACCCAGATATTCTTCATATAATGACATAGAGTGGAAAACTGGTGAATCTTGAGACCAAACCATGCTACTAGCGATAATAGCTTGGACAAGTGGTGGACCTTGAAAGTAAACCCCCCATCTACGAAATATCGTGGGTTTAAGGTATTTCGATGGAGCCTAGCATCTTGGAGACATCGTGCATCTTGCTTCTCTTCATGTTTCAATGGAGCCTATCTTGGACAAATGGTGGAGCATCCTTCTCTCCATGTTTCAATGGACCCTAGCTTGGACAAGTGGTGGACCTTTGCTTCTCTCTATTATTCAATAGAGTTAGCTTGGACAAGTGGTGGACCTTGGAACCAAACCCCCATGTAAAACCTATCATGGTCACTCCAAGTGGTGAGAAAGAATAACCTTTAAGATATAGCCTTATAGGTTGGACAAGTGGTGGACCTTAACACCCTAATATTCTTAATATAATGACATAGAGTGAAAAAGTGGTGAATCTTGAGACAAAACCACTCATGCTACTAGCACTAATAGCTTGGACAAGTGGTGGACCTTGAACGTAAACCCCCCATGTTTCAATAGAGTTAGCTTCGACAAATGGTGGAGCATCCTTCTCTCCATGTTTCAATGGAGCCTAGCTTAGACAAGTGGTGGACCTTTGCTTCTCTCTATGATTCAATAGAGTTAGCTTGGACAAGTGGTGGACCTTGGAACCAAAGCCCCATGTAAAACCTATCATGGTCACTCCAAGTGGTAATAAAGAATAACCTTTAAGATGTAGCCTTATAGGTTGGACAAGTGGTGGACCTTAACACGCGCATATTCTTAATATAATGACATAGAGTGAAAAATGGTGAATCTTGAGACAAAACCACTCAGGCTACTAGTGATAATAGCTTGGACAAGTGGTGGACCTTGAATGTAAACCCCTCATCTACGACATATCGTGGGTTTAATGTTTTTCAATGGAGCCTAGCATCTTGGAGACATGGTGCACCTTGCTTCTCCTCATGTTTCAATGGAGCCTACCTTGGACAAATGGTGGAGCATCCTTCTCTCCATGTTTCAATGGACCCTAGCTTAGACAAGGGGTGGACCTTTGCTTCTCTCTATGTTTCAATAGAGTTAGCTTGGACAAGTGGTGGACCTTGGAACCAAACCCCCATGTAAAACCTATCATGGTCACTCCAAGTAGTAAGAAAGAATAACCTTTAAGATGTAGCTTATAGGTTGGACAAGTGGTGGACCTTAACACCCACATATTCTTAATAAAAGTGGTGAATCTTGAGACCAAACCACTCAGGCTACTAGCAATAATAGCTTGGACAAGTGGTGGACCTTGAATGTAAACTCATCTAGGAAATATCATGGGTTTAATGTATTTCGATGGAGCCTAGCATCTTGGAGACATGGTGCAGCTTGCTTCTCGTCATGTTTCAATAGAGCCTATCTTGGACAAATGGTGGAGCATCCTTCTCTCCATGTTTCAATGGACCCTAGCTTAGACAAGTGGTGGACCTTTCTTTCTCTCTATGTTTCAATAGAGTTAGCTTGGACAAGTGGCGGACCTTGGAACCAAACCCCAATGTAAAACCTATCATGGTCACTCCAAGTGGTAATAAAGAATAACCTTTAAGATGTAGCCTTATAGGTTGGACAAGTGGTGGACCTTAACACACGCATATTCTTAATATAATGACATAGAGTGGAAAAGTGGTGAATCTTCATACCAAACCACTCAAGCTACTACCAATAATAGCTTGGACAAGTGTTGGACCTTGAATGTAAACCCCTCATCTACGACAAATCGTGGGTTTAATGTTTTGCGATGGAGCTTAGCATCTTGGAGACATGGTGCACCTTGCTTCTCCTCATGTTTCAATGGAGCCTACCTTGGACAAATGGTGGAGCATCCTTCTCTCCATGTTTCAATGGACCCTAGCTTAGACAAGGGGTGGACCTTTGCTTCTCTCTATGTTTCAATAGAGTTAGCTTGGACAAGTGGTGGACCTTGGAACCAAACCCCCATGTAAAACCTATCATGGTCACTCCAAGTAGTAAGAAAAAATAACCTTTAAGATGTAGCCTTATAGGTTGGACAAGTGGTGGACCTTAACACCCACATATTCTTAATAAAAGTGGTGAATCTTGAGACCAAACCACTCAGGCTACTAGCAATAATAGCTTGGACAAGTGGTGGACCTTGAATGTAAACCCCTCATCTACGAAATATCGTGGGTTTAATGTATTTCGATGGAGCCTAGCATCTTGGAGACATGGTGCAGCTTGCTTCTCGTCATGTTTCAATGGAGCCTATCTTGGACAAATGGTGGAGCATCCTTCTCTCCATGTTTCAATGGACCCTAGCTTGGACAAGTGGTGGACCTTTGTTTCTCTCTATGTTTCAATAGAGTTAGCTTGGACAAGTGGTGGACCTTGGAACCAAACCCCCATGTAAAACCTATCATGGTCACTCCAAGTGGTAATAAAGAATAACCTTTAAGATGTAGCCTTATAGGTTGGACAAGTGGTGGACCTTAACACGCGCATATTCTTAATATAATGACATAGAGTGGAAAAGTGGTGAATCTTGAGACCAAACCACTCAGGCTACTAGCAATAATAGCTTGGACAAGTGTTGGACCTTGAATGTAAACCCCTCATCTACGACATATCGTGGGTTTAATGTTTTTCGATGGAGCCTAGCATCTTGGAGACATGGTGCACCTTGCTTCTCCTCATGTTTCAATGGAGCCTACCTTGGACAAATGGTGGAGCATCCTTCTCTCCATGTTTCAATGGACCCTAGCTTAGACAAGGGGTGGACCTTTGCTTCTCTCTATGTTTCAATAGAGTTAGCTTGGACAAGTGGTGGACCTTGGAACCAAACCCCCATGTAAAACCTATCATGGTCACTCCAAGTAGTAAGAAAGAATAACCTTTAAGATGTAGCCTTATAGGTTGGACAAGTGGTGGACCTTAACACCCACATATTCTTAATAAAAGTGGTGAATCTTGAGACCAAACCACTCAGGCTACTAGCAATAATAGCTTGGACAAGTGGTGGACCTTGAATGTAAACCCCTCATCTACGAAATATCGTGGGTTTAATGTATTTCGATGGAGCCTAGCATCTTGGAGACATGGTGCAGCTTGCTTCTCGTCATGTTTCAATGGAGCCTATCTTGGACAAATGGTGGAGCATCCTTCTCTCCATGTTTCAATGGACCCTAGCTTGGACAAGTGGTGGACCTTTGTTTCTCTCTATGTTTCAATAGAGTTAGCTTGGACAAGTGGTGGACCTTGGAACCAAACCCCCATGTAAAACCTATCATGGTCACTCCAAGTGGTAATAAAGAATAACCTTTAAGATGTAGCCTTATAGGTTGGACAAGTGGTGGACCTTAACACGCGCATATTCTTAATATAATGACATAGAGTGGAAAAGTGGTGAATCTTGAGACCAAACCACTCAGGCTACTACCAATAATAGCTTGGACAAGTGTGGACCTTGAATGTAAACCCCTCATCTACGACATATCGTGGGTTTAATGTTTTTCGATGGAGCCTAGCATCTTGGAGACATGGTGCACCTTGCTTCTCCTCATGTTTCAATGGAGCCTACCTTGGACAAATGGTGGAGCATCCTTCTCTCCATGTTTCAATGGACCCTAGCTTAGACAAGGGGTGGACCTTTGCTTCTCTCTATGTTTCAATAGAGTTAGCTTGGACAAGTGGTGGACCTTGGAACCAAACCCCCATGTAAAACCTATCATGGTCACTCCAAGTAGTAAGAAAGAATAACCTTTAAGATGTAGCCTTATAGGTTGGACAAGTGGTGGACCTTAACACCCACATATTCTTAATAAAAGTGGTGAATCTTGAGACCAAACCACTCAGGCTACTAGCAATAATAGCTTGGACAAGTGGTGGACCTTGAATGTAAACCCCTATCTACGAAATATCGTGGGTTTAATGTATTTCGATGGAGCCTAGCATCTTGGAGACATGGTGCAGCTTGCTTCTCGTCATGTTTCAATGGAGCCTATCTTGGACAAATGGTGGAGCATCCTTCTCTCCATGTTTCAATGGACCCTAGCTTGGACAAGTGGTGGACCTTTGTTTCTCTCTATGTTTCAATAGAGTTAGCTTGGACAAGTGGTGGACCTTGGAACCAAACCCCCATGTAAAACCTATCATGGTCACTCCAAGTGGTAATAAAGAATAACCTTTAAGATGTAGCCTTATAGGTTGGACAAGTGGTGGACCTTAACACGCGCATATTCTTAATATAATGACATAGAGTGGAAAAGTGGTGAATCTTGAGACCAAACCACTCAGGCTACTACCAATAATAGCTTGGACAAGTGTTGGACCTTGAATGTAAACCCCTCATCTACGACATATCGTGGGTTTAATGTTTTTCGATGGAGCCTAGCATCTTGGAGACATGGTGCACCTTGCTTCTCCTCATGTTTCAATGGAGCCTACCTTGGACAAATGGTGGAGCATCCTTCTCTCCATGTTTCAATGGACCCTAGCTTAGACAAGGGGTGGACCTTTGCTTCTCTCTATGTTTCAATAGAGTTAGCTTGGACAAGTGGTGGACCTTGGAACCAAACCCCCATGTAAAACCTATCATGGTCACTCCAAGTAGTAAGAAAGAATAACCTTTAAGATGTAGCCTTATAGGTTGGACAAGTGGTGGACCTTAACACCCACATATTCTTAATAAAAGTGGTGAATCTTGAGACCAAACCACTCAGGCTACTAGCAATAATAGCTTGGACAAGTGTGGACCTTGAATGTAAACCCCTCATCTACGAAATATCGTGGGTTTAATGTATTTCGATGGAGCCTAGCATCTTGGAGACATGGTGCAGCTTGCTTCTCGTCATGTTTCAATGGAGCCTATCTTGGACAAATGGTGGAGCATCCTTCTCTCCATGTTTCAATGGACCCTAGCTTGGACAAGTGGTGGACCTTTGTTCTCTCTATGTTTCAATAGAGTTAGCTTGGACAAGTGGTGGACCTTGGAACCAAACCCCCATGTAAAACCTATCATGGTCACTCCAAGTGGTAAGAAAGAATAACCTTTAAGATGTAGCCTTATAGGTTGGACAAGTGGTGGACCTTAACACGCGCATATTCTTAATATAATGACATAGAGTGGAAAAGTGGTGAATCTTGAGACCAAACCACTCAGGCTACTACCAATAATAGCTTGGACAAGTGGTGGACCTTGAATGTAAACCCCTCATCTACGACATATCGTGGGTTTAATGTTTTTCGATGGAGCCTAGCATCTTGGAGACATGGTGCACCTTGCTTCTCCTCATGTTTCAATGGAGCCTACCTTGGACAAATGGTGGAGCATCCTTCTCTCCATGTTTCAATGGGCCCTAGCTTGGACAAGGGTGGACCTTTGCTTCTCTCTATGTTTCAATAGAGTTAGCTTGGACAAGTGGTGGACCTTGGAACCAAACCCCCATGTAAAACCTATCATGGTCACTCCAAGTGGTAGAAAGAATAACCTTTAAGATATAGCCTTATAGGTTGGACAAGTGGTGGACCTTAACACCCACATATTCTTAATAAAAGTGGTGAATCTTGAGACCAAACCACTCAGCTACTAGCAATAATAGCTTGGACAAGTGGTGGACCTTGAATGTAAACCCCTCATGTACGAAATATCGTGGGTTTAAGGTATTTCGATGGAGCCTAGCATCTTGGAGACATGGTGCAGCTTGCTTCTCTTCATGTTTCAATGGAGCCTATCTTGGACAAATGGTGGAGCATCCTTCTCTCCATGTTTCAATGGACCCTAGCTTGGACAAGTGGTGGACCTTTGCTTCTCTCTATGTTTCAATAGAGTTAGCTTGGACAAGTGGTGGACCTTGGAACCAAACCCCCATGTAAAACCTATCATGGTCACTCCAAGTGGTGAGAAAGAATAACCTTTAAGATATAGCCTTATAGGTTGGACAAGTGGTGGACCTTAACACCCAGAATTCTTAATATAATGACATAGAGTGGAAAAGTGGTGAATCTTGAGACCAAACCACTCATGCTACTAGGAATAATAGCTTGGACAAGTGGTGGACCTTGAATGTAAACCCCCATGTACGACATATCGTGGGTTTAAGGTTTTCAATGGAGCCTAGCATCTTGGAGACATGGTGCACTTGCTTCTCCTCATGTTTCAATGGAGCCTATCTTGGACAAATGGTGGAGCATCCTTCTCTCCATGTTTCAATGGACCCTAGCTTGGACAAGTGGTGGACCTTTGCTTCTCTCTATGTTTCAATAGAGTTAGCTTGGACAAGTGGTGGACCTTGGAACCAAACCCCCATGTAAAACCTATCATGGTCACTCCAAGTGGTGAGAAAGAATAACCTTTAAGATATAGCCTTATAGGTTGGACAAGTGGTGGACCTTAACACCCACATATTCTTAATAAAAGTGGTGAATCTTGAGACCAAACCACTCAGGCTACTAGCAATAATAGTTGGATAACCATTTAAGATATAGTTTTCAAGGGGTGAGAAAGAATAACCATTAAGATATAGTCTTATAGGTTGGACAAGTGGTGGACCTTAACACCCAAATATTCTTATATAATGACAGAGAGTGGAAAAGTGGTGAATCTTGAGAGCAAACCACTCATGTACTAGCGATAATAGGTTGGACAAATTGTTGATCTTGAATGTAAACTCCCATGTACAAAATAATGGGTTTAAGGTATTTCGATGGAGCTAGCATCTTGGAGACATGGTGCAGCTTGCTTCTCTTCATGTTTCAATGGAGTTATCTTGGACAAATGGTGGAGCATCCTTCTCTCCATGTTTCAATGGACCCTAGCTTGACAAGTGGTGGACCTTTGCTTCTCTCTATGTTTCAATAGAGTTAGCTTGGACAAGTGGTGGACCTTGGAACCAAACCCCCATGTAAAACCTATCATGGACACTCAAGTGGTGAGAAAGAATAACCTTTAAGATATAGTCTTATAGGTTGGACAAGTGGTGGACCTTAACACCCAAATATTCTTAATATAATGACATAGAGTGAAAAAGTGGTGAATCTTGAGACCAAACCCCTCATGCTACTAGCGTTAATAGGTTGGACAAGTGGTGGACCTTGAATGTAAACCTTCCATGTTTCAATAGAGTTAGCTTCGACAAATGGTGGAGCATCCTTCTCTCCATGTTTCAATGGAGCCTAGCTTGGACAAGTGGTGGACCTTTGCTTCTCTCTATGTTTCAATAGAGTTAGCTTGGACAAGTGGTGGACCTTGGAACCAAACCCCTATGTAAAACCTATCATGGTCATTTCAAGTGGTGAGAAAGAATACCCTTTAAGATATAGCCTTATAGGTTGGACAAGTGGTGGACCTTAACACCCAGATCTTCTTTATATAATGACATAGAGTGGAAAAGTGGTGAATCTTGAGACCAAACCACTCATGCTACTAGTGATAATAGGTTGGACAAGTGGTGACCTTGAATGTAAACCCCCCATGTAAAAATATCATGGGTTTAAGATATTTCAATGGAGCCTAGCATTTTGGAGACATGGTGCAGCTTGCTTCTCTTCATGTTTCAATGAAACCTGGCTTGGACAAATGGTGGAGCATCCTTCTCTCCATGTTTCAATGGAGCCTAGCTTGGACAAGTGGTGGACCTTTGATTCTCTCTATGTTTCAATAGAGTTAGCTTGGACAAGTGGTGGACCTTGAAACCAAACCCCTATGTAAAACCCATCATGTGCATTCCAAGTGGTGGTAAATAATACCCTTTAAGATATAGCCTTATAGGTTGGACAAGTGGTGGACCTTAACACCCAGATCTTCTTAATATAATGACATAGAGTGGAAAAGTGGTGAATCTTGAGACCAAACCACTCATGCTACTAGGGATAATAGGTTGGACAAGTGGTGGACCTTGAATTTAAACCCCACATATACAAAATATCATGGGTTTAAGGTATTTCAATGGAGCCTAGCATCTCAAAGACATGGTGCATCTTGCTTCTCTTCATGTTTCAATGGAGCCTATTTTGGACAAATGGTGGAGCATCCTTCTCTCCATGTTTCAATGGACCCTAGATTGGACAAGTGGTGGACCTTTGCTTCTCTCTATGTTTCAATATAGTTAGCCTATATTAGACAATTAGTAGACCTCGAATCTCTCCATGTTGTCTAGAGCTGAGCTTGGACAAGTGGTGGACCTTACTTCTCCCTTCCCTTAGTTTACTAGCTTAAATGATCACTATGTATACTTGCTTAGATCTAGCTTGAACAAGTGGTGGAACTTGTATTCACACAAACTTAATCCATTACAAAAAAGTATATGTTAAAATAACATTTGGTTTTTTTTGTTTCAGGAAAGATGGCTCCAAAAAAACAGGTTGCAAGGGTTGCTGTCTCAGTTGACTATACTTGCAATGATCTTAGGAAATGGTATTTGGACATACATGGTATAGAGGGTGCACAATTTCATAAGGTGCATCTATTTATTGCCAAAAAGGAGAATGACAGCTTGTTTGAAGATGTTGGACAAGTTGTGGAAGCATCTGTCTCTGTAGTTGATAGTCATCCAGAGGTGGAATGCATTGACATTCTAGTTCCAATGAATCTAGAATTTCAACTATCTCCAGGAGCATATGCATTGGAGCGCATGTCTAGAAACAAAGAAGAGACAATGTTTTCTCGAGGATGGAAGTTTGCAGAATCAAATCCAAATATCACAGCAGATCAACTTCAAAGCTCCATCATTGCCACACTACAACGAAAAAAGGTGAAAGCTTCACGACCACCATCCACAAAGAAGCAAGCAAAAGTGCAGAAAGTAGAAGCTAAGCGAACTAGTTCCATTTTGGATGTAGACAAGGCATCTTTGGCATCCTCATCAACAGAGGGTTCAATGTCAAAGATGAGAATTGTGGATCCAGATGTTTTAGAAGCTGAGGCCATGAAAGGACAAGAAAAAGATACAGGTGGAATGAATAAGTACATAAATTATTTTCCTTTCCAATATAGGGAATTTGATATCCCTATTCAAAATTGTTGGCTTGCTCCTGATCACTATAATGCACGTATTATGGATAAAAAACACGCTGAAAGTGTGTTATTTGGATTTTCACGGAGTACGACCAAGCCTGCAGCATGTGCATATTTGATGCCTGTTCGAAATGCAAAATCAAAGAAGGGGACTCCTTTGGCAGTAGAAGAGGTAGAGGAGCAAAAAATTAAAGATTATCATTATTGGATTCTTGATGGGCAGCATTCAATCTATGCTGCAAAAGTTTTGCTTCACAATGAACAAAACAACAAAGAGATCTTTGAAAGACTGATTAGCGTGTATAAATTTAGAAAGGCTCGCATTGTTGTGAATGCTCCTCCATTTGTTGCAACTGCTATATCTGCCATTGCAAATGAGGAGGCTCAGGCATTGTATGTCAAGCAACCTTACAGCCAAATATTGAGACATTTACGGAGTCAATGGATCTTCTCAGGACGACCACCAAAGGCAGCAAGTGGAATTGCAGAGGGACATGCATCTCGTGCCGGATGGGATGTAAGTTATTTTCTTTGTCTTTTTGATAGTGTTTAATTAACAAATCTTGCTCAATAGTTTAATTATTTCTCTATTTCTTTTTAGGCTTTTCTTCGATTGGCAAGAATGAGTGCAGCAGCAAGTTGGATTGCTAAACAGGCACACATGGTCACGTACTCTGATTTAATTTATGATTGCTGGATAAAATCATTGAAAATCTAGAAGAGGAGAATAAGAAACCCCCAACAACTGTATTTAGATACCTTTGTGGCCTTGAGGAATCAGAGGTAAAGACTATTCAAGAAGAGATTAGAGATGAGAAGATTTTACTGTCAAAGAGTGCAAAGGATGGTGATGCAACTGACATGTATGATCGAATCAAGCAGTTGAAGCAAGACAAATTGATTCAAGATGCACTTCTTGAAGGCTTCAACAATTTGAATGAGTCTTCACCATGTAAAGACTGGGAGGAGGTGGTCAAAATGTATAACATCAATGATGTTGTTTATAAAACAATTTTAATGCTATGCGAGGAATGGATCAGATCTAGTTTGACGCGTGGAACAAAGAAAATGGCTTTTCCAGATGGAGCAATAAAATACATGCAATGGGCAATTCACCTTCAAAAGGAGAAAACTGAGCCTAGAGATTTGCCATGGTCAATCTATGTGGTGAGCCTACAAATGGAAGGCAATCTCTACTTGATGCGCCACTTCAATAATAAAGTGCCTATTGGCTTATGTGTTTTAGATATGACAAAAAACGTTGGAGGCAATTTGAAGTGGAGTGAGGAGACATTTAACAATGCTTTGGATGGGATCTTGGCTATTGCTGGAGGGTCAACAGATCCTGGATTTGTCTTTCTTGCATTTGTGGATTTCACTAACTTCACAAAATTGCAATGTGCCTTTCACGCCATGGGAGATAATCTGAGCTACCATTGTTGTGGTGCATTGCATCACTTTCCATCAGCTCCTTGCAAAGGAGCAATTCAATTCCTAACAGTTATTGCCTTCTTGGGACAAGGCAATGCATTTGAAGACCTGAGAAGAAGATCAGAGGAACATCCCATGCCAATTGATTGTTCTCTTCTTCAAGTAGCAGATAACGATATGTCAGATTTGCAATATTTGGAGGCCAAAAAAAGAGCTTTGGTCAAGCACTACATTCGTACATATTGTTTTGAAGACCGCAAGCTTGTTGATGTTTTTGGTGATGGCTCCTTGGTTGCACAAGAAGGAATACAACAGAAAAAAGAAGTTATCTGCTTAATTGATAGTGTGGAGGAGGCAAAAAGCGTGGAGACCATGCTGCTAGACTTTGTTAAGTCTCATGAAGATATAGAAAAATGGGCTGGACTTCAACAATCCACTTCGCAATCAGGCGACATTGTGCCTGTTACAGAGGAGTGCTCTCCACAAAGAGAAGAAGAACAACAACAACACCATCCTCTGTCAATGGAGGACTTTTTGGAAATGGAGACACGTATGTTTTGAGTTTCTTGTGCATGTTAGTGTTTCTTGTTACTGATTTGATACTCTTAATGTTAGATTTTGCTTTATATAGTATTGATTGAGTTTGTATTTTTTATCTCAAGCATTCAAGGTTTGAATGTAAATAGTAAATTACTTGAGTTTTTGAATGGTGGATCTGTAGACTAAAACTATAACATTTAATACTCACAAAGACTTAATTACTTAAGAGCTTGAACTCAATAAGTTTTGGACCTTTTATCAATACCCCCTTGATATGATACATTAGATCGTAGCATGGTTAAATGGTGATGCTTCATAAATTGAACCTAGCTTAGACAGGTGCTGGAGCCTAAATTTAAACTAACCTTGCTAGAAGGGAGCTTATGTTTGGACTTTGAGAACTAGCATAAGTAATCAATTAGAGCATAGATTAGACATGTGGTGGTGGCCGGCCTTAGAGACCAAAATCTTAATGAGCTTGGAAAGGTATTTAAGTACTGCAATTTACTTAGTTTTAGTACTCATTAAATGCATAGCTTGACAAAAGGTGGACCTTACATGGATCCTAATTTCAAGAGGTGTGGTAGACCTTCAAAACAAGCTCATATAGCTTGGACATGTGGTAGACCTTGCATGAAGACTAGTTTAGACAAGTGTGGTACACCTTGTAACCAACACCCATTTGTTATATTAGCTTGGACAAGTGGTGGACCTTGCTTTTATGTTTCAATGGAGCATATTTTGGACAGGTGGTAGACCTTGTTTCTCTCCATGCTTCAATGGAGAGAAACTTTAGCTTGGACAAGTGGTGGACCTTGTTTTTATGTTTTAAAGGAGCATATTTCGGACAAGTGGTAGACATAGTTTCTCTCCATGGTTCAATGGAACCCACCTTAGACAAGTGAAGTACCTTGAAACCAAACCCCCATAATACAACCTACTAAATAGGTTGGAAAATTGGTGGGATATGAAACCATCCATGATAGAGCATAGTATAGGTGAAAACGTAGTGGTCCTTATATCAATTACCCATGCATAGCTTGGACAAGTGGTGGACCTTGATTCTCTCTATGTTTCAATGGATCCTATCTTGGACTAGAGATATATCTTACTTAGTTCCATGCTTCAATGGATTGTAGCTTGGATAAGGAGTGGAACTTCAAACAAAACTCCACAGCATAGCATATATTAACAATTCATGGGTTTTATAGAGATTGTCTGCCTATTTTGGAGAGTTGGTACACCTTTATTCTCCATTCTTCAATGGATCTGAGGTTGGACAAGCGGAGCTGGAGAAGTGGTCAACCTTAAAATGAAACCTCCCATGCTACAACCCATCATAGATCGTATATGTAGTGGACCTTGAAACTCTTTTATGTCCCTAGCTTAGAGAAGCATTGCACTCTTGATTATCTCCATACATGAAGGCAAGGTTGGACAAGTGGTGGACCTTCAAACCAGAATCTCTATGCAATAATAGGCAAGTGGTGGAGCTTGTTTTCTCCATGTTCCAATGGAGCCTAGCTTAGACAAACAATGGAGCTTGCTTCTCTCCATGTTTCAATGGATCCTAGCTTAGAAAAGTGGTGGAGCTTTGCTTCTCTCCATGTTCCAATGGACCATAGCTTAGACAAGTGGTAGACCTTGAAAAACACCCCCCGTATACAACATATTATGGGGTTTTCATGTTTCAATGGCTCCTAGCTTGGACAAATGGTAGAGCTTGCTTCTCTTTATGTTTCAATGGATCCAATCTTAGCCAAGGGGTGGACCTTGAAACAAGAATCCCCCCCCCCCATGTACAACGTATTATGGGTTTTGAAAGCACTGGGAGAAAATAATAGCTTTGATAAGTGGTGGACCTTGCTTCTCTCCATGCTTCAATGGAGCCGAGGTTGGACACATGTTGGAGAGAAGATGGTTGCCCATGAAATAAGACCATGCATGCTATAATCAATCATATGTTGTACACATGGTGGACCTTGCAATTGTTTTATATGCCTAACTTGGACAAGTGGAGGACCCTTGATTACCTCCAGATATCAACAACAAGCCAAGTTTGGACAAGTGTAGTACCACCAAACCAGAATCTATATGCTACAATAGAGTATAGGTAGGACACGCGATGAACCTTGATATCAAACCATCCATGCTACTAGAGATGATAGGTTTCACATGTGGTGGAACCTTGTATCAATGTTCTATGTGTAGTTTTTGACTAGTGATAGACCTTGAAACTAATCCCTCTAGGCTACAAGAAAAAAGAGATGGATGAGGAGGCTAGACTACTTTTGTTGCATCAATGCATCCCATGTTACCACATATACTATAGGGTTCTTGGATAAGTGTTGGATCTTGTGTCAATGCTCCATGTCTAGCTTGGACAAGTGGTGGACCTTGGTTCTCTCTATGCTTCAAATGGGCAATAGATTGGAGACACAGTGGCCTTTTTTTTCCAATGATTTTATTTTTTGGAAACCTTGGAGGCACCATGTAAGAGGCACTCTAAGTCTTCCATACAATGGACCTATTGGACTATAAAATAATGATATCTTTCTTTGATATTGTCATTATTTTATGCATAATATTTTCTTCTTTTTGCAGACACAAAGGAGTTAAGTGATATAAAAACTAGATGTATTTCACACTATGATTGGCATGAAGATCCTTTTGGGACACCAACTTTTCCTATTCCCAAAGATGTAATTTTCCATATTAACGGTGTGGATTTTGAAGTGCGACTTTCATGTATTGAAGGAGCTGGTTATGGGCTATTTGTGCATACTACCCTGGAAAGTGGTTTGACTATTCTAAACTATGGAGGGCATAAGTATAGATTTCAAGACTGGAAAAAGATATGCAAAATATTTCCAAGAGCTTATAAATATTCTCTTCTAGAGGATCCAAACATAGAAGAAGAGGAAGATCAATCATACATTATTGGTTGTGTAGAAGAAGGAAACGTGTCGGGCTATATAAATAGTTCTCACAGTACAAATGTCTGTCCCAACGTACGCTATACATTTGATCCAAATTTGCCACCTTGGCATAAATGCACCTCTTCACACATCAAGTCAGAAGAATATGGCCATGTATGCATTGAGACTATTTGTCAAGTTGAAGCAGGAGAAGAGTTGTTTGCTGACTATAACTTTACTTGACATTGTAAAGTATTGTACATGGATGGAAATCTCAAGTACATGCATCATTTTCATTTTTCATGGATGAAATCTCAAGTGAATATAACATTTGATTATTGTTTAGTTTATGCTCAACGAGAATCTAGAGTGCTCTTATGCTTTGTGTGTTGTCTAACATATTTGACTACCTTGGCCATAGAATCTTGATTCTACTCTAGATTTGTGATAAATCTTACCAAAATTTAATCAATGTCTAGGTTGGACAAGTGGTGGGGCTTCAAACATTACTGTCTTAAACAAGTGGAGTTATCTTACTTGAATAAGTGGTGGCCTTTGAATCCAAATCTAAGCCAAATCTCTAATTATTTTCTTGTAGTCTAGGTTGGACATTTGGTGGACCTTGTATCCATGTTTCCTCAACAAGGGTGGCTTTTAGTTTTCACTTTAAGTACTCATCTTTAATAAAGTGTAGGATGGAAAATGTTGAGTTAGTAGATTGTATTTTAGACAAGTGGTGTTTGGTGTACGAATGCTGAAAATGGTTGCAAGGATTCTAACAACGACTTTACCTTAAATAAATTTCTTACTAGGAGTTCTACATATAAATATGGTGAATAAAATTCTAGTGGTTTTGAGATACCATTTGTGTGTGTGTTTTCTTAGATTCACAAACTGGGATGGATAATGCTCCTATGGTTCAGTCAACAACTATAGAATCCATAGATTCTATGGTTTCTAAAGTGCCCAAGATGGATGATATTTCTATACTAGAGTCTAGTGTTGTGCAACTTGAGCAAGCTTCCAATAATGAGAACCAAGAAATCGATGCTTCAAAAATGCAACATACATCAAAAGAGACTGAAAAGTCCACTCACGAGCTATTGCCAATTGGTACTACGTCATGTAGCGTAGATGTTGAGAAATCCATGCTTACAATTATATTGGATTTAAATGGTCTATTGTTGAAACGTTCCCCTCAACCATCCTCACACCACAACTCAGTGCAAATGGATTCAAAAAGATATATTATACTCAGGCCAGGTTGCATCCAATTCTTGAAGACTATTTTACAAAGGTTTAATGTTGCAATTTGGTCGACAGCTACTAGGAATAATGTGTATCAAATCCTTGCAGCACTAAACAACTTAGCTGAGGATACATTGCCTTTCTTTGCAATTTGGTCGCAAGATGTTTGCTACACCGCTCAAACTCAAAAATTGTTTAGACCCGACAATCCAAACGTTGAGGCAATGTTCAAGCCTCTAGCCAAAATTGCCATGGGGTTTGAATGTGATCCACAAAGAACAGTGCTTATTGATGACTCTCCTTACAAGGGATGTATTTCACCAGCAAACAATTGCATTTTTCCACCACAATTTGATGCTGAGAAGATGGTTGACAATATGCTCTTGGAGGAGCTACTGCCATACTTGATTCAGCTTGATGAGAGAAGGGATGTGCGTGATTTAATTGCTTCTAATCGTTATGGACAACCTATAGTGACAAATGATAGTGAATACAAACAAATCATGGAGTATTGGAAGCAGAAAAATGATGTTTGGTCAGCTAAGGTGTTCTTTACAAGAAGAATACCACCTGCAAAAGGTGACAGAGATGAAACTATCATTGAAGATGCAAGTGACACAAGCCACCGCAATGAAATGAGAAGAGCCCAAATACAAGAGATCTTGGCAAAGGAGCGTACACCCATTGAAAGCATGAAGGCGTCACAATTGACCACTTTAGCTAGGCAATTGGGTTGTAACACAAAAGGAGTTTTGAAGGCAACCACAGCAAAGGCTTATATAAATAAGGTGAAAGCTGAGAACAATCTTCTAAGGCTGGATAGAAAGCAACCCTAAGGTACTAGTGACATGTCATATATTCTTGATACACATGCTTGAACACTCATGTGCATGGTATCTAACAAATCTTTCTTTTTATTCCTTCTTGCAGGATCTTACAAAGGATACTACTAGATGGAGCTCAATCAATAGAGATTTTGATATTTTTGCTCAAAATAATGAAGCAGTCACCTACATTTTTTGTTTATCAATTTCTTGAGAGACTTTATTTTAGTTTGTAATCATCAAATGAAATGAAAAGTATCCTTCTTATTAAGATTGTTGATCTTTTTCTTGTTCAAACCTTTCAATTGTGATTTATAGTTTTGTTAGCATGAGATTGTGCTTTTTTAGTTTGAAAAAAACTGTCAAAGATCCAAGTCTTTTTGGCTTTACTTAAGTTATTAATTGTGAAAGATCCAAGTCTTTTTGCTTTACTTAAGTTATTGATTGCCTATGTAATAGTCCTTAAAACAATATCGGATGGCTTTCTTGCTCCCATGTCTCACATTGGTCTTTAGGTAAGACAAGTGGTGACCTTGAAAGTATGGTCTCATATCTCGATCAAGTGAAGAGACATGAAGCTTAAATATCACTACTATGTATCTAGTGTTAAACTCCATCGAGACAAAGACTAGATAGCCAAATTGCAGTCGAGTTTAAGTGAAAAATCCATTTGAGCTAAGGTAAAACTTATAGTGCCTCATTTTTCTAGGATTCTACCCCATCAAGGAAGTTAGAATCTAGCACAAACCAATTAAGACTCTTTTGGAGCCTAGATAGGACAATTCGTGGAACTTATGAAACTTATTATTGAGTTAGAGTCTAGTTTAGATAAGCAAAAGATCTTCAAACCAGCACTTGACTTTCTTACTATTCAATATTCAAAGTCCCTTGAGGCTAACAAATTACATACCCACTTGTAACCTAACTAATGAGTAATTATATAGATCTAAGCAAGTATATATAATGAGTCTTCAAACTAATAATCCAAGGGAAGAGAGTAGCAAGGTCCACTACTTGTCCAAGCTCAGCTCTAGACAACATAGAAAGATGCTAGTTCTACTAATTGTCTAATTATAGGCATGGAGAAATGATAGAAGGTTGACCACTTGTCCAACCTATCATCTCTAGTAAGATGGGAGGTTTGGCCTTAAGATTCACCATGTAACCAACCTATACATCATTGTATTATGAAGAGTAAAAAAGCAAAGCTCCACCACTTGTCCAAGCTAGTTCTAAAATCCACATGGAGATAAGCAAGCTCCACCATTTGTCGAATCTCTCTTCCATTAAAACATGAAAAAACTCAGCTATGTTGTACAGGGGGACTTTTTTCCAAGGTCCACCACTTGTCCAAGCTAGGATCCCTAGTAGCACGAGTGGTTTGGTCTCAAGATACACCACTTGTACACTCTATGTCATTATATTAAGAAGAACTATGTATTAAGGTCCACCACTTGTCCAACCTATAAGGTTATATCTTAAATGGTATCCTTTCTCACCACTTGAAATGCCCATGATATGTTTTACACGGGGGTTTCATTCCAAGGTCCACCACTTGTCCAAGCTAACTCTATTCAAACATAGAGAGAAGCAAAGGTCCACCACTTGTCCAAGCTAACTCTATTCAAACATAGAGAGAAGCAAAGGTTCACCACTTGTCAAAGCTAGGCTCCGTTGAAGTATGGAGAGAAGTAACCTCCATCATTTTTCCAAGATAGGTGCCATTCAAACATGGAAAGAATCAAGATCTACCATGTCTCCGAGATTCTAGGCTCCATTGAAACACCCTAAAACCATGATATTTTGTACATGGGGTGTTTACATTCAAGGTCTACCACTTCTCTAACGTATTATACCTAGTAGCATGAGTGATTTGGTCTTAAGATTCACCACTTATCCACTCTATGTCATTATATTAAGAATAACTGGGTGTTAAGGTCCACCACTTGTCCAACCTATAAGGGTATATCTTAAATGGTATCCTTCACCACTTGTCAAGGTCCATCACCACTTTTCCAACCTATAAGGTTATATCTTGAATGATATTTTTCCTCATCACTTGTAATGTCCATGCTATGTTTTACAAAGGGGTTTTGTTCCAAGACCCACCACTTGTCCAAGCTAACTCCATTAAAACATAGAGAGAAGCAAAGGTCCACCACTTGTCCAAGATAGGCTCCATTGAAACATGGAGAGAAGGATGATCCACCATTTCTCCAAGATAGGTTCCATTGAAACATTGAGAGAAGCAATCTCCACCATGTCTCCAAGCTAGGCTCCATTGAAATACCCTAAACCCATAATTTTGTACATGAGGGGTTTACATTCAAGGTCCACCACTTGTCCAACCTATTATCCCTAGTAGCAAGAGTGGTTTGGTCTCAAGATTCACCACTTGTACACTCTATGTCATTATATTAAGAAGAAATATGTGTTAAGGTCCACCACTTGTCCAGCCTATAAGGTTATATTTTAAATAGTATCCTTTCTCACCACTTGAAATGCCCATGATATGTTTTACATGGGGGTTTCATTCCAAGGTCCACCACTTGTCCAAGCTAACTCTATTAAAACATATAGAGAAAGAAAGGTCCACCACTTGTCCAAGCTAGGCTCATTGAAACATGGAGAGAAGGAACCTCCACTGTTTCTCCTAGATAGGCTCCATTGAAACATGGAGAGAAATAAGCTCCACCATGTCTCCAAGTTGCTAGGCTCCATTGAAATACCCAATACCCATAATTTTTTGTACATGGGGGGTTTACATTCAAGGTTCACCACTTGTCCAACCTATTATCCCTAGTAGGTTTGGTCTCATGATTCACCACTTGTCCACTCTATGTCATTATATTAAGAGGAATTAGGTGTTAAGGTCCACCACTTGTCCAACCTATAATGTTATAGCTTGAATGGTATTTTTTCTCACCACTTGTAATGCCCATGACATGATTTACATGGGGGTTTTGTTCCAAGGTACACCACTTGTCCAAGATAAATCTATTGAAACATAGAGATCAGAAACAAAGGTCCACCACTTTTCCAAGCTAGGCTGCATTGAAACATGGACCTTAATACCAAATTATTTCTAGTAGCATGAGTGATATTTTGTACATGGGGCATTTACATTCAAGGTCCACCACTTGTCCAACCTATTTCCCTAGTAGGTTTAGTCCCAATTTCACCACTTATCCACTCTATGTCATTATATTAAGAATAATTGGGTGTTAAGGTCCACCACTTGTCCAACCTATAAGGTTATATATTGAATGGTATTTTTTCTCACCACTTGTAATGCCCATGATATGTTTTACATGGGGTTTTTGTTCCAAGGTCCACCACTTTTCCAAGATAACTCTATTCAAACATAGAGAGAAACAAAGGTCCACCACTTGTCCAAGCTAGGCTCCATTGAAACATGGAGAGAATGATGCTACACCATTTATCCAAGATAGGCTGCATTGAAACATGGAGAGAAGCAAGCTTTACCATGTTTCCAAGCTAGTCTCCATTGAAACACTCTAGGGGGTTTTATTTCAAGGCCCACCACTTGTTTAACCTATTATCCCTAGTAGCATGAGTGGTTTGGTTTCAAGATTCACCACTTGTACACTCTATGTCATTATATTGTGTTAAGGTCCACCACTTGTCCAACCTATAAGGTTATATCTTAAATGGTATCCTTTCTCGCCACTTGAAATGCCCATGATATGTTTTACATGGGAGTTTCATTCCAAGATCCACCACTTGTCCAAGCTAACCATATTCAAACATAGAGAGAAACAAAGGTCCACGACTTGTCCAAGCTAGGCTCCATTGAAACATGGAGAGAAGGAACCTCCACCATTTCTCCTAGATAGGCTCCATTAAAACATGGAGAGAAGTAAGTTCCACCATGTCTCCAAGATGCTAGGCTCCATTGAAATACGCAAAACCCATGATATTTTGTACATGGGTGATTTACATTCAAGGTCAACCATTTCTCCAACCTATTATCCCTAGTAGGTTTGGTCTCACAATTCACCACTTTTCCACTATATGTCATTATAATAAGAGGAATTGGGTGCTAAGGTCCACCACTTGTCCAGCCTATAAGGTTATACCTTGAATGGTATTTTTTCTCACCACTTGTAATGCCCATGACATGCTTTACATGGGGGTTTTGTTCCAAGGTTCACCACTTGTCCAAGAAAATTCTATTGAAACATAGAGAGAAACAAAGGTCCACCACTTTTCCAAGCTAGGCTCCATTGAAACATGGACCTTAATACCAAATTATTCCTAGTAGCATGAGTAATATTTTGTACATGGGGGGTTTGCATTCAAGGTCCACCACTTGTCCAACGTACTTTTCCTAGTAGGTTTGGTCGCAAGATTCACCACTTGTCCACTCTATGTCATTATATTAATAATAATTGGGTGTTAAGGTCCACCACTTTTCCAACCTATAAGGTTATATATTGAATGGTATTTTTTCTCACCACTTGTAATGTCCATGATATGTTTTACATGGGGATTTTGTTCCAAGGTCCACCACTTGTCCAAGCTAAATCTGTTCAAACATAGAGAGAAACAAACGTGCACCACTTGTCCAAGCTAGGCTCCATTGAAACATGGAGAGAATGATGCTCCACCATTTATCCAAGATAGAATCCATTGAAACATGGAGAGAAGTAAGCTCCACCATGTTTCCAAGATGCTAGAGTCCATTGAAATACCCAAAACCCCTGATACTTTGTACATGGGGGGTTTACATTCAAGGTCCACCACTTGTCCAACCTATTATCCCTAGTAGCATGAGTGGCTTGGTCTCAGGATTCACCACTTGTCCACTCTATATCATTATATTAAGAAAAATTGGGTTTCCATATCTAAATGGATCTTTGCTTGGATAAGTGGTAGACCTTGAGACCTAAATACCCATTCTACACTAGAGCATTGGTTAAGCCTTATACACTTCAAGCATACCTTTAACAACAAGTAGTAGTTATTAGTTGACTTAAGTCTAGTTGAACTCCATGGTATTGAGACTAAGAGAGAGTGTAGCATAAAAAAGAGTCAGGATTTTAATTTGACTTTCTTTCTATTAATGAGTAGATCATAGATGGATTTTGGTATCTAATAAAACCTTAGGGTAGACAATGTAAAACTCATGTCTATTGTTGTGTTTGCATTAAGTGTTCTTGTTCTTTAATTTCAGAACCATTACAGAAAAATGGATTGGCTATATGCTGGCATAAATTGAAGAAAACTATTGAATTACCCATCCAACCTCCTCCAAGACCTTGTCCAAGGAATGAATCACCTCCTTATCACCTACCACTTGCTTTCAAGGACATCAAAAGAGTACTTATCTTGGATCTAGAGGGGTTACTTCTCAAGACAGTTGAAATGAAACATGGAGATTCTATGCCATCTTGGGCTCAACACATGCGACTTGTGGAGGACAAAGATGAAGTTTATCATGTGGTGCGACCAGACGCACAAAGTTTTTTGGATTTTTGTGCTGAATACTTTGAGCTATGGATATGGAGTTGCTATAACTTAACAAGGGTGCAACGCATCACACAAAAATGTTTTCCTGAGCAGTATACCAAGTTCAAGGTGTTTATGAGTAACAAAAATTGCCAAAATCCAAATATCATGTTAGGATTTACAAGGGTTTATCACAAAAATCTGAGTGATATTTGGAAGATATTTGAGGATTTGGATGCAAACAATACCTTAATTTTTGATGACACTCCATATAGGGTGATGTGGAACATGCCAGGGACATATCTTATATTTCCAAAGATGTGGAGGCAAACTTCCGAGAAACTTCAAAACTTCTTGCAGAGAACCATAATTCCATGGTTGGTAGGATGGTTGTATGCAAGAGATAAGAGAGTCTATACATACAACACAATTGTAAATCAGTATAGTGATTCTGAGACAAATTATGTCCTTGGTGTGTACTTGTCAACACGAAAGCATTGAATAAATATGGCTATAAGATGCTTTTTTTATTCTAGTGTGTATCTTTCGACATTTGTATAATTTGATATAGTCTTTTTTTTATATAAAAGGTGTGTCAATTTTATGAACACTTGAATGGAGTGCACCCTACTCTAAGGGGACTTCAATGTACTATTGGAGTGCATCTTATTGTAAGGGGACTCTGATGTATTGCTAGAGTGCACCCAAATTTTTGGGGACTCATTTTTTATTTGATTGGGGCCTATGTTGGGTCATATAGCAAAAGAAATTCATTTTTTGTCAATTCATATCGAGGTTGCATTTATTTGGAACTATGAAAGAATTGATGTTTGATGTCAAAATAAAACTTGTAAGTGTGGATCAGAGAATTCATGGACTTTAAATATGTGAGAGGGATCTTTTTCTTGGGCACAAATGTTTGCTTCAAGAATTTTGTCATTACATACTTTATGTGAAAGAGTTTTAGAACCTAAAAGACTTTGAAAACAAAACTATGGAATCTAAGTGCATGTATTCTTGAATGGCTTGAAAGTTGATGTATACATGCATGTCGCCTTGATGAAGATTTAGATCTGACAAGATGGAAAGATATAATTCTTGGACGTTACCTTTGTCAATTTGGTAATAACATATTTAACTTTCTTTTAATATGGGTGGAAAATATATTATTATGTGCATTTGGAACCTAATTGCTTGACCTTCAAACCAAGATTCCTATGTTATTTTTTTATATACTTTTTTTGTACTGAATTAAGATTGTGGATGCAAGGTCCACCACTTGTTCAAGCTAGATCTAAGAAAGTATATATACTGAGTCTTCAAACTAGTAAACCAAGGGAAGAGAGAAGCAGGGTCCATCACTTGTCCAAGCTCATCTCTAGACAACATAGAGAGATGTTATGTCTACTAATTGTCCAATATAGTCATGGAGAAATGATAGAAGGTTGATCCACTTGTGCAACCTATCATCTCTAGTAAAATGGGAGGTTTGGCCTTAAGATTCACCATGTAACCAACATATACTTCATTGTATTATGAAGAGTAGAAAAGAAAAGCTCCACCACTTGTCTAAGGTAGTTCCAAAATCAACATGGAGAGAAGCAAGCTTCACCATTTGTCCAAGATAGGTTCCATTAAAACATGGAAAACCTCATATATGTTGTACATGGAAGCTTTTTTCCAAGGTCCACCACTTGTCCAAGCTAGGATCCATTAAAACATGGATAGAAACAAGGCTCCACAACTCGTCCAACCTTTATAGCTGCGAAGTGTACCGGTTGTCTAAACTAGGCATGGGAAAATAATAGAAGGTCCACCACTTATCCAATATATTATCTCTAATAGCATGGGAGGTTTGGTCTCAAGATTTAGGAATTGGCTGACCTGTATTTCATTGTATTATGATGAATTTGGTTTTAAAGTCAACTACTTATCCAAGCTATAAGTTTATATCTTGAATGGTATTCCTTCCCATCACTTAGAAAACCAATGATATGTTGTACATGGGGGGTTTGTTACAAGGTCCACCACTTGTCCAAGCTAGTTTCATTGAAACATGGATCAAGACAATCTCCACCATTTGTTAAAGCTAGACTCCATTGAAATCTAGAAAATCCATTCTATGTTGTACATGGGGTTTTTGTTTTTAGGTCCAACACTTGTCCAAGCTAAGATCCATTGAAACATGGAGTAGAGAAACACTCCACCACTTGTCCAAGCTAGGAAACATTGATAGTAGTTGGTTTATTTTGAAGATCCACCACGTGTCTAAGCTAACTCTATTGAAACATAGAGAGAAGCAAAGGTCCACCAACTGTTCAAACTAGGCTCCATTGAAACATGGACAGAAGCAAGCTCCACCATTTCTCCAAGATAGACTCCATTGAAACATGGAGAGAATCAAAGGTCCACCATTTCTCCAAGCCAAGATCTAGTTGTCCAACCTATAAGGTTATATCTTAAATGGTAATCTTTCTAATCACTTGGAATACCCATGATATGCTTTACATGGGGGTTTTGTTCCAAGATCACCACTTGTCCAAGCTAACTCTATTGAAACATAGAGAGAAGAAAAGGTCCACCACTTGTCCAAGCTAGTCTCCATTGAAACAAGGAGAGAAGCAAGCTCCATCATTTCTCCAAGATAGGCTAGCATGGATAAGTGCACCTTGAAACCAACCTTCCTATGAGGCAATAGAGCATATGCTACATATTTTATGTATGCCCCATGCCTCAAATTAAGAAGTTATAGATTAGAAGTGGACCTTGCTTAAATGTCACATGCAATAAATTAAGGAAAAATAGCCAAGTGGATTGTATTCCTCAATGGATCCTTGCTTTCACAAGTTGTGAACCTTGAGTCACTTTTACATTAACTTGGACAAGTGGTGGACCTAGAAACCAAGCTCTCCATGTTGAGATAAGTTGTAGGTAGGTCAGTAGAACATAGACAACGATAATGGATGCAATATACTCCTCTCCTAATAATCCAATTGATTGAAACCATGATATTTTAGTTGTTTTCATTGTGTATTGTATGTGCATAAAGTGGAATGAGACCTTAAGAAAACTCAAATTTTTGACAAAATCTCTATATTTTATACATGATATATTGAAAGTTGTCCAACCTGGGAATTGGGATTTTCCCACTTTACCTAATATGGTCTTTGTCCCCCTTTCCCCTTTGAGAGAGAGGACTTGATAAATGCAAAATCAATTAATTAAATCCCCTAAATTATCATTGGACCCCTTGGGTGGCCAACCAATAGGCTTTAGGCACACCATGAGGGCAACATGAGGAGGAACTTGACAAGTGTCCCTTTTGCTTTCTTTGTACCATGCATGCCTTGTGTGAGTGTGTGGGTGTTCTCTCTCATCCCCCCTCATGTAGGGCTCGTCCACCCTTGTAGGAATTGAATATTTGACTTTTTGACACCTCAACCCCTCATGCATAGGCCTAGTTCCCACCACAAGCTTGGCCCTTAAGCACTTTAAGCTTGGGCCGGGTTCTCACCTCAAGTGCAACCCTAACATCTCAAGCATGTCAAGCACCTCAAGCATCTCAAGAACCTCAATCATCAAGCACCTCAAGCACCTTAGTCATCAAGCATGACAAGCAGGACAAGCACCTCGAGCTGGGTCGGGTTCCCGCGCCTCAAGCTCAGCCCTAGCTTACCTAAGGTCAAAGGACTTTTGCACACATTATTGGAGGTCTTCAATGAAGCTAACCCTAAGGTCTTATGCTCCATTGGTTAGCCTTGCTCTTTGATAGACCATCTCTCATTTGGTCTCCTTTACCAATGGTCCCGTGTTGAGATAGATCTAAAAGCACATGTCTATATCTTAACCCTTGTTCCCGTTTATTCTCCCACATTAAGTGATCAGTTTAATATGAGAAAATCATTTGGGTTGGTTAGGTATTAGTTTTTATGAGATGAGGGGCATATCTTGCAGCCACATTTAGCATACATATCGACCAAGACAGTGCCAAGCACGACATATTTTTTTCTTGCATAGAGCCGCATGCCTTCGAGATGCATGCATAGGTGATTGCATCTAAATAGAGGTCCTTGCTTCGCATTTGCTGACATTGCGAACAGAACACCTGACAGGGAACATGATAGATTTGAAAGTCGTGAACGCCTGTGATCGACATCTGATAAAAAAGCTTGCGACATATGATGATTGTGTAGGTGATTACATCTATGCCTGTGTAGGTGATTGCATCTGGAGAGAGGCCCTCACTTTGCATCTGGATTTTAACTGCAACGATTTGAAAAGCGCGACAGAGCCACATGCCTTCTAGATGCCTACGTAGGTGATTAGAGTTGGAGAGAGGCCCTCACTTCGCATCTGGATTTTGACTTCTAGGCCATATCATCCCACAACTTCCTTGCCACGGCCATGAGGGGCATATCTTGCAATTAATGTGCCCAACGAGATGACAGCCGAGTCCTACATACTGCCACATGCCTTCAAGATGCAAGCAGATGTGATTCCATGTCCTCGCTTTTGTCTACTGAAAACATACCAAACATTATTGGCCCTTCGCTCGTTGGGATGTCCCACAATCAATGTGTTCCAAGAGAGAACATTTCAAACACGAATCTCGTTAGGAATCTTGCCATTGAGGGTCCAGGAAGGTTTAGATTGTTTTCAACATTCCCTTTTCAACATTCCCTAACTAACAATATCATCATGAATTTTGTTGCCATATCAGTATCTTGCGTAGTGCCACCTACCTTCAAGATGAAAGCATACTCAAGCACTTTTTGGTGCTTTCTCAAGTACACCACATCTCGCATACATGATCATTGCTTCTATGTAGTGCCACATGCTTTCAAGATGCAAGCATAAGTGATTACATCAGGAGAAACGTCCTTGCTTTGCATTATGCAAACAACCAGCAACAAGAGCTTCTTGGTAGAGATGACATTCCGGCATCAAGGCAATGCCACGTGCCTTCAAGATAAAAGCATAGGTGATTGCATCTAGAGAGATGCCCTCGCTTTGCATCTGTTGGAAACAGCCCAGCCCAGGGCTCCATGGCCGTGCCACATTTGGCATACATGTTGACCAGGGCAATGCCAACCATTACGTTTCATAAAAGGGAACCACAATATTGATCAAACCACCACCAAGCATGGCATCGTACCGCTAATAGCCCCTGACTAGCAATCACATCGTGGATTTTGATACCCTTGCGATAGGCAGATTGGGCATATCTTGCAACCAACATGTTGCACCCCCGACTAGCAATCACATTGTGGATTTTGATACCCTTGCGATAGGCATATTGGGCATATCTAAGATTTCTGGCCCTCCTCCTGTTGCATATATCCATGCACTCGAAGAGACCTCCTCACGCACATTTTGTGCTTCCTGTAATCAGCACTTTGTTTTGAGTTATGATAGTGCCTCTTCAGGGCTTCATCTACTGACGTTGCGAACAGAACACCTGACAGGGAGCATGGTAGATTTGAAAGTCCTCATCGCCTCTGATCGACATGTGATTAAAAAATCTTGTGACATCTATGCCTGTGTAGGTGATTGCATCTATGCCTGCGTAGGTGGTTGCATCTATGCCTGCGTAGGTGGTTGCATCTTTGCCTGCGTAGGTGATTGCATCTGGAGAGAGGCCCTCACTTTGCATCTGGATTTTGACTGCAATGAATAAAAAAGCGCGACAAAGCCACATGCCTTCTAGATGCCTACGTAGGTGATTGCAGTTGGAGAGAGGCCCTCACTTCGCATCTGGATTTTGACTTCCAGGCTATATCAACCCACAACTTCCTTGCCATAGCCATGAGGGGCATATCTTGCAACCACATTTAGCATACATATCGACCAAGACAGTGCCAAGCACGACATATTTTTTTCTTGCATAGAGCTGCATGCCTTCAAGATGCATGCACAGGTGATTGCACCTAAATAGAGGCCCTCGCTTCACATATGTTGACATTGCGAACAGAACACCTGACAGGGAGCATGATAGATTTGAAAGTCATCAATGCCTGTGATCAACATGTGATTAAAAAAGCTTGCGACATGTGATGCTTGTGTAGGTGATTGCATCTATGCTTGAGTAGGTGATCGCATCTGGAGAGAGGCCCTCACTTCGCATATGGATTTTGGCTGCATCGATTAAAAAAGCGCGATAGAGCCACATGCCTTTCAGATGCTTACGTAGGTGATCGCAGTTGGAGAGAGGCCCTCACTTCGCATCTGGATTTTGACTTCCGGGAAATATCAGCCCACAACTTCCTTGCCACAGCCATGAGGGGCATATCTTGCAATTAATGTGCCCCACGAGATGACAGCCGAGTCCTACGTAGTGCCACATGCCTTCAAGATGCAAGCAGATGTGATTCCATGCCCTCGCTTTCATCTACTGAAAACAACCCAAATATTATTGGCCCTTCGCTTGTCCCGCAATCAATGCGTTCCAAGAGACAACATTTTGACACGAATCTCGTCAGGAATCTTGGAATTGAGGGTCCAGGAAGGTCTGGATTGTTTTCAACATTCCCTAACTAACAATATCATCGTGAATTTTGTTGCCCATATCAGTATCTTGCGTACTGCCACCCACCTTCAACACGAAAGCATACTCAAGCACTTTTTGTTTCTTTCTCAAGTACAGCACATCTCGCATACATGATCATTGGTTCTATGTAGTGCCACATGCTTTCAAGATGCAAGCATAAGTGATTAGATCACGAGAAATGTCCTTGCTTTGCATTATGAAAACAGCCAGCAAGAGCTTCCTGGTAGAGATGACATTTCGGACATCAAGGCAGTGCCACATGCCTTCAAGATAAAAGCATAGGTGATTGCATCTAGAGAGATGCCCTCGCTTTGCATCTGTTGTAAACAGCCCAGTCTAGGGCTCTGTGGCCCTGCCACATTTGGCATACATGTTGACCAAGGCAGTGCCAAACATTACGTTTCATAAAAGGGAACCACAATATTGATCAAACCACCGCCAAGCATGACATCATACCGCTAACAGCCCCCGACTAGCAATCACATCGTGGATTCTGATACCCTTGCGGTAGGGTTGATAGATGCCTGCGTAGGTGATTTTGCATTTGGAGAGAGATAAGTCTTCAGGGCTTTGCATATGCCTGCGACAATGCGACAAAAAGCTGAGCACGCATGACAAGCGTGTAGATAAAGTAAAACGTTAAAAAAGAGCAGCCACGTGGATGAACGTGGAGCCAGAATTTTGATTTTTCCTTCTAGGCTAACGAAGTAACCAATGCAATGTTGTTTGGTAAAACTTTGTCATTGAGCTTGCTGACATGCTTCTTAACATGCTCACATTAGTATATCCTACAGGTGGTGTTAAAGCAAAACCTTCTTTGAATCAAGGGGAATATCTCGTGAGACCCCGTGCAAATGTGGGGAATACTCTTGTAGAGATAATTTAAGTTCAAGATCTTGTAGCTGCAAGTAGGTTTGCCTACTTTGGGGATTCTTGGTACCTCTTGCATGGAAATAGCTGCATAAATGTTCCACATTAATACACGCCAAGACTAGAGAATAATCAAATGATGGCATTGTCTTGGTTACTTCCATAGCTTTTGAAATCTTGTAGAAATTTTTGCCAATATAGTTCTCTTCTTCTAGTACAATGTTGTGTTTTCCCCCTTTGCTCTCAAACAAAATTCGGCCCTTGTCCCAACAAAATTGAGTGACTCCATGCATTGAGCACACCAAGAAAAATGACTGTAATTAGGGAGGTGCCCTCATCAAAAATTCCTCAACCAGTTCTACATATCATCCTATAAGAGCACTCCAAGAGACTTTTTCTAACAAGAAGCCCTCACTTTGTATCTAATTAAAATAGCTCAGAGCTTCCTTGCCATAGCTATGTTGGGCATATCCTACAATCAACATGCTCAAAGTTAGCATCCCAAAGAGGATGCCCGTTAAGAAATTTATGTGCTTTAATGAGGAAACCATGTTTGGCATACATATCACTCAAACCACCACCAAGCATGATATTTTTCTCCAACATCCCTTGACTACCAATATCATCGTCAATTCTCTCACCCATGTGAAGGTCTTGCATAAGGCCACATGCCTTTCAAGGTGCAAGGGTAGGTTACTGCATCATGAGAGAGGCCTTTTCTTTGCATCCAATTACTACAATCCAAATCTTTGTTGCCATAGCCATATTGGGCATGTCATGCAATCAACGTGATCCAAGTGTTGACATTCTATAGAGATGCCCACAAGAACTTTTTATGCTCTCATAAGGGCACCAGAGTTGGCATACATATTGACCAAAGCACCACCAAACACAACATCTTTCTCATGTAGCCCCTAACTAGCAATATCATCGTGAATTCTCTTGCCCATTTCATGTATTGTGTAAGGCCACATGCCTTCAAGGTGCAAGCAAAGGTGATTTTATCTTGAGAATGGTCATCCCTTTGCATCCCATGAAAACGGCATAGTGCTTCTTTTCCATAGCCATGTTGTGTTAGGTGGGAAGCTATGGAGGGTGATGTCTGAGGAGGATCACCATGGCGTGCAGGTGCAGGGAACGAGCGAGAGAGGAGAGAGAGACTCGACACAAGAAAAATAAAACAAAAAGCACGCTTGTATTGTTATGAAAAAGCTTTACAATATATAGTTAAAAAATTGCCATGCACACTTCTAAATGAAGTGGAGTTCTTTTGCATGCTCCATAAGGGTAATTCCCATGGGTACCGAAAATGGATTGAACCCAAGAATCCCCCCCTCAAGCCCAAACTAGAAAAACCACTCTTATGATATCGTGAGTTTTTGGTGTACTCGGCAACCGTAAGTTTTAGGTTCTCTCACAACCAAGGATTTCTAGTGTATCCATAACCTGGTCCTATGATGGTGAACCCCCCCTTGAACAGATAAGGTGTAGGTCAAAAATTAGCTATCAAAAAATGGAGTTTTTGGTTCACTGCCAAACCTTGGGTTTAAGGTGTACCAAGTAACTTCATGAGAAGCGGAACAATATAGGACTGCGAACAAATGTTTTTGGGAGGTCTTACCACTTTATTTTCATGGCAATGTATATAACCCGTACAAGGTGTTTATCATGGCATGACTGACAACAGATAAAGTAAAAGAGGTTTTGACTGAAAAAGATAATTTTGTTGACAAAAGACAAACCATAAATCTATGACACTTAACAAAACCAATTTTGGATTGTGTATATGTTGTTATAGCAAGTGCTCTGAGCAAACCGTTGGGTTGTCCTGGCATTGATGCTATCTTTCATGCACTAATCAAGTAGGTACCCATAAAGCTTGGTTGCATCAAGCTTGACCCCAAAACTATTGCACCTAATGTCGTCATCACACCCCAAATCTTGCATCTCTATGGTTGAGAATTTTGGAGAACAAGTATCTGGTACAAAGTTTCCAAATATCAATAAAGCATAGCTGTTCTACTTGTGCATTTGATCTTGATGTACCACACAACACACAAAGTTGGCTTTGAAGGTGAGAAGCACCTCTTGCATAGAGGGTGTCCGAGAGAAGAATGGGTGGACAGGTTCAAAGTAAGCCTTAGGTATGAATGCTAATGCAAAGAAAAACTCACGAATAACGATTTCGTGATCTAAACCCGGGTTGCTTGATTGATACGAAGTTGTAGAAAGAGAACCAAGGTTGTGTTCTGTGATAGAAAATGCTCCAAAGGGCAAGGTGATGCCGTCCAACTGCAAGATAATACAAGTTGGTGTAGGTCGTAATCATGTAGAACCACCTGTGTAGCAATCCGATAGCTCGGCTAAACAAGGCTATGCTTCCCATGCCTACAACCTGGGCTTGCCTCGAGGGAGCAATGTTTTGATGGGCTGTCCACCTTACCTTGCTTTACCTTTGTTGCAACCTTTATAGGTGTGAAGGCCCTCTTTATTAGAGTCCTAATGACAACATAAGGTGGCCACTTGAAATAAAGTGTGAACAAAAATAAAACAAGCTCTGTTGGTAGCGTAGACAAGCAACGACGTCGATGGCAAATTTTGCTTGCAGCGGGCTGAGGAGGCGGAAATAGCAGGAGTTGAAGTGTCAAAAGTTGCTTTTCAAGCCAGGGTGAATCTTCTGCTGGTGGTTACGGTCAAAAACCATGCAGGTCGATGAAGGCCAAATCTCCTCTGCAAGCAATTGTTCCCACAATGCTAAGTCAAGCAGGGCTCTGATACCAGGGGTTAGGTGGGAAGCTATGGAGGGTGACGTCTGAGGAGGATCACCATAGCATGCAGGTGCAGGGAACGAGTGAGAGAGGAGAGAGAGACTCGACACATGAAAAATAAAACAAAAAGCATGCTTGTATTGTTATGAAAAAGCTTTACAATATATAGTTAAAAAAGTGCCATGCACACTTCTAAATGAAGTGGAGTTCTTTTGCATGCTCCATAAGGGGTAATTCCCACGTGTACAAAAAGGGCTTGAACCCAACATGTTGGGCATATCCTACAATCAACACATTCCAAGTGATGGCATTCTGGATAGAAAGTCCATCAAGAATCAACTAGATCCCACCTAGCTTCTCTTAAATAGTTAGCTTCTACTAGATGATTGACCTAAGATGAGACTAACTCTAGGAAAGCCATGGAGTAGACCATCATTTAGCTTGAAAAACATAGATTTGTGAAATGCACAATCTTGCTTTATAATGATGAGTTATTAGGTATGCATGGCACATATAAATACTTTCAAAGCAAAAGAAAATAACCACATTGTGTCTTCTCTTACTCTTGCTAATGGTACGACAATGTTAAAGGTAGAGCTTTAGTTAATGCTTATGTACAATAGTTTGAGAGTATTTTGAGGTCTCACCCTTCAATGAGCACTGACCATCAACATGCATGTGCTACCTTGCCAGAAAAATTTCAATTCTCATATTCCATAAGGAAAATTTTTGGGGTCTTGTTTGGGCCCTATATGAGTTCCACCTCAACAAAATTTTTGTGCAATTCTTTTAGCATAATATGTGTAAGTTATAGAGAAAATCTATCAATGAGTTAAAACAAATATATTTTGTTGCAATGATTAAGCTTTTGCTAAAAGTTTGTGCCTTAAAGGATCCTACGAGATCTAAGAAGATATTTTACTTTGAAATAAGAGAGGGAAAGTTCAAACTCATTTGAGCTAAAAAAATTGGCGCCATCATCAATCTATTTCTATGGGAAACTTTCACAAAAACCAAACATTTTGCTAAACAATCTATGACTATGGACAACCCACAATTCAACAGTCATCTTCTTTACTCTTTAAGCGTAAACATCATCTCCATATAAATATAGATACAAATTATGAGCCCATTCAAAAAGGAAATAGATCTCACACGCTTACTAAGCTACAGATGGATCACTTGAGACATACTTCTCATAAACATCTTGATCTTCAGTGCGATGGAACACTTTGACCTATGAATCCCCTTACTATGTCTACTCCTCCATTTAATAATCTTACATCTCTATTACATTTTGTTGGTGATGTGTCTAATGGGCCCTTGGGTTATTAAATACCTTTGTGATGAGAAATACACGACAAGCAATATTAAATCTAGAAATATTCAAGCAATAGCAAGCATCTTTGTTAAATCTATCAATACAAAACATCAACTTCTCCAAGAATAAAGCCTTTTGAAGAAAAAAAAAATTGTCCTCCAAAGAAACCATTGTTGTGCTTGAGAAAGAGGTGAGAAGGATGAGGATAAAAACCACTTCATTTGGTCTACATCAAAGATTTTCCAACATTGAAACCCTTAAAGTTGAGAGAGAGAGTAAAGATCTTAAGCACAAGATTCGAGCAGATAGTCTTGTTGTGATAAATTATTTGATCATTAGGTAATCAAAGATAATTTTTTGCAAATGCATGCTTTATCTAGAAAAGAAATAGATTGATCCTCAAATGGAAAAATCTTCATATTCTTCTTTGATTGCACCTAACATTGCAAAAGAGATTTTGGACGTTTCAAAGTTCAAGAAGGTAAAATATTCATAATCTTCTCTGATTGCAACTAACGTTGCAAAAGAGATTTTGGAAGCCTTAAAATACCATTGATACTTTAGATGTTCAAAGTGTCATGGATGATTGTGGCATCATTCAAAAGATATTCAAGTATCTTCAAAGTAGTAAAGAGCGAGCTCAAAGGTAGAAAGGTCTCATCCTCTATCTTACCCATGTCAACTCATGTATGTCAAGCATGACAAGGTCTCAACAATGAAGTTTGACGATACCTTGGAGATTCATAAGGTAGGACGAGTGGTGCACTTTAACAAATCGTCTAATATTTTTTCAAATTGTGAAACTCTCAGAAGAGAATGGTCAAATTGAATAATTTTACAAGCGAGGAGGTACAAGGCAAACTAGTCTTTGTGCTTTAGTTGGATGAATGTGAGATACTGAAGTGAAAAAAGACAAAACGAGTCACCATAACCTTGATGATTAGAGCACTTCAAGGAGTAGGTCTTCTGAACAATGATGATAACTTCAGGAATGATATATGATGGTTGGGAGCTTTTGAGGTACAAGAACTTTTTAGAAGAAAACAATTGAAAAAATAGAGCAAATATGATCAGAGATGGGGCTCCACAGAGGTAAAGTAAAGATAATTGCTTCTCAAAAGCGTTCAACAACATCACATGAAGTTCTAGTAAAATATTCACTTGCAGCTGTGAAAGCTCAAAGGTTTTTATCATTTCATGATAAACTAGGTAAAAATAACAAGAGTCATAATCGATCAACAATAAAGTATGAGCAATGGAAGAATTTTCATAGTACTATTAAAGACCGTGCTAATAATGGAAAGGCAAGGAATCGCAAAGCAAACATGTGGATGGCTCTTGATGAGGTTTTATGCTTACTTGACAAGAAAGAATAGATAGACAATGACAATATGGAATTGAAGCTAGCTCTTCAAGATTTTGGTAAAAGTATGCAAGATGTATGGACTAGTCAAAGCATTACTCAATACATGATAATTCATACTTTTCTTCATGCAACCTATTTGATTTGTATAAATATTATTTTCATGCCATGCAACATATTTTACACAATCATATGCCTTGGTTCATAAAGCAGTATGGGTGTCTTGCAATATGGTCCACTCAACAAATGGAAAAATCCTATTATCAAGCTCGTGAAGTATACTTTCGACACACTTAGCATGGCGGAGCGAAAAATAGAGCAGAGAGCTCAAAAGAAGTGTTTTAATGGTTCTATAAAAGAGTCTTACTACGAATAAGAAAGAAGAAAATTTCCAAAAACACTTTGTAGCATGGTTGTTCTTGCCACAAATGCGACAAGGGTTGATTTCATAGCAATCCTTTGAAGGGTGATTATTTCTGCCACAATGTGTGCACTTTAAGTTTGTTTGATGATTGCATTTGTAGCGGTCGCATCATTTGACTGTTGTTGACTGCCTTTGAGTTTCTTTTCATTCTCTTGAAGAGAGTTTATTACATCTTCAATGTTAGGGATTGGGTCTTTCTCTTTAAGCACTGTTACAATTTGTCCAAAATCTGCATCTAGTACTGCTTTGAGAAGCACAACAATTTGGTCTTCATTATCTACGTGGCATTTTATATATGTCAACTGTGTGCAAATACTTTTGAGCCTATTGACTAGAGATGACACATCTTCTCCAGGATAAGCAATCCATAAAGTTGCATTTTAATGCAATTTTGGAATGCTTGGCAATAGCACCAAAATTCTGTTCTAAGGTTATCCATGCATCGTGTGCAGTGGTGCAATCATAATGCACAAAGTTGTTGTCAAGGGATGTGAGTAGAATGCTAAGAGCCTGCTCATCTTTAGTGGAAAATTGCACTAAGCTCTATCACGTTTCCACTCCATCATCGTCATTTGGTGGCTTAATGAGGGACCATAACTGATTTTGCATTAAGTACCCCTTGGTTTTTTCCTGCTATGTGTGGAAGCCATGCCCGTTGAATTTGTCTATGTTTTTATCTCCCCCCATGATGGTGCTTTGCCGTGTGCGGTGAGAGGAAGGTCTTACGCGGGTGAGTGGACAGTGTCTAGTCCTCATGAGCACTTGCTTCAAAGGTTTTTACAATTTGTTCTTGAAGTCACTCTCCGAAATGGAGCACCTCTTCACCCAAAAATTTGCGGTATATAGGCTCAAAAGATTTGAAATTGATGGTTACAAAAATTTGAGAACTTAGGTGAGCACGAAAGATGGGAAGTTTTTGGCAGAAGGTTTGATGAAGTCGTGTTGAAACCTTTCGCAAAATGCACTGTTTTTGGGGGCCAAATTCCTCCTTATTGATGAAATTCTAAGGTAGCTTGGTGCCAAGATCGACTATTGTGGGAAGCCCCCCCTCTAGAAAAATTGTGAGTTCGCGGTGGTTGGGGTAGTCTACGCTATGGGAACACGGCTTGAAGGCTTTTGAATGTGAGCTTCAAATTAAAATAATGTGAATGTGAGCTTTACTTTCTGTCGATGACGAGCATGTGCAGGCTAAGCATTTCATGTATTTGGATAAGGCAAGGATGGCAACACTTGGACAGCGCGTGGCGAGGATGGGGTTGGCAAGGGCAGTCAAAGATGAGCTAGGCTTGTCGAGCTTGAAGCGAGTGGGAGTGTTAGTCTGGGGGCCCTTGGTTGCAACGAGTTGCAGATGATAATGAGATGGCGCTGGCAAGCAAGGCTTTGGTATTGGAATTTGGGTGGTTTGTTAATGAGCCTGTCAAGGTGAGGATGTCAGGTAGCCAATGTTGTGGTGTCGATGCTGTGAGGAGGGTGGGAATGAGTGGCTATGAGCAGAGAGCGGGGCCTGAGGTTTTTTTTTGTTTAATTCTACAGTCAGTTGCTCTCGGCCAGTGGCCGGCTGATTACTACTCTAGGCCTGCAATGGAAATGGCCCGTGGGTAGCACTGTGCAATAACCTACGGTGAGGCGACATGCTAAGACAGATGCAAAGGTTCTCAAATAGGTCGACCTGTGTGTGGGCTCAATGCACGCAAAGTGTGTAGACAATGATGATGAGCGTGCAACCAAGCAGCTCGGGCTTGAGCAAAGATGACGCAAAGCAGGACAAGGCCTATTGCAAACGTGCTTGCTGCTTGAGAGCTCTTCCTTATTGCAAAATCTGCTATCCCACACCCGTCCTTCGTCTTTTGTAGTGTGGCCTTCGTCTTTTGTACTAAAATAAAAGTGGTTCCCACCACTATTAAGTGCGCTCGCACACACACACAATGATTAGGAGAGATAATCTCCTCCAAATCCAGAGGTTGAAAGTGCACTTGAAATCTCTTTCAAAGCATACAATTGTTAAATTGAAATGGGGATTTTACATAGGCAATAAAATGAAATAAAAAACAATGAAAAATGGAGCATAATCGCATAAATTAACAAAAAATTGAACCGATGAGGGCTCAACTGCAGCAACTAGTGAGCACCCAAAGTCGGATTAAGTTAAGATGCATGCCAATTAAGCATATAATCTATTGTAATCACTTTATCAAGGGTTTGGCTCGAGGCATACACCAAGAACGTGCCCAAAAATAGTGTAATCAACATTAGATTAATGCTAATCTAAATGCAAATGCAAAGAAATTGATCCAATCTTGTGAGCAAGAGGGGATTCACAAGATCTAGCATAGAAGGGGTTAGTAGATGTGGATTTATTTGTGTGATTAGGAGATACTAATCACATTGCAAGCTTTGATATCAGTTGTAGGGTTAAGGCGGATAGGTTAGCGTGCCATTCATGCTAATGGCATGCTTTGGAGAAGTTAGTGTAGAGAGAGAGAGAGAGAGAGAGAGAGAGAGAGAGAGAGAGAGAGAGAGAGAGAGAGAGAGAGAGAGAGAGAGAGAGAGAGAGAGTATTGCACAACACAATAGGGTATATTGTAAATAATAAAGTGTTACAATTATTCAGCAGAATGTGCCTCTATATAGGCTTATACAAATAGACAGCCTTTTGACACATGGGTACAAGAGGTGGCTGCCTATGCACAAATACAAGTGGTTGCTCTTTACACAAAGGTTGTAAGAGGTTCTTCACATGGCTTGACACATGAGGTGGAAGGGGTTGTTCACACAAGAGATGCAACAAACCCTCGCATCCCAATAATAAGTTCTACACTTCTCAAAGATCTTTCTCAAGTATTCTACGTGTTTATCTCAAGAATGTACACATAGGTCATCCATATAGATTTTTAAGAACTATCTTAGATATTCCTTGAATGCATGATTCATCAGTTGTTGGAATGTGGAAATTTGCATTGGTTAGGCCAAAAGGCATCACCCAGTAAGCAATATGTCCCATTCTATTGCAAAGGCCATTTTGTGCTGATCCTTTGGCTTGATAGCAAGCCGGTTATAGCCCAAAAAGCCATTAAGAAAGCTATAAGCTTCCTTGCTTGCGGCTATCTCAATCACATGATCTATGATGGATAAGGGATAGTTATCTCTAATTGTGACAGCATTAACCTATTTGAGATTTACGTAAACTCGCAATTTATCATTCTTTTTGGGCACTACCACTTTTGGTGACACCCATTACATGTGCTCTATCTCATAGATAAACTCTACCTCCTTAAGCTTGTCTACCTCCTCTTTGATTTTCTTCGCAAATGTTTCGTTATATGTATAGGGATGTTGTCTATGCGGCTTAACATCACTCTTAAGGGGTATCATATATTGGCATATGCTTGGATCTACTCCCTTAAAATCCTTATATGACCAAGCAAACACATCTCTATATTGTTTTAAAGTAGCTATCAAAAGCTACTCTTCCTCTTCGGTGAGATATGTGGCTATGTAAGCTGAACTCGATTCTTCCCCTGCTTCAGCAAGGTCAATCCTCTTTGCATTTTCAGGCCCATCATACTATGTTCCTGGTTCTTTTGTTTCTCACATTGGTTTCTCCATCACAATGCGTCGGTCCTACATGGTGTACTTTTTGTAATGACAGGGTGCATCAAACTTTTTAGTGTTAGAACCCCCCTCATTCTCCATTTCTGTTGCCCAAACCTCTTTCAGTGTTTGTTTCAACTTTTGATATTTGTTTTTTGTTTAGTTTTGGATATCTTCATTGGTGATTCGATCGCGTCCTTTGTTTTTGTTTTGCTCTGCTTCTTTGGGTTTGCGCAAAAAGTTGTCTGTGTTAAAGGTTTTTTGGTTATTTTATCTCAAACACAGTCATCCACTCCCACGAACATAAGATACTGCATTTTTCTCATGAACTTCTGCATTGGTTTCTCATATTTGTTTTGTTGTTTTTTTCTGCGTCTTATTTGATATCTCTTTTGTCTCCTCATTTTTTGGTTAGGAAACTCATAGAAGATTGGTTCATCCGATTGGTGCATTTTTTGTTTTTTGAAACACCCGATAGCTTATCCTCACTATCATTTCCAAGATCATCACTTCTTGAATCATGGAACTCATTTTCCTCATCGTCACTCAGATCTCGAATAGAAACTTTGTCCATTATTTGTTTGCGATTGATTATCTCACTAGTCTCTGTTGTTTCCGTCTTATCTTCTAGAGTCAAGATAGCATTCACCATCTGGAAGGGCATTATTTCATAATTGTCTTTATTGCAAAAGGTCGCGGTGTTTATCTCGCTCACACAAACATCGAGCATTGTCAGTACTCTTTCCCATCCAAAAGGTTCAAACAACTCCTTTGTAAATGGTTCACGTGATAGTTATCTTCCACAAAGCACTCTAAGACACAATCCTCCTTTCTTAGGCTTCCGCATTTAGATGCTCCACATAACCAAATATATGTATCCTTCATTAACCAAGAAGACCCTGGTTGTGAGACCCTTATACCACAAATAGAGATGATCATAGCCCCAATCATGAACCATTTTGAGCTGATGCATGGATGGTCGCCCCAAAGTAACTTCAAAGCTGTTGCCTTTTTCAAAATCAACCACAACAAAGGTATGTTCATATACTATTTTGCAAGAGGATACAATGACTCCAACATTCCTAAGGGTCTCTCCACATACTTGTCTGCTAGTTGCAGTTTCATGCGCATTTTTCTGAGAGCTAGTCTCCACCATTTCTCCTAGATTTCCTTTGTAGCAATGGCTACTCCGGCTCTATTGTCAAGAATCACTATCGTCTTTACCACCTTATACTCTAGCAATAAGGTGGTGTTCCCTTCCTCGCCTTTGCAATAATCACCCACCTTATTCACTGGTACAAGCTCTACTTTAAGTTTCTCTGGTTGACTTGTTTCTATAATTTCACCTACAAGCCTATCTTTCGGATGGATTTTCAGCCCCATTTTTTCTAGGTTTCTGTTCATTTGTCCCCACAAATGAGGTATGATTTTTAGAAGCTAAGCGACAATAATGGTCCATCTTATAGGAGAAGACATCAAATCATGTAAGCTCTTTGTATTTGTCGTCTATAGTATCGGATTCCATTGAGATGGTGTGATCCTCACTTCAAATTTTGTCTCGTGTTCTCCCATGAAGGATGATAAATTCCTTATGGTTAGTGATTTACTCTCCACAGATACTTCTGTACCTGCATCCCCATAAATATCCCCAGATAAATTTCATGATCCATTTTGACCTCAGGTATTGGTGCTAATATCAACGTGGCACTTCCATCTTTTCTATTTTAGATTGTCTCCCATAGTCAATGTGGCCACTACTCTTCCACTTCAAGAATTGGTAGCATCTCAAGTGATTTAACTTCATCCGTTGTGTTCACAGCAACCCTGATATCCAAGGGTCCCTCCTTTTGCACTTTTTGGTTTGATCATGTTGTCTAGATTCTTAGTGTAGTGTTTGAGTAGGTGATCCCATCCACATCCGCCGTAGAACCCAAAATTTTTGATTTGTTCGTCCTGTTGTTTTCCTTGAGCGTGATTGTTTCTACCTTTTTAGGCACATGCTTTACTTGCTATGGAGTTTTCAAGGTGTTTGGTTGTATTAGAGCTTCAGCAATTCTATGAGCTTTTTGTATATCTCCATTCGTTTGGTTTCAACAACCTTTTTTCCAAAGTTTGATTGTTCTTCAGCCTTGCCTCGTAGGCTTGCAACATAGAACTAAATGCTCCTTTAACTTTTCCTCTAAGATTGATCTGCCTGATACTGTCTTTGACTCTTCCAATCCCTTTGAGTTCTCCTTGCTCCCTCGTTCACGTTGGAGTTGTTCCTTTGTTTTGCTTTTTTCTGTTTCCAAGGTAGTCTTTTCTTTTAATCTCTTTGCTTTTATTCTGTCTTGTTTGGCTTTCCATGATTTTTGTTGAGTCATAACCGACCCATTTTCAAATTGGTTTGTTCTAGAAGTTTCAACTCATCTGCTACTTGTTACTTTTTGGCCACTTCATGAGATTGAGCTCTAGTCACCACCTTGATTGGAAGTGACTGCTCTAACTCAGATTTGCTTGAGCGCATGAAAATTCCAATGACATTGACGATCGCTTTTCCCAGGTTGTCAGGATTCTTAGCACAATGTTGAAGTAAGTGATCCTTTCCACACCCCTTATAGAATCCAAAGATTTTTGTTTGTTGACCTTTGTGTGGACAACCTCATGCCCAATGGTTACCTCCACATTCAAAGCATGGGCCTTATGGTTGGGCAACTGGTGGTGTTCCCATTAGATGTCCTTTCCAAATATCCTCTAGGCTTGTAGTTCTAGATGGCTATAAATAGAAGAATATTTTCATTCATCGTGAATTGATTTTTGAAAGGTTGAGCCACATATGAAGATTTAGTAGCTTTGTGAGTGCTAGCCCAAAAAGGACTATCCTCAGTAGCGTAAGCTACACCCTTAATTTCTCTCACATGGGTTTCTACATGTTTCTCACAGTAAACAGTTGGTGGCATCATTGGCTGACTTAATAGCAACTCGATCGGCTGTGTGAACCGCATGATGGCCCTATTGTCATGAGGCAAAGATGGCTATTTTCCCAACATAGGTTGTAGTTTGTCTCCTCCTTGTGCTGCATTATTGGGTCCAATCTGGTATTTTGGAGGTGGTGGCAATTATTACATTGTTGGAGGTCCATATGACCTTCCCTTACATAATTCCGATTATGAAAGCACTCATTAATATCATGATTGGTATATTTATGCTCAATGGCACACCACTTTAATACTCTTAATGAATTAACTACTGGTGGTTGCGACGGCCTTAGATTGGGGTTTTGTTGGTATGCTTGATTCATTCTGTGGATCACTTCTTCGACAACTTGATGCACTTTTTGTGTGATTGAAGTTGGAGCACTACGTTTCGTGGTTGACTCGCTGGATGTAGAAGAGACACTACTAGTGTTTGTTTCTATATCCTCCGTTACCTCCCCGTATGTCTTACAATTATCAATAGATACAATGCTTCTTTTGTGTTTGGTACAAATGTTGTGCATGCTTTCATGTGTAATTCCTTTTTGAGAGTTTCGTTTCTCAAGCCCTCTATAAAGAGAACTGATAAGCGATTGTCTTGTGGTAACTCTTGCACATGACATCTTTCAATGCATTTTTTGAAGCAAAGCAAATCTTGTTTCAAATTTTCATTCTCTTTCTACTTAAAAACAAAAGTTTGGGAAACAATGTTGTGCTTGATCCCCCCCTTAGAGAATTCCTCGATAAACTCTCGCAAGAGTTGATCAACGTAAACACCGTCCCTTCCAATGTCAACCCAAATCCTTCATGCTGCGTATGAATATCCATGACTTGTTCCTCCCTTGGCTTAAATATCAAGACATGTGTGTATGGATCCCTCAATCCACTGTAATTTTTTGGCACACACTATACCACTTGAGAATGTCACATTCTTTGAGTTTTTGCTACCATTCTCATCATTCTAGGCTCTTCTACCACTACATCTCTCGTCTCACACCCACTGATAGGTTCTCTCGAGGGAATCTGGTTAGCTACCCTCTCCTTGAATCGTGCGTCTCTACCCTCAATTCTAATATCAGGCACCCTTGTGCTGAAAATCGTGTCTGGAATATCACTACCTCAATGTGTGGACATAGAGACCCTTGAGCTTAAGGACCCATCAATCGAGGCTCAAAAAAATGTGGCTGACTAAAAGAATCTTCTACTCGGGTTCTAGGTGGGCTTACTCGCATAGTTTCTGGCCTTGTTGTTTCATAGACAGTAGGTTTGTGCACGCTAGGGGTGACATGGTACTGATGGAGTGTCCCCCCAAAGTACGTATATTCCTCAAGCTCGTTGCAGCTCATTGCATAATATCTCTGACCATACTTGTCCATCATGATTAGTTGCATATCTCTCTTCACTTTATACGTGAATACACACAAAAAAAATTGCTCCATTAACTCCCTTGTATTGGGTTCCTCACACCTGTAATAGAGCATTTGCTCTCCGTTATCATACTTGTATAAACCCACATGCATATTGTCTGTGTTGACGTGAGTAGAAACATTCATTCGCCTAAGCTTTGTATTAGGAATGTCTAGCTTTGGTGGTTTCTCCTCAAGCTTGACATCAAATTTTTCTTTTGTGCTTGTTAATCCCCACTTGTCCACAATAAAGGGATTATGCACAACTAAATACATATTTCCTTTCTCGTCAAGGTACAGATCACCACTATAATCCACATGCTACTAGGTCTCTATTTTCATGCAATAATGATCCATACCGTCTCTATAGATTTTGGCACAAAATTGTATTGTAGGTACAAAACTTTCAAGGTTTGTGCAATGTGTGATGATCTCGCTCCCATTTTGGTTTCCTCCTTGAAACTCACACTTTTGGATCACATGGCCATGTAGGTATAAGATCTCTTTAAAGAAGTGTCAAAAAGACTTTCCTCCAAAATTGGCTCTAATGTCTGTAAAGTTCCTTGATTCACACTTCCCTCTGTAGAAATGTGACTCGACTAGTCGCTAGTAATAGGGTTTCTATTCTGATAAAACTTGCCTGATTGCAAATACATTGAGAAAATTACGCTTGCAAAACCCTAACATGTTACCTTTTAGAGTGCATTCAACCTTCCAATATAGCAAATTGAGTTGCTAACTCTTGCTTCTACAACCTATACAAAAATCACTTGGTGGCTATAACTTAGGTACCAAAATCACAATCCATCATGATCAAGGTCCAAAAAAACTGCAACAAAACATACCATAAAGGTCTTCCTATATCTAAGAACACTACCCTATGGTCGAAACGTCAAAAAACAACAATTAACGCACTCAAAATAGTGTATTTAGCTTGCTAATGTGTAGGCACAAACCGTAGTAGAATTGACAATGATTATACTTAAATGAAAGAGCAGTAGAAAAGGAACACAATGCAAGTTTCAGAACCAAATGTGATTACTAGAGCTTAAGATATGATGATAACAGAGCGCATGAGAGTATCCACTCTCAGTCATACGCTCAAAGTCAAAACCTTGTGATAATGATTAGTGTCCTTTCCCATTTAACAAAATGAACTTTATACCTAGGGCTTTTTTGGCCAATGGCTGGCTTTGCAAGGCTTAGGCTCAAGTACAGACTTTACAACTCATATTTTTCATAGACAGACTCAGAAAATATTTGATCAAAATTAGAGGCTCTTATAATTACAAGGCTTTTCAAAAAAATAATGGTGGGTATTCAAAATTTAAGGGCTCATGAAGAAGGGGTCGACTAGGAGGATGCCCATCTGGTTTGACTGCCAATAGTCTAAAACCTGCTTCAAATCATCGTGTTGAAGTAGAAACTGTTTTCCAGAAGTAGAAATCTCTATCATGTTTTATTCTCTTAGCAAGAGCATATTCGATATATGTTAAATAACTTCCTGCAATTGAGTCTTGCATTTCATGATCGTATCCAAAAACATTGATATCACGCTCTTTCTCCAAAAGACTGTCTCTAGTGGCATTTGGATAAGAGCATAGCCATCTTGGTACTTTGACAACGTCTTGTTCTATAACAGCCAGAGGGTACTTCATGTGAAAAAAAGCTAAATCAAGAGAAGCAAGGTACTTAATGTAGTGCCTTGAAGCAGCATCTTTGGTAAGATCAACAACTCTTGATGGCCTTCTCAATAATTCATCTTTTGGTGGTTGAATCTAATCAATTAATCATTAGCAACATTGAAAGCAAAGAGAAAACGTTAGCATATACAAACAAAATGCTCACCATAATATTCTTATCTGAGACAATTTGATTGTCTCTCCAAAGATTTATTGAACCAACATTTTATAGTTTGAAATTTGGCTTTTGAATGATATGTACATCTTTATCTTCTTGAACTTCAATATCACTATTTTCTTCTGAGGATCTGTTATTTTCTCTTATGCCTTGAGAAACTCTTCTTCAATAAGCTCTTTGAAATGAAGAGCTTCATTGAAACAAATCTCCAAAGCTTTATGAGGCTCAAAGCAAACATCCAACTTACCCAAAAGAGGAATCTTTTTCTACAAAATCTTTGTATTTAATTGATTCTTCTCATCGATCCCAACATTATAGTTCAAATGATCTACCAAAATAGCATACAATTCATCCTCTCGCAACCCAAATGACCTTTGGACATCTGAAAGCATAGTATATTCTCCATGGACAAGAGGAAAGCATGGTAGAATAGGCAAGGGAAATGCTCCTTTTATATTACGATACAAGGACTTCTCCGATATAATACTTTCTTCTTGAATTTCAAAAAGTTAAAGACTCTCAACTTCATATCGCTCTTTTTCTACATCAAGAACTTCTTCATTGTCTTCTTCATACTTGATCACTTCACTTGATTTAGAGCTACTTTCATCCTTTTATGCTTCTTCATCACTGTCTCTTAAGAGCAAAAACATGATAAAAATTGGACATTTCTTTAATATTCTACATTTGTGTTCTTTGAACCAAATCTATAGCATGAACATATTCTTCATTATGATAAGACTCTTTGTTGTGCTCCTTTAAAGCTTTTTTGTGAGAAAGAAGAGTTTCCTCACGCTCAAAAGGATTATTAAAAATTGTGTAAAAGGAATTGCATAATTCCATAGCTTCACAATCATCTAGAAAATATTGCAATAGAGTCTCGGGATTGTAATTATTCTCAAGCTATCGATGGATAATTACCTATGTCATATGTATTCTTGATAGACGTTGCCTAATTGTCATACATAATTGACATACCACCAATTGGACAATCAAGTTTTCTTTTCAAATCAGCTATGACCTTTGGGCAAAGATTCTCTCTCTCTCTCTCTCTCTCTCTCTCTCTCTCTCTCTCTCTGTGCAGCCTCGACCCTGCTCAAACCCTAGCCTCTTATGACTCCTGTCTCCCTTGGGTGAGGGGGCAGCCCTAGGGGAGGCCATAGAGCCGTGCTCCCCACCTCCAGTAGTAACCCCGCCCCTGCTATGCTCGCGTGCACTCTCGCTCTCTGCAGCCTCGACCCTGCTCGCCAGTTTCTGCCCCTACTCGCCCGGCCACCCGCCCAAGCTCAACCCCGTTTCGGCCTCTGCACAGGCCCGGCCACTTGCCCAAGCTGAGCCCCGCCAGTCTCAGCCTCCTCTCACCCGGGTCTTGACCTGCTAGCACAGAGAGGCTTCTTTTAATTTAATTGAGTATCGGGTCTCACAGAGAGGCTTCTTTTACTTAAACTGAGTATAAACCCTTAATGTGATTTGCTTTCTTGATCAAGTGCCCACCATGGCCACTCGGGCCTCTTCTCGCGGGAAGCCCACATTTGCCAGTGTCCTGGCAACACCCCCCAAGGTGGACAGCATGGCTCAGCTTCAACATGAAGTCAAAAGACTTCGCAAGGAAAATGACGCCTTGAAGGAAAGACTCGCAGCCATCGAGTCTCGCCTCACAATTGTGGAGGACTCCAACAAGGGAAAGACGGAACAAAAGGAAATCCATCTCAATACGGAGACGGAAATCATCCTCACAGAGAAGGTAAAAACTCAAGTGCAAGATGTCATTTTCCACAGAGTTGAAGATCGGGTGGCGTCCATGCTATGCGAACAACAACGCCAAGATGCTATTGCTCTCAATGTCCGCATTGGTGGGCTCCCGAGCGATTGGCAAGGAAAGGAGGACCCCAAGTTCCACGAGTCTTTCGCTCGCATCCGAACAACAACCCCCATGATACAATGGGATCCAGCGTCAATCACCACTCTTGCTCACGAGCATCGCACCAACCATGCAATTCTTACCTTCAAGACCAAAGCGGATCGAGTCAAGCTCCTTGAGCAATCGAAGCTTCTCAAAGACACAAAAATTTGGTTTGCCGAAGATCTCACACCCACCCAGCTCAAACAAAAGAAGGCAGAACTACAGAAGATGCAAGAAGCGCGCATAGCAGTAAAATGGGCAGTCTACCGAGGAGGTAGAGCCATTATTCAAGAGTTTCGAACTCCCAAACCGGTTCCCTCCTCACCTCCTTCTGCATAGATTTTGTTCATCTTATCTTATCTTAACTTTCTTTTTGGACCCTCAGTCCCTAACTGAGATGTATCACACAATCCCCTCACGTTTGTAATGTTTTGTTTTTGGTCCCATAGGTCATATCTGACCTCCATGGACGATAATACAATCTATCTATCTATCTATCTATCTCTCACGCATGCACGCATGCGCACACACACACGCGCATGCACGCACACACACACATGTAGTTTATTAATATCCACAAGCACTCACGTACATTCACATGGGTAGTAGCTTTGTGTGTGGTCTTTTTTTCTCTCTCACACATTTGCTTGCACTTGAAATGCATAATAGTCAATTCAAACCAGTTGAACACTATACTACATGATTCAAGCACACTTAAATTATTGATCCTTGAGATGCACTCGAAATGCTTGAAACTGACCTCCAACGTAATTGATTTCATTTTTTGAGCATTTTAGGTGCATGTGTTTTGATTGTGAGTAAATTATGAGGGTATGTGTGTGGGTTAGTCTCCCCCTATATCCTCTTTCTCATACACAAGAAGATGATATCACAATTAGTGTTTGCAAATAATCGATTTTTATGTGTTTTTTGACCGGCTACAATCGCAAATCCCAATTAGATTCTCTTTTGCATCGAAAAAACCCTTCCCTAGAATCCTGGAGGCTAATGTTCTCCACTACTTTGCTCCACCTTCAGCCCCACAATGCACATCCACCCCCTTCGCCTTCATCTCCTTGGACCTTACCTTCCCCCTTCTCCTCCTCTTCATGCTCCCCCTCTCTTTTTAGCCGCTTGTTCCACCTTAATTTCGTAGCCATTCCTTCTTCAACCTATTACAAGCCTTCTTTGACATCCTTGTGAGTTGATGAGTAGAACCATAGGAGAAGAGCAAGATTTGAAATTCAACAGGTGCCTTCATAATGTAGATGCTCTACGCTAACCAATTCACACATGAGCCTTTCGTGCCTGGAGGTTGCACTTTAGTCTTTCAAAAAAACTATTCTCCCCTAGCTCCACACGACCTCTCGGGTGTCCTGTTTTGGCCCAACCTACCTGACTTCCATGCTAGCTTTGCGTTGCCTTCCTCACCGTCCTCTCTTGATTTGTCGTCTTGTCACCCACCACCTGTGAAGTAGTCGTGAACATCATGCCCCTACCTTCTAAACAATGAGAGGAAGAGAGAACGAATCTCCCTGGATTCTTCTTCTAAATCTTTTTCAAAAATTGTGCAAAAAATGGACTTGGCAAAAAAGAACATTTATTCTTGATAGACAATAGTAAAAAGCTAGTATTAAATGGCATACTGGCATACTAGCTAATTCTAAAGAGAAAAAAACACTAAAGGGAAATTAAGCAAAAAAAAAACACAAATGTAGTAATGTGCACTTGACCATCTCTCTTTATAAAAAAGCAAAAAATGTTTTGACTTTCCACTTCCATGGGTCTTTTCATTTCCTAAACTCACCCTTCACTTATTCCCTTTTGATGTTTTGAAAGGCTTTTCAATTTTTTGAGATTGGGGACAGTTAATAGCTAATTCAAAATAAAAATACAATAGCAAGGAATATACCTAGTATCCTCCTCATAGTGCAACCCCCTTTGATGCAAACTCTAGTTCCCCTTACGGCTTAAAAATTCCAATTCTTCTTATTGCATCAATTTGCACCTTCTCTAGAATCTATGCAAGATTTTCATTAAAGCCATTTTCTAAAAATTATAGGGACATGCTGGCTCAATCCTTATTATATTGTAGGGACTAGCTCAATCCTTATTATATTTATTAATTTACAAGAGTCCCACCCTTTCATCCTAATGCTGACCTTATCATTTCTCTTTCCTTTAAAGAGAAATTAGAATGAGATTTGAAACAACCACACATCCAAGGGCTTGAGATAGCTCTTGTAACCACTTAGCTAACACATGACACTGCTTGCTCTTGCAAACCATAAGCTTAAAAATACCATTGCTTGTAGGGATCCAAAGCAAGATCAAAATGCCCACGACTGCAGAGGACTACATAGCTTTGATGGAGTCTGCATCAGAGGATTCGGATCACTATGACATGACATGCACGACACCTTGTTAGACTACTAACCATGGAGGAGATTGATGAGATCTGCCAGTGACCGATGATGGATCTCTTGTGATTTAGCTCTTTTGAGGATTGTACCATGCTCATCTTGTACCAACCTTTGTATTAGCTCTTATCCATTATATCCCCACACCCACACCCACACCAACATTGTGTTGTATTAGCCCCCATTCACTACTTTCATCCCCCAACTTATATCCTACATAGTTTCAACTAGCTGCTTAGTTCACATATAGCAGTTTAGGATTCTATAATACCCCCCTTTTCACTACATTCTTTATTTTTGTACTCTTTGTATCACATTCATCATGTTGCATATTGTAAAGTCCCTTGTGTCCACGTCCCAATAGGGTGATATCATGAAAAGGTGGTGCAAAAAGAAGTGTCCTTGACACTTCTTGTGAGGCACTTATGGATGGTGCTTTAACACATTTTTACGGGGATTTTCTTGTGGGACTACGTTTTATATTTATTTTTTTGAACTGTTGGCTCCAACCACTCTAATGATTTCTTGAAATGTCTATCCATCTACCTTTCATGTGTGCTATTATAACTAAGCACCTCTCTCCCTCTCTCTCTCTCTCTCTCACTCACTCACACACTCTCTCTCTATCTCTCTCTACTTGCATGTGGTTCATCAATCTACCTCCATCTCTCCTTCTCTTGAAGCAAGAAAGCATGGCTTGCACAACGATCTGCCTCAATGTCTACCTGGATTGATGCAAGCTATTTCAAGTAGAGATTACAATTGACAGGTTGGGCTTGTGCCTTGAGAAACATGGTTGGAGAGTATCCGCAATAGGGTATTGGTGTGGCTCAACTGTGGTAGCTAGAAATTCAACAGCAGTAGCCTTGTAACTAATCTCAAGGTGGATGGCTACCAATGAATAGAAGCATTAGCAGGTTGGGAGATGAAATTCAACAACAACATTTTTGCACGGGTGAGAGCAACTTGGACGAGGTGGTTGTGCTACAGCAGCAACATTGGTAGCTCCTTCAGCTTAAATTGCAGCCCACATCCATGGAAGAAACAATTGGACACCAACAACATTCTCCAAATGATCGTCACATTGGATGGTCCCATAATTGAAGATAATGGTTTTGCGTACCATCAACAAACTTGAAATCTAATGGAGTGGTCTCACTCATGTCAGGATCATGTCAAGGAAAATCCAAGAAATGATGGGTTGTACCCTCATGGGCACACTGAGTACTCAACTACGATTTGCTAGGAAGCCACACATAGGATGTGATAATATTGGGCCATGATGAAACAAGAGAGTTGTCAAAAGAAAAGAGAACGTGATGCATCATGCTTGTCAACGCCTGAAGATATGAGTACAGTTTGCAAAACAATGGTGCTCTACTGGCAAGAAGATACAAAAGGCATGAATTGCTAAGAAATCCACCTTTTGATCGCTTCTAGAGAAGCCAAATTTTTTACGGTTGCATTGTGGATCAGAGAAGTCTATACTCTCCAACATACAAGGCACATTCACCAAAGTCAAAGCATCCTTGTCTCAAGAGGAGCTGAAGCTAAAAAGAGCTTTATGCATGATGTTGATGAATAGCGAAGGGGATCCATCAAGGTCTATAAGCAATTCAGAGATGGCGAGGTTCACAAGGTTACATCGATAAAGTTTTACAACAACTAATTCACGATAAAAACAGGATGAGGCAGAAGCATTTCCATTGTAATTATGCCGATGTAAATAGCCTCAAAGTCATTGCATCGCGCAGGAGATAGGAGACATTGTTTTTGCTTTTTGGAAACGGAGACGCGATTGTTCCCAAACAAAAAGGACGTGTGTCCGAAACGTCCGGGGCAAAAATCTTACATAGGCCATCCAATACATTTGCTTGATGAGTCACATGTATGCTCCAAAAGTGCTTGAATTATTTTTTCTCTTGTATGCTCTAGTATAAGTACCATGCGTACAAGTAGTATTACATCATGTATAATGTTGAGAATATGAAAATGCATTCCAGATTTTAGTAAAGGTGTTTGAAGACGTTGCATAAACCCATCAAGAGGGCAAGAAGCACAAGGATCTACTAGTCAAGGAAATGGGATGTGAAAATTTCACATCCTTCCTTAAAAGAATCTAACCACCTACATCAGACACAATTTTATTTCCAGGTGGCAATCTTAGCAATTCAAAGACTGCATTCAAAGGTTTCCTAGAGACGTGGCAGTCTCTGTTATAGACTTTGCTGATTATTACTCTGTCAAGGAGAAAAATGAAATCCAATCAATGCATTGGTACTCTTCACAAGTCACAAATCTTGCTGCACATCACCTATGTTTGAGACGAGGCTGACAGGGTGTTAAAGTATATAAATTTTTACATCTCTGATGACAAAGATCATGAAACATTGTTTGTGCAACATTGCATGCAATTGCATAGTGTGTGGCTACAAGAGCAAGGATTCAACTCCTTGAAGCGGCACTGGGTCTGGTCAGAAGGATGTGCTGCTCAATTCAAGGCATCCATGCTATTTTTCTTTGTGTCAAGGTATTCTAGCTTCTCTGATCTCTTGAACATGATTTCAAGTTTCTTATTTCTTCCTAGCCTTTAAGACGTGTCATTGATCTAGGTACTACTCTTTGACTGGCATTGAGATGCTATGGAGTTTCTTTGCATCGGGCCATGACAAAGGAGATCATAAGGGGGATGTTGCAATTGTCAAAAAGGCTCTGACACATGAGCAATTGAAACCTTATACATGGCACATGAAGTGTGCCAATGATGTGGTTAGTTACTTGAAACATAAATTTCATGATGAAACACCCAATCAGAGGTGACTCAAAGTTTTTGGGGCGTCGAAGCGGCTAATGTGACGAGGGAGAGGAAATGGAATTGCAAGCGAGTGGAAGGGTCACGTTCATCGCATCATATGAATGGACACTCTAGGAATGACAAGTGTGCACTTTTCTACAAATCTTTCTCATGTTTTTGCTAGTTTTGTATGTCACAATGTTGGAGGAAATGGATTAACAACACACATGTCAAAAACTATCAGTATACCATCATCAAACCATTGGACAATAGTGATGAAGAAAGTGATTAGTCAAGTAATGATTAAGGATCAGATTTGCCTATGTATGGTGGACATCATGATGCAATTAGTGATGCTTTGCATGTAGGTGACAACTTTTCCACGAATATGAACGAAGATGGATCATACTTCTACCTCTTAAGGTGCTCAAAGGAGAAATACAGAACGACACGAGCTTTGAAAGATTCTTGGGAAAACTGCATTTTTTCAAATTCCTATTTGGTTGAGGGATACAACTATGAGCTAGTTGATGGTACTGAGGATGTTTATTACATACCTCATGACCAACCAAAACTATTGTTGGCATCACGCTTGGTTCAATCCATCAAGTTACCTTTGGAACCCTTGCAAGTTTATGAAAATGTATACAACAACATATCAATAGTGTTGTAGGTCTTTGTATCTTTAAGCCTAATAAACATTTGTTTTGCTACAATTATTGAGTCCTCCAAAAACACCTAATCACAAGTGTACCCTAAACCTTGATTCTTACTTTTCTCTTTCTACAGTCCATGTGTGGTGTGTTTCTCACTCTCCCACTGCCACTTCTCACATGATATCAGAGTGCTAATTTTTAGCGAGCGTATAAGGCATATGCAATAGTGTTTTCATGTTGGTAAAGTGTGGGAGACCCTCTCTTTCTCTATAAAAGGGACCAAGAGACTCTTGGTTGCATTTTTAATGTGGTGAAGCCCTTGGAGGTGCTTGCATTTTTCAGTCCTCTTGCAGACAATTGTTTGGAAAATTGCAGAGGAGAGGACACCGTGTTTGTGAAGGAGGTGTCTTGGGGGAGCATTGTCCGTTTCGTTAGTCTCTATTCTGGACACTCTGACTTTAGAGGCATATTCACCAAAGGCTGACCTACATGACAACAAAATATCTATCTACCCATTTACTTAAATTACCAGCATGTGTACTTCAAAGTAATTTTAAACTTACTATAGTTCAGGTTTCAAGCACTAGACAACTTTTTTAGGTACTGAAAGGGGGTATCCAGGTAGTCTCAAAGTACCAAGGACAGGTTTTTAGTGCATGTTCTACAATGTAGAAGTGTGCAGATTAGGTACTTAAAGTACCATGCATGGAACATATCTATAAATTAGCTACTTTAAGTACCATTCTTCACATGTACCTGTCTGTAGATAGTGTACCCTAAACTACCATTGTAGGTGTTTTCACAGTTCCCTTTTAAAATACCTACCTACACATAAGGTACAACAAGTACTGAGGCGGTCTGGGGCGGGCAACAAGAAGAGTGGCCTCCAAGCACTCTTCTAGGCTCCCATGCTGCTCAATTGGGTTGGGGTTGGGAAAAAAAACAACAAACACACACACAAACCCGCAACCTAACCCTACACAAATTTGGGGCACCACCTAGTTTTGGATGCGAACTAGGACGCGCAGAGAGAGAGAGAGAGAGAGAGAGAGAGAGAGAGAGAGAGAGAGAGAGAGAGAGAGAGAGAGAGAGAGAGAGAGAGAGAGATAGTGCTCGGGCTGCTTTGAAACGTATCGGCAATGATCAAGCAAACACAACTATATATTTAAGAAAGAGAGAGAAAGGGGGAGGGGGTGCTTGTTGCATTAATACCTTCTTACAAATCTGTCATGACAAATCAAAGTGAGATTAGTATTTGTTCAACATAGCTTGCGTAAATTTCACCACAACACATCACAAGAAAAGCCACCCCAATCACTGTGTTAAGGCCAGGGGAGTCCTCTCCACCCTGTCGCCTTCTTACAGTATGTGGGATTTATGGCTAGATTGATGACAACACCAGAGACAAGCTATCAAGAACTTAACAAAAAACATCAAGACACTTACGCATCATTGTTGTCCATTACTTCACGTTGGAAAGGAGACAAAGTATCCAAGCTTAGTCCAAATCCACCCTCCTTGATTCAGCAAATGTTGGGCTTACACTAGTAGAAGAAATGATAGATTTCCTACTCTCAATTGAATGATCACTCTCTCTCTTACAATGGCATAGAGTTCCCTTGCTAATCCCCTATTACAACACATGCACATGCATAAGACAGTGAGCTTCCACTCAAGAGCTCCTTCTAGAGAGGTTGAGCTTGGCTTCTCAAGCTATAGCATAGTGCTCTTGCTTATGGCTCCTCCTTTTGTGCTAGCCACACCCTCCTTTTATAGCAATTTTGAAGGCTAGGGTTACTCCTCTAACCATGGTTGGGTTAGATTTTCAGCCATTTATCTAATTTCTTTTGCTTGGAATTATCAAGAAGTTGGTGGGGAAAGAGAGAGGAGAGAAATGGAGGTGATAGGACTTTTCATAGTGGGTTAGTGTTAGTAGAGTTAGTATTAATTTACAAATGGAATTGGATATTTACAATGGGAGTATCCATGTAGGATACAAATAAGGAAGAAAAACTCTTAAGAGGTAAAAAAAGGTGGATTTCTTACAAGGTTGATGCTCCAAGTGTCTTGAGTAGGGCCAATTTTGACGCTTGCTGACGGTCCACTAGCTTTGACGGTACATTTTTTCTCCACTCTTGACCTTCCTTGAGAGACAAGGTAATTGAAGCTGAGTAATCAACCACCATGATGCTGTCTTTTAAGAGAAGAGGCTGAATTTTGTGGTTTTTTTTATAGATATGGGTAAATTGGAGGAGGAAAAATGAGACTAGGTGGTCAATTTTGGAATGGAATTGTGTGTGGGAGGTATGAGTTCACCATGGTTTCTCTTATTCTTCAAGGTTGAGGAGATGGTGAGTAGGGTGCAGAGAGGAGTGGTGAGAGAGGTGGGGATGATGAGTGGAGAAGTGTGTGTGAAAGAGGAAAATGATAAAGTGGAAGAGAGAGTGTGGCTGCATAGCATGGGAAAACTGGGGTCCACTAATAAAATCATAGCTCACAGCTCGTAGCTCAAAAAAATATGAAAAAATTTGAGGCAAAAGTTCAGCCCACGAGCTACAACTTTTGTTTGTATCACCTTTTCAAATTCGAAGAGCAAGTGAACTTTAAAAATTCAGCAAAACCGACCGTTTTTTTCCACTGCACAAAGTCCTTGTGGGGTCCTTCTTTGGATGATTCTTTTGAATACCTCCAAGAGTGAGCCCTCCATAGTGCATGTATGCATGCCACCTACCCTTGACCTTATTTGGTAGGTCTATAATTGAAGATATTGTTGAGATTATGATATAAGTGAATAGTACAACTAAGAAAATCAAATATTGAGGGGTCTAAAAAATATGTACATGTCAAATATAAATAATATAAGTGAAAAAAATATAAAGGGGTCAAAAGAAATCTCTCTCATTATGAGGCTACCATAAAAAGATAAATATTTTTGGTGTTCCAATTTTTTAGAAAAAAAAAAACAAAATAGATGTAGGAAGGGAAAAATCACAATAGTGAAAAAATATACACATAAATAAAACTAGTTTTTTTGGATTTTTGTTGGGGTGGAGTTACACCAAATATAAGAGAATCTTACATGAAAATATTTCTATATGGAATAAAGAGTATGAAAAATGATAAGAAAAATTGTGGTAATGGTGAGGCAATGTACAGAGCATAAATAACACACACCTAGGTAGAAATATTTAAATAAATACCAAAATAATTATGAAAAAATCTTTTATTTAGGCCCTATATACAAAGAAATATTTACATACGCATGGGCCATAATATACTTATATATATATATTTTTATATTTTTGGCTCAACTAGCCCAATGACTAGTTAATTGAGGGTTTTTTAAGACGATATGGGAAAAGTCCCGTGACTCACGCACGCCTATGTACAGTGAAATGGTAGGGATAGCCACAGTGTTTGGGTGATTTTGGTAGGGTGAGGTAACTCACTATGGCAATTACAAAGAGCCGAAAAAACGGCTATCAGTAGATTGTTGGTACTTGTATTGATACTTTCTAGTGCTAGAATGCTAAAACACAACATGATTGTAATGACAAGAAGACTCCAATGACTACATAGCATGTTTGTAAGGCTTAACTTACCTGTTTGACACACACTATCCACAACCACAACCAAACACACATTACCCGCAACATAAATTGATCTCAAAGCACAAAAACTAGAGTCCAAAGCATGTTAAACTAACACAATGGAATAACTCTAAATTCAACCTTTGTGCTGCAGATGAGTTACATGTTTATCAGTCAATACAAAGACATTCAAAATGTTACCAAAAAAACCATCTCTCATGGGAAGTAGGTATATACATGGGTTTGTAGAGAGCGTTGAGCTATAATGACAAAATTGACAGTACAAGGGTTAGCTACAAAGCTTGGCTTCCTAAAATTACATAAGCTTTTTACAAATATCCCTCACATGACAAGGATGAGATACTAGTGCTCAAAGACCATTGGCATCAAATGTGTCCCTTTCAAGTATCCTTCATTAGCTGGTTGTCCTTTGACCTCGTTGGAGTGTAGCTTTAACATAGTTGTCCTCCAATGTAGGATTTACACTGAAGGTGAAATCTTCGGCTGACCGATCGGTAGCATCATGCCACTTGGCAAGAACCTCCGATAAATCCCTGGGCAAAAATTCACTACGTTGATCCTCTAGGCCAGGTATAATGATGTAGGAACCATGAGAATTATAATGGAATTTATAAAGACTATTGTTGATTACTAGCACATTTCTCGTACCGTATCGCAAAACCAGCTTTAGAAAATTCCGCAGATTCTTGAAAAAAACTAGTTTTCCACCTACCATTTTGAATGTGGCTACATTACACAACTATTTTCCAGCCCATCCACTGAAGTAGTCACAAACCCCCCCAAAAGCTGCCTTGATTATTCTATTCACTCGAGTTCAACATTGTTTAACTCCAAATGTAAATATTTGCCCAGCCCATATCCCAAGCTAAGAACCCTTGTGCATCTTGGGGATGTAGAGGTACCTAAAGAACAACAATTTCTGCTCTGTGGGCATGCACAAGTCATACATATAGCAAAAATACTTCATAGCCTTAGTCAAATCTATCCCGCTTTTCATTGATGAGGTCAAATGCAATACTTTCTACATCACGCGATAGAGAATTCTTAATATTAGGATCTTCAATCCATGAAGCACAGAGGACACCATTAAGATCAAATACTAAAGTTGGTCGTGAGGGGATATCAAATGGCAGCAATGTGATGGTTTTTGGGTGGTGGATCTTCTGATGATTTTGAGAGTCCCCTTTACTTTTGGTATCCTTGTAAAATACATGGTTGTACATTGAAAATGAATAGACCAAGCACTTTTTAACAAAAACAAGAGTGACAATTGCAATAAAATGAGAGATAAATAAATGGAGGTCAACATAAAATTCTCATTTTTATTCAAAAAGAAAAAATCAAATATTCTTGTCATTACAAGAGAGTGAAGACACGATGTGTCTTCAATGTCACGGTTTCTTGCAAACACGAGGCTTTGGGGGGTGGGAAATAATACTGGGATGTTGGAGGGGAGTACTATTTTTGGGGGACTTCTTCGGAGAAGGCGGTGACTTCGGAACTTCCTCGCTCGTCGCTTTTCCATCTCTGCCTAAAACCAAAACCCCAAGCAACTTACACACTGATGAGCATGAACATGAGCTATAGAGATAAAACTATTAATGAGATCAACCCTACAAACTTCTTCTACGTGTTGAGATGATTTTCTTGAGCAAGCAATGAGTAAAGAAGGTCTCACCATCATTCTCATCCTCAGCCTTATTAGATTGCTGCTTTGAATGGTGATCTCTGATACTCGCATCTTTTCAGAATGTCTAGTTGCACCATAAAGAGGCACATCAATAAAAATCATTCAATATCTATAGGGAGCCAAGTCCTATAGCCAAAACAACTTACTCCAAGAAAATGTTACTGCCTCCAAAATAGAAAGAATTTGTTGTTGTCCCTTTTAGATACCTAAGTATCCACTTCACATCTTGCCAATGCTCTTTACCTGGATTATCCATGAACCTAATCACAACTCCCACTGCATGTGCAATATCTGGCCTTGCCTAGACCCTATCCGCCGTGTGTGGTGCAAGAAAGGGACTCTTTTTCTTGGAAAGCCAAGAGAGCTATGAGAGAGTTTGAAAGTTAGGGAGCTTGAGAGTTGTGAGCAAGCAAGCGAGCGAGAGTGAGAGAGAGCAAGAGATCTTGAAAGAGAGCAAGCGAGCTAGAGCATGGCATCAGGACATTGACGTCAGAGGTTTTCGTCCGACGAGAGAAGGCAACATTAACACCAACATCGACACCACTCTATTGAGAGAGAGAGAGAGAGAGAGAGAGAGAGAGAGAGAGAGAGAGAGAGAGAGAGAGAGAGAGAGAGAGAGAGAGAGAGAGAGAGAGCTCCTGCTCCGACACTGATACCACATCTCAGACATCGGCAAGAGCGGATTGGCTCTTGGTTAGTCCTTCGGCATCGATTCAATTTTTGATATCCTTTTGACAGCACAGTACATCAATTTTGACACCGATTTTGGTGACCACAAAACCGTTCTTGTGTATTACGCGGCGGATTTCCGACATCCGACCTTGACACTTGCATTCTTGTAGATGACCATCTTCCCGGGGACGACTGTGCTTGTCACGCGCATAGGTGAGGTGCCTCCACCATAGAGGAGTGACACCCGATGTCGGCACCAAGCACACTGATCTCGCTCTATGATACTTTTTTGACTCTGAGCACCTTTGATGGCTATTCGACTAGGGCATTTTCACCCGACGACGAAAATCGGCACATATCTACACTGACATGTAGGTTATAGGCTTTTAAGCCCGTTTACACACAGATTCTCCAAGTTTCCATACACTTACAGACACAACACTTTATAAGATATTTTGACAGTCATTCTGACAACAGTTTCTTTGCAGACAGATGCGTTGACAGGTGCATGTTTGCTTTAGCACACCATATGCTATTGAGCTCTTTTGAGAGCAGATATCCCCGCAGGGATCACTGTTACAGCATGCAGCAGTTCTTGGTGCATGTTTGAGCGCAGTCACTCATGTATGTTGAGTTGCTGACACTACCCAATCTACTATGTGTGGAGCCATTTTTCGGCTATTTCGGCAGTTTTCCTGGCCGTTTTTGTTATGAGCACGTATAGAGCTAGAAGAGAGCAAGAGGAGGCGCTCACAATGTACAAGAACTTGGACTTGATGATAAGCTTAATATTGATTACAAGACTTAATAATTTATTAAGAGAGCTAGATACAAGACTTGGATTACGTGACTTGAGTGCAAAACAAGTCTTGATTGCGAGGACAAGACTTGAACATAAGAACTAGAAGAGGGATTTCTTCATAGGAGCCTCACAACTGGTGTTGGCAAGACTGAGGGGCTTGTGGCCCAAGACCCCTATTTATACTAGTGCTTGAGGAGGTTACTTGATGAGGTTAGGACTTTCTAGGTTCTTCTTGAGGAGGTTAGAATCTTCTAGAACCTTCTTGATCCTTCTAGTTCTTCTAGAACCTTCTGGATCCTTCTTCAACTTTCTAGAGCTTTCCAGAAACTTCCAGATTCTTCCAAAATCTTCTCCAAGCTTCTAGAAACTTCTTGATCCTTCAAGTTCTTCTAGAACCTTCTAGATCCTTCTTCAACTTTCTAGAGCTTTCCAGAAACTTCTAGATTCTTTCAGAATCTTCTCAATGCTTCTAGAAACATCTAGAATCTCCTTGATACTTTTAAAACTTCTAGAATCTTCTAAATCCTTCTAGATTCTTCTAGAGCCTTCTAGAGATGATGTAGGCGATGATGCAAGCATCGACTGACTCTCAAGCATCCATGACATTACCCCCTCCTCTAGCGACGAGTTCCACGAGGAGCAGTGGTGTTCCTTGAGTTGGCCTTCCATGGATGTTGTTGATAGAACTCATGAATTTTGGACCAATGACAAGGCTCTAACACTGAAACACAGAAGACAAGATAAATTTGCATAGATTGTGGAAACTGGAGATGATATGTGAGTGGATTCACTTGGCCAACTATCTTGAATGGTCCAAGTCTTTGATAATTCAGCTTTGAAACGTACAAAACGTACGTAGATCATGGCAGAGAGGCCACACTCGATCCTTAACCTTGCATGGTAGTTGTTTCATTTTGTGTTCCTCTGTGTTGACCGTATATCTTTGTTGAGATCTTCTAATATTCATCGTCAATTCTTTATGAATTCTTTGGAGATGTATGGCTAGATCTGTGGCAGTTCGATTCTTCACTCAATGATTCATGTGGACATCCATCCTTAGGTGTTGATGGTAGTTGATTGTGCATTGATGATAATGTTCTATCGCTTGATTCACCCCCTTTGTTTGTCCATCACTTTGTGGATGATTCGATAGAGAGAGATTAATCTTTACAACTTGAAGCTCGAACAAGCCTCTCCAAAAGCTTGATATCAACTTTGGTCCTTGGTTTGAAACAATGTCACATGGAAGCTCATGATAGCGGTAAATATCCTCAAAGAAAAGCTTTTCCATTCATTCCCCAATGAATGAAGAAGGATGATAGCGTTGGTGTAGCTTGCTAAGCTTGGTTTCAACTACTACTTCTCCAAAGCATGTCGAGAGAAGTGCGCCAATGAGATTAATTTGAGAAGCACCATCCAAATAAATTGGTTGCATGCATATAAACAGCTCTGCTTGTTGGAAGAATCCTCTAAACTTTGATCCTCTCCCATCATTCTTTTCAAGTAGGTTGTCCTCATGCTCCTTCCTTTGTTGTGGTGAACGAGCTGAAACCACGAGCAAATTTTGGCACATATTGGCTTCTTGGACTGGTGGTTGAGGCTCTTGCACCACTGGACTTGGAAAGCATGGTTTCTCTACTTGACCCATTGGACTAGCCAAAATCATGGGTGGATTTTGCCACATAGTGGCTTTATGGAGTTCTTGCACTGGGGGTTGAACCTCTTGGGAATGGGATGGGGGTTGAAGCTCTTGCACCACTAGACTTGGCAAGTGTGATTTTTCTTCTTTTCGTTGTGCGTGTAGCTCTTGAATTTTTTGTTGCACCTTTTGCAAGGTGGATGCAATGCTTTCCAAAATAGATTGTTGCATGGCTAGGTAAGCCATGATGTCAGTCTTGCCAAACTGTTATGAGCACGTATAGAGCTAGAAGAGAGCAAGAGGAGACGCTCACAATGTACAAGAACTTGGACTTGATGATAAGCTTAATATTGATTACAAGACTTAATACTTTATTAAGAGAGCTAGATACAAGACTTGGATTACGTGACTTGAGTGCAAAACAAGTCTTGATTGCGAGGACAAGACTTGAACATAAGAACTAGAAGAGGGATTTCTTTATAGGAGCCTCACAACTGGTGTTGGCAAGACTGAGGGGCTTGTGGCCCAAGACCCCTATTTATACTAGTGCTTGAGGAGGTTAGGACTTTCTAGGTTCTTCTTGAGGAGGTTAGAATCTTCTAGAACCTTCTTGATCCTTCTATTTCTTCTAGAACCTTCTAGATCCTTCTTCAACTTTCTAGAGCTTTCCAGAAACTTCTAGACTCTTTCGGAATCTTCTCCAAGCTTCTAGAAACTTCTTGATTCTTCAAGTTCTTCTAGAACCTTCTAGACCCTACTTCAACTTTCTAGAGCTTTCCAAAAAGTTCTAGATTCTTCTGAAATCCTCTCCATGCTTCTAGAAACTTCTAGAATCTTCTAGATTCTTCTAGAGCCTTTTAGCAATGATGTAGGCGATTACATAGGTGATGATGCAGGCAGCGACTGACTCTCAAGCATACATGACAGTTTTTGAGACTTGGGCTAGAAGCACCCTTTCTGAGACTATTGCTAGTCCTTTTGTGTCTGCATTAGCCTTTGGAGGGTTGATAGAGTGATGTTTTCTTTGAGCTAAGGTATTCTTGAATGTTGAGATATCTTTGGTGATACACATAGCTGGAGTTTCCCTCTTACGATATCCTCACCATTGGATATGTATCTGGGTGGTTTTTGTGCTTTTGATACCGAGTTGGCGGTCACACAACAGTGGTTTTGAGCAGTTGCTGCCAAGTGGTTCTTTTGAGCTGTTTATACGTTTTGTGAGTTGATTTTTGACTCCACATACAAAGGAGACTCTATCGGATTTTTCCGCGAGTCTTTTGATGCATTCTTGGCACTTCTAGTTGTTCTTACATAGTGATTGTACTACATTTTGGTTTTGAGTTTTCGCTCTTGTTCTAGGGGAAACTCTGCCAAAATTATCCTAGGCAATTTGCCATAATCATGGCTGAGAGTAGTGCTTCCAAAAGAGAAGAGTACTACATCAAAAAGTTTGATGGCTCAAATTTTTTATTTGGCGGCAGCGTATACAAGCTGTTTTGATCAACAAAGCCTTGATAGCACAATTGTGTGCAAGAAGAGAGAATGCATACACTAATGATGAGTGGGATGACTTGAATCAGCGTGCTATGCGACTATTTGCCTACACCTTGGTGAATCCGTTTACTTTACCATAATGGATAAGACCAATGCCAAAGATTTATGGGATGCTCTGTGTCAGGCTTGGGATGGCAACAACACCTTGAAAAATGTTTTCTTAAAGAAGAAATTGATGCACATGAACATGAAAGAAAACACTAATGTTAGTTCTCACTTGACAAGTTCAACAACGTGTATTCACAGATTACTTCAAAAGGCCTCAATTTTGATGATGAAATGAATGCCATTTTCTTGCTATGTTCACTACCATCGTCATAGGATACCTTCAACACAATCATAAGCAATTCTACGCCTAATGGCAAGCTAGTTTTCAATGATGTTGCTAGTGCATTGCTCACCGAGGAGATTCGACATCAATCTCTTGATGCTAGTGGGCATGGTGATGCGTATGTGGCTAGTGGCAATCGTGACAAGCAGAGGCAGCGTGGTCGTAGCCGCGATCATTCACATGATCGCAATCAAGGTAGTAGCAAGAGTTGCGGCAAAGACATGAGAAAGGTTGAGTGTTACTACTACCATAAAAAGGGACACTTGAAGAAAGATTGCCGCACAATGTAGTATGATAAGGGCAAAAATTGGGCAAAGTCTAACAAACCTAAAAGCAGCATGAAAATTGAAGAGATTAATGTGGTTGAGTATCCAGCCATTGAGACAATTTTTGATGTGCCAAATGATGTGTTGATTTTCATATCAAATTTGAGTCCTGATGTATTGTTAGGTCATGAAGAGTGTTATGCGCATAATTGGATTGTGGACTCAGGTGCTAGCTTCCATGTGACTCCTCACAAGGAGTGGTTTTCTACATACATTACCACGCATGCCACGATGAAGCTAGACAATTCTTATGAGCTTGATATATGTGGTGTCGGTAGCATCAAGTTTCCTATGTGTAATGGCACTGAGTTTATGCTACATAATGTCAGACATGCATCCAAATTGACAAAGAGTTTGATGTCAGTTGGACAACTGGATGATTTGGGTTACACTACCTCATTTTCTCATGGTTCTTGGATTCAAGAAGGGAAATTTGTTCATGCTTAAAGGCAAGAATCCTGGCTCATTGTACTCACTTTATTTCTCTTCTGTGAAAGAAAATTCTATTTGTGTAGTCGAGCTGCCGTTTACAGAGTTTTGGCATAGCTGGCTAGGACATATGAGTCAAAACGGAATGAAAGTCTTGCAACGTTCCGGCTATATACCTGTGCTAGATTACTCTAACTTCTCTTTATGTGAGCATTGCATCTATGGCAAACAGACTAGGTTGACATCAACACCTTTGGACAAGGAGTTAGGGAGTCCTCTATGTCTCTTTCATAGAAACTTGTGGGGACCTATGCTAGTCAAGTCTCTAGGGGGAGCGTTTTACTTCCTAGCATTCATAGATGAATCTACTAGAAAGGTGTGGGTTTATTGCTTGAAGTAGAAAAACGCCGTCTTTAGTGTCTTTCAAAAGTTCTTAGCATTGGTAAAGAACCAATCGGGTAGAAAGCTCAAAGCTTTGTGCAGTGACAATGGAGGCGAGTACATCTCCTCTGAGTTCAAGGACATCCACATACTATTGATTCTAGTGTCCCATACCACTAGAATAAGAAGTATATGTCATACCCTGATGAATCAGGATATCATTGGTCACACTCATCATTCAATAATCAATTCTCATCAATCTCAAGTCCAATTCGATAAATAATGTTGCGATAAAAAATCATCATATACCAATTCCAAATCCAATTCTAAATATCTGCCAACACATACCCATTTCAAATCCAAAATCCAAATATTCTTCATTTTGTATACCTGCGTAACAAAATCATACCAGTTACAGTGGTGGCCAGCCCTGTAGCATGATTTCGTGGTTGGTGTTGCCTAAATCGACGAATCTACACTAATAAGACGTGATGCTGCCTAAACCGGCGAATCTGCACTAATGTTGCCTAAACCGGCGAATCTGCATTGGATGAAACTGTAGTTTATCAATGTGCTATCTAAATTGATGGATCCGCACCAAGATGAGTATCTACACACTGCCTAAATTGACGCATCTGTGTGCTTTGTGACCAATGCACCAGACAAGACATAAAACAAAAAAATATTTACTATCTGTTTGACACCACTTTGGAGTATATCAAAGTAATTAGAAAGTTCTTGGATTATTGAAAGTACCTCAGATTGTGTGAGTATGGTCATAGCTTAATGTCAAATTCTCTCAATAGCAATTCGATTTAGTTAAGTGCAAGCCACAATATGAGAGATGGCTGGGTTCATAGCTGAAAAGATAACACAAAAAATAAAAGTAGGGAGGTATTGGATGTATATACCTTGATGATGTACTGCATTTGAAAAAATATATATACCAATTTGTGCATGGGGAGAGAGGTACAAGTAGGAGAAAGCTGTAACTATCAAACTTACACCAAAGTATAGTTAACAAATTCAAAATGTGTTAATTTTGTGTTAATGATTGGCCATGAAATAAAAGAATATTCATCCTTATTTAAAAAATGATTCAATATTAGTACACATTTAGAATGTACAGTGTTGGCACCTTGACGCGATAATCGTAAAGTTAAAAATAAATTAAATTGGAACACAAATTAAAAGTTATCCATAGCCATGTTGAAACTGAGATGTGGGACAACTGAGCGAGAAGAAAAGCTCTACAATTCTAACTTAATAGCATAGATAAAGTAGAGTCTCAAGCAAAAAAATGTAGGAACCGGATCCGATTTGAGTGTATAGCTGAATGTAAGAGTCAAAATTACACTAATTACTTACAAATATCTAGTAAATGAAGCAATCCTCATGATATTGCAAGCTGTTGTTTGTAAAATGCTTAAAAAAAGATGATTATTATTCTTTTTATTTTATTTTCTTTAATTGTTTTAAGGACATTGGCTAGTGTGTAATCATCATGTAAAGGCCATACTATAAACAATAGACAAAAAAATAACGCACTTTTAATTCGATCATAGCAGCTATTTCCTAGAAGTCTCCATTTACGAGAGATATTGTCACTTAGACATAAAATTATGTAAGATAATCTAGGTTTTTTGTGCATCAAGATTCAAGAGAATGCCTCAAAAAAACCACATACTTAAGCTTCTCGTTTAAAGTTGTTGTAGGTAGTATGGGAGTCTACAGCCTGTACAAATTACATAAACTAAGCTAAACAATGCCTTAAAAGTCAAATAATGCAGACCACATGACGTATAGCCCTGTCATTCAAAATTAGGGTGAAGTAAATGTTGAATTAGCTAGAATGAAAGAAGAAGGACCCATCAAGTAAAGATTTTGGTTTGCACATTAATGAGACACTCTCAATGTGTGTGTGTGTGTGTGTGTGTGTGTGCGCGCGCACATATAGCATTCGAATTGACAAGTGAGTGTGTGTGTAGGTGTCAAACAATTATCAACTTGCGAGGTTGTGGACAATTGAATACAAAGGTAGGGCCCGCAGTTTGATTAAGGGGGGAAAAGAGAGAGAAAAGAAACTGAAATGTTATATTAACCGTCTTAAAAATGTAAAATTAAGTGTGAGAACAAACTGATACAGTCCTTGTGTATTTATGCCAATGCCTGAGGACAGTTGCTTCCCAACAGAGAGGTATGTTATGGAATTGATATTTTGCTATTTTTGCAGCTGACAGGTGGAAAAGGATTGACCGACCTAGGCCTATGCGAATGGATATGTATATCATGTACATTTTATTATTCAAGTGCTCTTTTATGAGCTTTGACTATTTATGACCGACCGGCCAGTTTGTACACTCAATTTGACCATTCAAGAAATCAATAAATGAAATACGTGCAAGAGGGAAATGGTCACTCTTGCACGGGGGGAGATTGCACCCAGTGCTCGTGTCTATTCTTCTCTCCTCTCCTCTCTTCTCTCTCGTCGTGTTGGTGTAGCACTCCACTCTAGGAGGTGCATCCGCATGTGCCCTCTCGCTCTATCCCACTCCCTGTCTCCCTCTATTCATGTATAGCTTGGATTATGTGCTTGTGGATCTGCCAGATATGCATACTTATCGTTTATGGTTTGTAGTGCACGATTCTTGATATTTTGCAGGGTTCTCTGCACTCTTGTCTGTAGCAAGGGGAAGCACCAAAGGGGGTAGATGATGGTCTACCACATGTTTATCTATTCTCTGTGGAAATTTTTCCTAGATGGTTGGAAGATCTTGTATCTCTAATGACCATATCACAAGTAGATTCCCAGATACCGCTTCCTATTACACTAAGATTGATAGAACAATCCGCCTTATATCAATTATTGGCTAGAAGACTATATTGGAAAAACAAGGATGGAATGCTACTTTTGTGCATCAATGCGGAGGAACAAGAAACTTATTTGAGTCAAGATCATACTATGGTAGTGAAACTTCATTTTTCAAAAGACCAAATCTTACGATGGTTGACATGGCTAGGGGTTTATTGGCCTACCATGAAGAAAGACGTTCATGATTACGCGAACAATTTCTCTCAATGTAAAGAAAAAGCTGCCATACCCCATGCCATGTTATTTTAGATTTTGGTGACACTACAATGGAGTAGATGTTTGGTGGAATACCTGACCAAAAGAACATTCCCAAGAGGTATGAGTAAACGACAAAAAAGAGCGATAGAGACAGAAGAAACCAACTATAAAATTATTGGAAATCAGCTCTATCAAATAGAAAAGGACCAACAACTTAGATTGTGTGCCAATGAGGACGAATACCTTCCTATCTTGAAACAAGCGGATGCGGGTCTTGTGGGTTTCTCTTATGAAACTACGGCCAAGGCTATATTGATAGCATACATCTGGTGGCCAACATTGTTTGCCAATACCAAAGAATTTTTTCGACGATGTGATTCATGTCTGTGGGAAAGATGCCGATACAAATTGATAATTTGCCATTACGACCTATGATGGGAGCACGTTAATTTGCTAAGTGGGGTATCAACTTTGTGGGTCCAATACAACCGCTGGCATAAAAAACTTAGGCACAATATATCATTGTTACCACGGATTACTTAACCAAATGGGCTGAGGCACAAGTCACTAGGAAGAACGATACTAGAACCATTGCAACATTCCTATATGAATGCATAGTCACTAGGTATGGACAAGCTGAACTCACTAACAAAATCTTGAGCTCTGTGCTTACAAAGATTGTCAGTTCAGTAGAACAGATTGGGAAATGCATCTTCATTCAGTCTTATGGGCGTATCGAGTTTCATTCAAGACAAGCTTGAACACAACTCCTTTTAACTTGGTCTATGGATTAGATGGAATTCTACCTATGGAATTTTTATTACCCACTCTCAAAGTTGCACATAAATTGGAATGGAAAAGGCATGCGTTGTCAGAACGACTCGAGGACTTGGAACGCCTTGATGAATAGAGATTAGTGGCCATTGCCCATATATATGAACAGAAACAAAAACAAAAAAAAAAAATTGACTCACATTTGCTAAATTTTTTTGTTTTCAAACAAGGGGACTTGATTCTAGTTTACTCCTTAAAATAACATATGCCCAAGTTCAAGAAAAAGGGACATGGTCCTTTTGTCATTGAAGATGTTTCACCAAGTGGTGCAGTCAAACTAGCTACATTAGATGGGGAAATCATGGAAAATTGGATCAGTGGATGTCAACCTCGTAAATACCATCTACCTTTAATTGCTGAACTTTTGAAAAGAATGTATGCAGCTAAGGAGCGTAAGCTTAAACATCTAGCAGGTGATTGAGGAAGCTCTAGAAGAAGCGTGCATTTGGGTCCTAAAAAAAAGAAGAACCAAGGCAATAAATTCCTTGAGTCCAACCCCTCAATACCATCCAGGTTCAACCCCTAGCAGATGATGAGGTAGAAATCGATGATGAATGGCAGGATGGTTGGACATGCGTATAACCATAACCTTGAAGGATGGATTTCAAGTCAGTGCACTAGCTGATACGGGTGCATGACTTAATGCGATCAATTATACAATGTACAAAAAAGAAACAACCCAACCACTTGAACGTTGCAGAGCACAAGTCAAAGGCTGCCAAAAAGAGCTAACACCAACCTTGGGTCTGATCAATCTCAACGTCTTTGTGCATGGATTTTCATGCCACAAAGCTTCATTTGCATTCAAGATGAACATATCAATGAAGACATAGTGCTAGGAGTTCCATGATTAAGCACTTACGAAGCAGTCCAAGACTGGGATGACATAGTTCTTGAATTAACCCTAAAGGGCGGAAAATTACAAGTGTCATTTTCTCATAGCCGAGAAGAATCAAAAGATGCCCTCAAAACTCCGCAGCCCACCACCCCAAGCCCTATGTCCACCCTTCGACATCAAATTCATTCGCACAACACCAATATGCAAGAAACCAGGCAATTTTGGGTACCCAAGGCCCAACTCGCTACCAATCATAGATGAATTTGGGTGCCTAAAAACTATTGTATACTAAGAAAAATCCTATCATGGCACCATTCTATGAGGCATTCTGAATCCGAACCCAAGCTTATGAATCTGATAGAGAAAAAGGGCAATGTTTGAAGTAATTGTGTATTAATGTGTGAATTTTTCTAAAATAATTAGACAAAAATGTCATAATAACTAATTGAATGGGGAGAATGTGATATTATAACCCCTAGGTGTATATATATATTGTATATAAATGTCAAAAAAGCCAAAAAGATTGTAATTTTTACTCTTTTTGTGCGTTTTTGGGCCAAAAATATTATAAAAATGGAGAAATCCACAAAAATATGGCCATGTACTGAAGTTAGGTATGTTTTAGTATTTTTGAGTTTGAAATTCTATTTTTTGGAGTGAGATTTTAATTTTTCTTCAATTTTCTTAATAAAAAGGTCAAAAATAATAAATAAATATGAAACAAATCCAAATGGAGAAAGTGAAAAGACCATGATGATCAAGAAGTAGAGACAACAACCATCCCAAATCTTGTATGATTATGAGGATGGTGACAAAAAAGCATAATTTGGGCCCACAACACCGAATTCTGCAAACCTTTGGAACAAGAGCAATTGGAATCCAAATTCAAAAATTTTCAAAAGGAAAGTATACTTCGTGATCTAGTAGGACTAACTGGGAAGTTTGGGAGGAAATGAGTCAGGAAGCCTGGGTATGTATAGTCAACAAGGTAGGCTAAAAATAGTCTCATTTCCACTTGTCCACTTTAGAGAGAGCTATGGGAGACATTCTTGCGCGCACCTTCTGCGACTTCTAGCGACCACTACAATACACCATCTCACACGAGACATGAAGGGTAAATTCCTAACCTACTAACAATCAATTTTTTTTCATGTCTTTGAGGTAGGTGGAGCCGAGAAAAACCCTAGGTTAGCAAAATCCCCACAAACAAAGAGAGCGCAAAAATGATTGTATCGGCCAACTCAGTTCACCAAATATGACCAAAACTGATAGGGGACATAACAGTGCAAAGACATAGAGACAAACTTGAAGCTGGAACGGATGCAAAGAAGGGAGCTTTACCTTAGTTTCATGAACAAAGAAGAGGAATATCAGAAGCACATAGCAAAGTTGCAAGCAGAACTGGAATCTGCCAAAGCACAAAAAGATAAAGCAATTCTCATAGAAGAAGGCACATGTGAACCAACAATGGGAATGGAAGCCCTCTAGTACCTCCAAAGTATAGATCCACAATGGAGGCTTCTACATCTACCCCCTTGAAGACGAGACAATGGATCCAATGCCTGAAGGGCCCCTTGACAAAGTTTCACTTCGGAAGCCGAATAGGAGCTCAAGGTTCAGATAGTCCAAGAGACTGCAGATATCTAGAAGGAGGCAATGGAGTGGAAGGAAAAAATTTTCATTATGCTAATGTGGCCCAACTCACTTCACAACAAATCACTACCACCTAGCATTAGCAATCCCTACCTTATCCACTCATCAAATACGAAGTGCTCAAAGTGAAGGAAAGATTGCTCAAGGATCAGAATGCAGATGCATCAAAACCACATCCTTTATGGAGAAAGACTTGTCTAAAGAAGCATCCAAGGTACACAATCCTGTACGCAAGGATCCTATTTTTTGCAAGATGCCTAGAGTGAGGAGTTGGAGGAAGTCATCAACAACTATTGAAGAAGCATCCTACCTGGTTGAATTACCCAAGGCTCGCCCTACCCAAAGGTCAAGCAGATGAAGACTACATGACAAAAACGCTCACATAATCCATAAAGATCTTCAAGCGTATCCCTGATCTTGCATGTATCATGATGATCAAGATAGCAAAAATGATCCTCACATGCATATAGACCTTCCATCATTCAGAACAAAGTGATGCACCATGGATGGATTTTTTGGAAGGGAATCAAGGTCTATGCTACGATCTCTCCAATCAACCAAGTGACGAAGTATTTTATGGAATTTTTTCTAGAGTCATGTGTTTGCTTTCATATTATATGCAAAATTTTGAAGAAGCTTTCTACACCAGCTTCTTCACCTTCAGATCTTCTATTTTTGGTCCCATGGTAGAGAACCTACGAGCATGCTTCATCGCATACACCGCTATGGAGCTGAGCCACCCTATAGATATGCAATTTCTGACAAAATCTGACAAGAAGCTGCACAACACTTACTATGAATCCCTAGAGTCTCTAAAGAAGCGACAAAAAGCTAGGAAACCCAATCACTATCCCATTCCTTAAAACTAAGTTGCGGATGACTCACAATAGGAGGGGGGGAAATGATAGCAGCTTAGCTAATACAAGAAGAGCTCGAGACCCTATGAGAACGTATTATTTTAATTTTTATACAATATGGACACTTATATCCATGAGCCGTTGTAATTTATTGATTCTCAAAGCAAGAATTTATTGAAAATATAATTATAAGTCTATTCCAACGGGATTGTAAGCTTCTAGATTGTAACTTTTGATCCCTCAATCCCTTATTTTTGACCTAAACCTTATGGCAAGGTATAAAAACAACTTTTGTAAGGGTTTTTTAAGTTTTTGGGATAATGAATCTACGCATGTTTACAGAGTTTCTTGCGACGAATCTTTGATTTTGCTATCACTACCCTCTCCCTAAATCTGCTCATAGCTCACATTTTACATACTCTGCATTTTATGCATAGGTGAGGTAATAGGGCATCATTGTTAAGCTAGTAGGTGCATTGGGGATAAAAAGCAGTTAGGTCAAATCTGTCCTGCAAAAAGGGGGATCTGATTGTATGGGAATGTGCTCTTACGTGTTGTATTCCCGTCCTATAAGTTTTATCTCGTTTGGACTTTGTTTGCTTAGTGAAATGATGAGATTTCCTTGTGGTGTCGTAACTAGTTTTTACTGCCTAACATGCGGTTGAGTGTTGTTTTGGATAAGAAGGGATTCAATGTGTTTTTTAAGAGTCTGACAACCTCATGTAGCCTCCATGCACTAGTCAGGTTGACTCCATCCCATGGTATGCCATTCATGTCTGTGGTTCTCACTATCATTACAATAATATAGTAGGCTTGGTAAAGAGACAGCCCAGCAAGACCCCGAACATTTAGTTTACAAACTAGATGTCGATGGACCTAACGATTGAAATTAGGCTTGCCATCAGACTTTCACTGTTTGATCTTGTCATTGATACTTTGCTTTGTAAATTGCGTGGAATGAAAAACATACCTTGTCCCCACTTCAAATCAATAACATGATGTTCATGCAGTAGTTTGCTAGTGCTTGGTGCAGTTCCCCGCCTTCTTCATACGCGTGGAGGAGTTTCAACCTACCGGCTTGGTCGAGCTTTTTTGTGTGTGAAGAGCAGGTTATCGGGTTGCGCCATTTGTGGGTCTACCCTATGGTGCTTACCACGCCAATAGATTTTTATTTTGTTGGTCTATCACCATCCTAGAGGTCCCCATCCCATCCCGTGGATGTGATGGTTGTCAGCCGCTCGATGGGGTCTTGTTTTGCTAGAGGCAATTGGGGTCCTTCACCATCAATTATTGGAAGCTTGGTTTTTGTCACTTTTCGGTGAGGGATGGTATATGAAGGATTCGTAGTTTGACGACACAATTTGGTGGGAGGAGTCTACTCGAGCCCCTTGGGTAGAGATTTACCTCAACCAACTCCGTGATACCTCTTTGAGGTTGATACAAGGTGAACTGATAGATCCTCTGCTAGATGCAATTGAACTGAAGAATGACTTGGAATGCTTAACCCCTTGTGGGGCTTCAAGTGAGGTGCTCCGTAAGTGGTCTCAAAGCTTTTGACTGTATGATCGTATGAGTCATATCTTGTCGCATCCATTGCCAAAGCTACTGACTTTGGTGGGGAGCGGGAGCGCCTCTAAGGAGCCATGTCCTTAACCTTAGGGTGTGACTGAACTTGGGTCCCAATCTATCCTACCAATACTAAGAATGTGGATGCATCTAAGCAATTATTGTTCTTTAAATCCTTTATTGATATAAGGCCCACAAATGCTTCTCTTGTATTGGCTTGACAGCTTGGGATTTCCCCCAAAAATCCTTTCACTTGCATCTTGGCATTGGCCTTACTACTACAGGCTTCAATTGTTTTCATAATGGCCCTTCCCTTTTGCATGACCAAATAAGCGGGTAGCTATTATGTATTTTAGTATATCTATCCCTCACTAATTCTTAGTTTGGTCGAGCAGCTATAGAATCTATCATGCTTCATGATTAAACTTCATTCCACCTTGCAAAAAGTGGCATAATTGGACCCGGCTAGAGGCGCAATAGCTGAAAAATTGAGTAAATAGACAACCGTATGGACAGATTGACTTACCAGTCGACCCCCATTCTTGCTAATAAAGCAGTTTTGTAGGCAATGCTTGCTTGATTGTACAATTTCAAAAATACCTTTTCCCTGGTGCTCAGACAAACAATTAATTACATTTCCTTGCCTCCCATTAATTACGTAATATAGAGAGTTGTTTCATTGCTCCACCAGCAAATTAAGCAAACAACACCCTATTTGATAAAGGTATTTTGAAATCCCTAGGTCTGTGTGCTCATTTGGGCACAAAGTTCACTCGTTACCTGCAGACATCGAGAGTTTAGTTGGTTGAGTTTTGAAGGGTAGAGCGGCACCCTACGTTATAGTTCGTACAGTTCTTCGCTTTCATGAACCATAGTTGCCTACAAATAGGAATCAATATGACCACATTCTATCTCAAAAGATTTTTTCCTTCCTCGCTTCGCAGTAATTTAGTTTTTTGTAGCTCATGGAACTTAAAGGAGAGTTTGTGAAACTAACCGGTTCAAGCCCGGTCATGAGCCAAACTGGATCCGAAGGATCATGTACTACTTGTCATTAATTTGAGCACTCGTATGGTGACTGGAGATTATTGGGGTAACCCTTTTCCAAAATGTAAGATGATCCGCCTTGCCATGGCTATTTTGCTTATAGATATTGGCTTTGCCAGTAACTAGCTAAGAGATCATCAACAAAAAACGATGTGCCCTACCATGAATATTAACCTATTTGAAACTTCAAAAAGTCTAACTCTTTATGATTAGCAGTTGGGGGTCTTTAGTGAACTTGGCTACCAAAAAGAAAAGTGAGCACCCTTTTTGTTTGTTTGTTAAGAGTTACCCGCAAGGTGTCACTCTAGAGTGATTCGAGAGTTCATATCGAATGTGTTTTCTCAGTGGTCGCCATTTCAATGTGCAAATTTGGAAGGAATAAGTGGGGGAATTTTTTTAACTTGTTACTTCTATTCTTCCATTAATTTCGACAGTTTAGAAGATAGGCCAAAAGAGGAAACAAGCCAACAGTCCGTTGAACAAGGCTTGACACGCCGACAGAGAATTTATCGTTTCCTGCAATGGCAGAAAGAAGAGGAGAGGAAAATGAATCCTCGTCTCTCACTATTCGTCACTAGCAAAAGCAAAAGAATGATTTACGTTTTTCTTTAGAATAATATTTTTCTCCTTTTTCTTCTATCTTATATGGATAGACTGTAACGGTGTATACTATTTTTTTATTCTTATTATTTGAGATTTCAAATTTATATGTCTGTTTGGAAAGCATAAAACAATAGCAAATGATTTTGGCAGACTGCAAGTCATGATAAACCGAAAGGTGACTTTTTCTATTGGGTTTTTCATCTCTTGTAACCATAACCTTTTTTTGTTTTGAAACCGTTTTTTTTAAGGGGCTTTACTTCACTAAGGCAAAAAGGAGGCTACGTCTTCGTGTCTTAGACAACAAGTCACGTCTTGCACTGCGTCAAGTTTAGCGAAGACACTTTGCACTTGTTGATCTGGATAACATGGTTCTTGAAGCGAAAGATAGGCAGGTATTACGAATCCTCTGTCCCACACATCTATCTAGAAGTGTGGTTTATCGGTTTCACTGAATGCTCCTATCTCTTGCCCCACCCAGCAAAGGTTGTGTGAGTGTACGGTTACACTTCAAATATTTTCTATACCCATATCAAATCCTAGTTTCCCTTATCTCCACTGCACTCTCTTTGGATCCTCAACACGTAGGGAAAGACGTAGTAAGGAAAAAGCCGTAGCTGCCTAATACGTATAAGCTATGTGAGCCAAAAGAGCCGCTCTTGTTTCCATTACTAAAAAGAAAAATTGGAGAAAGGAAAGGTTCCTAGGGCCCAATAGGCAAACAAGTGCAGTGCTTCATGACATCATGTTGCGAGTAACTCCATGGTGGCTCAAGCAGTAAGCTACTAAAGGGCCTTCTTGTTGTAACGATCTTGACAGCTAGCAAAGCCAATTTTACATTTGATAACTGCTTGCTGCCTTTCTTCACATTACCTCCTTTATTTTCTCAAACCTGCAAGCAAAGCGAATCTCCCTCGATACCACAAACACACACACCTAAGATAACTTACCTCTACGCAACCACAACTTTATTTACAAGACAGCCTTGTAAGCCTGCTCGAAGTATGCATGCTTGCAACACAAGACAAGGATTTTTATGGATCCCTTATCTCGATGCGCACCTATTGTAACCACTTCATGAGTGGATGTTTGACGTGTTGAGATTAAAGGATAGAACCTTTAATCAATTGGCTCCTTTTCTGCGCATAGTGCAAAAGGAAACAAGATTGTTTTTTACGAGATGGGAAACGTAAATCAAGTGGCTACATTATTCCTTGTCTTATGGGTGTATGACCTAGCAAATGTGATTCTAGCTAAACCGCTTCCGCAATGGTAGGAAAAATTAGAGCCAACAAGCCACTTATATGTGTGAGTGATCGTAAATGAAACACACTATAAGCCACATGGCTGAGTCCATAAATGTGCATACAACGTATCTAAGCACACACATATAGCCCTTTAGCTAACCAATAACCCACAAGCCTCAATACATCAAGTCAGTCACATAGATTCATATTCATCAAACTCTAAATCAAGCGTAGTCAATGTCCCCTTATTGCTCGGAGAGAGAGAGAGAGAGAGAGAGAGAGAGAGAGAGAGACGTGTTGTCATAGTTGGAGGGAACGAGGAGTCTTTGTTGTCACTCACAAAACCTGGTGCAGAACATATATGAAGAAGAAAACACTGGGATAAAGGGTTGTTCCCTTGCTATAGAATGGTTATGCATAGGAGAATGTTGGGTTGTAGTATATAAAATGCATTGTCAAACAAGGACATACATAGATTGACATCAACCACCTAGGAATAAAGTAAACATGTACAGAGTACATTGAGTACTACAATACATAAGTTGAATTTCCAACTGTGAGAAAATAAGAGTGTCTCTATTTGATATATAAATATGATGATTGAGATTGAGAATGTACTAATGAGAAAAACATGTAGCTAAACTACACTTAAGGAAGCATTGGCGATACACAAAGCATCAATAGACTATAAAAATTTAAACTGCACTACCGACTTGTTGATGTCCAATTGTGCAAGCTAGAGGACAATGTTTGTGTCAAGCTACTTAAAAGCAATGTGAATAGTTAAACATTTTGTATTGCAATAAAGCATCACATAGTGAAAATGCTAAATATACAATGCACGTCATGAAGTGCCATACAAAAGGATGGTGAAGAGTTGGCATTGTGGTCTCTCCAAAAATCATAAGAAACGAAAGTCATGCCATGCCCCGTAGGGTTTATGTGTTGACCAAGCAAGTGCATAGGCATAGGGAATTGGATGCAAATAACGAACCTTGTAGTGTTGTCAAGTTGGAGTCGTGGTTATGTAGTCGAAACATCCACTATTGTGAATATATTCGTTTTCTGTGACACACAAAACATGAGTTAACACAAATAGATTTGACTTAAAAAGAAGTAGAGGTAGCTTTATGTTCTACGTCATAGAAGGTGTAGGGTTTATTGTAGTGATGAGTTCTCAGTTCATAGCTCCAATGCAATCATTACAATAGAATGGCTCAATCAGTAGGCTGCAAATACTGAGCTGGGGGGCGTCTCATTTTGTTGTTTCGACTCTATACTATACTCTTTAAATAAAAAAAGTCAAATTGTTTAAAGCAGTATTAACTTTGTATTCTACTAAAACCTATTAAACTAAGGCGGATATGACATTGGATATGCTTGAGTAGTGGTAAGGCATCCTCACTTCTCTGTAAGCTAAATTTCTAGCTACTTGTATTTCTGAACCTTCAGTACAAGCTCTTGCAATTGTCCCCTGCATTTCATTACCTGATATCTCATTATGGTCCTAAGCATTTCAATACCTGATATCGCATTATGGTCCTAAGCATGATATCACTTGTGGTGCTCTAGATAGAGGTAAGGCAATTTCAACAGTCTTGCAACATCAAAATCCTCGAGCCTTGGGCAATGTAGGTGAGGATGTGTATCATGAGAGTCATCACCTGCTCCCATCCTCCTACCATTGCTTTCCTCAACAGCTCCATTTGCAGGCAAGGTCAATTTCGTCGTTACAAGAATCAAGTGGGAGAGTTACTCTAGGAGATGACTCGGCCGAGCGTGCGCGTGTCTAGGACCATGGCGAGGTTGATAATGAAATCTGCTAACACTTAAGAACTACGGATATTGGGTTCTAGCTTTGTGCAACAAGGGATGAGATCACCCTAACCGAAATCAAAAAGCAAATGTTGCGGCAAAAAGCAATAGTTCATGAAACTTGTGGGTGGTGAAGACTATCTCATGGCGAGTGAAGCAAATGTTGCTCAGACGCCAAAAGGCGAGGTATAATGGCGGAGGGTCCAAGAGACTAATATGCAAGTAGCAAGCAATATAAGAAGACTGACATAACAAATTTTAAGCTTGTCTTTATCTAGCTCTCTGCTTGGATTAAAATTCCTCTTTGCTCTCACTGCACCACCTTCACCTCACCGTAGTACGTACCCAAGTTAGCTTTCAGCTCTGTGAAGACCTTCAAAATGTGGGATAAAATCCCTTAAATCTATCAGCACAAGAAGTTTTGGACAAATTCTCACAATAATTCCCACATTGTGACTTGCCTCAACGTCATGAGCTTATGTGAGGGAGGCACCGCACACCTAGCTAGGTATGAATGGGGGCAGGGGACCGTCGGCCCAGTGGGGGGGCCGGGGGTCCCCTGCCCCCAATCGTACCTAGCTAGGTATGCGGTGCCTCTCGAGCAGAAGCTCATGACGTTATGCATTGTATGAAAAACATTGAAAAAGACTCTGTTTTCCTACATGAGAAAATTTCTGAAAATCTTCTTGTGCAGCCCATTGTCGCCCTTTTGCATGCCAAAAATGTAATCAGGAGAGCTTTTAATGATCTCGGAAGCAAATGCCGACTAGCTTTTCATGCTATCCACAGTCAACGAAGGTGATGAGCTTATATTGCATGGTTGAGATTGAGCCAAGCGGCTCAATCTCTTGGCCTCATTTAAGTTGAGCACCACAGGCTTACCAACCAAACGTTGAAGAGATCAAGCTCCTCTAATTGATGTCTTTTTGAAGGGCTAGAGTTTCTTGCTATAATTTGAATTCACAATTTTTCACAAACCTAGCAAGAGTCATTGTGGTGCCGATTTCCTATCCCAAAGCATCAAAGGTATTTTATTAGCATCATTAAGGGATGAACCAGTGGATAGTGGACTATTTTAGGCAATGACAACGGACGTGCTAGACCTAGAATAGCATGATTTATATGAACTTTCATAGTATGACGAATTTCGAGACGATTGGTCTTAGTGTAGAAGGATCTTATAATTAAAAGTATGAAATTCACTATTGTTGCTCGATCTTTGCATAGACGCCCTGAACATGCCCCTTTGCAATTGTATTGAGACCTATAGGCACATATTGCACCTCCTCTAATCTACCATCCTTTCTACTATCAAATGCATATCAGTATAAGGAAAAGGGTTTACCTCTTGCAACTCATCTACCCAGTTTGGCCTAGGTACACCGGCCACATCTGTAAGCTGCAACAATCCCATCTCCATTTTCACTCTTTGCTCTGGCAACTCTGGAAGTTTCTTAGCTTCTCAGATCTTCATATCCCACATTTTCTTGAACACAAGATTGGAGGCAAGCCAAGAATTTGTCCAGCTTGAAATATCCTGCATTGGCTACTTGGGGTACAGTAGTTAGATCTCCTTATATTCTTCTTCATTTTTTTGACTCTTTGCTTTGGCAATTCTGACAGATTCTTCATAGATTTTTGGATCTTCATATCCCATCTTTTCTTGAACACAAGGTTGGAGGCAAGTAAGAATTTGTCGAGCTTGAAATATTTTGCATTGGCCACTTGTGTTACAACAGCTAGAACACGTAGGCACCTCCAAAATTTCTAATCTCAATCGCTTTCGGTATGACCAAAACATTTGTATCATCAAGCATAAATGCCATAGATCCTTGCAAGTGAAGAATGTACTACCATAACAACTATAATGCACGTACTTTATTTAGAATACGGGACATCCCCTATTGAAACGTACAATACGTCTCATAACGTTTTCTATTCTAGCATTTTTTTGTGCAAAACATATCTATTCTAATGTCTTTTGCTAGTTGATCAAGTGTGTTTAGAGATTCACGGTGCTTGTTTATGTATGCTATGATTAAACATTATTGAGGAGGTGCATGACCTGCTTCATTTGTCCTCATTAAAGTATCATATCAAAAAAAGCTGACGTATATTATTTTTTATTCTCCAAAATATTTATAGTATGCGTATTGTACATCGGGTATTAAATGTCCGGTCCCGTACCATGGTTGCTATGTGTATGACTTGCCATAACTTTTCGTCAAGAGCTTTAATCAATGTGTTGCAAAGCCAAGCATGGAGAATGAATTTGAAGCAACTAACTTTTGCATATGGAATCCTAAAATGAACGTCTTGGTACGCATCCCAAAGCTGATCCATACACAAGAACCAGCCCTTGCAAAATCTTAGATTGCCCATAACTTGCACAAACAACCTCCAAATTGGAAGTTGTAAAGACGAGCAAGAGAGAATGTTAGGACTAGATAATGCATTAAAAACCCAAATTTTCCAAATTCCCTATATCCGGACCACCAAGCATTAAATTCACCCTTTTGGCAAAAAATTGCCAAATTTGGCCTACACATAGAAGAGCCACATGTTCAAACTTGTACCCAGCAACTACCATAACACTTCCCCAATATTTGACATACACAACATCGCATTATTTTGGCATTTCTCTTTGTTGACACCTTTTGGTTGTACCAATGTCGAAAGCCAGTGGGAAGCATCTTCTTTACCCGAGGCAGAAACACTTTTGCCTCATAGTAGCAGATTTACATGCTAAACATGGTTTATCCATCAAAGATAATCTTCTCTAGCACCTAGGAGTTGCGGATGTTTTTGAAACAAGTTGGCTCAACATATTTTTGCACCAAGCGAGAGAAGAAGGATTTTTTTTTTTTCACAAGCTGTGTAGGAAACTTTACCATCTTGCTTATCTGGCAGTCCAAAGGGATTGCATACAAGTTATGCTTTATTTTTTTTAGAATTGTAGAGTTCCTACCCGAGACCCTAATAGCCACAAAGTTGCATAGGTAGTTTTTGGGCATTAGGAGGCGAACCATTGCACGAAATTGAGTGGTGTAATAGAAAAGAAGATTAACAATCCTGACACAAAATGAGAGAAGCCTAGTATGGTAAGTGATCCAACTTTTGTCGTGTCAATGTGCAACAATGTTGAAAGCCATGAGCATGATCAAATGGAATAAAGAGGTAGCTTATAGGGGCGAGGACTTAAGCAATACATCATGGGCAGAGCTTGATTTGGCCTTATAGCATGCAACAATCCATGTGGAAGATTGAGGGTCAAATACTAGTAGATTCAGTGCTTATAACACAAATAGAGGAGCTTCAAGGCATGTGCGATAAAGTCAAGGGGACAACTTACGAAGATAGCCCATTGATTGTAGCACTTGAGGCACATATTTTTGTTGTTGACATGCAACAAAGAGTCTTGATTCCAACATGACTAATATGACGGCATATATACTCTTGTGCATGCACGGATTTCAAAAAATTAAGTTCTCTTGCATGTTTAGGTGTCGTAGGTACTTGCAAAGATAGTTTTTCTATTATACAAGGTGGTTGTAAAGTATATGAAAATTGTGGTCTAAATCGCCCTCGTAGGGCCATAAGTGTTTTGTAGGATCACATGTCCTTTATTATTGTAGTTCTTGAGGTCTTTCAAAGGTATCTTAAGAAGCTATTGAAAGTGTAGTTCTTAAGAGCTCTTTCTCGAATCTAACAAGGGCAAGTAATGTAAAAGATATGAATGATGATAGCTTGAATGGCCTTGAAATAAAAATTAGGTAGCTTTTCAGAGCTAGGCCATTATGAGGACCAATGAATTAACACAAGCCCAACTCTAGGAGCCCCTAAACTGCATGCCTAGTGATAGGTGACTATCTAGCCCGGTGCAGAGAGCATTTATGTAGCCTGCACTAGTTACAAGAGGGAAATGATACATAGGAAGTGCAACAAAATCTTCTTCCTTTCCTATGCTTTGTCCTCGTCAAGCCGATGAAACGGGGCTCTGCTTGCCTTTTCATTTTGTTAATGCTAAAGACTTCGCCTAACGCTCTACCTGGGGTAAGTTTGCAAAGAGAAAATAGCGTAGGTATATAGGGAATGCTTTACGTAAGAAAGCTAAGAATTAGCGTTGTTACTCTAAGTTTAATAGGGATGCCTAATGTGAATGTACGAAACCCAAAAACAAAGATACATGCAATAGTTGCAGTTATTTTTCTTTAGGAAAAGATGCTCGTTGACGCTTGTACATAGCGAATGCCTGATTCAATGAAACTAAGAAAGTCTCCATTTATCGTTGCTGGAAGAGGAATATATAAATTTTTTTCATCTAGTGAAACAAGCACTAATATCTTGATCAAGCCAGTAAAAGTTGATTTTTCCTATTAAAGTGCTTTTCCAATAGCTTAGGAGATACTTTGGGGACCCAAAAAAAAAATCATTTGTAAAAATTTGTACATCTATACCTTGATGGATTGAAAACTGCGAATGTGTGAAGGGAATCTATATTTGTCGTCTAGGTTGATTGAATGGCGCTTTACTAGCTTAAACTGAACGTATGAAATTTGGTTCAACATCCTTACATGTCTTTTTTTATTATATCAATTACGCGAGGATAGAGACATTCACTGGTTATGGATTCTGGGTGTTAGTGCGGATTCCGTTTTCACATGTTTCAAAGAACAAAAAGAGACTCAATTCGGATGTTGTATCCAAAACGTACAAAGTTTTGGAAATGCTAAAAGGGCAAATGTAAAGGTTGCAGAACGGACGGTACATGACTTAGTTTTGGAGAATATGGCATTGAAATCTGTTCAGCGGGTCGTATTATATATTAAACCATTGAGGAAGCGCGTCGTGCTATAAGCATACATTTCTAGATAAATGCTTGAATATGGGTAAGAATCTTCGTAGATATTCCCATTACCCATAAACCCACGAAAGTGAGAATGGAAAAAGGAAAGGAAAATCCTACAAGTTGTGGATGGCTCGTGTGGTGACAAGATCGATCTCATTTGAAATGGATTGTGTAAGTTTATTAAATGCTTGAGAGGTTACAACATTAGCAGCGCATAGACTATGTATGCTGACTAAGTTTGTTTATTGGTTGTAATTTCTTGCAATGTAAAGAAAAAAAAACTGCCCACAGGAGCGTTTTGCGAAGCAAAGGAAGTGGGCGCCCAGCCCAAGACCACGGGGTGGAAATGATTCGACCACTAAATGATGAACACGGGATATGAGAAATTGGTGCCTCTTGATTGGAGCATGATGTTGTGCAAAGCATAACAAAAGCACCTTTTGCACACAATAAAGATACTTTATAAATAACCAAAGGAAAAAATAGCTTAGGAAAAAGGAGAAAGCAGAAAAGACCTGATTTGGGGAATCGGTGCAGATAGCAACAAAAAAAAAAAGTAGGCAGCAGTGTGGGGCTTATGTATGCCAGTAGGGAACTCATCATGTACAAATGAGAGCGGAACTATGAGAGAATGTTGTTCAGTGAGTTCACAGGGGAACGTGCAATGTATGCAGCATTGGTGAATAATTGAGGGAAGGAAAGTCCTATAATATGCCTCAAAGATGGGTCCCTGATCTAGAGGCTAAATGGTTGATATTGCTACGTTGAGCGACAATCTGCAAACAACTACCAAAGTAGGTTAAGGAGTAGGGTTAAAGCAGAATGATTACGATACAACTCTTTGTTGGATTCAATAACCCCCTTCACTAGCCCTCAATTGTATAGTGAGCTCTATGGGACACAACTTGCTCCTTCCCAATGCGCATCAAGTCCCAAGCTGAGTTATTGTTGTTGCCTTTCAATTGGTTCTACTCATCCGCTCGTGTTTCACAACAAAATCCGAGGCAGCAGTAATCACAACCAAGTAACCAACTGCGCTCTAAAATCTATCAAAATATGTACGACAAAGATGATCGCCTTGGTTTCACTACTCAAGCAATTGCACACAAAGCCATGAAATTGGACCATTTACAAGCAACTATAGAGGTAAGCAATCATCATATATGTTTAATAAATACACATGCACTTCTTCTTTTTTAAATTTGCCAATGCACTTTATACTTGTGGGTTTGCTATTATATTGTACAGGAATCTTCTGAGATCCCTCATTTCCTGGCTTGGCGTACAAAGAGCAACAAAATTAGCAGTTGGTTTCCAGATTTGAACTCTGACGGCCGGGCCAGCAGAATCCGAAGCTAACCAACTCAGCCAGCTGTTTTCTGGGATGTCAATTGCACCTTCCATTTTATTAAAAAAAGTCTTTCAACCTCTTCCCAGGCCCTCGTCAGGCCCTCGTCCACCTGCGCGCCCTACAGCTCAGTTCGTGCCAAGCGCAATCCCCCGACCCTGCATCCAGCTCTGCCAACAACATTGTTCCCCCTTCGCCGTCGCATCTTGTACATGAGGCTCTCTTCGAAGTGCGCATCATCTTAGATTCGCTACGATAACGATTTTTTTTAAAAGATCGTAGGGACATACTTGTTTACTTCAATGCTAGATGCTTGATGTCAATCTGCAGACGTCCTGTTATGTTCTATAGCATCACCCACCAACCAATACTAGTTTAACGTAAAAGGGAGCCCTACTTTGCAAGAAAAAAAGAAGGCCAACGCTTAGAGGCCAGCGCAAGGAGAGAGGGCCGCCACGGGGAAGGGAAAGCATCGCTACAAATGGTGGGCCACAACATGGAAGGTGGGACTGTCATAATGCGAGAAGGAGAAGAAAGAGGCTAATGCTATCCACAGGTGCATTGCCGAGAGGAAGAAGGGGGAGGAAGATGATGTCCACAAGGATAGCATGAGGTGCATTGCCGAAAAGCAACCAAGCTTAAAAGAGAGGAGGAGTGCATGTTGTAGACGGTGTCGAAGCAGAGAAGGAAAATCTGTACTGGCTTCGGCAACGGATGCGGCAAGATACGACTCATACGATCATACAGTCGGAAGCTCCGAGACCACTTACGGAGCGCCTCACTTGAAGCCCCACAAGGGGGCAGGCGTTCCAGGTCATTCTTCACTTCAACTGCATCCAGCAGAGGATCTATCGGTTCACCTTGTATCAACCTCAAAGAGGTATCACAGAGTTGGTTGAGGTAAATTTCTACCCAAGGGGCTCGAGTAGCCTCCTCCCACCAAACCGTGTCGTCAAACTGAGAATCCTTCGTATACCATCCCTCATCGGAAAGTGACGAAAACCAAGCTTCCAATAATTGATGGTGAAGGACCCCAATTGCCTCTGACGAAACGAGGCGCCGTCGAGCGGCTGACAACCATCACATCCACGGGATGGGATGGTGACCTCTAAGATAGTAATAGACCAACCAAATGGAAAGCCATCGGCGTGGTAAGCGCCATAGTGACCCCCGCCAATGGCGCAACCCGATAACCTGCTCCACACACACAAAAAAGCTTGACCAAGCCGGTAGGTCGAAAATCCTCCACGCATATGAAGAAGGCAGGGAGCTACGCCAGGCACTGGCGACCTGCTGCATGAACATCCCGTTATTGATCTAATGTGGGGGCAAGGTATGTTTGCCATTCCAGGCAATTTACAAAGCAAAGTATCAACGACAAGACCAAACAATTGCAAAGTCCGGTGGCAAACCTAATTTCAATCGCCAGGTCCATCGACACTGAGTTTGTAAACTGAATGTTCAGGTTCTATCAATCTGAGGGTCTATCAATCTGAAACTGTAACTTAGACCTTTTAGCTTTGCATGAGTTAGTTTGACTTAAGGAACAGCCCTATCGCTACGCTCTGGCTTCCCCCCGGGAATCCAGAGCTACGCTTGCCGTAACCTACGTTTTATGAATGGAATGAATTATTTAATCAAATTAAATTGAAAAACTACAATTACTGCTTGGAGGAGATGGGATTCGAACCCATGATACAATGTATTGTACGTTGATTTAGCAAACCAATGCCTTAAGCCGCTCAGCCATACCTCCTGGAGGAGAATAATTCCCTCAGTGTTCGTTCTATGTTATACTTTTTTTACAAAAAGTAAGCAAATTTACATTTTAATAAAACACCGCCAGCCTGGACACAAACATCCAGACCCTGCCAACGCTAACCAACACCAAGCAAGCTTTGGAACCATACCAGTAGTCCTTTCCTTTCGAAAAGGGGCCGGTTTAAGGTGAGTATTTTTGACCCTAAAGGGAAAGCCATACTATCTAGGCATTAAGACGGCATTGGCAAAGCGTATAGCCATGAAAAACGAAAAGCAAAATGAAGTTTCAAAAAGTAGAGTAATGGGTAGGTAGAGCCCTGACCCGTATATTGTAAAAATAAGGGATTAAAGGCATTTTAGATTATCAGGGTGTTTCCAACAATCTCTCGACACAGTTGAAAATACGCTTATGGAGCCTAGTTTCTCCCTCTTTTAATTTAGTTAGGAATCCCAATAAATTTAGCAGCTCTTCTGCATTTGACATTAGAGCCCCTAAATGTTCATTTTCTTTAACTATTTCACCGGCATCTTGCCGCGTAAGAATTTGATCTAGGCTAGTTTTACCTTTATTACTTCGACTTTCGATAAATAAAGAATATATTCGCACGATCTGAAGTAATAAAGTTGAATATGGATCCCCCGCAATAGCAACTATTGCGGTAAGAGACATACCCAAGGGTATTCCCTCAACTAACTGATCTGTGAAAGAACGTAAAAAGTGCCCCCAACCTTCCGGTAATCGAAGGCGTCTAAGGCTGCTTTAGATTCTGCGATAGGGGTTAAAACCCCTTTATTGTGTAACAATCTGGTCCGACTGGTTCCCAGATTTGTTGTCATAAAACCAACGATAGATAGAAAACGTTGGTCTTCCATCTCGTTGAATGCGGGATACTGGCTTTTAAAAACAGATAAAGCGTTTACCATAAACTTTTTTAGTTTAATCTTTTTTTTCGTATTGGGTTTTTCATCTTTTGTATTCATAACCTTTTTTGTTTCATCTTACTTCAAGACCATAGCAAACATACAACTCAGCATTGGACACTTGGCGCGGTGCGGTCGGATCCAGTCTTTGCCCGCCTGCAGGGCTGGCTTTAGTCAATACCCGCTGAGTCGTAGAGATAGGCATACAACGCGTTCCGGAACGCTAACCAAGGTAAAGCAGCACAAGAAAAGAAAAAACAAGCAGGAATGCAATTAGTATTAAGACAAAAAGCAAAGCAATTAATCCACAGCTAAACAAAACAAAGGCAGCGTTAAATCTACAACGAAAAGTAAGCTTTAGATGCGATCTGAACAAATTGAAAAGATCTAAATCCAAGGAATAAACCGCATCTCCATCGCCCACATGGAGACGATTCGCCAATACGTGAATTAGAGGCATGTTTACAGGATTCCTCGGTCACGGAGTTTTTGGGTTAACATTTTTGCGTCGACTAACGGATCTAAACCAATTGATAGCTCCACAAATCACAGTAATTAGTCCTTTCAAGCCATAACCTGTATTAACTATTCAACCACTATACACGTCTGACTACTAACTTTTCCCACTCTTTATGCGCTCTTTGTCCTTTGCCTCTTGCTTTATTGATATGGGGTTTCGCTTTTTTTAACTTTTACATGCCAATATTTTCTTAGACTACGTGCACATACTACTAGAAATAGGGAAAGAATCAAAAGCGGCTCACTTGCTAAGTACCATAGATAGCTAGCAGTTATTTTAGGCATGCAAAGACTGTAAAAGTTATCCGTTGCTAAATGCTTCTCTAAATTAGTTTTAGTTAACATAAATGGAGCCCCGAAACTTACACTTGAAGTAGTTTCACAGTCTTGATTTTTCTCCTCCTTTGCCTTTGAAGCTTTTAAATACTCATTAAGGATGATTGTAAACCAACTAGTTGCTACAATTTAAATCAACATCGCTCAAATTTTCATATTCATGTTGTCAGTTTGATTGTTCTCAAACTTTTTCTTGCTCTGATGACAACCCACAAGTCGAGGGGGGGGTGTGTTTCCCGTGCAATGTGTGCAGAGGGAGTGTTTGTGTGAGAACTAGTGGGCAATTCAGAGGCCTTGAGAGAAGTTATGGTATTGATTGATATTTACATACATGTGGGAGAGCGTGATTTCTCAGGCTAGAAATTGGTGCTATGATGACATGCTTCTTTACGAGGATATGTAATCCAAGATGTGCAGATGGGAGCATATGGGGGAGAGGTTTTGCAAATTATGCTTGTGTGTGTCTACTAGGGGACAGTGTGATCCTTTGAGCTGTGGAGAGGCACACAATTTGCATCTGGTGTGTGTCCATCATTGCCTACCTACTGTAGCGCACACAGGGAATGGAGAGAGAGAGAGAGAGAGAAAAGGGGGGGGGGGGGGGGGGGGGGGGGGGGGGGCAAGAATGCACAAAGTGGCCAAGTAAACTTATGCAACAGCAAGAAGTGTCGTAGTGTTTAGTGGTCTGAAGTCAAAATCGAAAAATTGTTGTGCCTGATATATCAGATGTTGGGCAGAAGTTGTGCTACATGAGCTTCTTCTGACCAAACCACTCCTTAAGCCTTTGTACTTGAAAAGTGCAGATATTGTACCACCTCCCCTTGCTTCCACCCATGTCCTATAAAAAGGAATTACTCAAAAAAAGATGTTGCTCAAGTACCTTCAAGCAGTCCCAATGTCATGTCTTTAGCTAGTCCTTCCTGTACATCTTAGAAATTGACACCATTCCTCATCAAAGTAAAAGCATGTAATGGTATCTAAATAGCTGGCGTCCGTAGACACCTAAATATCAAAACAATCTGCTACATTTTCTATGTAAGGGGATGTTCAGTTCTTATCTAATTATATCTCAATGGAATCTAAAATTATCATCTCCAAACAAATTTAATATGATTTGTGAACGTTTCACTGTGCACCCATTTTGATGCTATGCTTTGCGATACCGCACATAGTTTTCCACCATTACATGCTTTCAGCCCTTTGAACAGCCCACTCCGAAGACACTTCTATTAGAAAATAAAGTTTCCAAAATTTTGTATGACTGTGGGTCTGACCCTTCCCAAATTTACCCTGCATATAACCTGTTATTGTGAGGCAAACATTAGAAAATTAACCATCCAAACAATGCCTCTACACCATCAAAGTTCAATTCCTGGATAAGACAACAGCCCTTTTCAACTGAACATGTTACTTCAAATCTTAAAAGCTTTCAAACATCGCTCTCGCGTTATTCAAGAATGAAGAATGTGGAATGCGATTTGACTCCGCAGTATTAAACATCTAGGCAGGGCTAAGTGGCCATAAAACTCCGTGAACAAACAGTCACTCAACTAGTTAAGAGGGCGATCTTGTATAATATCGCACTGCAACTGCCAAGCCCAAGATTGCAAGAGGGACAACAAACTGCAGGATCTTGATGTAGAATTCGGTGCTTTTGTCCTGCTCATACACAGGTTGTGTCGGGGGTTTGTAGGCTTTATCCTCTTTGATTGAGGAAGGATCAATGTCCCCAACATAGTATTGAGTCAGCATATCTCTAGCAGTCTTCGAATGTCCAACATCCTCAAAATCATCTGTAGCATCCTTGCCTGGAAGTACATCAAACACATGCCAAAAAGAACCAAGTCCTAAGAAGAAGAAAACCAAGGTGCCCATCCATCACATCAAGAAGAAGAAAACTCATCGACGTCACCATAAGAAGATAAAGGCTGCATGGGTGTTGAAGCCACCCCTTTAGCAGAAACAACACGTCCTAGTTTGAGCATGGTCAATTTCAGCATCACTACCAAAACATATGCTGCAGCTGCATGGGTGTCGAAGCCACCCCTTTAGGAGAAACAACACGTCCTAGTTTGAGCATGGTCAATTTCAGCATCACTACCAAAACATATGCTGCAGCTTCTAAAACCAATTTGATGCAGGAAGCCTCTACACTAAGCCTCTACACTGTGTGTGTGTGTGTGTGTGTGTGTGACATTACTTAAGAAAGTGTGTGTGTGTGTGTGTGTTGTGTCTGTGCGTGACATTACAAAGAAAGTGTGTGTGAGTGTGTGTTTCGGTTCTGATCCCATCCTTCCTATGACGAAAATAGTTTGGTCTCTCAACATGACATAAATGTAAACAACACAAAAACACCAAGCCTAAGAAACGAACCTTTGTGTAGCAGAAAGCAAAATATCCTACTTCTCAAAATAGAATGCGATATGATTAGCAATGTACCTGTTGCTGACAAGATGACATCATCCCCCCCTGGATGTTCGTCTAAGAAATTTGTGACATCGTATACCTGAACCATAGTCAGACAAAGTAAAAAGTGAGAAACAAAGACTGGAAGTGCACAGCCAATTTTATTTTGAATTGATACAAATCGAGAAAGTCATGTTAAGGATCTTATATAACGTGAAAATGTGTCTATACGCTAGTTACTGAGGCCCAAGGGTCAGATTACAACCAAGGCCCCACCAAAACCACTTTCGGCGAGAGGGAACAAGAAGCCTATGCACAAAACAAAAAACAGCCAGAAAAAAAAGGCCTCCCATATTGCTTCTAAAAGTGGTAATATATAAACAAGTTTTGGAGTACCGAAGTGACATTGGCTCCCATAAATACCTAAACCCTGCCAGAAGTTGGTCACCTTGAGCTAAGACAAAAAATAATCTTAAAACTTCCTGACAACATAGAATATTATTTTCCCCTAGCTACTAAAATTGTTCCCAACCCCCCCCCCCCCCCCCAAAAACAAAAAATAAAAAAATAAAATAAAGACATACACTGTCATACTAGGTACGCTACACTAGAAAATGCTTTAGTCTCAAGATGCTTGCGAAAGAGTGTCCCTTTCAGCAAGTAAAGAAACAAGATAACAAGACTGAACCACAAAAGCAGATTTTCTTGAACGAAGTCAAGGAAATCTACATAACTGAGTACACATAATATTAGGCAGAGAGATAATAGTGTAATGTGCAGCAGAAGTGGCTGATGGTGATAGCTCAGGATGAGTGCTCAGTACATACACAAAATTCCTTTTATTTTCATGAGCAAGATGTGCAATAGACTAGAGAGAGAGAGGAGAGAATGCTACTGTGAGTGAAGGTTCTGTGGGTGATAGAGAGAGAAAGAAGACTAACACTAGATGGGATCCCAAAGCCCCCTCCAGTGGCCCCCCTTTCTATTTCTAGCGAGGTATTTGCTTTAGATTGCACAAATGCTGATACAATGGATCTAGATGGTGAGATACTGATGGGATCTTGTGGTAGATGCTTGGATTTGTGAGGCTAAGGGCTGGAAATGCAAAACGCTAGCGGAATCTGATGTGATTTGCAACTTGATGAGGCTATGGGCTGATTCGCTAATGCCGATGTGGAGGGTGATGATGACGACAAAAGAAATGGGCTGAAATCTGAAAATGTTGGCTGACCTGATGGCTAAAATCTGGAAATGCTGGTGTGACAGGTTGGATCTGCAACAGTACGGCAAGGTTAGGGCTGAAAACTGCTAACGCTAGGGCTGATTTGGTACTGTAGGCTGCAACAGGAGGGGCACTACGTGCCAATGGGAAAGAACAAACTGAAAAACTTTAAGCATTTCAAATGACATTGAGTTGAAAGAGATGCACGACACACTAACTGTCACGTGCACATCTAACCCTATGTGCATGTGGACAAGCTATCTCAGGTCTAGGGTTCAGGTCAACTTAGGAAGTGTTTTGGCACCTCTGTGAGCCTGTGAGCAGGCCGTGCATGTCCAGGCACTTAAGAGTAGTTGCATATCCTCTGGTTGCACACAGCATGATCATCAACATAACATTTAGTACCCATCATGAGCATTTTACAATGCATAGAACCCATTTTCCCAAATTACACATTTTTCACTTATTATTTAGTAAGTGACTTTTGTTGGAAAAGTGAGTAGGGCAAATTTGCTAAGTCTCTATAAAAGAAACCTAGCGCTAGCACTTTCTGGCAGAAGAGGCAGAAGAAGTTCCAACAACTTGCAGTGCACCTTCTCAGCAAGACCCACAGGAGGCCCTCGTGTTTCAAGCCAACAGAGCAGAAAGCGTTTTTGGAATGCAGTTTCCCTAGTGTTTTTGCTACAGATCAACCTGGCGTTTTCAGTTTGCAGATCCAACCTACCGTTTGCAGATTCCAGCATCATATCAGCACAGCACATCAGCGTTTTCAGTTTTCAGCACTTAGCCACAGCACATTCAACCCCTAGCCTCGCAGATCTCACCTACCCACAGTAGATCCTCGCCGTACCGTCGAGTCAGCCAACGTTTACAGTTTCAGGCCGCTGTTTTCAGTTTTCAGCATCTGCGTTTTCAGCGCATCATCGTCGAGTCGTCGTCATTGCCATCCTTGCCGACACATTGTCAGAGATCAGCAGAAAGTCAACGTTTTGCAGATTTCAGCATTTTAGCCCTAGCGTTTTCAGTTTTCAGCCCGTCTTTGTCGTCGTCATCATTGTCGTCGACATCATCGGCAAGTCCATTGCATCTAGACCATTGTACCAAATTTGTGCAATCTATAGCATAGACCTCTCTCGCCGTAGAGAGAGGGGCCCTTGGAGGAGGGTTTGAGAACTGTCTGGTGGAGGAAGGTTTGAGAACCGTCTGGTGTCGTATTATTTTCTCTCTCTCTCTCTCTCTCTCTCTCTCTCTCTCTCTCTCTCTCTCTCTCTCTCTCTCTCTCTCTCTCTCTCTCTCGTGACACATCCAACCCTATGTGTCCGTGGACAAGCTACAGCATGACCAGGGTTCAGTTCAGTCAAGTCAGTCTAGAATAGGAAGTGATCTGGTACTTTTGTGAGTCTGTTCGCAGACCGTGCATGTCCAGACACTTAGATTAGATGCATATCCTCTGGTTGCACACAGCATGATCATCAGATTCCAGTCAGAAACCATCAGTAGCATTTTTTCAATGCATAGACCTATTTTCCCTATTTTTAACATTTTTCACTTATTATTTTAAGTGACTTTTGTTGGAAACTAGGTAGGGCAATTTTGCTAAGTTTGTATATATAGAAACCTAGCGCTAGCACTTTCTGGCAAAAGAGGCAACAGGAGCACCTTGCTCACAGGCAACTTCTCAGCAAGACCCCAAGACTCTCTAGCGTTTTTGCATCACTGCAGATGACCTAGCGTTTTTGGACAAGAACCCAGGTCAGCCAGCGTTTTTGCACTTGCAGTAGCCTGGCGACAGCAAAGGACAGATCAGCACTAGCGTCAGTGGATTTCACCAGCAGATCCACAGCGTGTTTGCAGCACGACCCATTTTCAGCCCTAGCGTTTTTGGTTTGCAGATCAACCTCAATGCTTTTGCAAATCTTCGTGACGGAATCAGCCCTAGACTCGGCGTTTTCAGTTTTCAGCAGTCAGTTTTCGCAGTAGAACCCCCAAACCTCCCAGATCTCACCTTCCAGTAGCAAATCCTCGCCGCACGGTCAGATCCGGCGAAGTTTACAGTCTCAGCCCGGAGAACGCAGATTTCAGCATCTGCGTTTTCAGCGCGTCGTCGTCGCATCGTCGCCATCGACATCGTCACCGACATAGAGTCAGAATTCAGCAGATACAAGATTTGCAGATTTCAGCCATTAGCGATTTCAGATTTCAGTTTTCAGTCCGTCTTGTCGTCGTCGACATCGTCGGCAAGTCCAAGCATTGTAGAGATTTGTGCAACCAATAGTAGACCGCTCTTGCCATAGAGAGTGGGGCCTTCGGAGAAGGATTTTTGACAACATTCTGGTGTCGTATTCTCTTCTCTCTCTATCTCTCAATCTCAGTACCTTCATTCACAGTGTTCACCACTTTGTTTGTGTCCATTGCACTCTCTCACTAAAGGAACGGAAGGCTCTCCCTTCCGTAAGTGAAAGGAACCTTGAGCACAGTTCGGAGCACTCATCTTGAGCAAAGTTCAACACAAGGTGGAAAGGTACGTAAGGTACGGTACGTGTTCGGTACGTATTGTACGTAGTACCGAATGGATTGAGTGGTAAGGTACGTAAAATTCGTAAGGTTTTTTTCGAAAACGTCAAAAACCTACAATACGGTCCGTACTTGATAATAAATTCATAAGTATCACTTCTAGGATATTAGCTCACTGTTCTACTATCCAAGGCTGTCATAAATAGACAATCCAAGGCGAGTCATCCGCACTGGCCAGTAGTGCCGATGCCAGTAAGGTGCCTCAACACACGCGTCACCGTACTTGTCTTCTGTTTTCCACAATATTTGCAGGCCCAAGTACGTGTTCCTGATCCTGCTTGCCCTCCTGTATTTACCACCGCAATGACAGTGGTGTGTGCGCTCCAGACTGGGTTGGGTTTGCGAGGCATAGTGTACCTACAGATGGTGAACAAAAACATTGATGCTATCGCGAGAAACACACAAGGTATGTGCGAGGGAGACGGGAGAGACCCGCGAGGACGAGCACTTACCTTTACCGCGCACAAGGTTTCTCTGCAGGTGAGTTTGCAGAGCTCTGTCTGCAATAAACAGGCGCCCAAACTCTCTCTGTAGTACTCTATAGTCAATAGTTTGCAATAAACATGCGCCCAAACTCACTATGTCTCAATAACCAAGCGGCCAAACCCCCAAAACAGAGGCGAAATTAAATCCGAAAACGAGAAGGAGAAATTTGTTTTTTTTTTTTTTTTGTATAGTACGGATCCGTACGGTACCGTACCGTACTGTACAGACGTACGGTACCGTACGGATCCGTACGTACGTACGGATCCTACCTTGGTTCAACATTCATTCCGCTGCACCTTACATTGGTGTCAGAGCTTTGGCAGTATTCTATGTCACTCAAGGAAAGAACCACAAGAACCACATAATTTTTTTTGCTTGTTGCGGTCACACGTAACCCAAGTTCTCTCGGGCGTGTCGATTCCTAATCGTGTTTTTGAAGAGTGACAGGAATCACAAGAAAGAAGGGCTTGTCCAGCCTCCCCTTGTGCCTCTTTTCACTCATTGAGAGTGGACCGTGCACTTAGCGGCCGGCCAATCGACGTGAGGTAGGAAAAAGCAACCTTGGTGTGAGCGCAAGGCCGCCAAGGGGTGCGCCCGCGGAAAAGAGCAGAACTCGGGTGAAGAGAAGATCCTTCTCTAACACAGATTGCAAGCTAAAGGAGAACCTCAAGAACCTCACGACCCGCAAGAACCTCAAGAACTCAAGAACCCCAAGAACCAAGAACCCAAGTTCCTTGTGAACTTAAGAACCCAAGAACCCAAGACTTCAGTTGATGGTCATCACTCGAAGCGGAATGGATACTTCGCTTGGAAATGATGAGCATGAGAGAGGCGAAGAACTTTCCCCACCAAGAGGTTTTTCCGACCCTCTCCCTTCCCCATCTACGCAAAGGATTGCACTAACTCCTATGGAGGCTTTCGACATGATGATGATGGACAAGAAGTTAGAACGCGAAGCAAGAAGAGCAGAAAGAATGGCAGAATTTTGATCGTGAATGCGCGGAAAGAAAAGCAGAAATGGATCGCGAGAACAAAGCAAGAAAAGCCATGAACGACCGACACATGAAAGAGATGGTGCGTCTCTTTTCTCAAGTGCAGGCACAGATGCAAGAGATTCTGGAAAAGGAGACTCTCTCAGTCTCTTCTTCTTCAAAGCATGACACACAAGATTTGCATGATGAATTGCATGATAATGACAAGCATGATGATTTGCATGATGATCACGATGTGATTTCTCACAAGCATGATGATTTGTGTGATCAAGACGGGATTGTTCCCAAGGATGATGGTTTAGTTGATGCTTTTTCTAGTGAAGCTAACCTCATTGCAGAATCGATCGATCACGAAGAATCGATCTTGGCTTTCGAGTCGAGGTCCACAGCAAACTCCCAAGCAGTTTCGATCAAACAGGCAGCACCGATCTTGGCTCTCGAGCCTAGGTCCAAAGAACCCTCATAAGGAGTATTTAGTGTTCGAGTGATTAGTTAGCACGCATTGTTCGAGTGTTTCATTCGTGATCATTTCCTGTATTTTGGTCAACGTCTTTATGTGATCCCTTTTACTAGGCATGACATATTGTACGTTGAGCACATTTCACTCATGAATGAGCACGGATGTAGGCGGATTATTCATGAAAGCTAAAAAGCATGTATTGAGGGAAGTCACATTCCATGTCTCTTCCTTGGCACGACACAATTGTAGAAAGAGCACACGAAAGTATGAGCACCAAGCATGGGCATTTCCATTGTGTTTTGCCACAGGTGATTGATTTAGATCAGCACGACAAGATTCGCTCTCATTGTTTACATGTGTGTGGTGAACGGTTTGACACTCCGTCTCTTTGTTCATCTACATTGTATGCGCAGTCTTTGAGGAAGACAAGATTTTTTCCAATCACTTTACATAGAAATAGGTGTGTTCATGGTTTTGTGTTGGAAGTGGTTTCAGGAATTTTCAGTCATGGAGATTCTTGAAGAAGGAAGAAGCATGACTCTAAACGAAGTTGAAGCATTGAAGGAGCCACAAATGACTTTGTGTCGCTTTCGGTGCGGCCCAAAGAAGCAAGCGTTGCAGACCTTTATGAAGTTCAAGTATCGCACGACCTACACATAAGAGTGGGCCGGCGAAGAGCCCTTTCCAGGATTTCCGATGTTATTGGTGATCTCCCTCAACGCCATACAGTTCGGTACTAGTACCTCACTTTGAAAAGGAGGGGATGTCACGTGACACATCAAACCCTATGTGTCCGTGGACAAGCTACAGCATGACCAGGGTTCAGTTCAGTCAAGTCAGTCTAGAATAGGAAGTGATCTAGCACTTTTGTGAGTCTGTTCGCAGACAGTGCATGTCCAAACACTTAGATTAGATGCATATCCTCTGGTTGCACACAGCACGATCATCAGATTCCAATCAGAAACCATCAGTAGCATTTTTACAATGCATAGACCTATTTTCCCTATTTTTGACATTTTTCACTTATTATTTTTAAGTGACTTTTGTTGAAAACTAGGTAGGGCAATTTTGCTAAGTTTGTATATATAGAAACCTAGCACTAGCACTTTCTGGCAAAAGAGGCAACAAGAGCACCTTGCTCACAGGCAACTTCTCAGCAAGACCCCAAGACTCTCTAGCGTTTTTGCATCACTGTAGATGACCTAGCGTTTTTGGACAAGAACCCAGATCAACCAGCGTTTTGCACTTGCAGCAGCCTAGCGACAGCAAAGGACAGATCAGCACTAGCATTAGTGGATTTCACCAGTAGATCCACAGCGTGTTTGCAGCAGGACCCATTTTCACCCCTAGCGTTTTTGGTTTATAGATCAACCTCAGCGTTTTTGTAGATCTTCGCGACGGAATCAGCCCTAGACTCAGCGTTTTCAGTTTCCACAGTAGAACCCCCAAACCTCCCAAATCTCACCTTCCTGCAACAAATCCTCGCCACACGGTCAGATCTGACGAAGTTTACAGTTTCAGCCCAGAAAACACAGATTTCAGCATCTGCGTTTTCAGCGCGTAGTCGTCGCATCGTCGCCATCGACATCGTCACCAACATAGAGTTAGAATTCAGCAGGTACAAGATTTACAGATTTCAACCATTAGCGTTTTCAGATTTCAGTTCGTCTCGTCGTCGACGACATCGTCGGCAAGTCCAAGCATTGTAGAGATTTGTGCAACCAATAGTAGACTGCTCTCGCCATAGAGAGTAGGGCCTTCGAAGAAGGGTTTTTGATTACATTCTGGTGTCGTATTCTCTTCTCTCTCTATCTCTCAGTCTCAATACCTTCATTCACAGTGTTCACCACTTTGTTTGTGTCCATTGCACTCTCTCACTAAAGACACGAAAGGCTCTCCCTTCCGTAAGTAAAAGGAACCTTGAGCAAAGTTCAACATTCACTCCCGCTGCACCTCTCTCTCTCTCTCTCTCTCTCTCTCTCTCTCTCTCTCTCTCTCTCTCTCTCTCTCTCTCTCAGCACCTTCATTCACAGTAGCATTCACTTTGTTTGTGATCATTGCACTCTCTCACTAAAGGAACGGAAGGCTCTCCCTTCCGTAAGTAAAAGGAACCCTTGAGCACAGTTCGGAGCACTCATCTTGAGCAAGATCAACATTCACTTCCGTTGCACCTTACACTAAACGAGGAGTGGCAGAGTTCCACCCCAAGAGAGCAATGGCCCCAAACCCTGGCACCCCTTTCAGTATTTCTTTATATTGCTTGAACTTAGTACAATGCCAGTACTCCGTCCTCTGCACCTTCACGCGGAAGCATGCCACAGAATGAGCCCTAGGCACATATTTAAAGGCCCCTTGGCCATGAAAAGCTTAAAGTTCTAAAAGCATTTGGTCTCAAAAGCTGACGCCCAAAAATGCCAATGCGTCTCACGAAAATCCGTACAACTGCCACGTCATCAACGTAAAATACAAGCGTTCGTACAACTAACACATCATCAACAATTTTCGCAAGAATTGAGTGTGTGTGTGTGCGTGTGCGTGTCTGTGTGTGTGATCCTGCTTTATTATGGTCTTTAGGTCCCCTAGCCCCATCGGACGCGGTTCTGTAAGGTTGTAACAACTTCTTCTCTTGCTTCTTCTTAGGGTTTAGGCCCCTCGGCCAAGATCTGCAAGTCGGCTCACGTCTTCAGTGGCCTGACATGCCAGCAGTTTGTGACAACCCCCTTCTTGACAGAAGAGTAATCGTCCGCGATTACAGGACAGCTACAAAACAATTCAAGTTAGCTTGAAAATTTCCGAGGGTCATTCAATAGCACACCCAGACCATGTTGATCTCTAACGGGTGTCTCATTCCATATCGGAGCTCTTGATATTCCGGCATAGCAAAATTAGCCATCACGTCTAGACCGCGCTGATCTGTAATGGGTGTCTCGATGCACTAATAATTACATACCCAAGCAATCTCACACGATTAGGAATATTGAGTGGTTGGCACATTACAGTGCAACACAAATGTTCACATATGCATGTTACAAGACATGTCTGCGTCATTCCAAGGTTTTCAAGCATACAACGAAACGCTCCCCAGACATCCCGTCTACGTCGTTCCGAGGTTCAGATAATACCAAAACAACATTTCTCACTACTTCACCTACGAGTAGATCACCAAGCATTGAAACCAATATTAAAACCAGGGTCAAACAATTTATATCGCTACCAAGTCAGGTTTAAAACATATACCATCCATTTCAAACAAATTCCAAACAAGATCACTAAACGAGTTCTCAAACAAATTTCAAAAAAATGCTAAATCAAATTGAAAAAGCATTCCGGGCATCAATCGAGCTCGAAAGTCGATAGGCCTTCCGTTCTAAACCTTGCACCAAAAATTAGGATTAGATTCCTTCCATAAGGTTATAGCCGACTACGACATGGTCCATAAGCTCTTGGACAGACAATGTTCTTGTAGCGGTGACGGTAGTCTCAAGACAAAGCAATCACACTGGACCTCCAAGGTTATCAGCTTGAGAAGACACATTTGTTGAGAGATGTTCAAAAAATTTCAAAGTTGTAATCTGCTAGGGTTTCCGTGGCAAGCATTTTAGGATAACCCACTCTACTAGAGCCTGCACTCCCAAGGAAGATGTCAAAAGGCATGTAACTTCAGGTAAAAATTTTCTTGAAAGCTTGCCAAACCCTTGGAGTGCGCGGCTTGGTAGCTATAGGCATCCACCACTGCATGGCATTGCTTCTGAGAAAAAAAATGGCCCAAAAGATCCACTCGCGCAAATGCGTAGGGTTCATCGTGACGAACTCCTTCTTTGTCTCTTCCTCTTGCAAGTGGTCTTGGGTTCTTTATGGCTTGAGCCCTGCAAGACGGTGCGATGAAGACGGGAATGCACCCGATGGGCGATGGACCAAGGGTGGGAGTGGCTAGTAAGTCCGGAGCAAGGGCACGAAGATTCTTTAATCAAAATTTATGTAGAATTTAGAAACACCATCTTGCTCCGTCTGCTCTTTGATAGGACCAGTATACATTACGAAAAGCACACGACTCGATCTCTGATACCACTGTTATGAGAGGGGCACCACGTGGCAACGGGAAAGAGCCGACTGAACAACTTTAAGCACTTCAAATACCACTAAATTGAAAGAGATTCACGACACACGAGATTGGAGTGGCCGAGTTCCACCCAAGAGAGCACTCGCCCAAAACCCTAGCCTACCTTTCAATATTTCTTTATATTGCTTGAACTCAGTACAACGCCGGTACTCTGCCCTTTGCACCTTCATGCAGAAGCATGCCAGAGAATGAGCCCTAGGAACATATTTAAAGGTCCCTTTGCCATGAAAAGCATCTTAAAGTTCTAAAAGCACCTGGTCCCAAAAGCTGACGGCCAAAGCTGCGAGCGCGTTTCATGGAAATTCGTACAGTTGCCACGTAATCAACGTAAAACGTGGGCGTCCATACTACTGCCACGTCATCAACAATTTACGCAAGAATTGAGTGTGTATGTGTGTGCGTGTGTGTGTGTGTGTGTGTGTGTGTGTGTGTGTGTGTGTGTGTGTGTGTGTGTGTGTGTGTGTGTGTGTGAGATCCTGCTTTATTCATGGTCTTTACATCCCCTAGCCCCATTAGACGGGGATCTATAAGTTGGTAAAAACTTCTTCTGTAGATTCTTCTTAGGGTTTAGGCCCCTCAACCGGGATTTGCAAGTCGACTCAAGTCTTCAGTGGCTTGACGCGTCAGCAATTTGTGACATAGGTTGTTGCCCAAAGGGGTATTGACTTATGCAATGGGTGACCCTTAGGGTCACTTACATACATAGAGCAAGATTAGGTTGAGCAAAGCCTCAAAAAATACCCCATGACTTTTAATAATGCTGGCATAATGTCACTTATTAATAATATAGGTACTATTAATAAGAGGTGCTTCACATTCTACTAAACTACCTAGGCCAAGTACTAATGCTAGACTATGGGAACACCCCCTAGTGCCTACACCTAGCAGACCCTGGCTGCTTATGTGCAATTAAAGGGTATGCTACTACGCTAAAGTGCACGAACATGCACGTCTTGCGTACAAGCTCACAAGGGTGCCAAAACACTTCCTAGGCTGTCCTAAACCCTAGAAGTAGGAGTTAGCTTGTCCACATGTCCATAGGGTTAGATATGCGCATGACAATATGAATATGATGTGAGGCATACTTTGCTTGGCATATTCCAGTTCAAGGTATTACCATAAATATCTACTTCTAAACCCTGAGGGCTTTGAAAAATATTTAGGCCTAAGAAAATATCACCATTTCTATACGATCAAGCTCAAAAAACTCCATAGGGTGAATTTCTCCACCTACATAGCTTAAACAAATATAGAACCTTACACAAATATGCAATCTTAAAAGGAAGGAATGTCAAGAACAAAAAGGACCTCGACAAAGCGCCTTACATAACATAGGCAAAAAGATAGGCGAGTGTTAGCAACTCAAAGATGCTCCATGAAATCACTTGTACATTTAAAGATAGAAAAACATCACAATTGGACAGTTTCCATTTGAACCTTCTTAAGAAGAGTATATGAGATATAGATCGGGCTCGCTGCTGGCTGCACACTCCCCCCCCCCCTGTTGCGCCATCACTGCATCAGTGGGCATCCTCGCAAGGACATCCTTCTCGGACCATGCACCAGTGATCCTCACAGTGGCAGACAGGCAGAGGAGTGGGAGCACGATGCTTCGCATCCCAGAGCGGGTCTTGTTGGACTCAGCACTCAGAGAGAGGGTAGAGGCTCTCTGGACAGAGGGCATGGACAGCCAAGCTCTACCTGCAGACAGAGTGGCCTTAGGCCTAGCTCAGCTCCAGCTGAGTGGCTCACGCCTCTCGAGCCAGTAGCACCCCGATGGATGGGAGCCTTCACACGACTGGAGGTTCTCATTTCAGTCAGGGCTTGCTCAGAGACTGTCCCAGCCCTGTTCTTCGAGCTTCAGGGTGGGGGACGATTACAACGAGTTGCAGTAGAGGCCCCGCAGGTAGCAGAGTGTTGTTTCTAGATGATCCGAGTTGTGGGCATCTGTGGGAGGACTTGCGTCATAGACCCTGACCCGACATTGGAGGCTATGGGCTTGGGAGTGCTGTCCACTGGCACGAGTACAGTGGGATCCTGGTGAGTGGCTATGGAGGGACCCCTTCTCTTCTGCAGATCGCCCAGGAGTCCCCTTCTTTCAGTACATTGTTCGGCTTGGACGTCATATACTTGCAGCACACAGAGAGGCCCGCCCCGCTGCAGCACGTCATTGGCAGTAGGAGGGCCTCACAGTCGAGTTCTTGGCAGCTTTTTGGCAGAGGCTGTGGGACTCCAGACAGCCGAGGCGCGTCACCTTGTTCCAGTGGCTGGTTGCACACAGAGCCACAGCAGTAGGGAGCTGGCTTGTGCATTGTGGTCTCTCGACCGCATGTGCAGCCTGTGACCAGTTGGTGGAGAGTCAGCGTCACTGTCTTTGGGACTGTCCCTCGGCCCAGCGTGTGGCTACGAGTTCTTCGACTGATGCCTGCCCTCTCCACGGCTCGACAGTACACTTGGGGGGCAGCGGCTTGGTCCACCCTCACGGGCCCGGCACTCCAGTTTGAGCTATTTTCCACCAGCAAGATGATAGTGATGCAAGGGGGGCGACCTACACTCCAGCCTGCTACAGATCTTACTCCACAGGAGTGGTGCAGTGAGAGAGAGTGTTGGGAGCTCATCAGCGGCCTAGCTCTCTGGTTCATCTGGCGGGCCCGTTGTTTCCGCATCTTTGAGGCTCGCCCTGTGCCACCAGTAGAGATTGTTCGTGACTTTTGGCTAGAGCTGATCCATACTCTCAGAGGACAGCTTGAGGGACTACAGGGCAGCTCCGACCGCATGCGGGAGCGCCGCGAGGCTTTCCTTCGACTCTGGCGCCCTGGGCCTTTCTATACCATTGTCCAGGGGGTGCTCAGATGGCACTATTGTCCACCTGTGTGGCTCTTCCCTCCTCCCATCTCTTGATTTAGCCTCATTGTATATATGTTGTTTTTTCATTGGGAGAGTCTCCCCATCATGCTTGTTGTAGCCCTCTCTTGTAGAGGTGGATGTAGCCCTATGGGCAGTTTTCATTAACTAATAGAAGGATCTTTTTCTCGAAAAAAAAAAAAAAAACATCACAATTGAAGCATAAAGGGATGTCCATTGATTACTAATGGTTGAAAATATCTGAAAGCAAATCGATCCAAAATGTAATGTCAATCTCATCTACAATCTTGATAAATGAATTCTTTCCGTTCTCTATATCTACATTCTCATTTCAGCATCTTATCTCGTAAAGTCTCTAAAAAATACCTTTAAGATAAGGCACATGTTTTCAGCTCAATCAAGGAAATTTCCAATTCAGTGCACGCAGTCTATAAAGTCATTCAAGTATCTAAAATCTCAAAGAGAAATTAGTGACTTTATTCAATCTAGGCAGTCTGTGACAAGGGAGTGAAGTGGCTCCCCTCTTGTGCAATCTGCACCGCACCAGATTCAACTTGCTGCTTCATTGGTAACTTTTGGATAGACACTGCTAAGAGCCCAAAAGCTTCAAGGTACAGCTCTTTCTGAAGAGAATTTGTGAGGTTCACCTCTTCCATCCACTTTGCATCGAGGGCCAAAAGTACCCTTGACCAAATTATCCGGTGGAACTAGCTTACCTTTCTGTTCTTTTCTTGTGCCCTTTGACCTGCTGGCCTCCCTCTCCTTGGCACCTCAATCTGGATCTACGGAATTCTCTGATCTACCAGCTAATTCCCTTTACTTTCTTTCCTTGTGCCCTGGGACCTGTGGGCAACCTCGCTAGCTGCCCGTCCATTGGCATGTCAGTCTCAATCGTCCGAATCCTGAGACGCACTATCATCTAATCCCTTTCACTCTCTGACTTTCCTTTCCTGGTGAGCCAAGACCCGTTCTGGAATGAGAATTTCCTCTATCTCTTCCACTTTGGGTTGCTCCTTTGGCTCCCTATCCACTGGCACCTCACCTTTGAAAGGTCTCAATAGACTCACATGAAATGCATTGTGAATCTTCCAAGTATCTGGTAACTTCAATATGAAGGATAAATCATTTATCTTTTCTTGCATTTGGAAAGGGCCATAGTATCGCATACTCAACTTTGAAAAAAGTCGCTCCTTACCCTTTCGTTTTTGTAGGCGTGCCTTCTCAAATCGTAGAAGCACCCAATCATCTTTCTTCAATTGCAAGTCACGTCAATGCTTGTCCGTTGCCTTCTTATGCCTTGCTTGAGACTTCTCAAGAACCTCGCGTATTTTTGCAAAAGAACTCTCCATAAAGAAGTAGCGATGATTGTTGAACACAGTAAAATCGGCTCCGAGCAAAAAATGTCGCCACTGTGTAAGGGCATGGATAACTTCCAAAAGCTCTCTCATAAATCTGTGCAACCCATTCAGGACGTTGGTGTAGGCAAAGTGTGTCGACCATAAAAGGTGGTACAAGTAGGTATGTGCAGGCTAGCAGGTACATGGCAAAGGGCTAGAGCAACTACAAAGAGAAGGGGCAGACAGATCGCAGCAGATGTGTATGGATGATGTGGTTTTATAGACCCAAAGGACATCAGAGAGGGCCTGACTAGGTGGCACATGAAGGAGGTTCAAAGTGCTGTTTTTTGGCTTAGAAATGTAGAGCTTGAAATGGTGAAGAGGCAGGTCCAGACAGCTCGTCGAACAGAGCCACGGTGTGCAAGATGCGGGGCTTTGAAGCGGGAGGTGATTGTAGACTTGAGACGGACAGGGCAAGTGATGCCAGGTAGTCCGAGTCAGTTTAGAGCTATGGGTGTGTAGTGCTTGATTTATGGAGCCTGCTGGTCCCTTCAGATCGGCAATCCGAGCCAAGATGAGAGAGATATTAGCATATGAAGTTTTGTCGGGTGCCGGGTTGGTGCCAGTTTGTCTGCATCAAGAAGTGTGCCAACAAAGGTTCTTTTGAAGCTCGATCGGGTTTGCAGGGATAGTATGTACCATATGGAGCTGATAGAAAGTGACGGCTTGCCAAGTGGATGCCTGGACAATAAGTTACTGCAGGTTGAAGTTTGTGCCAAGTGATGGTGAGGAGTTTCCAGACGGTTTTTCCAAGTTTTGGCAGTCTCGGATTGCGAGTCTGAAAAGGTCAAAATGCGGTGGGATCGAGACGGTCTCAGGCCGGCTAGAAGGGCTGATTTTGCGGCTCGGGAACTTGAGCACCAGGCAGTAAATGGAGGAGCATTGAAACAAGGAAGAAAAGTTTAAGTTTTTTGAAATTTTCAAAAGGTTAATGGGAGGCCTTGGAGGGAGGCCACTTCAAGTGGCGCCACGTGGCAAGGTAAAACCCCCATGGGAGTTCTGAGGGCCGAAATGCGGGCTATATAGGCTACGGGCCTGCACATCTTGAAGCATCCGAGTGGTGAGAGGGAGCTATCTTGCTCACGGGCTATGGCAGGCGGCCTTATGTGCGCGCGGTGGTGCAGTTGGGAGTCTACCGCTGCGGCCGCGTAGAAGGTGATGACATGGCAGCCGACTACGCCCTGGTTCCACGCCGTCTAAGGGCTCTTACTTTTGAAGGCTAAGCGGGTGCACCGTCGGTGCCCCCCTCCCCCCCCCCAAAGAGTGATTTCATGTGGAGGTTGAAGGTCATGCCGAGACCCGGTCAAGGGAAGATTCACAATCAGTAAAGGGGGGAGATGGAAATGGAAGTGGCCGACTTATCGGGCCATGCATATGGTACTATAAATGAGGTGCCAAGTGGTGTGCAATGCACAAGGATACTATCACGGGCTATAAATGAGGTGCCAAGTGGTGCACAAGGATACTATCATGGGCTCAGTTGAGCAGCACGAGCGAGGAAACACCATTTTTTTTGTTTCTTTGCTTTGTAAAGCCCCTAGAAAAGGGAGTTCACACGCGAGTTGGGGGGTTCCTTTCCGAGGCCACTGAACCGACAGGACCAAGGGTTTCTTGAGCCGAGCTACGGCTATGGAGTTTGTGAGGAGCAGATGTGTTGCTGATTGATGTGTTATGCTCGGCGATGGGTGTGCTAGCTAGGAGCTAGAGTTGTATATGGTCGTGTTTGAAAGGAAGCCATTATTTTTGTGCATTTGGTGTTGATTCCCCCTTGCCCCTTCTCTTCTTCGTTGTGTGTGCATGCGTTTCCGAGAGTGTGTCGGCAATTGTGCCCCCCCCCCCCCCCCCCCCCCCCCCCCCCCCCGATGATCTGATGTGCACAGAATGATTGAGAGAGGTTGTGTGTGCGGTGAAGGGCCTTGAATCGAGCTGCACGGGATGATTGGGCTTTGTTTGTGTTGTCGTATCGAGTGTATGCGTACGGTGGCATACAAACGGTGTTTGCATGTGAGTCGTGTGAGTTTTCAAGGTGAATTCTAGTGGTTAGGGGGTTGTGATTATCCTGGGATATAGAGAGGCATGTTCCGGGTGTGTACCCCCTTCCTGATGTGAGAACATCTTGGTCTCGTAAGCTAGAACATGGCCATCCTGCATCAAGACTGTCACCAACATGTGACTAATATCTATCCTTTTTGTTGATTTCTTTCTTATTATTTATTTATTTTCACTTTTTGGAACCACCCCTCGGGAAATCTAACTGCCGTGCATTGCATAGCTAGTGTGGAACTATTCAGAGGGAGTCCAGGCCTGAGGGCAAGAGAGCACTAAGGTTGGACAAGGACTATGGTTAGCCAAAGTGGGGTCATTGACTAGCCAAACTGGAATCCTTTGCTACAGAGGCTACATTTCAGTTCTTGGTGTGGCTGCAGTGTACAAAGAGGGTCAGATGACCTAGAAAGATACAATGGCAGCATCTCCTAAAATTTAGGGAACTACTATTTTGGACCTAAAAATGTGTTTGCGTCATTACCTCCGAAATGACAAGGGGAACATTTTAGTACTCTACCGTGAAGTCAACCGGGCAACCGGTCGGGAGATTTTTAGGCGGCAACCCCGAAACGGGAAATGGCCTGTAAATGTGCCAAGTGGCACAGGCACATTTCTGTGCACTTTCCTCATGCATGAAGAAGTGGCGCTGAATTTAGAGAAGAGAGGGCTCATTTTCAGTTTTGTTGTCACAGCTATGGAGTGCTTCCTTTCCCTCTTATGTATAGTACGGTGCCAGGAGTGATGCCCTGCACGCTACGCACTGCTCTCTCTCTCTCCCCTATGGCAGTATGTTATGCCCCTCTAGTGGGCTTTTCAATTGACCAATGTACAGTTGTGTGGGTTCATGCGCGATTGCCGAGGCAAGAGCCTCTTGCACAGGTACTGGATTAGCTAGCGGCTAATCCCTCGCAGGTACAGGTGATTCGGAGGAGTTTCATGTGCGAAGTCTCGTCCGATTCAAAGGGCAAGTAGCCCTACAGGTGCGGAAGCTCGAGGACTTGCTACGGATGCGACCGGCACTCAAAACGGAGCCCGAAACGGTGAATTACAGCCTGCTGTGTATTTTTGCAGGTTTAGGGTTTTGGCCCTAAACGGACCCTAATAGCCCCAAGAAGTTCGGGGACGCGAGGGGACCGTTGTACAGGTGATCTAGCGCATTTTCGGGGCAGAAAACAGAGAATTCAGCGTGCTGCAGATTCTCGCCAGGTTTTGCAAAGTGTCCGTATGCGTCGGGAAAGTCATCCAATGCGTGGGGATAATGACTGTGAAGGGTCCTAGTACAGTTATGCTGCTGAAATCGTGCCAGAACAGTTGAAATTCAGCCAAGCTTGTGCGGGGCAGCTTGTAGGGAACCACAACTTTTATTCCCTCTTTTAAAGAATAAAGAAATACCGAAAGGGGCGCCTATTTAGGGGCCAATCTGGTGTCGGTCTTCTCATACAGGTGCAGCCTAGCAACCTATATCCCTTTCCCCTTTGTTGTGTCTTGAAAGTACACGTAAAGTGGGCGACAAATTAAATGGGTGAAAGCAAATAAGGTTTAAGTCTAAGGTCTACCGCCCTTTTTGGATTAAACAGGCCGGTTTCATGGTTCCATCACTGGGATTAAATCACTTTTTCCCATAGAAGTGAGCCTTGGTCAGTTTGGGCTTGAAGACACAAGGGATCATAGACCAGACACAGGAAATTGCAATTATGGCTGACAGACCAGATGATGTGACTTAAGAGGTTTCCTCTTCACAGGGTCAACAGACACGTGAAGTGGGTGAGTCTTCAAGACCACCACAGACGGATGATGATATATTCACGACCTAGTTGGCTACTGTTGTGGCTATGTTCACATAAGTAATGCAGAACCGGAGGTTTTTAGCCTTTCTGCAACCTCCTCTTCCGTCTCAGCAAGTTGGGTCACTGGATCATATTCAAAAGCCTGTTAAGCCTCAAGCACAAGGGAAGCAACCTACAGGCTATGCAACAAGTCTTCACACCACCTTCAGTACACCCTGGCTATTTTGGAGGTGGATCAGTATTCCAGAGCATGGCTAGTCATGCACCTGGAAATCACTTTTACACGCCAGGAACAATGTTCGGGGGTGCTCAAACGATGATGCCTAACCCCATGTATGGTGTCAAGGGCATGAAACCAAGGTTTCAAAGCACTCAGGGCCAATTTGAGATGCCAGAGGCAAATTTTGGTATGGCTGGAATTACAAATCAGCAGCCAAATATGACATTTCCAAGTCAACTTAATAGCGGCCAAGGAACACAGATGAACCCTAACAGTGTTCCCATGTTTCAATCACTTCCATATAACAACTTAACGCCACTGGAGAAGCCAACTCCGTACAAAGAAGGTGGCAAAGGTGTGACATTCACGACCTTTACAGGGTTTGATGACAGGAAGAAGGCTCTCTCATTCCTCCAGCAATTTGACAAGGCCTATGCAGGGGGAAACTTTGCAGAGGCTTCAAAGGTCCGCAAGGCAGCCACTTTCTTGACAAGGAATGCGGGACAATGGTAGACAACTTTATTGCTTCAAGGGCAAGCTCCGTCCACATGGATTTACTGCACGAAGACCAAAGTCACTACTTTGACGCAGCTCATCGAGGTAGCAAACACTGGCAATGGTTTGCTCAAGGGAGAAGATTGTGAATTTAATACTGGCGTCAAGGAAGGATCAGCCAAGAAAAATTCAGCGAAGAAGTACGTTCTCAATGAGGTTCCTAGAGCGACTCAAGAGCCGGCCAACGCAAGGAAAGACAAAGCTACGGCTGAATCAGAAAAGGGACCAGCAAAGAAATGGAAAAGACCTTTTCCTCGCAAGTCGGAAGAGCAAAAGAAGGTCCTGAGGTCAAAGAACAAATGCTTTATCTATGAGAAGCCGGGCCACATTGCTCAGAATTGTCCTCAAAAGAAAAGGCCAGCTGATTCTGAAGACAAGGAGGATAGGAAAGGAAAGAGGCCCATGGCTGGTCTCGTGCCAGATATGGTGGGCGACAAGCCAAATTCAGATGCAAGTGAGCTTTACAGAGCATGGGGAAAGGTCACGGATCAAACAGTGCTTATCTTCTTTGATCCAGGTGCCAAAGCCAACTTCATTTCCCCAGAATTGGCTTCATAGTTAAGAACAGACCTGAAGAGATGGGGTATACAACAGAGGCAGGTTTGGCATGTCCTGGCCATACAGAGGCTGTGACACCCATCATCGGAAAGTTGCGCCTACATATCCAATGCTATGTAGATGCTGAAGAATTTTACATCATGCCACTGGACGGATGTGATGTGTTGCTAGGTATTCCTTGGTTGTTTCGTGTACAGGGAATCATGGATGCCTACAACAAAAAGATCATTGTACAGAGCAGGGGAAAGACTCACATTCTGGATGTAAAGCTTAAAGGGGAGTCTATTCCCACTGTATCAGCTTCTGCTATTACTTCTGTAATGAAAAAGCATCTTTCTGCGTACTTGGTTTTTGCACGTGAAGTGTCAGATTGTGATGAATCAAATTTATTTGTGCTAGATAAAGAAAGGTCAATGTTTTTACAACAGTATAGTGACTGTTTTCCGATTCATTACCGTCTCAATTACCGCCAGAGAGACCCGAGGACCATGCGATAGATTTGGTGCCGGGCAGTAGCCCACCAAATAAGCCTCCGTACAGTGTTAGTGCGGCTCAGCAAAAAGAGATAATGAGCCAAGTACAGGAGCTGTTAGAAAAGGGGCTGATTCAGCCCAGTTCATCTCCATTCTGTTCTCCAGTGTTGTTGGTGCAGAAAAAGGATGGCTCATGGCGTACGTGCATCGACTACCGTGCACTGAACAAGAATACCATCAAGAATAGGTTCCCTATACCTAGAATTGATGATATTCTGGACAAATTAGAAGGAGCAGCTATGTTTAGCAGGATAGATCTAAAGAGTGGGTACCATCAGATCCGCATTAGATCAGAGGATGTGCACAAGACTGCTTTTAGAACGACATTTGGCCTTTACGAATTTTTAGTGACGCCCTTTGGTCTCACAAATGCTCCTGCTACGTTCAATAGGATGATGGACAGAATTTTCCGTCAACACGAGCAGTTTGTTGGTACATTCTTTGATGACATGATAGTCTACTCAAAGAATGAGAGGAGCATAGGCATCACTTGGCCATTGTGTTCAAAGAGCTACGCAGCCATAGGTTGCTCATCAATGCAAAGAAAAGTGAATTTTTTCTGGAAGAGATTCATTTTCTGGGACAATTTGTCTCAAAGTATGGTGTCAGAATGCATCCTGCTAAAGTTGAAGCAATCAAGTCATGGTCAGATTTGAAGACGGTGCACGATGTCCGAAGCTTCTTGGGACTATGCTCCAATTACAGAACGTTTATCCGAAATTTTGCTGAGATTGCTTCACCTTTACATGCTCTTCAAAAGAAGGCAGTCACCTTTAGATGGACACAAAAAGAGATTTCAACATTTAATCTCTTAAAAGGAAAAGATGACTTCATATCCAATCATTGTGTTGCCAGATCTTAGGAAGTCATTTGTGGTCCAGTGTGACGCCTGTGGTAGTAGCATTGGAGCAGTGCTAATGCAAGATGGCAGGGTAGTAGCCTATGAGAGTAGAATCTTGCAAGGGCCAGAAAAGACTATGCAAGTCTATGAAAAAGAACTGCAGGCCATCATTCATGCGCTCTTAAGTTGGAAACACTACCGGCTAGGTGCAGATTTCGTTGTCCAAACGGATCATCAGACCTTGCGATACTTCTTAACACAAGCAAAGTTATCTGAGAAGCATATGCTCAAAGGACAAGATATTTAAGCAGATAAGTATGTTCAGGACATAGATGAAATGTACAAGAAGGTCAAAGTGGCCTTAGAAAAGACTCAGGCAAAGCAAAAGAAAGCAGCTAATCGTCACCGTCGTGAAGTGGTATTTTCACTTGGTGATTGGGTGCTTCTACGCTTTGAAAAGGCAAGGTTAAAGAAGATGAAGGGCAAGGAAAGACTGTTTCCAAAGCTCAGCATGCGTTACTATGGGCCTTTTCAAGTATGCGACATAATCAATGATGTTCCATATAGGCTGAAATTGCCTGAGAGTTGGAAGATTCACAATGCGTTTCATGTGAGTCTTCTCAGACCCTATGTGGGTGATGTGCCAGAGGATATGCTAGCTGAAGATCAGCCGGAAGTCGCGGAACTTGACAAAATCTTGGTCCCTGAACAGATTTTGGCACATAAAGAAAGAAAAGTGAAAGGCAAGGTTGCTAGGCGTTACTTGGTGAAGTTCAGAAACTATCCACCAATGGATGCTAAGTGGATGGAAGAAGGTGAACTTGCAGAGTCACCAACTGTGTTATCACTTTACCTTGAAGCCTTCGATTTGCAACCTACCTTGACCCCTTGAGTTTCAAAGCTACATGGATTGTCAGTGTGACAACGGCTTCTAAAAGAAATGATGTACATGGTATTTAAAGTGAGCTCAAATCAAGTACATGTTACATGAATGTTAGAGCTGTACAGATTGTCAGTTTGGCAATTCCTCTTACGAAATGTCCAAAAGTGTAGTTAGTGCGATAGAAGTGAGTATTTCTTGTCAGCTTGTCAAGGATACAGTAATTGCTTCTATTAAAGAGTACATGTGTAACTGCATTCTTAAACTGTCGGTTTGGGAATGCTCGAAAGTATTACCGGATCCAACGTGTACTAAAAAGACAGTGGCAAAATGTGAAGCTACCATTTTGTCATTGGAAAGTTAATGACTCAAAGCAATGGCAGAGTGCGAAGCTACCACTATGTCATTGGGACAGGGTTCACACATAGACAATACATGTGCCAACGAGATGTTGAATACACCAGGGTTGACAATGAGCATGTATGTGTCGTACATGTGTCGACAAGTGTGCGCACACCCGAGTGTTGACTGTGAAAATGTGTTCGCGTCATTACCTCCGGAATGACAAGGGAAACATTTTATTACTCTGCCGTAAAGTCAACTGGGCAACCGGTCAGGAGATTTTTAGGCAGCAACCCCGAAACGAGAAATGGCCTGTAAATGACTTGGCACATTTCTGTACACTTTCCTCATGCATGAAGAAGTGGCGCTGAATTTAGAGAAGAGAGAGCTCATTTTCAGTTTTGCTGTCTTCACAGGTTGAGAGCTATGGAGTGCTTCCTTTCCCTCTTATGTACAGTGCGGTGCCACGAGTGATGCCCTGCACGCTACGCACTGCTCTCTCTCCCCCCTATGGCAGTATGTTATGCCCCTCTAGTGGGCTTTTCAATTGACCAATGTACAGTTGTGTGGGTTCATGCGCGATTGCCGAGGCAAGAGCCTCTTGCACAGGTACTGGATTAGCTAGCGGCTAATCCCCCGCAGGTACAGGTGATTTGGAGGAGTTTCACGTGCGAAGTCACGTCCGATTCAAAGGGCAAGTAGCCCTACAGGTGCGGGAGCTCGAGGACTTGCTACGGATGCGACCGGCACGCAAAACAGAGCCCTAAACAATGAATTCAGCCTGCTGTGTATTTTTGCAGGTTTAGGGTTTTGGCCCTAAACGGACCCTAATACCCCCAAGAGGTTCGGGGACGCGAGGGGACCGTTGTACAGGTGATCTGGAGCATTTTCGGGGCAGAAAACAGAGAATTCAGCGTGCTGCAGATTCTTGCCAGGTTTTGCAAAGTGTCCGTATGCGTCGGGAAAGTCATCCAATGCGTGGGGATAATGACTATGAAGGGTCCTAGTACAGTTATGCTGCCGAAATCGTGCCAAAACAGTTGAAATTCAGCCAAGCTTGTGCGGGGCAGCTTGTAGGGAAACACAGCTTTTATTCCCTCTTTTAAAGAATAAAGAAATACCGTAAGGGGCGCCTATTTAGGTGTAACTAAGTCAGACTTTGTAAATAATTAATTTATTTACGAGAAAAGAATTATCTAATTAGTTGTGTGCACACCAGAATAGACCTAGCAGTTCTAAGGCCTCAGGTGAGCCTAAATGCGGGCTGGAACACCTCAGAGGGACCTTAGCAGAAATTACCCTGAAGCCCTAGTGATTGGGAAATCGGGTCTTCAGAAAGGGGTAAGCAGTAGCCTCAGATTTTAGGCTCAGAAAAATACACGCGTCAGTACAAGCACATGAATGAGATGGGGTCCTTAGAACAGTGACCCTAAGGCTAATAAAGCTAATAAAGCTTTAGGGTAAGTTTCGTTAAATTAAATTTAACGGTCCGTGCCCGGGCAGGCGGCCGGACAAGTGTGAACAGGTAAAGGCGGTGCAGTGCCAGTGCGGCATTGCGCCGGCAGACCTTTGGTGTTCTCATAAAAGAATCATTGGTAGCATTTGTTAGTTAGTTGCACGTTTTTAATTAATGAGCTAGAAGTTTTTAAAGTCAAAAGTTGAATGGTTTTTAAGTTTTTAAAGTAAGTGTGCCAAGTGGCACACTTACCAATGCAAACTAACTCTCTCTCACTCTCACTCTCACCCTCTCTCTCTTTCTAGCGCCCCCTCTCCCTGATGGCTATTTAGGAGGCCCCCCTCCCCCATTTTCAGGGCTGGCAGTGCACCTACCCCCCCTAATGTGAGCGTGCTCTACGCAGTGGAGCCCTCCATTGAAGCTTGAGAGCAGCCCCTTGCGACATATGTGGTAGACTTGTGCTCCCATTGTCAAGAACAAGGGATCTCACAGTCATAGACACCTTCTGGTGAAGTTTCATCGCGAGAAGCTGCCGTAGACGCTCTCTTAGCAGAGTGCAACTGCTGTAATTCTCTGTTTTCAGCCCCTAATCACCTAGATTAGGGCTGTTTTCAGCAAATCAGCCATAGAAATTCTCTTCTCTCTCCTTATCCTAAGTCTACATCAAGTTTGGCGCCATTCCATCGTGAAGAAGACCTCTGTTTCGTCGTAGGGGTGTGCACAGGTTAGAATTTCAGGTTATGTGCAAAAAATTACAGCAAGCATGTGCGTGTGCATTTTGCTTGTTTCTCTTTTGTGTTCGATGCATGAATGAATGAGCATGAAGGCAACACATAACGGAAGATGGACTCTCCTCTGTGAGAGCTTCCGATTAGCTGTTTCGGAAGATAGACTCTCTTTTCGAGAGCTTCCAACCAGTCTCGCAGAAGAGGGGAAATCCCCTAAGCAGTAAGAAAGTGGAAACACTTTCTCAGTCAGTAGTCAGAACAGAACAAAAGAAAGAATAGAGGACGGGCGTATGCCCCGTTCCTGTGCTTGTAAAGATTCTCCCTTAGTAATAAAGATATTCTCTTTATGGGGGGGGACCAGCCCATCTTCTCGTCCCCAATGAAGTGTCAAGTTTTCTCTTTCCCTCTAATTCTCTTGAGTATTTGAAGTGCAATTAAACGTCAGTTTACGCTTCCGTATTTTTGTGACAGTGGTATCAGAGCAAGGTCCTCTCTCTCTTCCTGAAGGGATTGACGACTCTTGGCAGACTGCAGAAATGGGAGGACGCAAGATAGAGTTCTCTCTCCTTCAACAGCAGGTGGAAGAGTTGCAGAAAGCTCTCTCCCATCCAGAAGTCCAAAAGATTCTCCATACTCTTGAAAAAGGGAAGGAGAAAATGCTGATGGGGTCGGGAGAAATCCCGCAGAACCCAAAGGCGCCACAGCCAAGAAAAGATCCTTTGATTGGAACTTCCAGCATGCACGAGAGGCAGAAGAAATCTCCAGAACGTCATGTGCGGTTTAATCCAAAAGTTCAAGAGCAGGATCCCCCTGATTCCCCTCAGTTCTCTTTCATGAAGGATCTGGAAGACATAGTTTCTCCGGAAGACATGTTTCTCGACGATCCGTCGCAGCAAGAAGTACATTCAAGGGAAAGGACTCCTGTCCCCAAGGAGTCTAAGCATAGAAAGAAGGAGCACCATAAGAAGAAGCACCACAGGCAGAAAACATTCAAGTCGGGAGATAGAGATGTGAAATTCGACACCTACAACGGACGGCGTGATAATGACAAAGCTTTGGCTTCCATCCGCCAATTTGAAGTTGCATTTGCTGAAGGGAATTTTAAAGAAAGATCCAAGCTTCGCCATGTTAGTTTGTACCTGAAAGGCACTGCCAACAATTGGTGGTTAACCCTTATCCTGGAAGATCGCAAACCCCAAGATTGGATTGCCTTCAAGAAGGAGTTCTACGCACAGTTCCTTCCTCCAGACTATGAGCAAGAGGTAAAGAAAGAATGGGATCGACTTTCACAGTCAAAGAACGAAATTGTTCCACGCTATGTGGATAGGTTTTGGGACGTTCTCTTGAAAGTCACTCCTTTCAAGAAGATTGATGATTCGGAGAAGATGCGCAAGTTTGAAGCAGGTTTGCATGAAGCCTTGCAAAAGGCTATGAAGCTTTACCCTCGAGGTAACTTGCAGATACTTATGGAATCAGCCCGCATAGTTGATGGAATACATGACAAGGGTACTCCCAGGAAGATGGAGCAAAGCACTTACCATGCTAAGCAGAAGGCTCTCCATGAGCAGCCTACCTCCTCTACTTCTTCTCAAAAGAAGAAAAGAACCGCCTCCGAAGCAGAAGCAAAGCCAAATCAGCCCAAGAAAGGGAGATATCTCTCTCCTGCTGAGTTGCGGACCTACATTAGTGAAGGAAGATGCTTCAAGTGCGGACAAGTTGGTCATATGAAGGGTGACTGTCCAACCAAACCTCCACAACCACCCTCTTCCAACGCAGTCCCAGATGTACAGGGAAATACAACCAAGGATGGAAAAGAAAGAGCTCTTCTCAAAGCATGGGGTAGTATCAACAACCAGCGGGCTCTTATTTTGTTTGACCCTGGTAGTACAGACAACTTCATCTCTACCAAGCTAGCTGACGACCTGAACTTGCAGCCCAATCGTTTTGGAGTCTCTATTCAAGCGCAATCTGCTTTCAAAGGGCAGAACTCAAACTCTACTCCAATCATAGGGAAGTTGAATCTAAAGGTCGACGGCTACAAGGATCAAGAGTCTTTCTTACTAGACTCACTTGAAGGATGCGATGTTATCTTGGGAATGCCTTGGCACTACAAGATGCATCCCATTCCTGACTATGTTAAGAAAACCTTATCTTTTGCTCATAAAGGAAAGGAGTATCTTGTACTTGCAGATGCAGGTGATTGGCTTATTCCTATCGCCAACCACATTGCCATCAAGAAAGAAATGAAAAAGTGTGTTTCAGCGTACTTGATTTTTGCAAGAGAGAGAGATGTGTCTGTTTCACAACTTTCTTCCTCTTTAGAGCAAAAAAGACTTAAGTTAATAGAAAGATATAAAGATTGTTTTGCAGATGAACTTCCAAATGAACTCCCACCTTCGCGACCTGAGGATCATACCATTGATTTGATCCCAGGAAGTTCTCCTCCAAATCAGCCCCCTTATCGAGTTAGTCTAATGCAGCAAGAGGAAATTCTCAAGCAGGTTAACGAACTTTTGGAGAAGAGCTTAATAAGGCCTAGTACTTCTCCATATTGTTCACCTGTCTTGCTAGTACAGAAAAAGAATGGCACATTCCGCATGTGCATAGACTATAGATCTCTAAACAAGATCACAATCAAGAATCGATTTCCAATCCCTCGGATTGACGACATTCTTGATAAGTTACAAGGAGCCAGTGTCTTTAGTCGTATAGACTTGAAGAGCGGTTATCATCAAATCCGCATAGCTCCTCAGGATGTGCATAAGACTTCATTTAGAACAACCTTCGGGTTGTATGAATTTCTAGTGATGCCTTTTGGGCTCACTAATGCACCAGCTACATTCAACAGAATGATGGATAGAATCTTCCACTCATACAGAAGCTTTACAGACGTTTTCTTTGATGACGTCTTAATCTTCTTAGAGACGAAAGACGAACACTATCAAGCATCTCGCCTTAGTGTTTGAAGAATTACGCAAACACAAATTATTTGTGAATGCTAAGAAGAGTGAGTTCTTTCTAAAAGAAATCCACTATTTGGGCCATATAGTATCTCATAACCAGGTGAGAATGGACCCTGATAAGATTCAAGCAGTTGTAGAATGGCCTACGCCAACTACAGTACATGATGTACGAAGTTTCCTTGGCCTCTGTTCTTATTATCGGCGTTTCATTCGAGCTTTTGCCGCGATAGCAGGTCCCCTCCATGACCTGACAAAGAAGCGGATTCCATTCCATTGGGGGTTTGGACAAAAACAAGCTTTCGAAAAGCTTAAGTATCTACTCAATCACGGACCTGTTCTCACCGTCCCTGATCTTCGCAAACCTTTCGAGGTATACTGCGATGCATCTGGAGATTGTGTAGGAGCAGTTCTGAACCAAGAGGGTCACGCGATAGCCTATGAAAGTCGGCGCCTTAAAGATGCAGAGTTGCATGCCTCCATATACGAAAAAGAGCTACTGGCAGTAATTTATGCTCTTTCCATTTGGAAACACTATCTATTAGGAGCTGATTTTATTATCAAGACAGATCATCAAAGTCTTTGCTACTTTCTCACACAGAGAAAGTTATCAGAAAAGCAGATGAGATGGGTCAACTTTCTTTCAATGTTTCATTTTCAGATTTTACACACTTCTGGAACAAAGAATGCAGCTGCAGATGCTCTCTCCAGGCGTCCAAAGATCAATGCACTAACAACAATTTATCATGAGGAACTAGAATCTCTCAGCGAGATGTATCCTCAAGATCCAGATTTCGCCACAATTTGGGCAGATCTTCAAGCTGGTCACTCAAAGCCACCTTATTCTATCAGGGATAATACACTCTATCGTCAACAAGCAATATGCATAGCTCAGCCCTTACGACAAAAGGTGATGGATGAAGCACATAATTCTCCTTATGCCGGGCATCGGGGAATTGCTTCCACCACTAGTGCCCTCGAAAGGTATTTCTTTTGGCCAACACTCCGTGCGGACATTGAAAAACATGTACGTGAGTGTTTAGTATGCCAAAAAGTGAAATATGACAGACATAAAGTTTATGGCAAGCTTCAGCCGCTCCCTGTGCCTAACACGCCATGGGAAAGTATTGCCATGGATTTTATTACGGATCTTCCTCGATCCAAGAATGGAAATGATGCAATCTGGACTATCGTAGACAGATTCAGTAAGCAAGCCCATTTTCTTCCAGTAAAGAAGACGATCAAAGCTGATCACATGGCTAGAATATTTCTAGCTCAGATTTTTAAACACCATGGATTGCCAAAGACTATTGTCAGCGATAGAGATCCCCGCATGACTAGTCTATTTTGGCAGGCATTGTTTGAAAACTTGGGAACTAAGCTTGATTTTTCATCAGCTTTTCATCCTCAAACAGATGGTCAAAGCGAAATCGCTAATGCCACTGTTTTAGATCTCCTCAAGTGCTATGTTTCGGAACGACAATCCGAATGGGAACAGTACTTACCAATAGTTGAGTTTGCGTATAATAATACCATACATTCCTCAACTGGTAAAGCCCCTTTCGAAATTATTTATGGGAAGCCACTCTTACTTCCTATTATGGTGACCAAAGAAAACATCTTCGCCGCAGATGAATTTGTGCGCAATATTGATATTGCCCATCAACAAGTAAAGCAAGCGATTCTTCGAACTCAAGAGCAACAGAAGAGAAAAGCAGACAAGCACAGAAGGAATCTCAATCTTGAAAAAGGACAATATGTCCTGCTTCGGTTTGAGAAAGCTAGATTGAAAAAGCGGGTCGGCAAAGGGAAAGTTGTCAAACTTTCCCATAGATTTTACGGCCCTTTCAAAATTACAGATAAAGTCAATGATGTGACTTTCAGATTGGATTTGCCTTCTAACTGGCGCATCCACAATGCTTTTCATGTCAGTCTCCTCCGACCATATGTTGGACCTCCTCCAGTGGCGCCCGTACAAGAAGATCCTCCAGAAGTCCAAGAGACTCAGGAAATCCTTCAACCTAAACAGATAATACACCACTCGGAGAGACAACTCAAGTTGGGGAGTCTACATCGAAAGTATTTAGTCAGGTTCAAGAATTACACTCCTTTAGATGCAAAGTGGATGACTGAGTCCGATCTCAAGGACTACCCTGACATCTTGCACAGTTATGTTGACGCTCTACAGTTGAGGTCAGCTGTTTAGAACCAAGAGGCATGTAACTAAGTCAGACTTTGTAAATAATTAATTTATTTACGAGAAAAGAATTATCTAATTAGTTGTGTGCACACCAGAATAGACCTAGCAGTTCTAAGGCCTCAGGTGAGCCTAAATGCGGGCTGGAACACCTCAGAGGGACCTTAGCAGAAATTACCCTGAAGCCCTAGTGATTGGGAAATCGGGTCTTCAGAAAGGGGTAAGCAATAGCCTCAGATTTTAGGCTCAGAAAAATACGCGCGTCAGTACAAGCACATGAATGAGATGGGGTCCTTAGAACAGTGACCCTAAGGCTAATAAAGCTAATAAAGCCTTAGGGTAAGTTTCGTTAAATTAAATTTAACGGTCCGTGCCCGGGCAGGCGGCCGGACAAGTGTGAACAGGTAAAGGCGGTGCAGTGCCAGTGCGGCATTGCGCCGGCAGACCTTTGGTGTTCTCATAAAAGAATCATTGGTAGCATTTGTTAGTTAGTTGCACATTTTTAATTAATGAGCTAGAAGTTTTTAAAGTCAAAAGTTGAATGGTTTTTAAGTTTTTAAAGTAAGTGTGCCAAGTGGCACACTTACCAATGCAAACTAACTCTCTCTCACTCTCACTCTCACCCTCTCTCTCTTCCTAGCACCCCCTCTCCCTGATGGCTATTTAGGAGCCCCCCCTCCCCCATTTTCAGGGCTGGCAGTGCACCTACCCCCCCCTAATGTGAGCGTGCTCTACGCGGTGGAGCCCTCCATTGAAGCTTGAGAGCAGCCCCTTGCGACATATGTGGTAGCCTTGTGCTCCCATTGTCAAGAACAAGGGATCTCACAGTCATAGACACCTTCTGGTGAAGTTTCATCGCGAGAAGCTGCCGTAGACGCTCTCTTAGCAGAGTGCGGCTGCTGTAATTCTCTGTTTTCAGCCCCTAATCACCTAGATTAGGGCTGTTTTCAGCAGATCAGCCATAGAAATTCTCTTCTCTCTCCTTATCCTAAGTCTACATCAAGTTTGGCGCGATTCCATCGCGAAGAAGACCTCTATTTCGGCGTAGGGGTGTGCACAGGTAAGAATTTCAGGTTATGTGCAGAAAATTACAGCAAGCATGTGCGTGTGCATTTTGCTTGTTTCTCTTTTGTGTTCGATGCATGAATGAATGAGCATGAAGGCAACACATAACGGAAGATGGACTCTCCTCTGTGAGAGCTTCCAATGAGCTGTTTCGGAAGATAGACTCTCTTTTCGAGAGCTTCCAACCAGTCTCGCAGAAGAGGGGAAATCCCCTAAGCAGTAAGAAAGTGGAAACACTTTCTCAGTCAGTAGTCAGAACAGAACAAAAGAAAGAATAGAGGACGGGCGTATGTCCCGTTCCTGTGCTTGTAAAGATTCTCCCTTAGTAATAAAGATATTCTCTTTATGGGGGGGGACCAGCCCATCTTCTGGTCCCCAATGAAGTGTCAAGTTTTCTCGCTCCCTCTAATTCTCTTGAGTATTTGAAGTGCAATTAAACATCAGTTTACGCTTCCGTATTTTTGTGACATTAGGGGCCAATCTGGTGTCGGTCTTCTCATACAGGTGCAGCCTAGCAACCTGTATCCCTTTCCCCTTTGTTGTGTCTTGAAAGTACAGGTAAAGTGGGCGACAAATTAAATGGGTGAAAGCAAATAAGGTTTAAGTCTAAGGTCTACCGCCCTTTTTGGATTTAAGCAGGCCGGTTTCAAAGACTGTTTCCAAATTGCGACCACAAGCAAGCTTCACAGTAAACCTCAAAGGGCTTTTGCAAGTTTGGCAAAACCCAACACTAGCCCCGTTGTCAACTTTTCCTTGAGAGTTGGAAAGGCTGCAATTTCCGACGGTCCCCAAGAAAAAGGAACCCTTTTCTGTGTCAACACGTGCAATGGAGAAGCTATCTCCACAGACTTTCGAATGAAGCGCCGATATTAAGAGCACAAACCCAAAAAGCTTCGAACTTCATGTACATTTTCAAATCTGTCCAGTCACAAATGGTCTCAACCTTGGTAGCGTCCATCTGGCATCTTTACACCTTTTGCTGAGACAATGTGTCCCAAGAAGTGTATTTCTGGCAAGAAGAACTCGCTCATTTTTCCATTTACTACCAATCGATGTTGCCGCAATGCCTGGAAAACTTGTAACAGATGGTGTCTATGCTCAGCCTCACTCTTGGAGGAGAAGATCATGTCATTGAAAAAGGTATACAGAGATGAATCAAGGATAAGCCCAGATTCACCCTTGAAGGAAAGTGCAAGGTATAGACCCATGGTAGTCACCCACAAGACAATATAACCATCAGTTCCATCATGCATAGTATTGACTAAATACCACGACATCCCCACTAATGTCATCAATGCCCAATAGTGGGTGTAGAACTAGATACTAACATATGCTCCCCAGCACAACACACACCACACGCACACACACATGAGCATACATCAACACAAAGTTCAGCGTACTGAGTTTCTGTCATGACTCCGGAGATCAAGGGTAAACTCAGCCATAATGAAGCCTAGCACTAAAAGAAGCATTAAATCGGAGAAATTACCACAAAAATGCGGTAGTTGATAGGGCATACGCACCACAACAAAAAGAAAGAATTAGCACAATATCAACTGGTCGTAACTCGGATGAAAACGTCACAATGTGAAGTCTACATGTCCGCTATACGACTAAAAAATATATTGAGATGAATCAAGGATAAGCCCAGATTCACCCTTGAAGGAAAGTGCAAGGTATAGACCTATGGTAGTCACCCACAAGACAATATATAGTATTGACTAAATACCACGACATCCCCACTAACGTCGTCGAAAAGGTGCCCACAAATGATCTATACTCTCTAAAAATCCTATCCATCATGCGGTTGAACGTGTAGGAGCATTCATGAGACTAAAAGGCATCACCAAATACTCATACAAACCAAAAGACATCCTGAAAGCTATCTTGTAGACATCCCTAGGCGCAATTCGGATTTGATGATAACCACTCTTCAAATCAATCCTGCTAAAGCAATCAGAACCCTGAAGTCTGTCTAGTATATCATCGGTCCTGGGAATAGGTAATCTGTTCTCGACGGTGATTTTGTTGAGAGCTCTATAGTCAATGCACATTGTCCAAGAGCCATCTTTCTTTAGAACCAGTAACACAGGCGAACAATAAGGTGAAGTACTAGGCTGGAGAAGACTCTTCTCACGAAGCTCTTTCACTTGAGTCATAATTTCTTCATCTTAAGCTCGGCTAACCCGATAAGGTGGCCGGTAAGGCCAGGAATAAAATCAATCGTGTGATCTTCACGAAGATGAGGAGATAACTCTCCTGGTAAGCCTTCATAGAAACAGTCAGCTTGAGCTTGCAAAAAATCTTGTCATTCCTTCCCTAGGTCAGACATATTTGACGTTTTATTGTCATTCAGCTCGTGCAAGAAGATCTTGTGGAACCAAGGAATTACTAAGAGGACGTCACACCCTTCTCCAAAGGCAAGATATAGAAGTCCTCGTGCCCTAAATACCCCTGGCAATGCAATCGTAGTTTGCCAATGACAGGTGAAATGGCAACATCCCGTCCGGCTGCCGCTAGAATTGCCTCTACCGGTGGTCCCATTTCCTCTGGGCGTAATTCCAAGTTGAGACGCCAATTCGGTTGAGATGAAGTTGGCCTTGGCTCCTCCATCAAAGAAAATAAGGGCTTCTTGGTTTCACACTTTGCCCCACGCTCAGCAAAGTTTTCTCTCTCGTCCATCTCATCAGGGTAGGTCCCCACAAAGTCTACTACCAGTCGAGCTTTTGTCTTCCCTTTCTTTGCACGCTCTTCAGCTACTCCAGTGTGACATAAAAACACGTTTCGACCCTTTGAAACCCCGAAACGCCAAAACGTTTCGACGAAACGGGCGAAACGAACCGACTTTTCTTTTGGGCCCCCTTTTGACCAGTTGACCTTAAACCACCCATTTGAGGATTTTTAAAGCAAGGCCGCTTCACAAAATCAATACCTTGTTTACTCGTGACTCAAGTCTCACATCCATATTTTGGTATTTCACATGTTTTGACAGGTAAATTTATATGTATATTCAATGTATAATTATAGGTACATACATGTAAAACGAAACATGTGTTTCGCTTTCTTTGAGTCCCGAAACGAAACGTTTCAAAAACCTCGAAACCCCAAAACGCACGAAACCCCGAAACATTTCATGTCACACTGAGCTGCTACTCTAAAACTCTCTGGCTTGTCCTCTAGTTATCCTCTGGGTGCTTTGTTGGGACACCAGGTCAACACATGCCCCTATTATCCACAATCGTAACACTTCTCCTCCTTGTAGTACTCACCGGGTCAACACATGCCCCTATTCTCCACAACCATAACACTTCCCCTCCTTGTAATACTCAGCTCGCTACTTTGCTGACAATCGAGGGCCTCAAATTTCTTTTTTTGAGTCTTTCCCCTTCTTCTGTTACCGTTGTTCCAGTTCTATCCGGTCCGAGCTGCCAAAAGTTGATCAGTGGGATACGTAAGAGTACCCGCGTGCATCGCAGACCTTGTTTGGCATGCCTCATTAATTGTTGCATGGACTCGGACTTCTCTAGCAAACAATAGTCCCGTATCTCTTTAGGTAGACCATAGCAAAATTGCTCAATTTGCTGCTTAAAGGTGATCTTTTTGAAAGAAGAGGCCGGTAGAAAAGTATCCCCAAATCTCTGACAGTATGTGTTCAAAGTGTCTTTCCTGGTCATCCGCAGATGATTCCAAGCTGTGATCACATCACGTTTGTACTTCTGAGTGAGCCATGAAGAAGTAAAAACTCGCTACAATTGTAGCCACTTCGTTGGTGCTTCCCTCCGTAACAATAGGGTAGACCACCATGTTTGCGCATTTCCCTTAAGATAAGATGCCGCCCTCCTAACCTTGGAGTGCTCTGATAGCGTCCTCCGGACAAGGCTAATCTCGAAACACTAAAAAAGTATCAAATTTTAATGCTTGCCCTCCCTCCTTGAAATCCTTCGGCCTCTTGCCCTTATCCTCAAGAAAATCATACCGATTGGCTCTATAAAAATACTTCCTCTTTGTAGAAAACATCTCCTCATCGGAGTCCGAACTTTCGAAGGAGGAAAAGTCCTTGTCTGATCTGTCAAAATACTTGCAAGATCGTCGATGGGATCTGCTCTTCTTTTTCTTCTTCTTGCGTTTGCTATGTCGCTGAGTCTTTCTCCTCTTCCTACTCTTTTTGTCCTCGTCGCTAGAGTCAGAAGAGGAAGAACTGTCTAAGCGGTCAAAAGAGGATGAGAATGAACTAGAAACACCCTCAAAGCGCACGTGCCTCTTTGTCTTTCGTGCATTCTCAAAAGTAGATTTCTAACCCAAGTAGCAACGATAGTCTACTACTCGACACTGTCTCCTCAGTTGCTTCTTGGTCTTCATGATTCAACTAACTCACCTTTCTACTGCTTCATCGAATTCATCCTCTGAATACACCCTCTGAGTAGGTGTTGCCGTCATAGATGTCTTCTTCAAAGCTGGCTTCAGAGGAGAACGGATGGCCATACACCATCGGGAATGCATTTCATCAATTGGGTGCTTGATTGAAAATTTCGCATATTGAGGATCTTTTGAATACTAGAGCATCTGTTGCGCACAGGCATCAACCTACTATTGACGTTGCATCTCCATTCGTTCATACTCCGTGGGCGGAGGTGGCCCGTACTCTCCTTCCGTGTCACGAAGTGCTTACGTGTCGAGTCACTGAAGAACGGGACCAAACTTCAGATCCCGGTCAAGGGGCCTAAATTCTAAGTGAAGAAGTAGAAGAAGTTTTACCAACTTGTAAAGTCTTGCCGAGTGGCCTATTTTTTAAGAAGAGTTTCCCCCAACTTATGGGATGGGGCCTAAGTGACCAAAAGGCATTAAAAATTAAAGCAAGGCCCACACACACACACACACACACACACAACGTAGAAGATGATGATGTGGCACCTATACAGACGGCCTACAAAATGCACTGACATGCTGATGTGGCACTTGTACAGATTTTCGTGTTTTACGTTGATGGTGTGACAGCTGTACGGATTTCCGTAAATTACGATGGGTTGCTCTTAGGACCAGTTGCTTTTGAGTTTGATTGCTTTTCATGTAACTGCTTTTCAAGGCCAAGGGCCTCTAAATATGTGCAGAGGACTCATTCTTTGGCATGCTTCGTGGAGAAGGTGCAGAGTCTGGAGTACCGCCATTGTACTGAGTTCAAGCAACATAAAGAAATACTGAAAGGGGCGCCAAGGTTTGGGGCGAGTGCTCTCTTGGGGTAAAATTCCGCCACTCCCCGTCTCATGTGTCGTACATCTCTTTTAGTTCACTTGTTATTCAATCACGTTCATTCTGTTCTTTTCTATTGGCACGTGGTGCCGTCTAGTGACATTCCGAATCTACAGAAGGTGGCTGATGTCCGTTCGAATCTTCAGTGTTTTCCCTTGACCCTGAGTAGTCAAGTGCAACAATTTCCTCCTGGCGGGATTTGTCAACTGAATCGATGTGTGCCGCAAATAGAGAGATTGGATTCTCCGTAGAAGAAAAAATCGTCTCAGCTCTGATACCATTGTAATAAACTTGGACACCCCAAGCCAAGGATCTAATGCAACACACATGAGAGAAACTGAAAACAACTTAACAAAATGAACAAAACTGAGAAAGAGAGACGACACAGCAAGGTGAAGTTCCGCATCGACAGAGGTTGGCCCCAAAGACCGTCGCCCCTTTCGGTATTCCTTTATTATTGATGCTTCATTGTACACTGTCCGAGGGTCAATCCTGGGTATAGGAAATCCGTTCTTGATGGTGATTTTTTTGAGAGCTCTATAGTCAATGCACATTTTCCAAGATCCATAGTTCTCTAAAACCAGCAACATTGGCGAACAATGAAGTGATGTATTGGGCTGAATGTGACCCTTCTCAAGAAGCTCTTTCATTAGGTTCATAATTTGCTCTTTCTTCTCTGAAATCCTCTGATGAACTTGCATCAGGTTCCCTTAGTTCGTGAACCCTCGGGTGCACTACCATTCGATTCTCGTACTGCTCCGAAATCCTGTGATGATTTGTTATCTGGTTCCCTTGATTCATTCTCTTTATTGGAAGACACTTGCCCTGTTGAGGTGGATATTGTCCTGTCCATAGGATAAGTCAATGAGTCGACATGCATCCCAAATCCTTGCTTAGTATGTCCCACAAATCTCCGAATAGAGTCAGACTTTTGTTCTAGACAATACTCTCGAATCTCTTTTAGAAAACCACAGCAAAACCGCCCAATCTGGTCCTTCAAAGTAATCTTCTGAAGCGAAGACACTGGCAAATAAGTATCCCAAAACCTCTTGCAATAGTCATCCAATGTATCTTAGTCATTCTCAAATGATGCCAAGCCGTGATGGCATCTCTTTCATATTCGTTTGATATCCAAGTGGACGTGAAAATTTTCTTGAATTTTAACCACGTCGCAAGTGCTTCTCTGCGTGTGCAGTTCCTTTCAAGTAAGATGTCGCCCTTCGCACCTTGGAGTGTTCCGTGAACCAACCTCCAGAGAAGGCGATGTCAAAATGTTGTACAAACTCAAGGGCTCAATGGGTGTCCAGGTAACCTGAAAATGTCTCAGCCTGACCACCTTCCTTGAACTCCTTGGTCTTCTTGCTCATCTGTTCACTGTCAGAAGAGGACAAGCTCTCCTCCTCTGAACCGCTAGATGGCCTCCCATGCCTTCTAGACTTTTTCAGATATCTACTTTTCTTGCTTTTTCTTCGCTTCTTCCGCCTTTTCTCATCCTCTCAAGAACTAGAGGACGACGAACTGTCGGAACTCTCTGAAGACAGAAAAATCTGAGTCATCCTCGAAACAAACACGCTTCTTGGATTTGCTTGCCACCTCGAAACTGGACTTCCAGCCCATATAACCGGGGAATCCACCAATTTCCTCTTCTTCCGAGAGTGCTTCAAGCCTTTCATTATCTGGTTCATCTTCTTCTCTCCAACTCTTTCCGTGAGTACAACTTCCGCTTTGGCACTTAGCTTTTCTTTCAGCTTTCTTCCCGACCTGAGAGGAGAATCAATGGCCTCACGCCATCTCGAAAGAATCTCATCCATTGGGTAGTTCTTCATGTGTTTTGCAAATTTCGGGTCTCTAGAGTACTTGATCAATCTTTTCACACACGTGTCAACCTGCAGTCGACGTTTGTACTCCGCTCTAGCAAAACTTCCCACCGAAAATTTGCCCAATTCTTCATTCTTTTCTTCAGTTTCCGTGTTGGATTTCAACTTTTCTTTGCCTTACCGCTGAGAGGTGTCATCTCTGTCAAATTCTCTGCAAGAACCCACGTGTAGTCTTGGGTTCTTTTATGGCTTATTCCCCTTAAGACACACTGATGCAAACAGGAGCACGCCTAATGCGCGATGGACGAAAGGTGGGAGTGGCTAGTAAGTCCGAGGCAGGGACACGAAGATTCTTTGAGTCCACTCGGTCATTTCTCTTCCAGTTGGTCATGCCACGTCATCACTTTGTGACAAATGGTTGCGCACCTTGAGCATGCGGCGGATGGCGAGGCAATGTCTTACAATTGGGTCGACTTTCAAGGCTAAGCTCAAGACTAGTTTTATGCCACCACAGTACCTTGATCGATTGAAAGAGGATTGGCAAGCTCTCAAGCAAATAAGACTCCTATTCTAAACGTATTTTGCAAATTGATGTTCAATTGCGTAAGTCGGGTGAGGATCGCAAGGAGGCTTTCCTCTTTGGTATGGACGAGTACATCAAATACGATGAGCAGGTCTTCAGCCCTACTAACTACAATGACGCTCTCGCTATCGCTCTAGCACAAGAAATAAAGCACTACATGTCACAAGACGGAAACCATGTGCCAATAGAGAAGAACAGACTCAACAAACTTTTAGCACTTCAATAACAACTGAATTGAGAGAGAGAGAGAGAGAGAGAGAGAGAGAGACGACACGCGACACAGAGTGGCGGAATTCCACCCCAGAGAGTGTTGGCCCCAAGCCTTGACACAGCTTTCAGTATTTATTTATATTGCATCAACACAGTACAAGCCGGTACTCCAGACTCTGCACCTTCTCCAGTAAGCATGCCAGAGAATGAGCCCTTAGCACATATTTAAAGGCCCTAGGCCCCAAAAGCAGTTTACAGTGAAAAGCCTTCAAACTCAAAAGCATCTTGTGTAAAAGCAATGCCAAAAAGCTGCCAACGTAAATCACCGAATTTTCGTATAGCAGTCAACGCAAAACGCGAAAATCCGTACAACTTGCCACGTCATCATGTCAGTACAATTTTCGGAATTTCCATACAACTGCCACGTCATCAGTTGCTACGTAATTTTTTTGTGTGTAGGTATTTTAATCCTTTATGTCACTTGGGGCCCCATCGGACGGGGTCCCCATATGTTGGTAGGACTTCTTCTTCTGTTACTTGTTCTTCTTAGGGTTTAGGCCCCTCAGCCGACATCTGCAAGTTGGCTCCCTTCTTTTGGGCTTTGACTTGTCAGCAGTTTGTGACATCTCCCCTTCACGAAGGAGAGTAATCGTCCGCGATTACAGCATATCTGCAAAACAACTCAAGTTAGCTGAAAATTTTTCGAGGGTCATTCCGAGAGACAATCAGTTTGCTCTTTTTGTTAAGGAGTTAGCTTCTCCTTTCAGCTGTTTTGATCAAGGATTTAGGTTCTCCTTTCGTTCAGATCGGAACTCTTGATATTCTGGCGTAGTGAAATTAGCCATCACACCCAGACCGTACTCATCTTCCATCGGTGTCTTGATGCACTAAAAATTACATACCCAAGCAATCTCATCCAGTTAGGAATATTCAATGGTTGGCACATCACAATGCAAGACAAATGCTCACATATGCATGTTACAAGACATAGAAACATAAAGCCGCCGATGAACACTCCTCCTGCATAACCTAACAAGGTCTGTGCCAGGAGATATTCAACAAATTCCTCATCTCTCCTCCCGCATAACCTAAGAAGGTCCGGGCCGGGAGATAAAGAGGCCTTGTACAACCAAACGCTCCCTAGACCGCAGCCTGCGTCGTTTGGAGGTGCTGAGAGTAACCACTGCTCAGACTTTATAATACTCCTCCCGCATAACCATCAAGGTCCAGGCCGGGAGTCAAAAACAACACATCATTCTTGTCGTGCCAAGGCATGCCCAAAAGAACGTCACAATTGCCCAACTTCATGATGAAGAAATCAACTTTTCCATGATAATCTTGGATAGTCACTGGAAGAGCACCAATGAGCGGTACTACTTTCTGAGTTTGCCCGTGGCTAGCTCAGCTTCAATATCTCTACCCTCTGCATCATAATCAAAGTACATCTGCTTTAAGAATTCTGGATGGATGAAGTTCTCTGTAGCTCCGGGGTCAAAGAAAATAAGGGCTTTGAAGCCATTGACTTTGCCATATGCTCGACACAATTCATTTGTACTCTCAAGGCGTATGCCATAAATATCGGGAACTAGTCCAATGGCGGGTCTAGCTCTCGCCGAGATTCTATCGACCGTTGGTGCCAACGTCAGCTCCTCTGGTCTATTAGTGCGTTTGGGACAATTAGAATGATTATGCCCTGTTTGAAAGCATCCAAAGCATCGGCCTTCTTGGAGTAAGGTGTCTCATTGTGGAGGCGTCAAACGAGGCCTTTGCGGTTGATTTTCACGAGACTCGAGAATTTGTTCGTTGTTGCCGAGAGTTGTGGTTAGTGGCCGGAGATTCTTCTGGTGGTAAACTCTAGCTTTCCCTTCATCAGTTTGTAGCCGACCACGGCATGGTCCATAAGTTCTTGCATGGTGGAGACCTGCTTGGATAGACAATATTCATGCAATGGTGATGGTAGTCCAATGGTGTATCACTCGCATTGGGCCTCCAAGGGAACAGACCTAAAGAAGGACACCGGAAGGTACATGTCGAGAAACCTTTGGTTATATTCGTCCATGGTTTCGGTGGCAAGCATTTTCAAGTTGCCCCACTCTGCCAAAATCCGGACTTCAAACATAGAAGTCATGTAACTACGTCAAAAGCTTGCCAGGTCCTTGGAGCATGCGGTTGTGTCGCGATTGAACTCCACCATTGCATAGCATTATCTTTAAGTAATCCCGCTGCTCGAGAAATCTTGGATTCTTTTGTATAGTTCCCTAAAGCATAGATGTTGTCGAATTGCTGTAGGAACTGTAATGCTTTCTTGCGATCTTTCACCACGGAAAAAGTAAAAAATTTGATTGTCGTGCCGCCATCTTTGAAATCTTTGGGTTGGTTAGGCGCATATCCCGGGTATGAGGGAGTGGCTAATAAGTCCGGGGTCAGAGGCCAAGGATACCTCAAATAAAATTCCAATATCTCTGTTTGCTCTTTTGTAGGACCGGTATGCTTTCAGAAAAGCACACGCCTGATGCTCTGATACCACTGTCACAAGACGGACACCACGTGCCAATAGAAAAGAACAGACTCAATAGACTTTTAGCACTTCAATAACAACTAAATTGAGAGAGAGAGAGAGAGAGAGAGAGAGACGACACGCGACACGGAGTGGCGGAATTCCACCCCAGTTAATGTTGGCCCCAAAACCTTGGCGCCCCTTTCGGTATTTCTTTATGTTGCATCAACACAGTACAAGCCGTTACTCCAGACTCTGCACCTTCTCCAGGAAGATGCCAGAGAATGAGCCCTTAGCACATATTTAAAGGCCTTAGGCCCCAAAAGCAATTTACAGTGAAAAGCCTTCAAACTCAAAAGCATCTGGTGCAAAAGCAATGCCAAAAAGCTGTCAGTGTAAATCACGGAATTTCCGTACAGCAGTTAGCGCAAAACGCAAAAATCCGTGCAGCCTACCACATCATCATGTCAGTGCAATATCTGAAATTTTCGTACAATTGCCACGTCATCAGCTGCTACGTAATTTTTTTTTTTGTAGGTCTTGCTTTATTTTAATCCTTTATGTTACGTGGGGCCCCATCAGACAGGGTCCCCATAAGTTGGTAGGACTTCTTCTTCTGTTACTTGTTCTTCTTCGGGTTTAGGCCCCTTGGCCGACATCTGCAAGTTGGCACCCTTCTTCAGGGCTTTGACACGTCAACAGTTTATGACACTACATAGATAAGCCTAAAGAGAACAAGTCACCTTCTCACACCCTGCATAACTCTTCTACTCAATCTTCCACTACACCTAACAATGATAATAAAAGAAAGGCTAAAACTCAAGTAACCCTAAGTTGAGACTCAAGCAATAGGAGGAGGTTGGTTAAGTCTTGAAGAAGGAACAGAGTATAGAAAAGAAGGAAGATGCTTTACATATCACAATAAAGGTCACATGAAAAGAGATTGTCTTAAGGAATCACCTAAGAAAGAACCCACAAAACCCGCATCTTTTGTTAATGTCATAAATGAGCAAAGTAATGTGTCCTAAGTTTCTAACGATCATCTTGATGAATCTCTCATTTAAGTGTTATAGTCATGTGAATGGTTAGAGCATTGTGATCTAGTTTGATTCTAGCACAATGCATGATGTGATTAGTGATTCTCTTTTAAAGAGCACACGCTTCGTAGCTATTCCAACAGATCCCATTGCGGTTTCTAGATTTGCTCCTGGCATGTACTCTTCAATCACGCATGAATGTCCTAGTGTGCAAGTCTCCATTCAAAAAGATGTTTTTGTTGCAAAGTTTGTTATTTTTCCTCTCTCTGGATGTGATATGATTTTCTGTAAGTCGTTTTGTGAGATTAATCCATGAGCTAATTGGAAAGATAATACGCTCACTTTCACTCGTAAAGGTGCCTCTTTCGTGGTCATTTGCGGTCAGCAAAGCATTCCTTCCGAGTCATTAATCTCTCTCATGTCTTAAAAGGGAGATAAGACACACAATCTAGTTGCATTTCTCAGTACAAAGTTCAACAATTCAGAAAAGATTCAATCAGTGCATGACAAGGAACCTCTCTCTATCATTCCTTCTCTAAAGCATGGAAAGTATTTTTTGTATGATAGAAATTTAATTGTTCATTATGATCATCAAGCCCTCATGTGGCTCCAGTCTATGCCTAGGGCACTTTGGAACGACCCTCAAGCTAGATGGTCGCAATCTGTTGAGCAATTTTGTGGTAATTGACTATGTTCCTAGTGAAGCTAACCAAGTTGCAGATGCGTTCAGGTGCGAAGGACAAATCTTGGTTCTTGAGTCAAGGTTTATAGTACCCATTCAAGAAGTATCTTTTGATAGCATAAAAAATCAATATGCAAATTCCGAGTATCTCATTCCTACTGATCTCTTGTATTTTTATCATCATTTGTGTGTTATCTTCTCATAGAAAAGCCACATTGCACGATACACATGATTCACTCACGAATGGGCACAGAAGGATAAAGACCAATTAAGAAAAAGTAGAAAATTTCCATTCAGGAGAACACGGTGTTCCACATTGTTGATTGTGTCGATAAGTTTGCATGCTCATTCCTTGAAAGGTCACAATCACAGCACAACATACATCACAATCGCCCATCAAGCATTGGTAATCCCTTTGTGGGGCCAAAGTCGGCTATTTTAGATAGAGAAGTATCAAGTTTTTTGTTTACATTCTATCCACAGTCTTTTAGGATGTATAATCCATTGCCAGTCATTCAAAATGATGCCTCTATGAGAGTGCAGTTGCCTAACTCATAGTCAATGCACGACGTTTTACATATTTCTTGGTTGAAGTTGTTTCAAGAAAATCCCCCAAAGAGATTCTTGAAGAAGATGAACCCGAAAATGTAGACAAAGTTGAAGTCATGGAGCCCGAGCAGAATTTCTTGCTTTGATTTCGGCACAGCTTAAAGAAGTAAACACAGCAGTCGCTTTTGAAGTTCAAGTATCGCGGACCCCATGAAGCAATGTGGGCCGACAAAGATTTCTTCCCGGATTAACCAAGGTTGTTGGTGAACTACAAGGAAAATATGCAGCTCGTAACAAGTACCTCACCTTGAAAAGGGGTGGATATCACGTGCACATCTAACCCTATGTGCATGTGGACAAGCTAACTCCTACTTCTAGGGTTAAGGAGAGCCTAGGCAGTGTTCTAGCACCTTTATGAGCTTGTATGCACGACGTGCATGTCCAGGCACTTTAGCGTCTTTAGTACCTAACCTGGGTAGTTAACAGTATCTAAAGAACCTTTTATTAATAGTACTCCTATTATAAATAATTTCCCAGCATGAATAAAGTCGTGAGGTTTTAACCCAGCATTACCCTACCTCACCTGCAAGTCATATAAAGGTGACCCCTGGGGTGACCACTTACATCATCAAGTCAATACCCTTATGGGAGGACCAACCCTCGGCGTTTTTGCTAGCATCAGCCTACATTGGCGTTTTCTCCCAGCACTTGGAGATTTCAGCAATCAGCACATCAATATCCCTAGCATCAACCAACCCACCAACAGTAGTAGCGTTTTTTATGCAAAACAGCCACTCCAATTTTCATAAGTGACCGTCTACAACATCAAATGGATGCAGCCCAATAAAAAAGAGCCATGAAGCTTTTTGGGCCTTAGCATTTGGAAGGTCAAGTTGAAGAGAAATAGAGATGGAAATTGGCGATAGTGAATAAGTATAGCCCTTGGTGTACATGATGTATTGTATTATTTGGATTATTTTTTAACGGAATCATGAAAACTACTTTGTTTGGTTTATGCTTATGTAAATTATGGAATTTGGAAGGTGTTCATGAAATTCATGTGTTTATGCAAAACTTGTTATGGTGTCTTTTCATCGATATACCCCGGGATTGTTGTAAGCTCGTCTACACTCAATTGACTATACCCCTCCACCGTTTCCTCATCCTCGAAAAGGCAATTTCAAAGTGTTGTATGCAGGTTGGCAATTCCAGTTTGGAATGTTTATGCAGCTTATACCTTGTTTTTCAAGAAGGTACTTGTCCTTTGTCAATGAACATTCTTCCCTTAGGCAACCTCTCCTGTGCACCACATGAGGGTGCACATGTGTGTCCACGCATGTGATAAGACAAAGGCATCTGCTGACTCACAAACATACATACTGCGCGTAGAAATATATGCAGGCCTCTCCTGTGCACCGCGTGAGGGTGCACATGTATGTCCGCACATGTGGTAAGACAAAGGCATCTGCTGAGTCACAAACATACATACTGCACGTAGTTATATATGCAGGCACAAGAATAACTCACTGAATGAGTACTCACTCCATTACATAGTCCAATCCATAAAATCCCCATACAAATCACACAATCAATCTTCTCTCTCTCTCTCTCTCTCACACACACACACGCACATGTAGCTTAGTACGGAAATAGAGTCACCTTGCCTCCAATAAGAAGCCAGCAATCTTTGGCGGTGCCATGCTCAGCTAGCTGCGAGTAGTTCACAATCGTAGACATGGCGCAGACGGAAACCAAATTTTGACCAAGGCCTGCTCAGAGAGACACCAACTCAGCAGAGCGAGATAGTTCACATGCGTGGGTGGGTGGGTGTGTGTGTGAGAGAGAGAGAGAGATAGAGAGAGAGAGACGCAACGGGTCAACGAAGCTTTCCCATGCTTAAAAAGTACTGAGAAAGAAGCATTCATGTGCCTTAAATGTTTGGACGGATAGAGCAAGGTGAATAGCTGTGAGTAGTTATAATAATATCTTTAGTTAGAGCACATCCGCACACGGGATTGCTACCCCCACATGGCGTGTGTCAGCAACGAAGACGAGCCCCCCCCATTCTGCCAATTTCGGCAGAGTTGGCGCTACCCCAGCTTTATCAAGCGCACAAGACAAGCCTTCTATCCGCTTTTCGGAACTCATTATATGCTTCCCTCCAACTTTGCCAATGTGAGCTTTACCCCCGTCGCCATGGCGTGCGAAACTGCCCTTAGGGTCCTTTGAAGTTTGGGGGCGAACTAGGGACATGGCTTGTCCATTAGAAGGAAGACACCTACGATCAAGTAAGTGGACTACGGCAGATGAAGCAGAAATTCCCTATTGTTGGACAGTGCCTCAGTTCGAAGGTCGTCGCCAATTTGAAATTTCGCCATATACACATTCCACACCACCTACCGCAGAGGATTTACTGACAGTAGCCATAGGCATCCCTTTGTGATAAAGTGTACTAAGGAGTCATTATTTCAGCTCAAGGTACCCTTGTGTCTTTATGTGTGTTCAAAGTAAAGATGGCAAAGTGCATTCCACTTTTCATATATATCAAAAACTTACAAAAGTAGATGTCATTGGTCTTCATCTTCAATGTAGAATAGCAATTATCCTAAGTGTGTTTTAAAAAGGCCCGGGGGATTCACTCTTTATAGAAAAGTGCATGCCACCTGAGAGTTGAGAGTCTTGGAAAACTCTTATTTACTACTCATGTGAAGTAAAAATGATCCTCCTTTCTACACTTGTACGACATGTAGTTACTAAAATTATTATGCTTCTAATTTATATATAAGATTTGGTATAGTTTCTCATCTTCAAGTTTAACAAAATCAAACTTGATGCCATACAAGTTACATTTTTAAAGTCAATACCTTAATCAGATTGGCTTGTATTCTCTTTATGGGGGCATGTAATAGGGTAACCACATGTAATTCAGTAGCAATAATTGGCTTGTTTACTATTAAAAAGCCCGAACATGTATGTCTATATATATGTTATCAATCTATTCCACTACCCCCAGATACCTCTTATTTTCCCTTGAAGTATATATAAAAAACCCCCTCCCTTATGTTTTAGCAATGAAGGAGACCTACCCCTAACTTATACTCTTATCTAAACTCCCAAAGAGCCCCCTTCCCTTGCACTTACTTGGTATGATAAGTTTCTCAAGGTGAATCCCCCATGTAAAAAGGATTATGCATCTATGTAAACAAAACAATGAAGCGATTAGTTTTGAATATGTTGTGATGTGTTTTTGAGAAATGATGTGGTCCACCCCAAAGACTTTAAGAAGTTTTTTTTTGTGATTTTGGAACCCTTGGATGTACATAAAGCATGCTTTTACAAAGTGCACAAAGGCGATGTGTGCCAGCTGTCTCTACGCATGCAAGCAAGTTGTGTGGGATATATAGTTTTGTTGTTTTTGTACATAAAAGTGTTGAGACTTTAAAGAGTGAGTAAGTGCCTTAAAAATATGACTAGAAAATGAACTTTTATCTTCTTGGGATAGTAAATGAGTTGGGATTTTCAACTCTGAAGAAGAAAGCCTCTATTGCTGCAGTCTACGGTGGTGCATGGGGGTTGTGTAGTCGAGGTGCCCATGTGTGTGTGAGAGAGCCTCGAGCCTTGATTGGAGAGTCTGTCTCTCATCAAGAATGCCATGAACATGGATGTGACCTCTACACTTTCACCACTCTTCTTGATTTTTGGTAATGGAAGTTGCATGAAGCAGAGCTCCCTTGTATGTGCATGTCTACTACTCAGGTTTGGCAGTGAAAGCCCTTTGTTATTTGTTGTGAATGGGAGAGTGTTTCCCCATGTCTTCCATGGTTTTTAATGATTTTTTTGTCTGAAATCATGAGTTTTTGTATAACTCATGATTGGCAGGGTTTTTGATGGGTTTATAAGCATGGTTGGGAGCGACTATGGAGCCCCATCTCGCATATGTAAGGGTTACTGAGGTGGTGTGAGGCTATGGTTTTTATGATGAAAAAATGCATAGTTTTATCTTGGGTTTTCCCTCCCAACAATTAGTGTGTTTTTTTTCCTTTCCTGAGGCCAATTGCTCATAGATGGGGCTATGGCAATGTAGAGGGAAGCTAGTCGAGCTAGTCGAGCCTGTGCGAGGTTGAAGAAATTTGTAAACGGAGATCAGGCCATATTATCTTGAGAAAGCTATTCTCTTCATCCTCTTTTCTTTGTGGTGGTTTGAGGTGTTGTAGAGGCCAACCCCCCAATCCTTCACATATACCGGTGCCCCCACGGAGGAAAGGAGAGTAGTGTTTGTTGCTTTGATTGCCAGGTGGGGTCCACTTAGGAATCAACTCTAGGCCTTCCCTAACATTGGTTCTAAGATGATTTTACTGAATTTTGATCACTTGAAAAAAAGTATTTGACAATTGTGGACAAAAGGATGACCATAAGCAGGGTTTCCTCTTTATGTTGTCTTGCCAATATAGATAGTTTGACTGGTACTTCAAAAGTATGTTATGAATGATTCTATGTGTGAGGTATGTGGTAGTTGGACAAAGAAAAAGGACGCTCTCTTAGAGTTTAGCAAAGGTCTTGCAAGCGGAGAAGCAAGTTATGTTGATGAATATGCATCTCTATGGGGATAAGGAAGACATTGTTTTTGATAGTAGGTGCAAAGTGGATGTGATGATTAGCATTGTTAGTCTGAACTTTCAATATGAAAAGGCTCATTTTGATAAGGCTATGGTGGATTTTGCATTATGGAAGCTTGAGAGAGGTTTTTGTAAGCAGACGGTGAAGCATGATAATGAAGCTATAATGAAAATGGAAAATGGTTTATTTATTGCAAGTGACATGTGGAAAAAGCTAAGGGTTATGCAAAAGGATAGCACATTTATAGACATTTCATTATTAAAGTCCTCTTTATAAACTATGGCCAATTATGTCCAGCTAGCCAGTATGTATTCATTTTGAGCATTCAAGAAATATATAAATAAATACGTGCAAGAGGAAAATGCTCAATCTTGCACGGGGGGAGATTTTACCCAGTGCGTGTTTCTTTCTTCTCTCCTCTCCTCTCTTCTCTCTTGTTGTGCCAATGTAGCACTCCGCTCTAGGAGGTGCGTCTGCACGTGCTTTTGTGCTTCCTCTCGCTCTCTGTCTCTCTCTTATCGTGTATAGTTTGGATTATATGCAAGTATGGTTAGCAGGTACGTATATTTATTGTTTTATGCCATGTAGATCCATGGCTATGGTCTCTAGTTTGCAACAATCCCGGCTATAGAGATCACCATAATCATAGATAAGCCATGCTTCCTTTGAAAGTGATTTTCTTCTTCTTTGGTATTGTATATAGGTGATTCTTAATTTCATAAATTTGTATTTGTGTTTGGATTGTGGAGGGCATGTGGATTCTTGTTATTGAATGAAACTTTGTTTGGCAATTAAATTAATCCTATGAAGTTATGTATGTATGAATATATCAAAAGAAAAATGAGTGTTTTCATGCATATATGTATCGAAATAAGTCAATGTTAGTCTAGATATACCTAAGAGAGATGTACATAACTATAGGGAAGATTTCATGCTTGTATCTTCTAGACGTAACAATTTTGGGTGTATGAAGCAAGAAGAGTTTGAGTGATTAGAATAAGGATTACGGGATACGAAGAGACCTTCACGGTCTAGCAAGATTCAATTGAGAATGGAGTTGAAAGAGCATAAGAAATGTACAAATCGTCATAGGAAGCAACTTCCAAAGACTTTATGAAAATAAGCTGATGAAGAGGGGAATTTTTTCTGTCTCAAAAAAGAAAACCCCTCTGGGGAATGAATGGGATAATCCCCTTCCCAAACTTTAAAAACATTTAATGAGGAAATATGACGAAGACTGATAGAATTTAATAGAAAGAGATTAAGATCTGTAAGGTTATGTAAGATTAATTGAAAATAAAAGAATCGTACAAATAGTCAAGTATAGAGAACTGATTAGAGAGACGAAATCATGGGAATGTCTGAGGTGCAATAATGTTCTCTTCGAGTACAGCTTTGGCCCCGTCTCTTGGGAAGCCATGGCCGTCGACTCCATTCATAACATTGACTCATGCACCTTGTTGTATGATAGCTACACATTGCCACACCGGCTGCCTATTCACCTTGAGTGAGCAGTGTCGGACGACAACCCATGACGTCAACCCAAAATGTTGTGAACACCTACAACCAATCCAGTGCCTTGCTACCTGACCATAGCCGCCATTGTACTACTCACATGCAACCGCTATTTGATTCTTGGTGCATGCAGTTTGCCAACCCTAATAGCGACTCATGGAGCTCAATTATAGGCACATGTAGTTCGTGCATTTTTTTTTTTGTTAAAGTGCATAAGATTGTAGTTCGTGCAATTTTTGTTTTGTTCATTAATCGTCTCTCTCTTTGTATTTTCCAAATAATGGTGATGGCTGCTTGGTGTAGCCATGCTGAATATCGACCACACACCACAACAACTAGCCATGCAGTTTTATAGCCGCAGCATTACGGCCTACTTTTAAACCCCCCCCCCCCAACACACACACACACACACACACACACACAAGTGGCCGTCAGCCAACCCCCTCTGCAATCTGACTCTCTCTCTCTCTCTCTCTCTCTCTCTCTCTCTCTCTCTCTCTCTCTCTCTCTCTCTCTCTCTCTCTCTCTCTCTCTCTCTCTCTCTCTCTCTCTCTCTCTCTCTCTCTCTCTCTCTCTGCTCCTCATTCACTACAAAGCTGCACACACACACACACCCCCCCGCATAGGCAGGCAGACGAACTTTCCCTCGCTATCTCTCTTTCTGGTAATTAGAGAGAGAAAACCGCTCTGTTAGGCATATAACGAGAGGTCAAGGTCCAATGGAAGGCGTTTTTGCATGACCTCTCTTTCCTAGTGCATGGTGCATCCCTTGTTCATCTCACGCCATGGTCTGCCCTCCCTTGTAAATCGACCCTCCTCTCGACCTCCAACTGGTGCGCATATCGCCCTCGCCTAGGAGAGCCATCTACAATTCTTGCAGGAAAATTGAAGAGCTACCTTCACTAGAAAATGAAGCACGTCCCTTTCCCTTATCTTTTGGTACATCCTGGATGCTTTTAGCGGAGTCTCATGTAATCGGAAAAAAAAAAAGTGGAGATAAGGTTCTTTTAACTACACCGAGCCCACTTTTCACTTTGGGATTGGGATCCAACAAGTCTGCAACACAATCTTTACCAAGAAGCTGCAACTACGTCACTTCATCGGCAAGGCTCAAGTCTGCAATAGACGGTTGCAAACTCAGCTACATCATCCCATCCTTTTAAGGGATGCTTTCAAAAGAGATTTAGCTTTTGCTATAGCATGAGGATCAAGAGCACGAGCTAGAGTAGGTGCTATGACACTAGACTAGGCTATGTCATAGACACGTATGATGCCAATCCAATATGCAATCAAGTTGAGCTCTAGCTCCTTTCTAACATCAGTGAGGTACCAATGGTCCCTAATATTCGGGAACCTGGTCCATTGGGTTGATGGGTTTATACTCGGGCTTTCGTTGTTCACCCTTAGCTAGGTTCGCAAAATACTCTCTGCATTGATCTCATTTGCTAAGCAAAAATTGAGGATAGCGCAAGAAGGCTGTGACATACGAGCTACAAATGCTCGCAACTTCACCATCAGTTCTCTCTCTCTCTCTCTCTCTCTCTCTCTCTCTCTCTCTCTCTCTCTCTCTCTCTCTCTCTCTCTCTCTCTCTCTCTCGTATCATAGAGTACCATGTGTCTATGATGTGCTTCTGCTCATCAGAGTGGGTACACTATGATCAACCTCACTCCCATGCCTCCTCCTTTGGTATTTGCCGACCGAGGCATGTTTACTACTTTTTCTTGACTTTGCAAAGGACGGGCCACACTAATGGTACGGTATATGTTGTCGTGCTAATTATTCTTCCACAGCTGGTAATTACATTTCTATTGTCTCAAAATATATTTATTAAAAAAAAACTTTTCCTTGGAACTTGCTATTTATTGGCTATTTGAAACAATCTATGTTTATGTAATCATGCGAAGAAGACATATTAAAGGACCACTCAACTCAAGAAATGCCTATAGCGAGCTGACTTGAATCCTTGAGACGGTTTTGTGGGGGGAATTTCTCCGCTCTTGCAGAGAGGAACTTCATCTCATCAAATTATATTGTCCTAAGTCTACCGCCACAATTTGATCCTCGAGTGCAACCCAAGCTCGAGACCCCAAGACTCATTTTTGGAGGGAAACCATTATCATTCATTTACTCAGGTTTGATACGTATGGTTTGCAAGAGTACGCCACCCACATTCGATCGGCTTACAAAGCTATCAATATACAAGCAAGGACAAATTATTCTCATTCACACACAAAAATATTAACCACTCAGCACAACACATGACAACCAACTTTTAGTTGTGCTTGGAGAAACTATTTTAGAGACAATGCCACAAGTTCTACAAGACATATGCCACCTTCCGCTACCCCAAATTAGGCATAACAAGCCTCAATCCTAAGTGAAGCATCTCAAGAATGCCATCAATTTCACAATTGGTGTGCATCTCCAACGGCTTCAAATCTTGAACACATCATCCAGTTCCCTTCTACTAAAGTCTCATCTGCATCCAAGGCCGAGGCAACACCATCTCTGCTCTACCTACTCTTTGTCATTTTTAATACTTTTATGCTCTAGACTACAAATATCATGAATGATGCCAATATGCCAGAACATAGCCTTCTCCCTAAAGATTGATTGGGTGGCTATGAGAAAACATCATTATAATTGTAGGTTGTGGTCCTCTTATACTCTCCCCACTATGTGAGATGACTATTATTTTGGTTATTAAAATCCAAATGCAGCTAGGCATGCAATTCTCTATGGAAAATAATAACATTTCTCTCTCCTTACTGTTGAAGATGATGAAACAGGAAACAGAGGGAAGACAGCAACTCAGAGTAGGAAGAAGATGGAGAAGGAGAAGACACAGAGCTTGCGTACGAGATCTCTGTAGTCTATCTCTCTGTATTGGAATAATAGAGTATACAAACTCAGAGCTACAAAGCTTATATGAAACCCTAAGAGATAAGGTGTCCTTTCACACCAGATGTCCAGGGGGGAAAACCCAGTGGGAGAAAAGTGCCCCTGGTGAAGCGCGTATACACACTAACACTACTACATGTCTACAAATCCCCCCTGTAGTGATAGTGTGAATCCGTACAAGGTAGCAGATCATCATGTGTATGAGAGTAAGCCCAAAGCTTTTCGGAAAGCTTCAAACTTTTCTCGTGATAACGCCTTCGTAAATAGATCTGCAATGTTATCCTGTGTAGGACAGTAACTTAGTGTGATCTCCCCTGCATGTAGCCTTTCCCTGACATAGTGGTAGTGAACCTCTATGTGCTTTGTTCTTGCATGAAATACTGGATTCCTTGCAACTGCCATAGCACTCTGACTGTTAGTGAAAATGGTAGTGGGTGCATGTTGACACTCACAAAGATCTGCTAATAACCTGCGTATCCATACACAATCAATTGTTGCCGTGAAAGCTGCCCTGTACTCAGCTTCACAAGTTGATGTAGCCACTGTGGGTTGCTTCTTGCTTAGCCAAGATATACATGCATTTCCCAAGAAAAAACAATTCCCACTTGTGGAATGTCGTGTGTCAAAATCACCAGCTCAATCTGAATCGCTGTAACCAAGAAGCTGCATAGAACTGTGCTTTCCATACATATCCCCCCTTGGAAAGAACATGGCAAGATTAGGGGTACCTGAAAGGTAACGAAGTATGCGCTTCACAGCCTGCCAATGATGCATACCTGGGCTGTGCATAAATCTGCTTGCTTGTGAAACCCCAAATTGAATGTCTGGACGAGTGTTGTCTGCCAAATATATCAAGCAACCAACCGCTGCTGCATAAGTATGTATATCAAAAGGTTCTCCAGCATCATGCATGCTCAACTTTGATCCAGTTTCTACGAGTGTAGAGATTGGCTTACAATTTTGTCCAAAATTTTATGCAAATATTTTGCCTGCAACATGTATATGCCATCCTCTGATTGCACAAACTGAATACCCAAGTAATAATGTAGCAAACCAAGATCAGACATCTCAAAGGTTTTTCTCAAAGCATCTTTAAACGCTTCAATTTCCTCTGCAATATTGCCTGTAAGAAGCATATCATCCACATAAAGTGTTAGCATAATGAGAACTCCATCTCTCTTTTTGACATACAAAGTACTTTCTGTTGGACTATTCTGAAATCCTTGGCCAATCAAATAAGTATGTATCTTCTCATGCCATGCTCTTGGAGCCTGTTTGAGACCATACAAAGCTTTACGCAATCTACATACCTTTTGCTCTTGACCTTTTACAAAAAAACCACTTGGTTGACTTACATAAACTTCTTCCTGCAAATCACCATTCAAAAAAGCATTTTGATATCCAACTGATGCACTTTCCAACCATGATGAGCAGCAATTGCAACTAGTGATCTAACTGTGGACGCACGAGAAGTAGGAGCAAAGGTTTCATCATAATCTATGCCTTTCTGTTGCGCATAGCCTTTTGCCACAAGCCTTGCTTTGTACCTGTCAACAGTACCATCTTGTTTCCTTTTTACCTTAAAAACCCACTTTGTACCAATAGGCTTTTTACCTGTAGGCAAGTCCACTAGATCCCATGTATGATTCTTATGAATAGAATCAATTTCTTGCTGCATAGCATCTTTCCACTGAACACACTCTAAAGCTTGTTCAAATGAATCAGGCTCATCTGCATCACAAAGAGTGCTAAAGCAAGCCAAATCTCTGCCAAAAGTAGTACCAGCACGTGTTTTCCATGGCAACGGTTCATCCAACTTGCTATCCTGCAAAGTTTTCTGAACCCATTTAGGCAAGGTTCTTTCTTCCCTGAGAACTTATTGCTCTTCACGCACAATTTCCTCTACATCATGAGGTGTCACATGCTAATCAAAAGATTGATCAAGATTATCAACCTGTTGTGATTCTTGATTCTCCACAAAAGAAGGAAGCAAACCTTCAAATACATCATGTGTCTGCATATGAGGTACATCAAAAGCAACCATAGGTTGAGCAGTAGTTTCTGCAAAAATTACATCACGACTTTCAAAAATCTTGTTTGTAGCAGGATTGTGAAGTCTATAACCTTTACTTCCACTACTGTACCCCACAAATATACATTTGATTGCCTTATCATCAAGCTTCCCACGTAACTGCTGAGGGATGTGAGCATAAGCAAGACAACCAAAAACACGAAGATAAATGACTGAAGGTTTTCTGTCATACCAAGCTTCATATGGAGTAATGGTCTTCAAGGCACGAGTAGGACACCTGTTCAAAACATGTGCTGCACAAGCAACTGCCTCCATCCATAGCTTATAAGGCAAACTCTTAGCCTTGAGCATACATCTAGCTGTCTCCATTAAAGACATGTTCTTCCTTTCTGCAACACCATTCTATTGTGCTGTGTATGGCATAGTGCATTGGTGTTTAATGCCTTTCTTTCCCAAAAAATCCTTAAATGCACCTGACATGTATTCACCTCCTCGATCAGTACAAAGAGTCTGTACTTTGCAACCTGTTTCATTTTCAACCATGGCGACATAATGTTGAAAAATTGCAAACACATCTGACTTTTCTTTGAGTGGATACACCCAACAAAACCTGGAAAAGTCATCAATGAAGGTCATAAAATAAAGGCTGTTTCCCAAAGATGGTGTCCTCATAGGACCACATACATCACTGTGTACAAGCTGCAACTTTCGTGTCGCTCTAACTGAATCATCCTGCGAAAATGCAAATCTGTGCATCTTTCCAAGAACGCAACCTTCACATACATGTCTTGGTGGCATCTCCAATAAAGACAAATCATGCACCATATTATGACGTTGTAAAGTCATCAAACTGCCATAACTAACATGCCCAAATCTAGCATGCCACAACTCAGCATCCTGCATGGCCTGAGTCTTTGTTTCTGCAATACATACCTGAATCTGCGTTTCATAACGATCTAGCACAAATAGTCCATTTTCCAGCGTACCTGTAGTGATAAGAGAATAACCATTCTCTCGATCTCGTACAACACATCTGTCATCCTCAAAAATGACCCGAAGATCATTTTTTGTAAGAGAGGATACAGATAAAAAATTCTTCTTGATCCCTGGAACATATAAGACATCTGACAAGCATAAATTTGAACCATCTGAAGTGGTAATCAAAATCTTACCAACGCCTTTGATTGGATAAGAATCATTATTTGCACATGTCACCTTCTTTCCTGCTGGAGCTGCATCCAATGAACAAAACAAATCCTTCCTTGAAGTAATATGCCTGGATGCACCACTATCAAAGTACCAAATCATTTGTGTCTCGTCAACACTGTAAGCAGAAAAATCTGAACATACTACGAAAGCATAAGAATCCTGCACAAAGTTTGCAGACTCTTCTTTAGCTGTAGAAGAATCACTAGAAGCTGAAACAACCAAACTTGACTCTTTCTTCTTTTCTTTAGCAATTCGCTTTTTACACTCACTAATGTAGTGACCAGGTTTCTTGCAGTAGTGACATTTACCTTTCTTCTTGGACTTGTCGGAATCACCTTTAGACTTCTCTGAAGACTCTCCTGCACCAGACTTGTAGTGATGAACACTCTCTTTACCCTTGTTTTTATTCTGTACAACAAGAGCATGATCCATACCATCCACCTGTAAAGACTTGTTCTTACGTGATTGATCCTCCTGCAATAGCAAAGCCACTAACTCTTCAAAATGAAGAGGCTCAGGATTAGCTCGCAAAGACAGAGTCAAGAAGTCTGAAAAGTCAAATAAGATGGTGGTAGTGAATTGAGTGTTTTGGAAACCAAGTCCTTCTCTGGAATCACTCCATCAATGCTAAGCAATTGCTCTTTAAGATCCCTGATTTTTGTAAGATGCTCGACAATATCGTCACCTTCGTCCATCTGTATTTTGTCAAGTTGTTTCTTCAAAAACTCTATTCAGGCAGCGTTTCTTCCTCCAAACATAGCTTGCAGAGTGTTCCAAGTATCCTCAGAAGTTCTGCAAGATCTGATATGTGGTGTGATTGTCCTCTTTATGGTTAAGGCAATCACAGCCATAGCTTGTGCATCTTTAGTATCCCATCTCTTTTGCTCTGGAGTGACTTGTGAGGGTCCGGCACCAACAACTGCACCACGACCAGGCGTGGCAGGTGCAATGCTACCTGGACGAACTTCATCTCCAGATACATAATCCCACAATCCTTTACCAACCAAAACATTTTTGGCCATAAAAGACCAAAGAGAATAGTTGGTACCATCCAATTTGTCTTCGGATGTAAACGCACCAAAAATCTCTTTCTCCGTAGATTGAGCCATACTCTGGATGCACACAAGAGAGCAAAAGAACCTCCAAGAGATTCACAAATCTCCTCTCCAATCCAAGCAAAACTCTACATAAAATCTCAGCACAAAGCTAAGACAAGCTGCTTCCCAAAAGAACTGTTTACCTGAAGAAAATCTGTCAAAAAGCACACCCTCTTGATCTAAACGCCTCCGAAAAGTAACTTCTGCTATGTTGCTTAGAACAAAATTCTGAGGGCTCGAACAGCTTTGAAAGGGGGGTAAAACTGCAGGTTGCCTGATCAGAATACTCCCGGAACGTCGAGGATGCTCCCACGAGCAAATTTTCCAAAAACTGCCTGAAAATTGCGATTGCACGCGCGGACGCGAAAACGCAAGTAGAGGCTCTGGAAATCACCTTGCTCTGATACCAATTGTGAAGCTGATGAAACAGGAAACAACTACATGTCTACACTTACTCTTTTCATGAGCCATTAACCCAATGATATAGCTTTATACTTATTAGCAAAGATGTAATGGAAGTGTCTTTGTACTTGATTGACCTATTACTACTTTAACACAAGATAGATATCCACTAGCTGTACCAACTTTGCAAACAACTCTGTAAATTTATATAGCCTCTTCATTATCTACTTGTTCATACTGGGATTTGCCTGCTTTCAATCCCAACTTTGCATTAATTTTATCATTAATAGATTCTAAAATGTTAATGTATTTATTTTACTAAAATGTTAATAGATTCTAAAATGTTAATGTATTTATTTTACGATTCGATTGTTGTTGAATTGAACAAGAAATCACCTTTACTGCATTGCCTTTGAGAAACACTTTTGCAGATAAAGCTAAATACAAGGCTATCATATCAGAGAACCCCCAGGTACAAAAAATTTCAATGCATTTTAATAATGTACATTTAGAAAGATCATTTGAATCATCTCTGATGGGTAAATTCTCCCTCTATGTATCTTTAGACCCAGATGCAATCTTATATAATACACCACCCAAGTGCTTATTCTATCTCCTTTCTTATCTTAAGATCTCCAAATTTCTCTCACTATACTTTATAACATCTTCTTATATGAGAATCCCCAAAATTAATATGGGCTTGATAAATTAATCCTTATTATATTTAATTTCTTTTAAGTGACTCTCTTTGAAGATATTCTCACAAGTCTATAGCCGAGCAACTTTGCAACAAGCAAGAGTACCGTCGGGGACACTTTTAGAAGACAAAGCAATTTTACTTGTTTATATTGTGTTATAAGCTACAAAATCAACTATTTTTAACATCATGGCGTGTACTTACATTGATTTGATTTTCTATTGGGATGATTTGTCAAACAACCACTTACATGAGCTCAATTTTTTGAGATCGTCAACATTTGGTACTTACTTCATCATGTCAACCTACTTTAATTTGGAACTAGGTAAATGTTTTGTAAATTTTATGCCTTGTCTAGTCCATCGGTTATGTGTACACAGATTCGTTGATTTAGGCAATGTGTAAGTACTCCTCCTAGCTAGACTCACCAATTTAGGCAACACCAATTATACATGCCGACCCACCGATTTAGGTAGCATGAGTGCAGATTCGTTGATTTAGGCAGCACACGAAGAAACTACAGATTTACTATTTTAAAGAATATTAAATGCAAATCCGTCAATTTAGGCAGCATTAGTGCAGATTCATCAATTTAGGCAGCACGTCTTATTGGTATAGATTCACCGATTTAGGCAACACCAATCATTGGCCACCACTGTCCCTAGTATGACTTATTACTCGAGTATATAATGAAAGTTATTTTGATTCACATCTACATCTTGGATTTGAAATTGGTATATGACGATGTCCTGTCACGACAATGTTTGTTAGATTGGACTTGAGATTTATGAGAATTGATTTACTGAACGATGAGTGTGACCAGTGATATCTTGATTCATCAAGGTATGACATATACTGCTTATTCTAGTGGTATGGGACAGTAGAATATGCAACATGTGGATGACGATAGGCATAAACAACTTTATTTGTTTAAATTTCACAATTTGATTTATGACATATATTTTTAACCATTATTTTTTGACAAATATGGCTTGCAGGTAACTTAACAACTGAGGACAGTTGCTTTCTAACGGAGAGGTATGAAAATGGAAAATGGCTTATTTATTATAGGAAACGGGTGGAAAAAGCTAAGGGTTATGCGAAAGGATAGCACATTTATAGACATTTCATTATTTAAGTGCTCTTTATGAGCTATGACCAATTATGTTCGATCGACTAGTATGTATTCATTTTGAGCATTCAAGGAATGTATAAATAAATACGTGTGCAAAAGGAAAATGCTCACTCCTGCAAGGGGCGAGATTGTACCTAGTGCATGTTTCTTTCTTCTCTTCTCTCCTCTCTTCTCTCTCGATGTGCCACTGTAGCAGTCTGCTCTAGGAGGTGCACCTGCATGTGCTCTCTTGCTTCCTCGTGCTCTTTGTATCTCTCTTACCGTGTATAGTTTGGATATGCAAGTATGGTTAACAAGTACATAGATCTGTTGTTTTATGCCATGTAGTATGCTATTTTTAGTATTTTGTAGGGATTGCCACGCCTCCATTCGTAGCAGAAGCAGCATGTGATTGTGTAGAAGATGACACCATAAATGTAGTGATGGTTGTTGTGAGGATGTGAAGGCTATAAATGTTTCTAAGGGTTCTTTTGTTAATCTTGAAGGTGCTGATTTTGGTGACCTTGACTATAAATTAGACTCTATTAATGTTAATGAGGTCGAGATGGAGAAAGATTATGTATATGTATGTGGTCTATTTGATGACAATGTTAGAAAAGGGGAGGTTGTAGAAGCATATAATACAATTGTTTCTCATGTTGTGAACTCTTTAGAATATCCTCTTTAGTCTAAGGATGCTGATTTTGATGTCCTTCGTGCTTTAGAATAATATCATCATATTGATGCTATAATGGATGAAGACTGTCTCATTGTATGGTCTATTTGATGCTATATTGATAATATTGATGCTATAATGGATGAAAACTATGTCTCAATGAATGGTGTGTTTGATGAGCTACCCATGGTTGTCACTAGTGATGAGAGTGCTTGTGCTACACATATGCTTTGGCGTCTCATCTCTCTTTTGATGGTGGAAAAGTAAAGGTCTTTTATGATGATTAAAATCTCATTTCAACACATGATGTGGTGTCATATGAAGATTATGCGCCTACATTTGGCTTGTTTGATGAGGCAGAAAAAGTTTTCTATGATATTGAGCATATAAATGAAGAGTGTGTATGTGGCTGGTCATATGCCTCTTATGATAAATTTGGAGATGCAAACAAATAAGAAGGATGCTATGAGGGATGATGTTGTTGTGGTTGGGGAGAAACAACGCTTTGATGCTAGTTTGTCTCAAGTTATGGCAAGGAAGGATGATATGTATTTTTTCATGAGTAAGAGATGCCTTGATTCTTATGTGATGATGATATTGAATACCTTTGAAAAATATTTTGATGCTTCCTTACAATGTGTTTATGATCATGAGGCCAATAGTTTGTGGGAGATGAATAGCTTTGATTGGCATTGTTATGGACATGGTAGAAAAATGGTTATATGGTCCCTCTTTTATGATGAAGTGTATGGTAGATATGTTGGGAGGTATCATGCTAATCTTCATGAGTTTGAGAATGATTCTTTCGCAAACGAAGGAATGAAATGTTATGTGTATGACAGGGGTAAGCTACAAGTCTCCCATGTGCTAGGCTTTTGGCATTTTGGATTGAGAAGATCCTTTGAATAGTTTATTTTGTCTAAAGAAGAAAGCCTCTATTGCTGCAACCTATGGTGGTGCATGGGGGTTGTGTAGTCGAGGTGCCCATGTCTGTGAGGGAGGGATTGGAGCCTTGATTGGAGAGCGTGTATCTCATCAAGAAGGCCATGAACATGGATGTGACCTCTATAATTTCACCCCTCTTCTTGCTTTTTGGTGATGGAAGCTGCATGAAGCAAATCTCCCTTGTACGCGTGTGTTTGCTACTCAAGTTTGGCAGTGAAAGCCCTTTGTATTGTCGTGAATGGGAGAGTGTTTCCCCATGTTTTTTAATGATTTTTTTGGATGAACATCATGAATTTTTGTATAACTCATGATTGACATAGTTTTTTAAGGGTTTATGTGCATGGTTGGGAGTGACTAAGGAGCCCTATCTCGCATATGTAAGGGTTGTTGAGATGGTGTGAGGCTATGGTTTTTATGATGAAAAGTGCATAGTTTTTTCTTGGGTTCCCCCCCCCCCCCCAACATTTAGTGTTTTTTTTTTCTTCCTTGAGGCCAACTGCATATAGCTGGGGCTATGGCAATGTAGAGAGAAGCTAGTCGAGGTTGAGCGTATGTGAGGTTGTTAAAATTTGTGAGCGAAGATCGTTCCATATTATCTAGAGAGAGCTATTCTCTTCATCCTCTTTTCTTTGTGGTGATTTGAGGTGTTGTAGAGGCCCGCCCCCAATCCTTCACAACATTTCAGAGATGTTATTGAGCGTATCACTTATTACAAGCCACCCATTTCTATGGTGGCTTCGGATATACTATAACTTCCCTTTTAAGCAGATGAGTTTATGCCACTTCGTAATTTCATCATCATAGTAAAGCTCTAAATCAGATTCAAGAGTTGAAATGTGGATGGATGGATACTTGCCTCGATTAGCAAAATAGCAGTATAACCTCCTATATAGCTCTTTATGAGTGAAAACTTGACATGACAATCAAGGTGACATCAATTCACCACTCATTGAGCAACATGAGTCCCCCAATGGGAGAGGTACTCCCTTTTCTACAAAGTAGAAGAATATGTAGGGATTATTTTGACATTGAGTAAAACATGGTAATATTGAACATAATAACCTCCTAAAATGTTTAAATCAAGTTCCTTAGAGTAACAAGGGTGAGGGATAACATATCTAGAATTCACTCATCACCTCAATACCATATTATTATACTAATGTGTGTGAAAGCAATTAGGACCATTGAGTACTGTTGTCGCTTGCTAGAAGGATTTTTTTCTCATATTGTATATAAGGCCATCATTATAGGGCAAGCATTATCTTTGTAATTATCACAATCAATAGTACTAGTTCCTATGTTGTGTGCTCTTAAGCTTCACCTTCATCTTCTTCATTTTTACGTGTATACTTCTGGCCGTATTTCCAAAATTTGATATATGAGCAGGCTTTAGTATCCCAAGTAGCTTCTTCATCAACCTCCTGGCTCACTTACTTTCAAAAATTGGAGGATGACATAATTTTTAGGAGATCTTATGGAGCATGGTATTTCTAAAATTTTGATTCGGGCCTCCATTTCCACCACCAGCGATACTCTATAGGCAATTTTGTCTTTTTGTGCAAGTTTTTTGACGGTTCAAATTTCTACAAAAAAGGCATTTTGTTGTCTTTGGTGGATTGTGCTATATAGCAAAAATTAGTTTTGTGTAGTTCTTCCTCTATGCAGGGGACTTTTTGTTTTCACCAACCATGGCTAACAATAATGATGTTTCCCACATGTTGGCCCATAAGGAAAAAATGGATGGGGACAACTACCCATTTTGAGCATACATGATGCAACAATCTCCTCGTTTCAATGGGTGTGTGCAACATCGTGCGGGGTTATGATGTAAGACCAGGTTCTATGGATGATGGTAACAATACTAATGTTAGAGTTTTCTTACTTACTACTGAGCATGCATATTGGGATTCTAAGGATGCGCAAGTTCGTGCTTTGATTTCACTTTCAATTAAGCTTTCCATTACTCCACTTATTTGCTTAGCACAAGCAAAAAAACAAGCATGGGATAGACTGGCTTCTTTGTATGCATGTCTTAAGTTGGCAAAACTTTCTAGTCTACGTAAGGAGCTAGAGTCCAAGGTTATGCATGAGGAGAAGGATAAGGATGTAATTTTTGTGGAGACTAAAGATCTCAATGACTAATTAATTGCCCCTAGTGAGGTTATTCTTAAAAGTTTCTTGGGCAAACATTTCTTGATGCTTTCTTATCAGAATTTTGTTCACACCTTTAGGCATGTGATAGAGAAATGGTGTTTGATGGACTTGTCCTTGTATTGCTACAAGCAACCCAATCTATAGAAAAACAAGGCTAACCAACCTACTCTTGAGCAAGCATTTGTGGCTACACCAAAAAAAAAAAAAAAAAAACCATTATTTCCACCTCGAATGCTTTTGAAAGTGTGAGGCCAAGGGCAAGGTGTGAAATGGCATGGGGGCGGTCTATAAGATTAGGTAGGCAAGCTGGGTGGAATATTAGATTCCACACTCCCTTGCCTCACATGAGAGAGAGAGAGAGAGAGAGAGAGAGAGAGATAGAGAGATTGTGTGAGAGATAATTGAGAGGTAAAAAAGATCGCTCCAAAGCTCGTATGGAGCAAACTTTTCTTGCTAAAAATGGTAATCAAGCCAATAACCAAAAAAGCTTGCTCCAAAGCCCTACTCAATACAAACGGTACTCAGTGAAACATAAGACTCGTTCCTTAAAAGAATGCCAGTGGATATCAGAAGCATCACTAAGTCCGCAATATCACAACTTGATACTTGCTTATCAATCAGCTAGGACCACAAATTTTGCTTATTTATGTTGGGGTAAAGGCTTCTATGCCTTTCCAGGTCGTCCAGGCTATGGGTGCCCGCCCACTATTCACCTTATTCTTGTACATATAGCAAGAATAAGGAGTAGTTCAATTGAGCCCCACTCCACCCACACAGCGTCTCCATCTCCCTCTCCGCTTCTCGCATGCACATACCGCACCGTGCATGCACGCATCCGCACACATGACTCTCTAACTGGTATCAAAGCCGCGAGATCGGTGACAATGTTCCCTATGCGAAAATGAAGCTCAAATGAATCTTGACACTTGCCGATGCTAGATTGGAGCGGTTCAGTGCGGATATGGCAAGGATCGATTGCGCCTCGAGGAGATTGGGTGGATCTCGGAGCTCCCAACGTGTGTGTAGCCCCTCTTGTAGACGGATCTTGAGAGAGAATCAAGGAATCCATAGAGAAGTGGGGTAAGGTTGGGTTCACACTAAAGCGGCGGCAATCACTCTTCAAAAGAGGCATTTCCAGGTAGAAGTGCTTTGGAATGCACTCTTCCCCCACCCATCCGTTCACACACGGGTGGAAGAATAAAATCAATAGTTCTCCTACCGCCACCTGTTGTGAACATTGGCGATGGGCAGAATAAACAATAAAAGGTCAGGTTTTGAAAGGTTTGTAATTTATTAAAATAGGAAAGTGGAAGGTTTGAAATTCAATAAAATAAAAAAGTGGTAGTTGTGAGATGAGATGACATGGAGGGTGGAAGTCTAATTGCCGAGGGGTCGGAAGGAATTGCTGGAGTTTCTTCCATGCGCTGGCAAACAAGAAAGAGATTGCCGCCGCTCACTATGAACAGGGCATCTGACGTGCTCGCTTTTGATTGTTTAACAGAGCTCACGCAACTCCTGCCGCAGCCCACCGTGAACCTGGCCTAAGTCTGCTGAGCAGAATTGTGAGCAAGGAGAGCTTGAGTTGAGTAGCAGGAGCTCGTACAATAGGGGACCTTGGAGATATTCAAAATAGGAAGGCAGGAAATTCAGTTTGAGAAGGGAAATTTCCCAAGCGGGCAAGTCAAAGTGTGTGTACTTGTGTGTTTGAAGCAAGAAAAAGAGAGCTGAGCAAAACATTTGAAGCACGCAAATTGATCCTTAACAGAGGCCGCAGGGGAGCTCATCGGCAAGCGCGCAGCAGCAATGTCAAGCAAAATTAAGCAGCACTAATAAAAGTGTAACAAACTTGGTAGAACTGGCAACAAATTGGGCAGCAGTAGGTGTGGGAGAATCGGGCTACAGTGTTGGCAAATTGGGAGCTCTCGGGCAGTACCATAGCAAGAGCAAGCCAGGGTGTAGCGTTGAAAGGCAGAGAAGCAGCAAGGAGGTGTGCGCGCGCGCACACACACACACACACACACACACACCTTGCAGTAGAACAAGCAGTAGCAACATTTTGACAGAGAAGACAATTTCTTTTTAATTTCTCTCTCTTAAGAGTGTATTCACGCATATACACATTCAGGAGAAAGAAGATAGAGATCGAGAGAGAATTCGGCACGCGGCTACACACTCTAGGTAGCGGAAAGAAAGAGAAAGAGAGCAAAATTTGGACCTCTCTTGGTTGTAGAGAGAAAGGATAGAGCACGTGCACTAGACGCGCTTGCACACACACATAGGCGTGTGCGAGACGGGCGAGTACGCTTGAGATTTTCCCCAACATCGGATCAGCTCTCCTTCAGCAACAGCATGGCTATAATTTTACGACACCTCGTTCTCAGCGATCTTGCATTAGCTCTTGGCATCAGAGAGCTATGACATCCCACTTGAGAGAGCTTCTCTCGAACAACTTCTTCTTGGCGATTTTAGGCAGTTACAACATCGGCCCTCAAATTTCGAATTTGTCTCGGTTTCGACAATAATTTGGTGGTTTTTTGACTTTGACGTTCAAACATTTCCCGGCACCTTGGCCTTGATCTAGAATTACGGCTTTGACGAGTCTTTGTTTCCAGCTTCGACAGCACACAACAACGCATAGTGGCTCTGATGGTCCATTCTGGAGCAATCTTTCTTGTGAGCCGACTCCCAGACAATGATTTCAACCACACGCAGCTAGTTGATCATGTTTTGTGTTTTGTTTTTGATCGAATTGTTTTCTGACTGATAAGGTAGTGTGCCACATTCTAGGTAGTTTTGCTCACAGGTTGCACTTTCTTGCATTGCAGATATGTATGATTGTGTGGGGTATTCCAGAGAGCAATTTTTAGCATGGTTTTGTGCAATCTATGCTATGTATGCATGTGCGGATATAGCTTGAGCTAGATATAGCTCGCAGGTACCAGGTTCACAAGTTTACAACGTTTTTGGATAGGTACACGTCCATAGAGCCACTCGTTTAGGAGCGAACTAGTTTGCCAGGTTTTGGTAGTGCATGTATACATGTGTGAATCTGTTATGTAATATTGGCGAGATTTTTTGAGCTTTCACTCAGTTTTCAGGAAAAACTTTGTCAAAATTTTCCCAGTTTCTCACCATGTTTTATGCGTAGCTGTAGTTTTACTCTGTGATGGTTTACTGTAGTTTTACTCTGTGATGGTTTAATGGTTGAGTTTGACTCACAATTTGATAGTGATTGAGTGTTTACTCTCACTTTGACAGGTTTTGTCAACGTGGACACAACTTAGTGTTCTTGTACCCACTCTCGTAGGAGTGAGGATTGCGTATGTTTGTGTGGCTATAGACATACATCCATAGGTTTCATCAATTTTGCAAACTTTTGTAGGCAATTTCTCTTGTGGGATGTGTTTTGAGTTAGTTTGCTCACTACTTACGTATATGGTTATGCGCTTTACACTTAATTGAGCTATTTGTCCCAGATTGTATGCTTGCAGATATAGCAGATTGTATGCTTGTAGATATAGCAGATTGTGGAGTTGCTCTATGCATATGTGAGCATCCATTTTGATGTGTTTGATCATGAGTTTCATGATTATGTAGTGGTCAAGTTACTCCCACTTTGTTGCCAGTTTGGCATGGTTTATGGTAGAGATTATACTTGAGTTTTTACTCAGTTTACAGGGGATACTCTGCCAATTTTCTCTTAGAATTTCTCACCATAGTTTGGTTTCTTGACATTCACTTATGGTTGCAGATCTGTGTGACAGTTTAGAGTCTACAGTCATGACTCGAGAGAGAAGGCGGTCTCGTAGTTGCCGATACATGCAATGTTAGCATTTTGGTCACATAGGGCACATTAGGCGCCGTTGTTTTAGACGTATGAGACAGTAGCGGAGATCTATACGTGGTGTATATGAGATTTTGACACATGCTAGTGTGATGACTTCACATGTCAGTGATGGTGATGTCACATTTGCCTTTAGCCTTCCTGATTACTTGTCTTTGAAAGGTGACACTTCTACATGTTGGTTGCTATATGAGGATGCAGTTTTCCATGTCACACCGCATCGTGACTGGTTTAGCACCTTCTCTAGTGGGAGCTTTGGTTATTATGTGCACTTGGCAGATGGTTTGGCACTTGACATTGCAGGTGCGAGAGATGTTTGTTTGTCATTGCCCAGTGGTGCATCATATACGCTACGACATGTGCACAATGTTCCTTAGCTGAGACAAAGTTTGATCTCAGTGAGACGATTAGTAGATTTTGGGTGTCAGACACTACTTAGAGAGCATTCTTACCAGATGCATTGCGGATCATTAGTGATTGCCAAAGGAGCCCGTAGCGGCTTGATATATCATATGCACATGTCTTAGGTTTGAGATGGCATGGTCTCGATTTTGTTGCTGGCATGCTGTCTCCTCCATGGGTGAGCTCCACCATGCTCACAAGACAGAGTATTTAGTTGTGCAGGACGTGCTAGTAGACTCTATAGAGATAGAGGTAGAGCGGCAGTGCTCTAGTGAGACACAATATGTGTTGTCAGGGTGTGTGCAGGCAGAGGTAAAGCGAGTATTCTCCCTAGTGACACATGCATAGATGATGAACATGAAGTTCTTTGATATGCTCATTCTAGAGGTTGATGAGTTGGTGCTAGGATGCACAATTTTGCCTATGGGTGAGAGGGATGTAGCCATCCTAGTGTCGGTGTTGACACATTCCATACGCGATGAGTAGTCTTAATGATGTAGTACATGCAGATAGCACAAGGGAGGCTAGGACATCCATATTTGTGTAGATTTTGTCAGCTTTCGGGTGTCTCATGTACGACCTACTAGTGTCAAGGCCCGACCTAGCAGTTGTAGTGGGAGCATTTGTAGCAGGGATTGTCTATCGTACGGTGACTAACACTAGCATGATGCATAGTGGAGTTTTGTAGAATATATACAATAGTCTATGGGATTTACATGTAGGCTCTAGCGTGGATACGTATGCTTGCCTATCTCTAGAGCCGATACGACTACATGTAGATCAACTGAGCAAGCTAGTGGGCATAGGTTGAGAGAGTCTCTCACTTGTTTTTTTGTACGTACTAGTAGTTTAGCTAGTAGGACCACTTATCAGCACATTCACCTTTAAGTGGGAGATTGTTGGGGTAAAGGCATCTATGCCTTTCCCAACCGCCCTGGCTATGGGCTCCCACCACTACTCACCTTATTCTTGTACATTTACTAAGAATAAGGAGTAGCTCATTTGAGCCCTACTCCACCCACACAGCGTCTCCCTTTTCCTTTCCCCTTTAAGGGTCGCGTTTCAAAATTTTGGTCCACCTCTCTCTTGGTATGTACTTGATGGCAAGGCTTCAAGGTTTCATGGAGAAGGAGGGACCTGATGCATGAAGATCACAAAAGAAATCTATGTATTTATTTTGTACATAACTATGGTTTTCAAAAAATTGGATCTTGGAAATAAGGAGAGGTAGGAACAAACCCTATGAAAAAATAAAATTCACAGGATGTTGATTCTACCCGATGGTCACTACAAGTGACGAATAAGAGTCAATAGTGAAAGGAGGAGAATCTTATGCATTATGGAGTTGGAGTCAACAAAATATAATCAAATTCAAGCATACTTCACTTGTGGACGGAAGGCTTGCACATGAAGTCAAGAGGGGACCACCTGTAAGACGTCTGGAAGGGAAAAGACGGACACATATTTTTATAAATTTTTCTCTATTTTTTCTATTCCAAATTGGAAAAAGTTTTCAACAAAAAAAGTTGTAGGCGTTGAGCTGATCTTTCTGTCCCTATTTTATTAATAATTTTTGGAGCTACGGTTTGGGAGATATGGCTGAAATGGTGGAGCCTATTTGTCCACATGGGAAGAATTCATGGTTATCCAACTACACACACATAATTTGTTATAGGTTTCTCTCCATTATTGCTTGATTTTCTCTTATTTTATCAAGATTCTCTCAAATATTATAAGGAAGCTCTTGGACTCATGCTATGGAAGGAGGCATGGAGACAAAGCTCGCCATGATGAAGGCGACTGCGAGGAAATTGGTCAATAAGTATGGCACATGGAGCTCTTTTATTGGGGGAATGCCTCTAATTGAGGTTACTTTGTAATAACTCCTCTTGCTCATAATGTCTTCCCTAATCACTCTCTTGGCCTATCAAAGGAGGCCTTCTACTTTGTAAATGGACACACAAGCAAGCTCTAGCACTCACGCTCTCATATGTATATCCTTATGTATGCACCTCTGCGCACACATAGTTCTACTATGGTATAGTATTGGCTATGGTCTTTTTTTTTGGTTTTTAGTGGCCAAGAGGTTTGAGTTACCATGCACACATGAGCTTGTGAGATGTTGATTATGTGCAATTCCCCTCGTAAATGTTTGTATGGTGTCTATGAAGCCTATATTAATGAAGCTCTCATGATCTCTTCCTCTCCCTCTCTCTCCTTCTCTCACATCTTCCTTGTGCTATGTGCCAACCCCCCCACCAAGCGTCCTAGCTGCATTCCAAGCTAGATGGTGCCCCTATTGTGTACTCCCAGGATGAGGCTATTGTGCATAGTCTTGGTGTAGAGGCCACCACGTCTGTTTTGCGCTTCCACCTCTCATTTGATGCCCCCAATGAGGAGTGATTTGCAAAGAACTTCAATCAATAAAGAGTAGCGATGCATGCCATATAGACGAGTGGCTACAAGAGTTTTCAAATTGGAGGACTGAAGAAGAGGAGATTGTAGAAGCACTCAAGGCCTTCATCGAAGTGCTACTGCCCGGTTGTAGTGTCATCGATATCTAAGAGGTAAGCTCCTCATATCGCGTTGCTCTTGCTAATTACAAATCAAGAGCATTAAGAGGGAGGGCTACAAAATTTATCATTGTTGTCTACCAAAGCATTCTGTCAATGAGTGCCGACAGAGGAGGTGAAGAAAGAACGGTGAGTTTTACTTTGAGAACCGCATTGGCACTCTCACACCAGTCAGATTTTGTGTAGCACCAAGTCTTTTCTCTCCAACAGTCAGAGAAGAGTTGTCAACTACATCAACCACAAAGCCTAAAGCATTTGGTGGAAGCAAGTGGGCCTATGCTCTCTCTAGGCTTAGAGAGTTCAAGTCAAGTATGACCATCCAAGCGTCACTGCCGCATGCAAAATGGAAAGCCAATTGAGGTACACTCTTCTCACCTAGTCTATTTTGAACCCAATATAGAGGATTATGTGGACTTCAACGAGAGGTAAAGGCCTGTGGTGAAGGTGTCACCTTGTCAACACTTAAGGTATACAACTGTACTGGTCAAAGCCATGCCTTACACCCAACATGGATAATCACAATAGGCCAGAAGTTTTTCCTTTTCACTTCTTGCAACACATGCATGTAAATGTGTACATTGATAGGAAGATATTCTACCAATAAAAAATTATCTTCCTGTTTGGACCAGAGATGCTTGACGAAATCCTCAGATCCCCACATCCCATCATCATGCCCATTCTTGATTACTACCACTCTTTTGATGTAAGCATCTTAATTTTATTCTAGCCTTGTGCTCTTCTTAGCTCTTGCTCAAGTTGTCCACCCATATATAAAACTTTATGAATCACTAAGTCATTCCAAAAAAAAAAAGTTTGTGAGTGTTTGCTCATTGATTTACTACCATGGCAAGTGTCTCTTTTCCCACGTTTAGTGGCAAGAAGGGAGAAGACATCACCACCAATTTTTTGGATAACTTTGTTATCTCTTGTGTGGTTTCCAATAAGGATGATGACGCCTCACAACTACAAATATTTCCTATACTGATGAAAGTAGAGGCCAAAAGTCTTGGTACAATGCTTTGCCCCAAAATACCAAGGATACATGGGACTTACCACGTGCTGCCTTTGTGAAGAGGTTTGGTGGAGGCACAACCTCTAAAAAGTTATGGCAACTGCTGACAGAGTTAAAGCAAGGATGTCTGCTAGAGTATGCCACCTACGAATCCAAGTTTGTGGATTTGTGGGAGCGATGGGTTGCCTCACTGGAGGAAGGTGAAGGATCACCTAATTTCATGAAGAAGGAACGTTTCATTGCTGGCCTGTGGTCGCCTCTTAAAGAGAAGGTGAAGGGGAGATTCCCTGCAATGTATGAGTTGGTAGTGGAAGTAGCTCGCCTTACAGGAAAGAAGCTGTGTATGCAAGCAAGAGTCAATGAGTCAGAGGAATCAAGCTCAGTTCAACTAACCCCAATAAATCCAACAGCCGCTCAGAGGACTCAACCACAAGAGGCATCAAAAGAGCAACAAGACCTGTTGAGTCGCATCATTACTCACCTGGAGAATCTATCTGTGAATTTTGTGTGACAAGGACATGCACACAACTGCAATCAAGATCAAGTGACAGGACAACCAAGGTAGAACCAAGAATACTACTGCTACAATTGTGGGGAAGATGGCCATGGAATACTACCCACACCCAAGGAGGCAAAGTTTCAACAGAGGAGCTAGACAAAACCAGATCTCACCACCGAGAGCAAGATCACCACCACCAAGGGCACCACAACAAGCACCACTCGTGAAAATCTTACAACCACACATTCAACCACATCCACCATCGCCACCACAACCTCTCATTCCACCCTTACCCCCACCATCAGTTGAAAACCAGGCAGTAAGTGTCATTAATCTTGAAGGTAAGGGAAAGGAGAAAGTGGAGGAGGATATCAAGGGAGTGGCAAAAGGTAAGACCAAGTTTAAAGCAGTAGATGCCATGGGGGTAAAGCGCATTAGGCATGGTGAATCTTCCCAAAAGAAAGAAAAGATGAAAACTTGTAAATGTTTATATGGTGTCTATGAAGCCTATATTTATGTAGCTCTAATGATCTCTTCCTCTCCCTCTCTCTCCTTCTCTCACATCTTCCTTGTGCTATGTGCCAACCCGCCCTACCATGTGTCCTAGCCGCATTCCAAGCTAGGTGGTGCCCCTATTGTGTACCTCCCATGATGAGGCTATTGTGCATAGTCTTGGTGTAGAGGCCACCGGGTCTATTTTGCATTTTCGCCTCTCACCTTCTCGCACGCACACACCGCACCACATTGCACCACACATGCACGTATGTGTGCAAATGCACTCTTCAATTTAGGCAGTGATTCCCTTTCAATGTAGATCCATTCAATTAGACAACACTTAGTATATATTTATCGTTTCATGCCAAGGGCAGTGCCTAGTGGTCAAGGACCAGCAGGCCCAAGGGGCCGACTGCAAGCGTGGATAGGGAATGAGGCCCAAGGGGGCTATTTAATGGAGGTTGGGAGGTTCATTCCAGGCAGTCCCACGAGGGGCATTTCATTGACTAGGTGCATTTCACTGGTATCAGAGCTTAGGGGAGAAGGGCAGCTATGGAAGAAGGGTAAGCATGTCTTTCATGTTTTTGCATGTTTGTTATCTCTCTCACACCTTCAAGGAGGGGAAAGGGCGTGTTTGGCAAGGGGTATGGAGGAGAGAATGAAGCCGTGGGGAAGGTCTCTTGCAAGGTGGGAGGTCCAAAGAGGGCTATGAGAACAAACGTGTGCAGGGCCGCTTGCAGCAAATGGGGAAGAGATGTCGACCATCACCAAACATTGCAAGGGTGGGTTCTACAGGAGCGTGAGGACGGGAGGACCAATTCACGTCACAGGAGCGTGGCTAGTGGAACTACTCTCTCTCTCTCTCTCTCTCTCTCTCTCTCTCTCTCTCTCTCTCTCTCTCTCTCTCTCTCTCTCTCTCTCTCTCTCTCTCTCTCTCAAGCTCTGCAGCAGGCGGTCGATGGCACCATAATTTGTTTGAAGCTCCCCGTTCACATTTAACGCCCAAGGTCATGAGGCCTTAGGGCAAAATTGTTTAAAAGTTTAATGGAGGGTGGCCCCCCCCCTCCCCACCTTCTTGGAATTTGAGGCCTCCACAGTAAGGAGCTTAGCATGATTTTTTGCAATTTCACAAACCCAACAGAAAATTAAAAAAATCAGAAAATCAGCAAATCAAAGGTTTTTGGTATTTTGTGGATCACGGTTGAAGAACAACATACATGGTTACATAGTAACCATTTGAGTTTAACCAAGATCTCTGGCACGGAGGTAGAGGAACACCAACCACCAAGGCCGCATACCCCGATCATGCAAGGCATGCACATAGCGGATATTGCTTTCACGAGCTTCACCTTGGGTGGTGAATTGGGCAAGGCCCTTGACCGCTGGATATACATTTGATGTGTATTGCAATATCCACATGGTCATCAGGAATCTCCAGATGGAACTCACCAAGTTCAAATTTAGATGCACAGGAAAGACTTGTTGCTAGTTTTGATCATGCATGCCAAAGCATGGCTCCTCACCAAGTTTTCTGCAATCACTGAAGCAAGATCTGACAGGGTTTCAAGAGTAACTGGCAAAACATGCATGCTAGTAGAATTGGGCAACAAGTATGCTTTGTTTCTACACTTACTATAGATGTTCTCAAGTTCGGTACATTGTTTCGACAAGGTCAACAATTGACAGGGTTAACTTACTTTAAACTCTGTTTAATTTGACACTGTCATAAGATGCACCACAGTATGTCAGTTTTAACTCGGGAGTACGGCTCTGTATTACGTCGGCTATTAAATTTTTGATCTCTCCACTGTGTGCTACCTCAAGGAGGGGGAAAGCAAGGCTTTCAGGAGCATAACTCCGCACATTAAATACATCAAGCATATTTTGCCTATGAAGTAGGACTCTGTATGCGGCCACCCACGAGCAAGGCTTGTGTAACCAATAGTTGTGTTACAGTTTTCATAACAATGAAGCTTGTATTTTTGACCTAATGTAGAGGAAGAGACAATCCACTCAAAACCATGGAAAAAGAAAGGCTTTCACGAGCAAGGCTCCATACCTATGTATATGCATTGGGTGCATGGTCACTCCATAGTATTTATAACTTGCCACAGTACGGGCAAAAACACTATATATGAAGTAAATGGGCATCACCAACTATGCTACACCTTCCAATGCCAAGGGCAATGGTTACAAAAAATGTGTTTGGCAATAGTTGACTCTCTCTTGATAGTTCAGCTATAGATGATGTCTCTATCAGTATTGGAAAATCCCATGATTCTCAACACGCTTCCAGATTCGGCAAGGCCAATTCTCTATAAAATTTTGACAAGGCTTCACTCTATGAGCCGGATTCGAGCGCACTACCAGAAACCTCACCACAAGTGGGCGACAAGGTTCGTCAATTTTTGAGTTATGTTTATTTTTGTCTATGTTTTTCTTTTCATTTTTGAAAAGATCTCTCTGCTGTGCAAAGCAAAGTGCTTGGGTAGACTCCATATGAAGCCACTATAAAAAGCAAAGTGCTTTGCCTCTCTTCATGTGCAACATGGCTTTGCTTAGGTGCCAAGGTATTATTGATTGATTTCAGATCAATGATAATGGCACACATCTTTCGCACTACATGGATATAAGCTCACAACATGCAATGCTGCCCTGTGATGTATCCATGCCAATGTAATCGTGCAAGGCACTTATACCAGGGGATCACATGGTTGAGACCGTCCTTGTCGCCAAGAGCAACACCTCTGCATGCATAGCATGCCCATGAGGTAGATCAACTTTTACCTCAATACTATTAATGCTTTCTCTATAACACTAAATACTTTGCCAAGGACAAGGTAGGTAGCTACTATCTTAACATATTTTTTTATGTCATTCACAGGCAAAGTTCCATAAAATAAAGTTACCTTGATACAATCACGATCACATACAAGGTCAATGGGTCAAGATGTGCCTTATAGTACTTCTCTCTACGAGGGCGTGGTCCACGTACACAGTTGTATGCTTATGGGATAAGCTAAGCCTCTCTCTACGAGGACGTGTAGTTGTACGCTTATAGGATAAGCTACGACACAGACATGGTCTGCACGGGATCATATGCACGGGGCATACACCACATTTGCATAAGGGGTTTTCCTCAGCCCCGCATTCTCTCTCTCTCTCTCTCTTCCCAACTTCTATCCGGGAAAGGCAAACTAGGAATGATTTTATGGCAATATTTCATGACTTTCTTGAAATATTTCTATGTCAATACGCCAATAGGAAGGGCTAAGAGCCATCTTTTACCACCTATTTTGGCATGGCTACGAGCCATCTGTTTGTAGTCCATCAGTGATTGATTTCAAGATCGAATACTTTTATCCAATTGAGTACTCATCAATTATAATGGACAAGCAAGGGTCTTGCCATTAGTGATTTTTTTGGGCATTATTTTAGCACTCCACACTTTAAGTGAAAGTCAAGTTGAGTTTTTGAAGTCTTAAACTCGTAAGGGCTTATCTCTACCAAGGTGTATGGATGAAGCCAGCATTTCAGACCACACATCTGTTCACAACAACCCCAGATTATGGATTTTTGGGTGGAAAAAGATCTAGTTGTGAATACGACTAGAACTTTAGTGGAGATCATATTAGCACTAAAAGTGCTTATATGAGTAGCATTAGGGATAAGACCCAGCGCGTGATTACTAAAACACTTAGTAAAGGTTGATGGTCCATTCAAGGGTTGATGGTCCATTCTTGGAACCTTAACTCTTGCATTTTCAAGGAAGGAAGTCCACAAACTGCGAAGGGGTAGTGGAAATCTTTCAACTTCAAAAATAATGAAATGCCATGGGCAAACCCAAGGGGGGTCACGGACAAAGGCCAAGGGCCGACTACTTGTTGGGCAGTTTTCATGCAACGTTTGACCAAGGGGTTTGACAATGTTGCTTTATCCAAGGGGTCTGGATTGCAAAGGCAACACCCAAGGTTCCATTTGCAATACTACTTAGCATTTCACTAATTTTCAATTAGTGTTCCTAGGCCTTTGCATGCGAGAAAATTGGGCAGGTGCTCTTCACTCCGGATAAGTGAACACTATGTTTTACCTACAGGTACACATCTGCTTTGGTTTTGTTTCTTTTGGTTTGGTTTTCTACATAGGATGCATACACTATGTTTGCTCTCCCGAGAAATGACAAGGTCATGTAAGAGCCAAGAATTTTGGGCCATTGTGTCCAAAATACCTTTTTTGCATTATACAGTTATAGACCCACTTGTAGGGTTTATTTGGCACATGTTGTCACATGGGATGCAACATGGTCTAGGAACTCAAGGAGTTCGGTTTAGCGAGTGTGGAGCAAGGCTAATGAGGGTCCCTCTCACTCCCGTCGTAGTGTGTTTGCACTAACCTCCACGCACAAGTACATCTTGTACTTGAAGGATGTTCTTTTCAGACACCCTTACATGAGACATATTCCACAGGTGGAGAATATGAGTCTCTAGGACGGGCACTCGTGCCCACTATTTCAAATATGTGTCACGACAAAGTCCCTAGGTGCTGAAAAAATCTGTTTTCTAGACCATTTTCAGCACGACGTATCAGAAACAATTTCGGTGGCCAGAAATTGTTGGATACTTAGAATGACTTGTCAAGATACAAGTGCTTCTAAACAATATTACAGATGGTTGTTTATTCATATAGCAAGGCTATGAGTTGTTAATGAAAAAGTTTCATTGTTTGTCCCTAAAAGTGATTAATGTTTCACCTTCTATTATGGTCCAAAGGTTTCAGCCACGCTTGCAAATGATTGTAGCCGAAAGTATTTTGTTTCTTTTCAGCAATATCTACATTCCTCTTTAATGTGTGCTAGGAGCATCACATTCGCCATAAGTATTGGCAAGAATGATCCTGGATATACAGGTTCGGATCTATTTTTTACTAAATGCATGCACACTAGGTGTTATGGGCTCTAGTGTTTAGCAAAGACTGACTTGGAGCGGCATGCATATTCATCACATTAGTTGCTTATGAAGCATTTTGCACTCTATGTACGATATCTCTATGCGCTTACTTTTGGGTCTACCAATCACCAATAGAGGTCATGGCTCGGTTTGGGTGCTTGTGGATTTTTCATGTTAACCAAGATGGTTATTCAGGACATTGTTGTTTACTCAACAATGTTGTATAATATTGTGATCCCTGTTTACCAGTCATCTTGGAAGACTGTCTGTAAACGGTGGGAAAAACACCTTAGTATTGTTCGTTATCCAAGGAGGACAGGCAGATTACATATCCAAGGAGGAGAGACAGATTACAAAGTGTAATCTTGTACTAAAGGATACGCACTGTGCGTACGTTAGCACCAAGCAATCCAATTAGTAAGCATTTATTACTCTACTTGGAGATTGCTTACCATAAGTTAAAGCACGTTTGCGACTAGGTTTAGTCTCTTCATGTATAATTCGGGTTCTCAACCTTGAACACTAGTTATAGTGGGGTTGTTTACTGATACAAGAGATAACAAGTCACACACTTAAACTTGGCTGAGCTGATGAGTTACGTCAGCAAGTTACTTTCATGGAAAGTGAGAAGAGGTACTCTTTCGGGTACGTCTTAGTTGTGATAACTCATTTAGTATACTCAAGTGAGTTCTAAATGGAGTTTACATGCTATATTATCTATAAGATGGTTACACCAAGACGGTTGCAACGAGACAACAATGTGGAAAATCAAGAGGTTACTCTTGGTTTCATTGAACCTCCTACTAAACCGTGTTCCGGTCAAGCAAACAGCTGGATCCTTGCAGGAAGCCAATGTGAAAAACATTCGTGTATCATCATTCTTGTTTTCAAGGACAAAAACGCTTCTCCAAGGGGGGAGTAATGTCATGCCAAGGGCAATGCCCGGTGGTCAAGGACCAGGCCCAAGGGTCCGGCTGCAAGTGTGGATAGGGAATGAGGCCCAAGGGGGCTATTTAATGGGAGGTTCATTCCAGGCAGTCCCACCAGGGGCATTTCACTAACCACGGGCATTTCATAATGATCTTGGGACATGACCTAAGTACATATTCATTGACTTAGGTAGCATGACCTCAATGCAAATTTGCTAGTTTAGGTAGCATTCAATGCGTATCTTTGGGTTTATGCAGCATGACCTCAACGTAGATTTGTTTGTTTAGGCAGTACTCATTGTAGATTTTTTAGTTTAGGCAATATTGAGTGCAGATTTGTGAGTTTAGGTAGTCCTCATTTTAGACAATACTCAATGCAAATTTATAAGTTTAGATGATACTTAGTTTAGACACTACTTAGTGTAGATTTTTCAATTTAGGCAGTAGTAAGTACAGATTTGTCAATTTGGGCAGTACTCCGTTTAGGTTGTACTCAGTATAGATCTATCAGTTTAGGCAATACTCAATGCAGATTTATTAGTTTAGACAATACTCCGTTTAGATTTGTCAGTTTAGGTAGTACTCGGTTTAGATTTATTAGTTTAGGCTATACTTAGTGTAGATTTGTCAATTCAGGAAATACTCAATCTAGATTTGTTGGTTTAGGTAGTACCCAATTTAGGTAGTATTTAGTGTAGATGTGATGGTTCAAGTAGCATGGCCATTGGTGTAGATTCACCTTTTTAGGAAAGATTGATTACAAAACCATACAACAAGGGGCTAGCCATCACTACCCCTAATGTGGTCTTGGTAACAATTGAGGGCAATAGTATATTAACTTTGTGATATGTATGGAAATGAATACTTGTATATAGAATATTGTTTCGTTGGATTTAGTTATATTGATGTTGCATTGACAATTTGTATGACTTTTATGACTGCAATGGATAGTGTTGATTTGGTGTTCATGAATAGAAAATCAATGAGTTGGATAGGTGCAAGACATAATGGCAATGGATTTTGGATTTGCAGATGTGCAGCCACATTCTAGATGTGGTTGGCAAGCGCATCTCCCATACATTCTATTAAATAATTTAGCATTATGTCAAGAGAATTGTTATTTTTGTGAGCTCTTATGAGTAATCCTTGTTTATGTCCAAGTGGTTATTGTAGTTAGTTTGAACATGCACTTTAAGTTATAAATTAAGTGCATGCAAGAGGGAGATGCTCATACTTGCATGGGGGGAAATTGCACCTAGTGCTTCTGTTATGTCCCTATTTATGTCCAAGTGGTAATTGTAGCTATTTTGAACATCTCCCTATTTATGTCCAAGTGGTGATTGTAGCTATTTTGAACATGAACTTTAAGGTATAAATTAAGTGCATGCAAGAGGGAGATGTTCATACTTGCATGGGGGGAAATTGTACCTAGTGCTTGTGTTATGTCCCTCTTTCTCTCTCTGAAAACATGCACATAGAGATGCTTATGCACATGCTCTCTCTCTCTCTCTCTATCTCTCTCTCTCTCTCTTACAGTCTTTTATGGTGTTTTTATAGGTTATCCATAGCTTACATTGTTGCATTTGAATAGTGAAAAAATGAAATTTTCATTCTATTTATTGCGGTCAAAATATTATATGGATTGTGACAAATTCTCACCTTTTCTAGTTTAGGATAGCTTTCCTCACTGAGGCAAGTTCATGAAGGACTAGAAGCAATGATCCTTGCGGGTAGTTGGCCATGGAACAAGGATGTGTTGTACAACTAAGGTGTTAAAATCATAAGTATTATTGATTTCCATTATTGGTGGGTATTGTAATCCTTTCAGGGCATGCGCTCATGGAGGGAGGTGAAGTAGCCTCTTGTATCTAGGTTGGGATAGGTGGTGTACTAGCTCACTCCTAGGAAAGTGAGATTCTCATTGTTTATAGGTGGAGCAATCCGATGAGATGCACAATAATATTTAAGTGGTATGAGGCTCCAATGCAGAAGTAGATACACTATCAGTATAATTGGAAGATTACATCTTCTCATCATACTTGCATCTTATATAAGGGGTACATCTTCTCATCATCTTCTCGTCATATAAGGGGTACATCTTCTCATCATACTTGCACCCTATTGTTTCTTTCTATATCTCACACATATGTCTACTCAGTGATAGCATTTTCTTGGTGGTTCACCTATAGGAAATCAACCTATTATAGGTGTGCAACGGGTATTCAAAAAATGGATATATTTATATGCTATGAGTTGACCATGGCTCTCATGAAAATTACAAGTTTTTTCCTAGAATGTAATTAAAAGCCCCTTTGGTGAATGGATTCATGTTATGTTTTATTTTTTTCCAAATGAAATGACTCTTAATTTGAACTCACTGGCTATACTTACAGTTTTGAGGTGCTCCCCTCAAGAGCACCTCAACAACGTATTGACCAAAATTTGTACAAAAAAGGAACTTTTCCAAAAAAATAAAGGCTACTCTCCTTCACATTTTTCTTTTGTAATGTTTTCTTGAGCATGATCATCCTCTTAAACTAGCCCATGATGTGCCTGATTAGATTATTGGGCTTACTTTTACCTTTACCTTATGTAGTAAGAAGACCCTAATCATGTATTCGTAGAAGTAAACTTGTTCTTACTTGAATCATCTATGTGCAGTAACATTCCCACTAAATCTTCAAATGTTAGGATATACTTATATGCTATGAGTTGACCATGGCTCTCATGAAAATTACAAGTTTTTTCCTAGTATGCAATTAAAAGCCCCTTTGGTGAATGGATTTATGTTATGTTTTAAATTTTTCCAAATGAAATGACTCTTAATTTGAACTCACTGGCTATCCTTACAGTTTTAAGTTGCTCCCCTGAAGAGCACCTCAACAACGTATTGACCAAAATTTGTACAAAAAGGGAACTTTTCCAAAAAAAACAAGGCTACTCTCCTTCACATTTTTCTTTTGTAATGTATTCTTGAGCATGATCATCCTCTTAAACTAGGCCATGATGTGCCTGATTAGATTATTGGGCTTACTTTTACCTTTACCTTATGTAGTAAGAAGACCCTAATCATGTATTCGTAGAAGTAAACTTGTTCTTACTTGACTCATCTATGTGCAGTAACATTCCCACTAAATCTTCAAATGTTAGGGGCACATATATTACCCTCCATAGTGAGAGTTAAGAATGTACAAAGTGTCCAATAAGTTTGTGAAGTTGAGGTTAAAGTCTTGCCAAATATCTCATCATTTGCAATGAATTCATCGTTGCTAGCCTGTAGGTACTCTGTGAGATCCTTGACCTTACTTGGATGATCAGTGATGCTACTGCCTTATTCAAGATCCTTGACCTTCATTGGGTGACCAACCATAATGTCACCTTCTTGCATTTGAACCTAATCTAGCTTCTTCTTGGGGGGGCATTCTTAGCCAAAGCATTGTATTCAACACACCCATGTGTATTTTGCAATTTTACAAGACCTTAATGTGTTGTCATTAGACACTTACTGATAAAGCAATTCCTACCATGGCCTATAGACTATTCATGATTTTGCTGCTCACATTCTTGTAGCCAAAAATAATCTAACTCCTCCTTCCAAAAGAATTTATAAGTCCCGTTCTAAGCCTAACATATAATCTTTAATAGATACATGCATGCTTTGAAGTTTTACAAGACCTCAAGTGTTCTCTTATTAAACACTTGATGTTACAAGCAAGTATGACTATAGCTTGCACATTTTCTATATCCCACCCTGTAGCTCGAAGCCTAAATTTTGAATATATTTTATCAAACTAAAAAAATTATCTACTTGTTGTTAAGTAAAGGTACACTTAAACTCATCAATACTTGAAACCCTATTGTCTGCCTTTGTAGGGACACACATGTAAGAAGTTAATGTATAGCCCATACATATTCATCAAAGGTTTTGACATGTCTGCAAAGGGGTGAGGCCTTAGTGATGCCTCCCCTTTTTGCTTTTGAAAAAGGAGAGGTTATTTTTTTACTGTGCAAAGTTTTTACTATTGGTGCATAGAGGTAGTGGACATTCCTTCAATCCAAATGCTATTTCTTCATTCCAAATGCTATGTACCATGCCCTACTTCATGCCCATTCTTGTCCACACCATTGCCATTCATCATTGGGACCGTCTCAACCGTCTGCCTGAGGACCTCTAGCTCACAATGATTGTTGAAGTTCCCTTAATCTGCCTTGTGTTGCGGGAGTGAATCACACCACCCATAAAGTGCATGCAACACAACCTAGATCAACATAATGTCAATCGAGGACATAGATGACATGATAGGCACACGAAGGAAATCTCTTTAGCTTGTCAGGCTAAGACCATCCTACACATACAACACTCTGGAAGGCCAACTAAACCACAATCTAGAATCTCACTGCTCTCAACTACACCACCTACCTACATACACACAATGGAAGGAAACCCATCAAATCATTCTAGAATCATACGAAACTTAAGGAACACCATCTCCTTACTAGGATACACCTGTCCCAAAGCCCGTACACTCAAAACCCTCGCTCTAAACCCATCTATGGAAAATGCGTATAAAGACAGAGCAGAATTTTGAAATGCCCGAAAGAGAAATCTATGAGTACCTATGCATAGCTTATGTTGCCACGATCCTAATGACTACTTGCATGCGAAAAAATAGACATCGTTTGATATACTTACAACCACAAATAGCTTGTAGATGCGTGAGCACGTTCGCTTCATTTCGCAAGGAATGCTTGGCGTTGTCGCGTAGCTCCTGCCAAGGCCAGCACAATGGTGCATTCAGATCTACAATGTGATGAACGAGTAGGGAGTAGTGCCAGGATGAACCTTACACTCTCTCTCTTCCTCTCTCAGGCATAATCAATGGCATCTTAATACTATGATTATGATTAAATGTTTTTACAAAAGTGACCTAGGTACCTTATATACTAAGACTACCTTAGGTTAACCACAAATAGAGTTTGAAGGGTCAAATGGCTTGGTATTTACAATCTAGAAGTGCCATTGCACCCCGGCTTCTGCAACTAGGCTAACTACTCATTACAAATGACCTTTTTAATCATAATCCATAGCATTTCATAACTCTCATAAAGTAAGGCTTTGTTGAGTTTTGTCGTGATGTTGACCCAACGGTCAACACTCCCCCCCTCCGTATTCATGTCATCCCTGACATGACTTGGTGGTCAATGTCGGTGCGGTCTTTGTTGTTGCTTTGCTGATGTAAAGAAAGTATAGGTTGTAGCCTTTGCACGAGCTTGTCTTGTTCGTCCAATCAGAGGTACATAGTCTTCACACGATTCAGGAAAATCATAATTGATGATGACAAATATCTGCCAATATTTTGTCTTTCTCATTTTTAGAAACAACTTCTACAATCTGTAGAATTGAGTGATTGGCTTTCAGGTATTGTGAGCCAATGAAAACTTTGTAAGAATTCTATAGAAATTGTATGGAAAAACCTTCAAATTTTTTAGGCCAAGTTGCACCCTAATGCAAAGTATGTCTGTCACACTGAATCCGGGAGATAATTTTTTTGACTTGAGGTTCAAAATCCATGTCTAGCATTTGATGTGCCTCATCAAGGACAATCTTTTGAGATCCTCTAATTACTTTATGTCTGCTCTTCTTCATTGGTGACTCCTTTGTTCCTGCATCAAGGTGACCAAAGTCGCATTTGCCACTGTTAGCTTTTGTGTAATGTGTAAGTCATTATACTCTTTCTACTTGATACACGACTTAATTAAAGCCCGACAAAACCCTGTTAATTCCCCAAGTTAGAAACTTGCATCAAAAGGGCTTCAATTAACGTCATTCATCATTGATGAGCTATCATTGTCCCTTTGTCTCCAAAACTCATATACATGATGTACAAGGTATGTAGATGGCTATCATGGCTTCAGATTTGAAAAAATTGCATCTTTGGCTAAGGGTAAGAAAAATAAAATTAATTCATTTTTTCTTTATAGCCCTTAGCTTGTATTCTGTATTCATAGCCCCCTTACAAAGTTTGGTGTAGTTGAACATGCTTTTATTGCTTCTCAAAGAAAGGGTGGTAACAGCAATGCAACCACTTCTCATGGTCTTGTATTTGGCACTTTTTGGACTTCAGTTTCGAAAATGATTGATTGGCATCTTTGGCACCTTTTGGCTACCAAACACATGTAGAACCAATGATAATGATCAAAATTGGGCTTGATCCCTGGTTGCTATTGCAGGCATCTATCACAATAGATGAATGAATTGTCATTTTTGCCCCTTTTGTGCTTGTCAGTACTGTTAATCCCTTTTGTTTGTTAGGCTTCATTAAGTCACATACAAGATAGAAGATTTATAGTATAAATATCTACTTCCTGTACACGGCCTTATCATTGTGTGAAGTGTCTGATATGCAACTTACACTTGATGGGTGATTTTGTTTAGTCGCATCACCAACTTTCTTTGTCCTTGTAGTCCATCTTGGAGTTTGATGACCATTCTCAGTCATTTTTGGCCTCACGTTGTTGTTGAAGGCTGATCAATGTTCTTTTCTTCCCTCTGACATTACTTATGGCTTTTGAGACATGCTTCGTGAAGTGTCATCATTTAATTGGACCTTCTTTGCTTTGTGTGGCTCGACATCGCTTTAGTATTTTCTTCATCTGGATTATAACTTTTTTTTTGAAAATCTTAAGAATAACAAAATAAAACCAAAAATCAATTCAACTCAAAAAGCAAAATCAAGTTAATAGAATCTAAATGCTATGTACACTGTGCACATGTCCCTAGGGGCTCATGTATGACTTTTGTCCCCGTACTCCTCCTATAACGCTATTATGAGGGCCTATACTCTGATTTTGTCAAAAAATGTCACAATCAAACACAAAAATTCAATGCAACTCACAAAAGATTGCCCTCTAATATTCATATATTAGGTCCGCATTTAGAATCCCCCCCCCCCTCCTATTTTGAGTTCTCCTTGACGACATGGTATTGCCAAGGGTATGTGTTGTGCTTGGGCAGTCAAAAATTGCACCTATGCAGACATTGTAATGTAGCCCTATTATGTATACACAATCAATGCATGGAAAATATTTATGTTGTGCAAGATGTGGGTATAAGAAATTTGCTTATTGGCATTTGTTGGCGAGGCTTCCTATTCTAAGCAATGTGATGGTCTTTGAAAGCTCCTGAGTTGTTTGCTTGATTGAAGGTTGTAGAGATTTTTCAAAGGATTACTTATCTGTTTGATGCTTCTTTGGAATCCATGTTGGCCTTGTGGTTGTTGTCGTATTTGTCATTGTTCCTTAGAGTGGGTTCTCTTCTAGCTGTACTTTAACTGTAGGAGGAATTGAAAGAATTCAAGCGGTGGTGCAGTGATAATAGTTTTATTGGCTACCTTTGGGACCCACTTCTTTGAGATTACTGGCTGTTTTGTTGATGTTTCTCGTTTGCAAACCCATACTTGTTCTTGCTTCGTTTGTGTTTGAAGATACTTCTTTGGATCCACCTTGTCTTTGTGTGAGTCTTCAATGGGCTTTACTTCAGCTCTTGTACTCTTGGTTGAGGACGGGATTCAAGGCTTTGGGAGTTGATACTTTAAATGCTTTGGAATCCAAATAAATTCTTGAACTCTTTATGCTTGAGTCAACTTCTTTGGAACCCAAATCTGATTTACAAAAGCTGGCAACTTTGAGATTTTCTTATATGATTTTGCAGGCTTTGACAGTTTTCCTTTTGGTGCTGGATCCTGTAATTTTTCACCGGAAATCTTTGTCTTCTTGATCCAGACATGTTTTTGGACAATTTGGCTCTTTGATATCCAAATTTGTCAAACTTTTTGGTTCTGACTTGTTGTTCTTTTCTTTTGGCCTTCATTGTTCAATAATGACCTGAGTTTTTGGTAGGGGATGTCATAAGAATCATCACTATCACTACTATCCTCCACAAGGTTGCATTCTAGCACTTTCCCTTTGTGGTTTGGCTGATTATGGAAAGTTGCTGTCGGTTTGCTCTTTGATTGTTGTTTCTGGGATGACTTTTGTGTCCACTTGATTAGAGCAATGTTAGCTTGTTGACATGGCTGTGTACTTCTTGGCCGACTCTTTTCTTCATGTATGGGAGTTACATATGAGGGTGCTTGTTGCAGTTGCATTTCCATCAAGGATGTTGGAATCCACTTCTGATGCACTTTATTCTTGTATCGCTGACATTGGTTCCTGTGTTTTTGATTTGGACAATCAAAAAAACGTGCATTAGTTAAAGTTTCGTTCTTGTCACCTGCTAGGTCATTCGGATTTCTGTTGTTGGCATCTTTTTGAAGCTCCAAGTGTTCTACAGAGTCGTAGAACTCGTCTTCTTTGTTTTCTTGGATTACACTCACTACAAAGTAAGGAACGACATCATAGCCATTTTCATCAGAAAAACTTCGTTGTTGGATTGTCTTGAATAGTGCACACATTGAGAGTAGCCAAGATGTGTTCCCATTCAAGTGGCTCCAAGACTTCCTCCGGAAAGGGTTTTGGGATATAATCCTCATCTTCAATTGCCCTTTCTAGGATGTATTCCTCTTGCTTTAAGCTTCCACATTGCAAAGCTCCACACATCCACATTTCTTTAGGCTTACCCAACCATGCTTGAAGTTCTGATCTTGCTACAGTAGCAGAATCAAACTCCTCCATAGGTGTTCTCATCACATCGTTGTAACTATGGTCCTTCAAGTTTATCCTTGTCGTGGTTTCCATATGTCTCAGGTAGATATAATCATAACCCCAATCTTGGACAATTTTCAGTTGTCACATGAATGGTCTTCCTAGAATGATATCATAATTGTTCTTCTTGTCGGAGTCAACAATAGCAAAGGTTTGCTCATATTTAATGCCACAAGAAGTAACAACTGCTTTTTTCTAACAGTCCTATGGGCCTTTCCATGTGTCCGTCTACAAGATGCAGTTTCATCCTAGTAGTCCTCATTGTTGGTTTTCTCCATTTTTTGTAGAGCTCTTTTGTTGCGATGGAAACACCGCCTCCAATGTCAAGGATTGCCATGGTTTTTATACCTTGGAACTCCACAGGAAGAGTGGTGTTCCCATATTCTCACTCATAATACTCACCTACCTTGTTAAGTGGCACTGGTCTAGTATTTAACTGAGTCATTTCTAGCTCTTTGAGCCTTTCCTCAATTTGAGTCATTGGTTTTTTAACACCAAATTTCTCTATTCATTTTCCCACAGTAGCCCACATGTTTGGTCGTATTTTGAGGAATTCGGCTAACGTTATCGTACAAGTGACTAGCGACGACAAAATGTCTATCATTCCTTTTGAATCGATGAACTTGTTGGGAGGCAATCTCTGTGATGGGACTGGAACAACATTTGACTTGGCCTCGTACTCTCTCGTATAGGATGGTAGTGTTCTTAGTAGCAAATGGGATTGAATATCCATAGACTGTACAGATTCTTTGTCTCCCCAATATGATTCCACTTCTAGATGCATTTGAGATCCAGCCTCAAATTCCTCTATTGATGGAAGAGACACTCCTCTTCCATCACTTGTCTGGTTTACTCGTTTCCTTATCTCACTCGCTTCATTGGCCTCTCTGACTTGTTTCCATAATTCGTCAAGACCATATATTTCTTTACAACTGTCAGGTATAGCTATGTGAAATCCCTTGGAAGAGTTATCCGTGGTATTCAACACTATCCTTGGTTCTGATGCGGGGTCCTTGAGCTTTGGTCTGTGCTCGTGACTGGAATTTAGCTCTTTTTGTTCCTGGTTTGGTGGGATTATTGGTAAAGGTGGGACAGGGATCACACCCTTAGGTTTTTCAACTTGTGGTTCTAGTAAAGCTTGGGCTGTTTGAATCATTTTCTTGCACATTTCTAGCATGTTCTTTTCTAGTTCTGCATATGGATATGTCATCCACCTATGTTCTTGGGTTTGGTTGTTTTTGAGCCGTGTTTCATAGGCTTTTAGGAGGGCATCTAATGGCTCATTAACCTTCTTGACCAACACTGATCCTCCCGAACTAGCACTTCCTGGTTTTTCATTTGTGGATGGTTCTTCTGGAGGTTGAGACATCTGTGTAAGAGAAGGTGAAACCCTTTCCTCATGTTTTCTTATCTTCTCTTTAGCTTGGGTGAGCTCCTCAGCTAGGGATTTTTGCTCTCGTTCCCTACATGCTTTCATCCTAGCCTTTGTAGCTTTCCAACTATTTCATTTGCTCTTGGTTTTTTGACTAGGTGTGTTAGTCTTTGGCTCACTCGTCTCTGGACTTGCGTCAATTTTTGTTTTCTTTGTCTCTGGATTCTCATCAGCTAGCTTTTGAGCTTGTGCTCTTGTAACTACTTGAATTGGTACGACGTTTTTGTTTTCTGAGCTACTAGGTAGCTAAAAAATTCTTGAGATATTTGTTGTGATCTTGATGACTCGGTTTGGGTTTTTTGGATAGTCGGGGATCAAGTGAACGACACCACAATCAAGACACTAGGCATTCACTTGAGTGACCTCCATCTGAGGACATTGTTTGACCAAGTGGTTGTCACGGCTTTTGTGACACTCTATATTTGGTTGAGGAGCTTCTTCTTGTAATTCCTCTTGGCTATAAACAGGCTCTGACCTAGCTAAGCCTCTATTCACAATGAACCGTAATGTCCTTTTGTCCATCTCATACCTTCTTTCTTCAGGTTGAAACACAGGACGTGGAGGTTGTAAAGGCCTCACCATTCCATGTGTTTCTCTCATCTTTTGTCACTTCGAAGGGAAGTACCTGCTTTGGTTGTTATAACACATTGTAGTTGGTACTAGTGTTTGTTTGTTAGGACCTTCCATCATCGGCATGTATCTCATATCTCTACATGCATTCTAGCACCTGGAAGTAGAGGTTTTTGTCCTAAGACAGGATGTGGCCTTGAAACTCTTGCTAGACCTAGCACATTCCCCGTAAAGTATCTAGGTGGAGCAGGTGCTACTGGAATAGGTTGTACATACCTCTCCCTAGCATATTCCATGTCATAGTAACACTTTGCTCTCGTATGGTTTGTCCATTTTCTCTCAATTTCGCACCATTTAAGCTCCCCTGAATCAAAATTTACAAGAGGAGCTAACCTCTTGACCATTTTGTTGTGATAAACTATTCTTGATCGATAGGTACCGCGGGTTTTGCAATGGACTCACTCATATGTGAATCACTGTGCTGAGAGGATGTGCCGTCCTATTGACCCTTACAATCATTTTCTCTATATCCCTCATAGTTGTCCACCAGATAAAGAGCTTCTTTGATCAATTCATTTAGCATCAAGCTCCTTACAATATGCAGATCCTTCTGAAGACCCGCATGTCTCATTCCATGTATAAAAATCAACATTAATCGTGCTTGCGTAGGAAGTTTCACTCTTGGACAGAACTTGATGTATCTCTTGAGCCATAATGCCGCTTTGCGCACTGATTCACTCTTTTTTTGTTTGAATCAGTGAATTTGTGAGACCGTATTGTGAGCTATGCCTTTTTGCAAGAATTCTTCGATGAATTATTTAAACAACTCGTCTAGAACTCAAAATCCCGTCTTTCCACTGAGTCAAATCATGTAGCTGCATCATCTTCTAGAGGCAGTCCAAATCTCGTAAATTGTGTTGCAAAATCTGAAACTTCCTCTGCTCTAATTACTCTTCTGAAAGCCATTGCGTGATCTCTTGGATCTTTATCTCTAGCAAATTTCTAGATCTGGGATGTTCTTACTCATTTCTGGATCTGGGATGTTCTAACTCGTCGATTGTTTACAAATCTAACCATAGACTCTCCCAATCCTTCTCTCGCTTCAGGCCTTCTACCATGCCTAGGTGCTTCTTCGAAGGGATTAGTCGTTTTGGTGGAGATCGGTCCCTTAGCAGATTCATTTGAGGGGGCATGTCTGCCATCTCTCTGATCATTTCATCTCTCGTTATTGCTCTAGAAGGGAATCCACATGGCTCCCTTTTTGGAGTTCTCATGTTTGGTGGAGGTATATGTGGTCCTTCATTGACCAAATATCCACCTATTCCTAATGCAGTTCATGGGTTTGTGCTTTCTACAACTATGTATTCTTGTCCATACTTATCAACAACTGTAGACTTTCATTGATAGTTGACTCCGTATGTATAGATATATAAGAGCTTGTAATCTGTCAGCTCTTTTCGGTAGGGCTATGTGCATCTATAAAGATTGACCTCATTGTCGTCAACGTATCTATATAGTCCTTCACTCTCATGACCTGTTATCCAAAATCTCTCAACAAGCTTGGTCTTTATCAGTTGCAAGTTTGGAAGATCCATTATGGGTGGATGCTCCTCTATTGCTGGGATTTTGAAGCTTGTATAAGCTGAGTTTGACTCTAAAGAGAGCATGATCTCTGGGCTTAACAGCTCTAGTTTGATGTAAGAAGGCTTAGTCCAATGTGTTCAAGTGATTTGGTTAGGGAAAAATCAAAACTATGTCCAAAACCGCGACAGTTTTCTCACAATTCTCTCAAATTGTCAATTTTAGACACCCCTAACTTCCGAATGAATTTTGAGGCCTTAAACGACGGTTTTTTGGGCATTGACCAACAATGAATAACCCCAAAGGAGTCTTTCATCATTGTTCGTGGTTTACATAGAAAGTCGTAGAGATACTCTGGACGTTCGTTTTGATAAAAAATGTTTTTGAATCCAATACCATAAGCTCAAGTTATGGCCAAAACAGTTTTTTTCTAACTCAACCTATGCCTAGAGACTTTATCGCGTATAATGTCTCCTCACTCTGATTTGCTCCAAACTTAAATTGTAGACTCCCCTTGATGTCTTCTACCCACTGCAATTCTCAGTTTGTGATTCTGACACTTTTAGACAGGTATATCAGTCCTTTTTTGTTAGGTTGCCTGTAACTTCCCAGGAAGATTTACTAAGCCAAAAGTGATCCAAATTAAATGAAACTTGGTCTCTAGGCTTATTTTATGTTGGAAAACACTTTTGTGAGCTCATATATAACTTTTGACCTCTTGAGACATCATACACGTATAAAGTCTTTTGTGTCAAATGAAGTGACTTTTGTTCCAGTGATTCCTTATCACTCAAGCAACTCTCAACAACTTTCAGAATTCAATTTGGACATTTTTTTGGGCAAGTTATGATTAATACAAGCATGAATCGGTCCAAACCTGTCTTTTGGCCTTTACAAACTCAAATGAGCTCCAAAATGTAATGAAATTTTGGCTAGGGACTTCTTTTATGCTCTAGGACACTGAGGTATGCCCAAACGTCTGATTTGACCCAAATCTGGCGTATGAGACATCATACGCGTATGATGTCTACTGGCTCAGAATTCACTTAGATTTCTACCCAAGGTACTCCTTGATGCATACAACAAGAATATGTGATTACAACAAATTTTGGATGTCAAAATTGCTCAAAATCACCACTTTTTCACCTTTACCTTCTTGTATATGCAAAAATCTCTTTAAGTGCAAAAGTATGTGTCCAAATGAGATGAAATTTTACAAGCAAGCCTAACACATCATTTCCAAACCCCCTATGTGGTCAAAAGTGCAATTGGACTGTCAGATCTAGTCTTGAGACATCATACGTGTATGATGTCTATGAGAACAGAAATGGTCCAAACTTGGTCTATAAGCTTGTCTTGTGGTGCTTAACACCTGGTATGCTCAAATCTCAATTTTGGTCTCTAAAAGTGCCCTTGAGACATCATACACATATGATGTCTAATTGGTCAAAATGAAGTGAATTTCACTCCAGAGGTTCCTCTCTATACTGGCAACTCACAACAAGTTTCAAAACTGAATTTTGACACTTTTTGAGCAAGTTATGGCCAATACAAGAATTCACTTGCCTAGATGCGTCTTATGGTCTTTGCAAGCTCAAAATTGCTTCAAATTTGATGACATTTGGCCCATATGCTTCTTAAATGATGTAGATTGCAAGGATACACTCAAATGTAGCTTTTAACTCCAGATCTAGCCTCTAAGACATGTCCAAGTGGTCAAAATTCAGTTCTGTTTCTACCAGAGGCTCTAGAACAAGAATCTGTGCTCACAACAAATTTTGGATGTCAAAATTGCACAAAATCACAACATGCAGAGCATGGGTATAATGTAAAAACTCCATTTTGGTTGCCAGAATCACCCTTTAGACATCATATGTGTATGATGTCTGTTGATGAATTTTTGGACAGAATTCATTCACAGGCATCCCCAAGTCTCTAGCACTGGTTTTCAAGAACTTCTATTTTTCGTTTTAGACAATTTGTCTTTTGCCTTTTGGGTGCCAAGAGTTGGTCAAAACTCTAGTTTCAATGTGTACTTGGGGTAAACCCCCCCTTCTTCTGAACACTTTGGTACAGTCAGATTTTTCAAATTTGGTCTCCAGATATCCCTTGAGACATCATACGCTATGAAGTTCAAGTTCATAGAATTGCAGATTTTGTACAGAGAACCCTTGCACATGCTCTCTTATATGCTCAACATCAACCAATCATGAAAAATTATCCACAGAAGCTTGTTTATTGCATTTTTATCTTCAAAAGTAGACTTTTTCATGATTTCAAATGCAAACAAGCACTTAGCAAATACATCAATGATGAATAGCTCTAGATCAAAATCAAATTACTTACCTGAAGCTACTCCTATACATCATATGGGGTTTTGCATCTATGAATAGAAGAACGCTTCAATGCCACACACGGACTAGCAAATGCTTTTATCACCTCACAAATCACTCAACCACCACCAACCACCAACTATGAATAGAAAAATGCTTCAATGCCACAAATAGACTAGCAAATGCTTTTATCATCTCACAAATCACTCAACCTCCAACTACGCTTTTATCATCTCACAAATCACTCAACCACCAACTACTCTAATCTACAAATCCTAACTAAATCTACCTAGTCACAGACCCTCGTCAAGACACATGCTTCCTGGCTATCCACTTGATCTTGGAATAACCTCTTGTGGATCCACTTAAGCAAAATGCTTTCTGTAGCCAAAACTAAAGCAAACAACCATCACACGAGAGTTAGTAGGAATACCTACCTAAGTCCTTGTGTCTCCGGCAGCCACGCCAATGTTGCGAGAGCGAATCACACCACCCATAAAGTGCATGCAACACAACCTAGATCAACATAATGTCAATCGAGGACACAAATGACATGATAGACACATGGAGGAAATCTCTTTAGCGTGTTAGCTGAGACCATTCTACACATACAACACGTTGGAAGGCCAACTAAACCACAATCTAGAATCTCATTGCTCTCAATTACATCACACATACACACAATGGAAGGAAACCCATCAAATCATGCCAGAATCATACAAAACTTAAGGAACACCATCCCCTCACTAGGATACACCTGTGCCAAAGCCTCTACACTCAAAACCCTCGCTCTAAACCCACCTACGAAAAACGCGTATAAAGACAGAGCAAAATTCTGAAATGCCCAAAATTGAAATCTATGAGTACCTATGCATAGCTTATGTTGCCACGATTCTAATGACTACTTGCACGCAGAAAACATACATCGTTTGATATACTTACAACCGCAAATAGCTCATAGATGCGTGAGCACGTTTGCTCCGTTCCGCAAGGAATGCTTGGTGTTGTTGCGTAGCTCATGCCGAGGCTAGCGCAATGGTGCATTCGGATTTACAATGTGATGAACGAGCGGGGAGTAGCACTAGGATGAAGCTTACACTCTATCTCTTCCTCTCTCTCACACAATCGATGGAAGCTTAAAACTATGATTATGATTAAATGTTTTTACAAAAGTGACCTAGGTACCTTATATACTAAGGCTACCTTAGGTTAACCAAAAATAGAGTTTGAAGGGTCAAATGGCTTGGTATTTACAATTTGGAAGTGCCATTGCACCCCGGCCTCTACAAGTAGGCTAACTACTCATTACAAATGATGTTTTTAACCATAATCTGCAACATTTCATAACTCTCATAGAATAAGGCTTTGTTGAGTTATGTCGTGCTTTTGACCCAACGGTCAACACCTTGCTTGAGTAGAAAGATGCCCATATTGCACACCTTGTTATTGTCTGGCTCGATTGACAAGGCTTTCTTGCGTAGAAGATCAATATGGAAAACATAATTCCATGTAGTGTGCTAAGAGAAACAAACCAATATTAACAAAATACTTGCAAATTCACATGTGCAAGGTCCCAAAGTGCATCCCTTAAGAGCTTGGTTCTTGAACAATTTCAAAAGCAAGAAGTTAAGGAAACAAGAGGTACCAACACCAACAAAGAAATTCAATGACCTAGCTAGTATAAAGAGCTCTCAAACTAGAACAACAAGCTAAGAAAAAGAAGGGTCACAAGAAAAGACAGTTGAATGATAATGAGTTGACTACTGAAGAGAGTTCTAGCTCAAGTTCATCTGAAAGTGACTCAGATGATAAGGTCAAGGGAAGAAGAAAGGATCATGGATAAGGAAAATAGAATAAATGTGAAAGCAAATTGCTGAAATTGCCAAAACAAGACCGTTAGTGAAGAAGATAGAAATTTGGTGCTCAAAATGTACATCAAAAGATCATAGGTCTGATGAATATTCTAAGTGCACCTACTATAAAGCCTATGGTCATGTTTGGAATAATACACCATCAAAATCCATCATTTCAAGAAAGATAAAGAATTATCAATGATTGCATTGATAAACCCTGAGGCAGTTAAGGCTGACGGGTCCAGTGGGACTAAGGAAAATGAAGCTGGCACAAATATTGGAGGCACTCATGCTAGCAGGGGTAGATACTAGGGAGGTGCTAGCACGGGTAGAGGTAGAGGAGACTTTGCCAATCAAATTTTGAATTGCTACACATGTGGCAAGTACATACACTTTACAACCCAGTGTTGAAATGCTCCAAAACCAGAAGGAACAAACCAGAAGGAAAATACCAGAAGGCACTAGAGCCAGTGTCGATCAGGGTGGTTAACAAGAGCAAGGATGTAATTATTGAAGAGATCCCAGACAAGAAGGTTGCTAAGACTGGGAAGTGGGGAATAGCAGAGAGCAATCTAGAAGGCTAAGCGCAAAGAGAAAGTAGTAGACAAAGAGTAGCAAGCCTGTTGGAAGAAAAGATTACAAAAAATCTAGCCAAGAAACTGCCAGAACAACCAGAGTGTTTTGAAGCTCGAACTATTCAGAAGCTACTGCCCAAGTCGTCAGAGGTTCAAGAGCACCAAAATGAGAAGGTAGAATCGAGAATAGAGTATATGACTTTTGCACTACAAAGTCTAGAAAATGAGGCATGGTAAGTTTGATCAAACTTGGCCAAGTCTAGAACATTTGGATTGAAGAAGAACCAATCAGTAGATCCATCTCAAGTCCAACCAGGAGTCAGACATGAAGAACAAGTAAAATGGAATTGCAAAGATAGTCATAAGGAAAAGTCTTCCAACTTTGATAACAACTCTGGTAATGAGCAAGAAGAGATATATGTCAAGGTCTGCGAGAGGATACAGAAGTTGACAGTCGAACTTGATAATATCAGGTAGACATTACTAGCAGATGCGAACTTCATTAGGGAGAAGAAAAGGTGAATATGAGGCCAGATTAGTGGATCTTGTGGCCATTTGGGATGGTGAGGTCCCAATGATTCAAATTGACTACAAGATTGGAAATCATTGATTGGAGTGATTTTGGATGGAGGCACTGGAGTCAATATCCTTAGTGAACATCAGAGATAGAAACTAGGGATCATTGAAATGAAACCAGCACCATCCAAAGTCAAAATGAAACCAACACCATCCAAAGTCAAAATGGATGATCACAGAGTAGTTCAGGCCACTAGATTAGTTGAAAATATGGAAACTAGATTGGGGAAGGAGAAGTTCAAAACCAATTTACTAGTGTTAGATGTGCAAAGGAGCATATGCAATGCTATTAGGTAGACTTCGACTCATATTTGTTGGTGGCATACATGATTATGCAAATCAGACATTAACCATCCACCAAGGAATCAATAGAAGGATCCATATCAAAATTGACAACACTACGAGCTAGAAGAGCCTAAAGAATTATGCAAAAAGTATGGAACCAAGAAAATAGAAAAGATGTTGGCATCAATGAATATATTTCCACTTACAGAGATAGATTTGAGTGTTGTGCTCGTGGATAAGGATCAAACTATGAAACAAAAGAAGTTATACTTAGACCAGTTCACCGAGATGAACTCTGGGAAGAGGACACTTCAGCTGGATGGACAACTAGCACCATATAAATTTGATTTCAAACCATTGGAAGATACGAGTCCAAGAGGGGAATCCATCAATTGAAGAAGCTGAATCTAGAATAACCTACTAGAAATAGGAAATCCCTTCAATGATTATGCAAGTGGCATTTGGACAAAAAAAAGTTGAGTCCATGGCTAAAAAAAAGGAAGGAGGTCCAAACTGGCTACTCTCAAATAACCATGAGTGGAAGGGCTTAATCTTGGCTCAGAGGAGAATCCCTTAATGATTGTACATTATGCAGGGTACATATAATATGCTTTAAACGGGTGCATTATACAACCCTCCCAATTAAACGAATGTATTATATGGTGCAACATCAGCCGAATCATCGTTTCGTATAATTTCTTGGTAATTCGATCAAAATATATTTCAATCAAAATATAGTTCGATTGAAAAAAAAAAGTTCTATATTTAGTCATCCTCCGCAAGCCTTTTACTATTAAGGGCATCTTTAGTGAAAAGTTTTCCTTGAGTTCACCTCAAAGGTGAAGTCTAAAACCCCAAAAACAAAAAACAAAAATATTTTTGTTCATTGATTCATTGAGCTATTAATTAGAAATACAGTCTATTTTAGCAATAAATGGAAAGTTTAAAACTTAAATTAGTAGTTACTTCTTTGTGTAGAGCTCACACTTAAAACTAACTTAGTTAGACTTAAATCATGGTTGCATGCAAAGTGAAGTTGAGCATATTTATGGATTTCTTGCATGAGAATGTTTGATATAAGGTAGAAGTGGATGGACTCATGCCATATGAGAAAGCGGTGGCTTTTGCAAGAGGATGAACCAAGAAGATTTTGAAGAAGCGTCAAGGGTTCGTCAAGTCTAATGGTGCCAAAGCCAATTGATGTGATGGAAGGAAAGGCAAAGCCGATGCAAAAGAGTCTACCAGTGAGAGAGGAGTCGAGGGTTTTTTGGTTACAAAGGGATGGAGTTGTTCCTATGCCCAAGATGCCGGTTAAAGAAGGTCCAACTGTTGGAGAAGTGCAAGTGGCTCCAAACAAGACGAAAGATGTATGGTCAAGCTCAAGTATGGCTGGGCAGTCTCCTTTGGTTTGTGCTAGAGATCAAAAAATTAGATTTGCAGATGAGGTTGAGGTAGTGGAGATAGATGAAATTATGAATCTCGAGATATAACAGGAGAATGAAGCCAACCACATCAGCTCTCTGGATGCGGATACAACTTGGGAAACATATTCTTCCTGGTCAAGGTATGAGGAATTTGATCTCTTGCATGTATGTGAGGAGCGAGAGTTTATGCAAGCAATTATGCTAGATGAAAACCTAGTGGAAATCTCCATGCCTATATACAAAAACGTGGAGGTAAAGGTGGTACATTGTGGATATGGGGAAGTTGACTCATATTCGAGTTTGGTGGAGACCGATAGTGATGAAGTTGGGCACAATGCGGAGAAAAATTCTTATGAGGAGGGTGGATTTGTTGATGCTATACTCTAGGGTAATACGGAATGGAATGATTTTCTTTCTTCTTTATTTAAGGATGTGGTAGTAGGATGACATGCAAGGAGTGATGATTGAGCCATCTGAACCACTTTTTTTGGAAGGGCTTGATGATGTTGGGATTGAGGATGTTATAGGTATGGAGGCAAGCACGAAGCCAATGGTGATGACAAAGAAGCCTATGATGGAGGAGTTTCCAATGCAGCCGGTGGGTTATATGGTGCATGGAGGAGAATCCCAGGTTGTGGCCTCAACCAAGATTTCTGAAGAGGTATGTGCTTCATGGTTGAAGGGTGTACTTGTGAGTGTAGTTGTGCAATGGATCATCCATCCATTACAGGGTTCTCTTGAAGAGGAGTCTACTTTACATGGTTGGGAGGGAGGGTCAGGTATGTATATTGTGAGGTCCCCAACCCCAAGAAGATTGGGGGGACTTGATAGATGGCCTTCCTTTATTATCATTTTCCATTGACAACACCCTACTCTATTTCCACAAAGTAGAGATACTAGCAACAGAAGAGAGAGTGTACTCTATCCATCGTTTATGTGGTTATAAGGGTCATACGCCACAAGCCAGGTCGATAAATCTAGGATTCTAATAAAGCTGTCTCATAACATAAAGATGAAATCTCATTGACATATTTAGAATCCATAAACAATGCCTTTTTCTCCACGTTTAAGAGGTACGACCGTCATCTATAAACCATAAATATGATATGAGACTTAGTCTAAATTAAATGGTAATTTTATGCCACGTAGAATTGGGCCATCTCGACTCTTGGCACAACGAGTCTCTAATTTCACTTCTCTTAATAAGAGGGAGTGGAGAGTTTCTCGACTAATCGAGACCACCCGTCCTTGACTGGCAACCTGAGCAAGCCCCCACTTTCCACCCCACACTCACACTTTTTACCACACTGTTTAACATATACAAACAATGTTCCTTAATTAATTCCAAACACAGGTTCTTTTATATAGCCCTTCAAACAATACCAAAACAATTCAAACAAGGCCTAATGAAGACATCCCTATTATTCAACAAAAATAACTTTTCCAATTCTCATGAGCTTGTCGCTACCCCGGCCTTCCTCTCTCTAATCAATAGAGCCTTTGCAAAGGATTTATTCGCTAACCACGAATTGCGCAACCTTCCCATTTCGCTAACCGCGAGCATCCCGCTACCCCGCGAGGCATCTTGCTAACCGCTAGGCATCCCGATACCCACGAGGCACCTCGCTAACCGCGAGACATCTTCCTAACCGCAAGGCATCCCGCTACCCACGAGGCATCCCACTAATCGGGAGACACAAAAGATAGCTGATAATCTCAGCTTAATCTCCGCTAACCGCGGAATCATCTCGCTACCCGCAAGGAACAAAAGATATTCTTTTAACAATTCTTCTCTTTAAATGTTTCTTCAAACATGGTCAACCAATTCTTCATATCAATCCGAATCCACTTATCAAACAATAACAATTTGTTAACACTAGGTTGGTAACCTAACCGGAAATAAAAGTGTCCTTTCAGGGTTTTGAAAAAAACCTCCAAAACCATAGTAGATCCACTCATTTTGTAAAATCCTTTCATGAGGTTATAGTTCAAGGCCTACTACACATGGAAAAAATAAGAAACTTGTAAAATTTCTCATCTTTTGGTCACACCAAGCCTCCAAAGTTGATGGACCAGTGCATTTTCATCAAAACAGTCATTTCTTACGTTTTGTTGCATAAAAATAAGATTAGGGGTTTTTGTAGGACTTGAGATAAATTCCCTAATTAACTTCAATGGGTTGGTGATCAGAACATATGATTGCTTCTCACTCACTATTTTTTGTTTTGCCAAAATAAATAGGTACAAAAAAGTTGAATTTTTACCATTCTGCAAACATATCATCAAAGTTTCTATAGCCACGCTCAATACAAATAATATATGCATGTTTTCTTAGTTCCCTATTGTCGTTTATGTTCATAAGGAGCCATGGAGCATGTCAAAAGAATAATACATCTCTTACCAAGGGGAATCTTGGGGACAAAGATGAAGTGTTAAATACAGAAAACATGAAAAAATTGGGTTTAACATTATGAGTTGTAGAATCCCATAGAAACTATTCAATATCTAGCCAAATTTGATCCTTATGACTAGATATAGTTACTACCTACAAAATGCATGTAGTTGTCACAAGAAACTAACAATATTGAAAAAGCTATACTTGATATACTAGAATGTTTCGTTTTCTTCTATAATTGAAAAAATCAACCATCGTTGTGTACTATGCAAAATAGGGTATTAGGTGCCCCAAAACTCAAGGAATGTTAGCTTTATGTTACAATATGCGACATAGAAAATCAAAAATGCATTTGGATATCATGAAATCCACCAAAAAAATCATAGAAGAGCTAAAATTGGCTAAAAAACAGGATTTGACAATTTTTGTAATCTGGTCATAACTTACAACTTTAATATTTATTTCTCCCTAGAAGCATCACGACATGTTGAGGACTACTAAAGATAGTTCTCTAGCATTATAGACCTCAAAAACATGAATTCTAGAGTGGTATAGTTGCAAAAAGTTGAAAAAAAGCCAAAAACAGGACCCGTTTTTTCACACAGTTTAGGTTGTGAAATGTTGTGCAAGGACAATGTTAAAGATGGAATTGATATTCCAAAAAAATGTCGAGTTTTTTTCAGCTCATGAGACAACTTTCTAGATAGATAGCACCTCAAAATCCATTTTGAAACTCTTGACATAATTCAAGGAAAATGGTCACTTAACAAGACATAAAAGTGTCCCAAGACATAAAAGTGTCCCATTACCAACCTAGTGTTAAGCAATAACAATTCAACAAACAGTGACAATTTATCAAACAGTTCTTTCACTAATCTATAAAAACATATGCTTGTTTCTTGTGATAGAATCACGTTTCTTGGACAGTTTAAGGGGTTCCCTATGTTTAGCTTCCCAAGTCAAACATGAACAGCAATGCAAAATTATAAATTTTTCTTGCCCGATTTGGAGCGCGTGCGGCTAACTCCTGTGCTGGAGGTTGGACGGCTTCGACTTCTTCTTCGGTTGATGCTTCCGCATGAGATACGTTCTGAGTAGACACCTTTCTTTCCACCTTCCTTGGTGGTGCAACGGCATGGGCGTCCTTAGAACTTCACGTTACACGCTTCGGAGCCATAGCTTCGGAATAGAGAAAAGAAAAGAGCGTTGTTGGGGGGGGGGAGAGAGAGAGAGAGAGAGAGAGAGAGGGAGAGAGAGAAAGAGAGCGTAAATTGGGAGACGGCACGTTGACGATTCGAGATGGAGATAGCTTGAAGGTGAGAGGTTTAGGGAGAGAGCCTCCCTCTGGTGCGTCGTTGCAAGAGAGCTTCCGAGTCTGTAGATGTGTGTGTTCAAAGTGAGAGGAGAAGGGTCCTTTATATAGGCCCTAGGGGGGTGCTAAGAATACTGAGAGGGTTTCAAGAATAGGAGAAGGAAAATCTCGCGCGTCGTCACGGCTTTTTAAAAAATAAAAAATAATTTTTTTTTGACATTCGCGAATCCTATGCGCGATTTTAAAAAAGCTCTATACTTACGTTCCCATTCTATCTTGAGAGAGAGAAAGAAAGAAGTATCTTAATTTTGACTCACCTCTCTTTCTTTCCTAAAATTACTATCTCTAAGCTTTTTCTTCACACGTAGATTAGGTTCCCACATAAACCTATTGTTCCACATAAAGAAAAATCATAAATAAATAGATTCTGAAGCCGATTTTCAATTCGATTGCTCTGATAAACTCATGATGACTCACAAAATTGAGAATCTCAATTACTTTGCAAAATAATTGAAATGACTTATATGGATAAATGTTGGGTACATTACATATATGGAGTAGGATGGCGTGCACTATGGTGTTTTGTTTGAAGCAAGTTGGAGGGAGGGTGGTGCTTGTAGTGGTGAAAGGATGTTGTGTATATTCTATATACATGGTTGGCTAGGTGATTGGGTGTAGCACCTGGAGTTGTTATAGATGAATGGATGTACTCAATGCCAGGTGTTTGATCCAGGTGGTTTGACTAAGTAGGGTATTGGGAAACCCACTTGAGGAGAGGCAGCATGAAGCACAAATAAGACTTTGTACGTATGGTAGTGTTTTTTTTGCGTTTTCTCATAGCGTTCTCTAGTTTTGCAGTTTTCAAAGTTCAATAAGCATGTTTGTGGTTGAACAACAATGTTCAACAAGGGGGTTGGGTAATGCTGGTGCAGCTAAGGTTGGTAGTCTGTACTGTGAAGAGGACAAAGCAGTGCTATGTGTGTCTACAAGTGCATGCCAAAGTGATAAAATAGGTATTAAGGGCATGGGCAAGCAAGTGGTTGCAGATGTGTATGCTTTTTGTGTTTTTTTGGGGCAAGGTGCTTTGCCATGGTGCCCATCAAAGGTGGCTGATCAGCAATGTTTAACAAGGGGGTTGGGTAATGCTATTGCAGCTAAGGTTGGTTTGTATTGTGAAGAGGACAAAGCAGTGCTATGTGTGTCTACAAGTGCATGCCAAAGTGATAAAATAGGTATGAAGGGCATGGGCAAGCAAGTGGTTGCAGATATGTATGCTTTTTGTGTTTTTTTGGGGCAATGTGCTTTGCCATGGTGCCCATCAAAGGTGGCTGATTAGGGGGTTCAAAGTGCTAGAATGGAAGTGCTAGATTTTCTTGAGATTTCAAGGGTCTGCAAAGGTGGTATGTAGCATGTGGAGCTAGCTAGAAGTGATAGGTCATCAATCAGAGTTGTGGACACGGAGATATGCTCAATTGAAATTGGCAGAGATAGTGAGGAGTCATATGATTTTTTGCCAATTTGTGGCACGTAAATCAAGGACACGAGAGATCCAAACTACGGAGCAAGCAATGTAAGTCAAAGCAAAGAACTGGGACATCTAAGGGAGATTTACAATTGGTCTATCTGACAAATGATTAGTAAATGGGGGGTGGACAAATTGGGTGCCAAAAAAAGTGGTTTTTTTTTAAGCTTTGCTAATAAAAATTTTGGAATTAAAGGGCTCTGGGGCCACCACATGGCCATAGACAAACCCACATGCACATCAAATCGACCAATTTGTGGGGTATATAGGGTGGAGGAATTCCCCTCCATAGTGTATCACGAGAGAGAGAGAGAGAGAGAGAGAGAGAGAGAGAGAGAGAGAGAGAGAGAGAGAGAGAGAGAGAGAGAGAGAGAGAAGCTCCCATGAAGCTCTCTCCCCCTCCTCACGTTGGTGCAGCCAAAGCGTGTTGCCCCTAACAGAGGGCACAAGGAGTGGTGTGTATGTTCACAGGTGCATGGTAGAGGGCTAAAAAACGATAGGGAGAGCCTGGGTAGGTAGGTGGCAGCAAAGATGTATGCTTTATGTGGGTTTTAGACCAAAAGGACTCCAACAAGGGCCAGATGGGGTGGTAGGTGAAGGTTGTATGAGGTGCTAGTTTTTGGCTTTGGAATGTAGAGCTTGAGATGCTAAGTGAGCAGGTCCAGATGGCTCATCAAACAGAGCTACGGTGTTCAAGTTATTAAAGTTTGAAGCTAGAGTGCATTGCAAAGCTGGGACGGACAGGGCAGGTGATGTCAGTGGTGAGAGCTAGTTCCATCATATGCATGTGTAGAGCTTATTATGTGGAGCATGTTGGTCTTTTCAGATCGTCATTTGGAGTCCTAGTTGCCAAGATATTGCTAGTTGAATTTTCATCGAGGACCAGTTCTGTTTCAGATTGATCACCTTGGTCGGTGTGCCATCCGATGTTTTTTGAATCTTGGTGGGGTTCAGAGAGCTTGGCTGCAATTACCAACCGATGGGATCAGAAGATTTTTTTCCGCCTTGGCTGCCTCTGTTGGAGGGTCTGACAAGGTCAAAGCATGTCAAATTTGTATGAGCTCGAGTCGGGAACCGGGAGTTTTGGTGGCACTTTACGACTTGTTCATCAGGTCTTGGAGCATAAAATGGCAGGTAGAGCAATGCGACATTAAAAAGGGAGCTTTTTGTTGAGGTTGGCAAGAGCATTGGGGGATTTTGGAGGTGCTTGGAGGGGGGTTCATGATGGGGTGCCACATGGCACCGTGTAATCCCACATGCAAAAGGCCAAGCCGAATGAGCAGGCTATATATTGTGAAATGGTGCATTATGGAGAGAATGTTTGGGAACTGCATCAGCTATGACAGATGCCTAGCCGATGCTGCTCGCGCGTTGCGAGGGCGATTGTGTGGCGGTTTTGGGTGCCTTTGGCGGGCGGTGGTGATGCTAACATGGCGCCCACGTAGGGTTTTTTCACACTCCCGTAAGTGGACTTTCCTTTTTGAGGATAAAGGGGGAGGGCATGGATGGCACTGTCGGTGCCTCTCCTAAGGGGTGGCTCATGCGTGACTTGGAGGTGAAGCGAGCGGAGTTTAGCAAGGGCCTTCACATGCCATATAAGCCAAAAATAGAAGGTCATCAACAAATATAGGGAGGATTTCCCACACCCTTTCGGGAGCCCACTTTTTTTTCTTGTGAGGACCTCGTTTTGGAGAAGACAGGAGAGCTCAACGAGGAGCTCTCGGGGTTGTTTTGGAAAGCTCAAGAGAGGAGCTTGCAAGAGAAACTTTGGTGCCAATGAGGGCACCAACGCAGGTTTTTTCTTGGTCGCTCTGAGTGAGGAGAGCCACACGGCGGCGAAGTTAGTGATTGCCCCAATTTTTTTGTCCTCGATGGTGTCATGCCGAGCCATTGTAGTAGCAGGTTTCAAGGGTGCTTGTAGGTGATATTTTTGTCATAATTGAAGCCAGCCATAGCTGAAATTGTTGTCATTTCTTCCACCTTTCTCCCCTTCTCATCTTTTCTCTATTCCAACCAGCTGGTGCCGGTGCATGAGATGTGTGTGCCTCCCCGGGCCTCTCTTTGTGTGAGAGAGGAAGAGAGAGCGATGTGCATTGTGTGATTGATGAAAATGGGAAACATCGGTGTGGTGTGGTGTCAATTGATTATGCAAAGCATGCATGCATTGGTATGTGTGCAGACGGTGATCTGTATGTGAATTGTGTGAGTTTTGAAGATGAACTCTAGTGGATTGGGGTGCAGTGAGTATCTTGGTCTATAGAGAGGCATATTCTTTGTGTTCCGTGTGTGTTCCCCTTTCCCCCTATCCAACGTGAACGCAATACGGGCACTGCGGCTCTCTGGCGTTCTTGTCAATTCAACGATGGGCAACAGTTGGCACTGACGATGGTTGGTCGGTGTTCTCTGGTCGACTGCAGGTAGTTCGGTGGCGCCCATAAGGGTCGGCTCACACCGGTGGTGGCCGTTTGCCCCCCCCCCCCCCCCCCCCCCCCCCCCCCGGCCCCCCTTTTTATTAAGGATGTATGTGTTGGTGCTTGGCCAACGGGTGCCAGGCACCATGGCTCTAATAGGGGGCTTTCCCACGTGCAGATGAACATAGAAAGTCGGGTAAGTGGAGCTTCCTATGTAGTCATGTAAAATGAGACTCGGGCTGAAGAGAGTAGTTGCTAAAAAAAGAAATTTTCCTACACATTTTGGGGGCTTTTTGCCCAGCAGCCCATAGAGGAGCCGTAATCCTTTGAGAGAGAGAGAGAGAGAGAGAGAGAGAGAGAGAGAGAGAGAGAGAGAGAGAGAGAGAGAGAGAGAGAGAGAGAGAGAGAGAGAGAGAGAGAGAGAGAGAGAGTGTTTTGTGGTTGCAGGAAAACACACACAGCTTGGAGAAGACAAAGGAAGCTCAAGGCACACAACAGCTTGGAGAAGACGAAGGAAGCTCAAGGCACACAACAGAGTGTGTATTACTTAGTGTGCAATGCAATGATAGGATAGCCCTAGAATGATGGCCGTATATACAATGCACAAGGGGAAAAAACCTCCTAGTGAGGGAAAAAATGCCCCAATGGTCCAAAGCGTGTTCACACACATCACTACCACATATATATGGCAGAAAACCCCCCCTGGGAGTGATGCAGAGAACGAGATCTGGCACATAGAGTAAAGGGAAGTGACATGCCTTGAGGACATGATCAGTCCACAAAGGGGAGTAAGCCCAAAGCTTTGCAGAAAGATTCAAACTTCTCATGAGACAATGCCTTTGTGAAAATATTTGCAAGGTTGTCCTATGTTGGCACATAAGCCAAGCTGATCTCTCCTGCTGAGAGCCTTTCCCTAACATAGTGGTAATGCACCTCAATGTGCTTTATGCAAGTATGAAAAACTGGGTTTCTTGCAACTGCCAATGCGCTCTATTTAGCAGTGTAGATAGTGTTGGCGGTGTCCTGTCCAACACCCAAATCAGCCAACCATAAGGCGTCTGAGCCATACACACTCAATCGTAGCTGTGAAGATTGCCCTGTACTCAGCCTCACAAGTGGAAGTGGCCACAGTAGGTTTCTTCTTGCTCAACCATGATATGCATGAACTGGCAAGCATGAAACAAAAACCACTTGTAGACACTTGCTGTCAAAACAACCAGCCCAATCTGAGTCCGAAAAAGCATGTAAGTCTGGCGGTAGTGATCCCCCCTTGGGATAAAATAAGCCAAGATGTAAAGTGCCACTCAAGTAGAGAAAAATCCTCTTGACAACCTACCAATGCTTAGACACTGGGCTATACATAAATCTGTTGACCTTTGAGACTAGAAATTGAATATCCGGCCTCGTGTTTCATACATAAATGAGGCATCCAACAACAGTTTGGTAAAGAGTGAGATCTGCATGATCACCAGCATCATGAAGACTCAATTTCAAACGTGTTTCCATGGGAGTGGAAATAGGTTTGCAATCCTCAAGTCCAAACTTACATAGCAATGTCTCTATGTAACTTTTCTGACACAAGCCAATACCACCATCACAATGCTTAAACTGTATACCCAAGTAATGATGCAACAACCCCAAATCATTCATCTTGAAAGTAGCATTCAAATCAGCCTTAAATTCAGCAATATTTTTCTCATTTGGTTCAGTGATAAAAAAATCATCTACATAGAGAGCCACAATGAGAAGTACATCACCCTCATGCTTTACATACAATGTGCTTTTTGTTGGACTATTACAAAAGCCTCGTTTGACCATATGAGTGTCAGCCTTCTCATACCAAGCACGGGGAGATTGCTTCAACCCATACAAGGCTTTCTTACATCTGCACACTTTATTCTCTTGTCCTTTCTTGACAAAACTGCGAGGTTGCATCACCATTCAAGAAAGCAGTAACAATGTATGACTAATGTACATCCCAACCAAAATGAGTTGCCAATGCACATAGTAGTCATACGACAAGTGGGAGAAAAATTCTCTTCATAATCTATGCCTTTTTCCTGTGCATAACACTTTGCAACAACAAGTCGAGCCTTATAGCAATCAATCTTACCATCCGGCTTGCATGTCAACTTACAAACTCACTTTGTACCAATGGCCTTTTTGTCAGAAGGCAAATCACATAATGTCCTTGTGTCATTTTCTATAAGTGCATCATATTCTGATTGCATGGCAGCCATCCAATTTTTTGAATTTTGTGTTTTATCAAAAGACAGAGGTTCCTCAACATCATGTAAGCTAGACATAGCCAAAGCATAACAATCTGATGCATAAGATGCATGGCGAGAACTTGAACGAGTACGACTATACATATGTGCATCCAATTTACTGTCACGCAAAGTATGCACCAGCCATTTAGGCATACCTCTAGCATGCTCATTCTCAGCCCTTTCATCATCAAGTACATCATGTACATCTACATCAGTAATAGGATGTGTGCGTCGAGTGGTCACTTTGTAGAGCATATGTGCATTGGTGTGTGAGAAATGTGATTTTGCATGTGGAAGTGTGTAGTCTTTAAGGTGATTTCGAGGGGAGTGGGGTGTTGTGAGTACCCTGGCTATAGAGAGGCATTTTTGGTGTGTTTCGGGGTGTGTTCCCATTCTCCCTCTCCAGTGTTTTGAAACGTACATGGCAAAAGGGGTTCAATAAGTAGTTTTATTGCAAAATGCAAGTGCTACATTAAAAAAGCGTTCAAAATGCTCATGGAAAATAGCGATAATCTCTCAAGGAGTGGTGTCATGCTCAATTGGAGCGTCTTTCTGGGCTAGGAGATCCAATCGGTAGCAATTTGGATTTGCGTATCGAAACGCCGTCTTGGGACCTACGGACAATTAGCATGTTTGAAGAATAGAGCATTAGACTATGGCATTTTGATATGCAGAGGATATGGTCCCGCTTTTGGCCCACCTCTAAGGGAAGCGTTTTGAAATGCCCTTGGACTTAGTCTTATGGAGAGTTCTTTGAGAGGCAAAGTGCACAGGATAGCAAGTGTTCCCGCAGAGCCTGGGCATCAACAAATATGAATCAATACCAAGTCTCGGCTATGGAAAGACTTTGGACTAGTATTCAGTTAGCACCCCTAACACACTTGATGTCCTCAAGGAAGATGTGGCTCCGATTGTCTCGGGATTGCAATTCCAAAGGCAAGGGCAAGAGATTACAAAAGGACAAAGGCAAAGGTAACCTCAACGAGGACAGCAGAGACAAAGTTTCCACCAAGGAGATTCGCATGGATCACGTGGCTGTGGTCACAGTGGCCACGGTGCCAAATTTCTAGCATGATAGAGGTTGCTACAACTTGCTACAACTCGCTTCATGCAAAGAGAGGCTTATGAGCCGCAGAGAGGGCCAAAAGGAGCTTCATATAATGGATTTGGACCCGTATGTCGGAGTTCAAGCTATCAATGTTTGAACCCTTGAGTCGGAGTTCAAGGCACATGCATTGGCAAGGAACCAATGCGGACGTATACAAAACATTATGGATGTGCACACTATTCATTGTTGTAGGCCAAATTATGGTCAACCTATGTTCCAAAGTTCATTTTCATAAAATCTTGGGCGTGATGCATTCATAGTCCACGAATAGGGATTCTTGGACGTAGTGTGGTTTACAATGTGGTAGATGTCACTACTAGGGTGTACAAGGTAGCTTCTTCATCAACTTGGTATGTCCACTATGAGGTGCAGAGACGGTGTTAAAGTTCAAGCATCTCAAGTGAATGGCCCAAAGGGATTCTAGTATTTAATTTGTCTTTTAGGTATTTATTTTATCAATTTGACATGATTTTGGGTAGGGCAATTTTCTCAAAGGGTACATACCACACCCCCCCCCCTCCCCCGCAATTGTATAATAATTATTTCAACGCTTAGCTGGTTGGTTTAGAAAACTTTGTTGTGTATTTTCTCCCTCATTGTACACATTCGCATCGTCAATTTTGACAAAGAGATAGGTGGTAGGGCTAGGAATGAGGTTAGTAAGTTAGTAATAGATAGTTTTCTAGTTAGCATTCGCATAATAGATTTATACAATGGATAATATCAAAGAAAATTTACAAATGGTAGAATAAATAGGATGAAAAATTAGCCAAATAGAAAAATTTACTCTCTTCTTTCCATTGGCATTGATGAAATGATGATTTGCTACCTGTGTTTTTTGCATATGGTGCATCCTTTCCATTGGATGTGGTTGGCTCATCACTGAATTCATCCTCCTTTCTTTTCCATGGTTTAAATTCAGTAAAAAATAGATAATTCCAGAATTGTTGGTTAGTGGATTGTGGTAGGGAAATGTGAAATATGAAGGTATATATATGATAGCCATTGCTAACTTTATCGAGATTTTTGTCCATACTAATAGTAGCGGAGTGTGTGTGTGTGTGTGTGTGTGTGTGTGTGTGTGTGTGTGTGTGTGTGTGTGTGTGTGTGAGAGAGAGAGAGAGAGAGAGAGAGAGAGAGAGAGAGAGAGAGTTCAAATAGAGAAAATAAAAAAGGTGTGTTGTTTGGAGTATGCGTGTATTTAATGGCCCTCGAGAGAATCGGTTAAGTCCCGGAGTCATAGTGATTGGCGAGCTCTTTTTGAATGTACAAGAGAGGAAAAGCTGGTCAAAATTGAGAGAGTCAAAAACAACTTTTGGTTTTGGAAGCATGTGGAGAATGACAATTTGCAAATTCTTATGCTCTTACAAGTTTTACATGCTTCAACTTTCTATGTACCTTTGTCATCTCCCATTCGATAGGCTTTTAAAACTATCAACAATATTTCCATCGCAGGAAAGCAAATGCAAAGGACTGCTCAGTTATTGAAGTCTCCCTGTTTTCTGTTAAGGGAAATAGTGCCACTCTTATTTTACCTTTAGCAATATTTAAATTGAGTAGCATAAATATAAATAAATAGGCATAGAAAAAACAGTATTTCAAAATTTTCTTGAGATAACCCCCAAACCATAACGAAATTATGCAAATTCACACTTATTAATAACACTCGTTTAGTCACAAAAAGGGGGATTCCAACGAGGAAACTTAATGGCATGGTTTGATCCACCAATTTACCTATGCTACATAAGATTATTAGAACTATACACATGTTCAGTTTGTTTAGGGTTGAATTCAAGACTTTTACTTTTTCTTTGTTCATGATAGTTGGACCAAAAAATGGCTATCAATATCAGTGATTATATTCGTATGTATTTATCATGCCACAAAGGTGCACACACACTCAATCCAGTCCCGTAGTGCTCTTGCGAACCATTGGGCAGGCGGGGAGAGAGAGAGAGAGAGAGAGAGAGAGAGAGAGAGAGAGAGAGAGAGAGCTGTTTTTGCAGGAACAATCCCAAGAGACCTTATAGATCCATCTGATGTGTCTTGAACATAAGAGAGATCAGGTTAACATCCTTTGGAGGCCAATGTTGATCTGTAGGACGAATCAGATAAATCAATCTTTATATCCTACTTTAAAAGAGTGAACTGTTATCCTTTTACATTCTTGCTCAATATTCATCTCTTGCATAAGCATCAAATGGGTCAGTTTTGCAGCCAATGCCCTGACTCGAGCAAGAATATCGCTTTCAAGCAGCATTAAAAGGCAGGCATAAGCTGAATGCATCATCTGAAGCTTGAAACTTGTTGCATACACAGCCCTTTGACCACGATTGCGTACAAAGAAACACAAACAAACCATTTATGGCCAACATCAACATCAGTACTCACAAAGAACCATCCATACACGCTGACTGATACACCAATGCCTTAAACTACAAGGACTCAATATCATTCATATAAGTGACTACAGATAATCTTCAACGTTTTCCCACAACATCAACATCAGTACTCATAAAGAACCATCCATACATGCTGACTGATACACCAATGCCTTAAACTACAAGGGACCCAATATCATTCATATAAGTGACTACAGATAATCCTTCAAAGTCTTTCCACGATACATTCACAATCTAGAGGTAAAATAAGTCCCCAAAAAAAGAAAAAATCCACAAGCTTCAAAAGAATCCACACACAGTAATATTTGCAATAAAACTTGTAGAATCTGCGAAGTTGGACCAAAGAAAGACCCATGCCTTGCTTCATGTCAAGATTGTGTCCATTCTTGACCTAATCACAGAAGGTAAAATGGCTCCGTTACTCTTGAAATGGAGCTTTTGGGGATTTGACAAGCGATATGCGGCCGAGGTCAGTACGTCGCGAATTTTCTGATATTTTTGACTGTATTGCAGGTAACATACAACTCCATGATTAATAAGACAATGAACAAGAGCATCTTCTGAATCCGATAAAACTAAGTATCATCAGATGCATCTTGTGTAATAGTGTCCATTGATGTAACCACCTGCCATTGACCGCTTCACATTTGACTCAAACTGTTTTGGATGATCTTTAAGTACGTCTGCAGCTTCTTGATTGAGGGGATCATCAGGGTTGGGGTCCTGAATTGAAAACACAGTATCATCTAAAGTTTGATTACATACAAAACACACTAAAATTTATAACAATTGCCATGTACTGACCAGAAATAAGTACTGCAATCCATAGATAATGGAGTTGATACTCAGCACTGGTTTCCAATCTTCTCTCAATATGTTGAGGCACACATTGCCTTCCAAATCAATATTTGGGTGATATACCTATCATTTCCGGTTTTAACACTTAATTAGAGATACAAGTGCTTAATTAGAGAAAAGGCAGATCTGGATATACCTTAGTCTTGCACTTGACTTTGGGAGCTTCATGTGGGTATATGGGTGATATTTTGAAGCTAAAGACAAAAGTACCACCCCTGAAAAAGTATGCATACACTTTGGTACCCTTTGATAAACAGAAAGGATGACATGCTTTGAAAAGACTTCTTGAATGAAACTCCTTCGCAACACTTACATATAGTAACCTTCATCTGGTCGAATGGTTATTTCAAAGTTTAAAAGATCATCCTTTCCATTGGGAAAGGAAATGAAAGTTGTTTTGGACAAGTTCAGCTCGCTGATATCTGCAACAAGAGCGAATATGAAAACAAAATAGTATATCTTTTTGGGTGGGTGTGTTAGTCTGTTGTGTGTTTTAATGTGCCTTTTTCTTTTCTTTCTTGTTTGTAAAGGTTGGGTGTTTTCAGTTGGGACTGAGAGGCTTGGGTGATGGTCTCTCCTTCTTGCCTTGCCCTACAATTTTGAAGATGCTTTTGCAAGGCAATGGTTGGTTGAAGATGATTAGGAAAGGTTCTTGTCAAGACTGTGACAAACGCCAACTTTATTTGTTGGTTTCTTCCCTTGATTTTTATTTAATTTTTGGGACACTCTTTTTTTGAAATCACAAATGCTTGGACATTGCATGGCTAGTGTGAAATGGCCAATGGCCAAGAGCTTTACCCACAGGAATCAAGGCTAGGCAGCCACGAGATGGTTGGGCCGATTGGCACTGAAATCTGACTAGTAAAGGAGTGGCTAGGCTCAGTTGAGTCATTTAGGCCCAACCATCTCATAAGTTGGTGAGACTTCATAAGTTGGTGGGTAGTAGGAAATTAAACCAAATGGGAGATTTTAGCAGGAGAATCACACGAGGGAGCACCCAAATCGAGGAGGAGGAAAGAGGGGGCTGATTTGAGCTCAATTATGGACTATTGTGTGTGTGAGTAGTGGGTGCACGTGATCACAGCTTAAATGGAAAGCTTGCCTTCTCCTCTGTCGTATGTAGCACGATGATTCCACTCTCATGCATCTCTCTCCCCTTTTGAATACATATTCGTGATACCCAGCTCAAGGGATTCTCATATGTTATGTACAATTGTGGGGATTCTATGCTCGATTGTCAAGGCAAGAGCCTCTTGCACAAGTACCGAATCAGCTAATCACTGATTCAAAGCACGTACACGAGCTAACAAGACGATTTAGAGAGATTTCTTGCAAGAAATCTTGCCTTAATCAAAGGGCAAGTAACCCAATAGGTGCGGGAGCTCGTGGACTACCCACAAGAGCAATTGGCACACGAATCGAAGTCAAAAACAGAGAATTACAACTTGCTGTAATTTTTTTGCAGGTTTAGGGTTTTGGTCAATTTTGATGCCCAAATGCCCAGGAGCTTCAGGGATGCTAGAACTGTCAAACAGGTGTTTTGGTGCATTTTAGAGGCCAAAAACAGAGAATTCAGCGTGTTTATAAAAGTGCTCTAAAGTGTGTGAGAAATCACCGTTTGCTTGGGTTCTTGACCATGCTGACTTCTACTGGTGTTATGCAATAAGAATAAAGAAATACCAAAAGGGATGCCAACCTCTGGGGCCAACAGGGTGTCTTTGGCTACCAAGTGGTTTATTTGTGAAGTTTCTTTGTGTCCTTAAGTGCAGGGGAAGTTAAGACGGTTTATTTACAGGTGAAAGCTAAAGTTTACCGCCCTTTAATAAGGCTACATGTCACAAACTGATGACATGTCAAGCCACTGAAGAACGGAGCCAACCTGCACATCCCGGCCAAGGGGCCTAAACCCTAAATGAAGAAGCAACAGAAGAAGTTTTACCAACTTGCAAAGTCTTACTGAGTGGCCTATTTTCAAAGACGAGTTCCCACCAACTTATGGGACCCCGTCCGATGGGGCCCAGGGCACCTAAAGTCATTAAACTAAAGCGGGACCAACACACACACACACACACACAAACACACACACAAAGCATAGAGAACTGATGACGTGGCAACAACTATACGGACGCTCGCGAATTGCGTCGATAGTGCCATGTGGCAACTTCTACAAAATTCCGCGATTTGTGCTGCTGGCTCGTGACGTGGCAGGCTACAGATTTCCCTTATTTTGCTTTGGTTGCTTTTGAGAGGTCAGATGCTTTTGGAACTTGAATGCTTTTCATGTAAACTGCTTTTAAAGGCCAAGGGCCTTTAAATATGACTTGGATGCTTTTGGAACTTGAATGCTTTTCATGTAAACTACTTTTAGAGGCCAAGGGCCTTTAAATATGACCCATGGGCTCTCACTCTAGCAGTCTACCCGCGGGGGATGCAGAGCAGAGCCATGGGAGTTGTACTCAGTTGAAGCAATATAAAGTAATACCGAAAGGGGCGCCAAGGTTTGGGGCCAGTGCTCTCTTGGGGTGGGACTCCGCAACTCCCCGTCTCGTGTGTCGTGCACTCTCTATCTCTTTCAATTCAATTGTTATTTGAAGTGCTTAAGTTGTTCAGTCTGTTCTTTTCCATTGGCACGTGGTGCCCGTCCCGTTACACTACACGCCAGTTTCATGGTTCCGTCGCTGGGACCACATCACTTTTTTCTCAAGAAGTGAGCCTTGGTTTGTTTTGGGCTAAACACGTACTTGGAAATCCACTATGGCTGACAAGACGGATGACACCAGGGAAGAGGGCTCCTCTTCACAGGACACACAGGCTGTTACATTGTATGAGGTTGGCGAAAGTTCACGGCCACCATTGTCTGCACCTTTTATTGATGTGAATGCGCCACAAGCTCAAGGGATAATGGTTGGGCAACTAGATGAGGATGTGTTCAGGACATTGTTGGTTACTGCCATGAATGTGTTTACACGGTTGATGCAGAATCCCAATTTCTGCAAGTTCCACCAGTGTCACAGCAAGGCAGGCAATATTCTCATCCAGTAGAGCCTATTGAGGCTCATGGGCAAGGCCCAAATGTGTCCCATCAAAAGAGAGAGAGAGAGAGAGAGAGAGAGAGAGAGAGAGAGAGAGAGAGAGAGAGAGAGAGAGAGAGAGAGAGAGAGAGAGAGAGAGAGCGCATTCTCATGTTGTGGAGTAACAGGAGGCTCCAAGACAAACCCTTTTTGTCCATGAACAGGTGGCCAAGCCAATTCCTCAGGCTATACCAGTTCAGCCAGCCAAAGTGTCCAAATGTTGCTCTAAATGGATAGGAAACTACCTTCCAAGCTATGCATCAAGTATTTCCACCACTTGTAGTACATCTTGGGTATTTTGGAAGTGGATCAATGTTTCAAAGCATGACTGGTTATGTGCCTGGAAATTAGCAGTATAAGCCAAGAACTATGATAGACTTGGACACCCCAAGTCGAGAATCCGGCACGACACACGTAAGAGCAACTGAAAATCACTCAATACTTTCAATCACAACTGAGAGATACGACACCGCCCTGCGTAGTTTCGTGCCAAAAGGTATTGGCCCCAAAGTCTCGCGCCCCTTTCGGTATTTATTTTTATACTAATTCTGAGCAAAGTAAAATGTCTAAGGGTCCTCTCTCTCTGCTCAGTGCTCCCAAGCCAATCTGAGGGAGAGAGGCGCCTTGGCAACTCTTATAAAGGCCTCAAGTCCAAAAGCAATACATGAAAAGCTTCGAGTTCCAAAAGCATTGGCCCCCAAAAGCACCAGCGCTGCCAACGTGAACAGCGCCGCAAATCGCAGAAATTCCGTACAACTGTGCCATGTCAACAGTCAGCGTGATTCGCGGGTTCTGTCATACAACCAACCAGTTCCTACACAATCTGGAGGCCTTGCTTTATTTTGAAGTTTCTTGTGTCCCCTGGGCCCCATCAGACAAGACCTCATAAGCTGGAACAACTTAAATCATTTTATCTGTTAGTTTCCCTGGACTTTGTCCGGGTAGACATGCCACGTCATCACTGTGACATACCCCCCTCTTGAAAGAATTGTAATCGCCCTCGATTACGCCTGCAAATCAAACATAAGCCATTAGACACTGACGCACTTGCACAAAGACAAGAGTCGTTGAACATTCATATCACTACTTCCGTCGAGATCTTGGATGAGAATCATGATGAATCGGTAACATATTTAGCAATCACATCTAGCTCTATCACAGATCTCCACTAATGTCTCGATTGACTAAATCTTGTTACTATCATGTCCATCTCATCTCTTCGGAAAAAAGACCGAAATTCTGCAGTCATTTCATCTTTCAAACATGCACTCAAACACTACTGACTTGAGAGAGCACATATATCAGATTCATTTCAGGAATTCCTAGTTCAAAGGACTTCTCTCGTAAAGTCATCAGCAAAATACTACCAGCCTGTTAGTATCCCTGAAATCCAAAGGGAAATCAGTGACTTTATTCCATCTAGGTAATCTGTGACAAAGGAGCGGAGTAACTCCCCTCTTGTGCAGTCCCGTCTGCACCCAATTCAACCCTGCTGATCTCCAAGATCTCTCAACATAAAGTTCCAGTATCCGAGGAGTATCTGCCAGCTCCTCCATCCACTTCGCGTCCAATGTCGAATAGTTCTTGTTAGGTGCATCAGAATGATTGTTTACGCTTTGCTCAAGATGAGTGCTCCCAACTGTGCTCGAGATTCCTTTTAGTTCTTATGGAAGGGAGAGCCTTCCGTTCTTAATGGAAAGTGCTATGATCACAACAAAGTGAATGGACACTGTGCGTGAAAGTGTATGAAACTGAGAGAGAGAGAGAAGAGAGATACGACACCAGAGACGTTGTAAAACCCTCCTCCGAAGGCCCCACTCTCGTCGACGAGAGTGGTCTACTTTTTGATTGCACAAAGTGGTACAATGACGATGCAATGGACTGATGCAATCTGGGACTATGCCGATGACGACGACGGTGATGACGACGACGACACTAGGGCTGAAATCTGCAATCTTTCTACTGCTGTCCAAAAACGCTATGGGCTGAAATCTGCAAATCTTCTATGTGCTGAATTCTGATTCTATGTCCGTGACGATGTCGATGACGACGATGCGACGATGACGCGCTTGAAAACGCAGATGCTGAAATCTGCGTTTTCCGGGCTGAAACAGTAAACCTTGCGGAAACCGACCGTGTGGCGAGGAACTGTTGCGGGAAGGTGAGATCTGCGAGGTTCGGAACTTGATCTGCGAAGTCTAACTGCTGAAAACTGAAAACGCTGATGGTTCTGGAGTTTCCGTCGCGATGATGGTGCAAAACGCCAGGGCTGATCTGCAACCAAAAACTCTAGGGCTGAATTCTGGTGTTTCTATCGCCGGGATTCTGCAGATGCAAAAACGCTAGGCTGATCTGCTGTGATCTTGTCGCCGTGGCTCTGCAAATGCAAAACGCTGGCTGATCTGCTGTGGTCTGATCCAAAAACGCTAGGCTCTAGCTTGGGAGCAAAAACGCTAGGTCACTTGGGGGTTCTGCTGATGTTCTGCTAAGAAGGTGCTTGTTGAGCATGTGCTCCTGCTGCCTCTTCTGCCATTTAGTGCTAACTTGGGTTTGCTTATATATTAACTTAGCAAATTGCCCTACCTACTTTTGTTGGGAAGTCACTTAAAAATAATAAGTGAAAAATATCAAAAATAGGGAAAATAGGCTAAATGCATTGGAAAATTCCCTTGACTGAATTTGATCGATTCTGAAGGGAATACTGATGATCATGCTGTGTGCAACCAGAGGATATGCATCTATACTAAGTGACTGGGCATGCACGGTCTACGAATAGACTCACAAAAGTGCCAGATCACTTCTAAATCTAGACTGACTCGACTGACTGAACCCTGATCATGCTGTAGCTTGGCCACGGACACATAGGGTTGGATGTGTCACGTGACAGTTCTAGACCGAAAGCCTCAACATAAAGTTCCAGTATCCGAGGAGTATCTGCCAGGTCCTCCATCCACTTCGCGTCCAATGTCGAATAGTTCTTAAATTTAACTAAGAGCCACTGTATCACTTTACCTTTCACTTTCCTTTCCTTGTGAGCCAGTATTTATTTTGGAACAAGAGTCTCCTCACTCTCGTCTACTTCAGGTTCTCCTCGGGCTCCCTATCGATTGGTACCTCACCTTTGAAAGGTTTTATCATACTCACATGAAAGGAATTGTGAATCTTCCAAGTATCTAGCAGCTTCAGTCTGAAGGATACATTGTTGATCTTCTCTTGAATCTGAAAAGGGTCATAGTATCGCATACTCAGCTTTGGAAAAAGCCACTCCTTTCCCTTCCGTTTCCGTAGGCATGCCTTCTCAAACTGTAAGACCACCCAATCATCTTTTGTAACAGACTTGGACACTCCAAGTCAAGAATCAATGGCGACAGCACCAAATAACCACATCAAAACAATTCACAGATCACAATAGATTTGCACTGGATCGGCAGAGTTCCGTGCCTAGAGATATTGGCCCCAAAGACTGGCACCCCTTTCGGTATTTCTTTATGTAATAAATCAATGTCAAAGTACAAAGAGCGGTTAGGGTTTCACTCTCAGACTCTACGTCCAGATGCTCTGAGAAGTGAGCCCTAAACCACTAATTTGAAGGTTACAAGGGATGCCCAAAAGTAGAGCCCCAAGCTTCAGAACAAAACCAAAAATTCTCTCTCTCTCAAACCCCTTTACGGCTTTCAAAAATAAAGCAATTAATCTCTCTCTCTCTCTCTCTCTCTCTCTCTCTCTCTCTCTCTCTCTCTCTCTCTCTCTCTCTCTCTCTCTCTCTCTCTCTCTCTCGCCAAGGCATAGAGAAAAAGAAAGGAATTGCGTCGCCCATGCTGATGCTTTTCACCTCCGCAAATCCCGGAAATCTGTACACTGCTGCCACGTGGCATATCAGCCGCCAGATTAGGGTTTCCAGCCAATTTAGGGTTTCAGCCAGCAGTTAGGGTTAGGGTTTCCAGTAATTAGGGTTTTGAAAATTAGGGTTTCTGACACAAATTAGGGTTTGTAGGAAATTAGGGTTTCTGGCAGAAATTAGGGTTTCTGCTGTCGGTAGCCACGTCATGACTTTGTGACATACCCCCCTCTTGAAAGCATTGTAATCGACCGCGATTACGCATGCAAAACCGACAAAAGCAATAAACCGTCTTAGCAGAAACTGACTGTTAGTACCTACGTACTAGGAACACACATCTAGCACATGTACCAAATCGACAGTCACATCACACGATATCACAAGACATCATTAGACATCACGGGACATCACATGACATTCAACATTCATTCGGATCTTAGACCATGATTTATCGGCAATGTAGCTAGCAATCGCATCTAGGTCCAATCGGGACCTCATCGATGTCCGATTGACTAACCCCTATTGCAACCATGTCTATTCGAGATCAATCAGACCAAAATGTTGCAATCATTTCGTCTATCAGTTCCTACACTTAAAAAGAAGTCAAGAACAAATCAGTATCATAATAAAAAATTCCATTTCATTAAAGTCAGACAGCAAAATACTGTCAGCTTTCAGTATCCCTGACGCTCAAAGAAACATCAGTGACTCTAGTATCTAAATCAAGGCATCTCTTGACAAAGGAGCGGAGTGACTCCCCTCTTTTGCATCCCACTGCACCAGATCTCCGACCAAGCTGAATTCAAGGTTCCATTTGAAATAGACTATGCTAAACTAAAAGCATCGAGGTAAAGTTTCACAATCTGAGGAGTATCTGCTAGGTCCTCCTCCATCCACTTTGCATCCAATGCAGGATAGTTCTTGAACTTAACCAAGAACCGCCTTCGGACTTTACCTTTATTCTTCAAAATCTGTTCAGGAACAAGGATCTCCCCGTTTCTTCCACTTCAGGTTGCTCATCATGCTCCCCATCATCAGGCACATCACCCTTAAAAGGTTTCAAGAGACTCACATGTAATGCATTGTGAATCCTTCAAGTATCTAGCAGTTTCAATAGGAAGGAGACATCATTTATCTTTTCAGTGATCTGGAAAGGTCCATAGTATCGTATACTAAGCTTTGGAAAAAGCCTCTCCTTTTCTTTTTTCTTTCTTAGGCGCGCCTTCTCAAAACCTAAGAGCACCCAATCATCATCCTTCAATTTCAAATTGCGAGGATGGCGATCCGCTGCCTTTTTCTGTCGTTCTTGAGACTTCTGCAAAGTCTCGCGAACCTTGGTAGAAGCCGTATCCAAATCTCGCATGTATTCATCCGCTTCAAAGATCTGATTTTTCATGCTTAGGAAGGGTGGAACCTTCGCAGCACCTTCAACAATCTCAAATGGCGCCTTCCCCGTCGAAGAGTGTATCGTGTTATTGTAGGCAAATTCCACCAAAGGTAGGTACTTTCCCCATTGAGCCTTCTGATCCGAGATATAAGACTTCAATCAATCTAGAGCCACTGAATTTCCAATCTCAGATTGCCCATCAGTCTGCAAGTGGAACGATGACGAAAACTGCAACCGCATGCCAATGTTCTCCCAAATTGCCTTCCAAAACAAACTCGTAAATCTAGGGTCTCTGTCGGAGACAATCGTCTCGAGCATGCCATGTAGTCTGAAGATCTGGGCCACAAACAGTCTCGCTAAGTGATCCGGCTTGACTATTTTCTTCACTGGAATGAAATGAGCCTGTTTGCTAAATCTGTCAATAACAGTCCAGATACCATCGTGACCACTCTGTGTTCTCGAAAGATAAAAAATGAAACCCATTGCAATACTTTCCGAGGGGCGGGTGGGTATGGGTAAAGGCTCTAACAATCCCTGTGCCTTATGACTGTCAAACTTGACCTTCTGGCATACTAAGCAACTACGCACAAATTCTTCCACATCCTTTTTGAGTCTCGGCCAAAAGAAGTATCTCTCTAACCCCTTCATGGTGGTAGCAATGCCGCGGTGACCCGTAAAAGGTGGACAGTGGCATTCAGTCATAACCTTTTCCCTCAACGGCTATGTAACGCACAACATAGCCTTTCTCATCAAGTAGCCTTCCCGAATGGAGTATCCTGCTATTGTTCCCCCATCCCCTATCTGTGTGAAAATATCTGCAAAATCTGTATCTGCGGCATACTGATCGACCATATCCTCGAAGCTCCTAGGATGTATCACAGAAATAGCCAAAACCAACGGCTTCCAAGACAAAGCATCTGCCACCACATTCTTTTGTCCCTGCACATGGACAATCTAGAAGTGAAACAGTGACAAGATGTTTACCCACCGCATCTGCTTTTCCGAAAGCTGCTTCTGTGACAAGAAGTAGCGCAAACTCTGATGGTCTGTAAAGACAGTAAAATCCGCTCCGAGTAGGTAATGCCGCCACTGAGTAAGAGCATGGATAACCGCCAAAAGCTCTTTCTCATAAATCTGTGCTGTCATCTCCAGCCTAGTGAACAATCGGCTCTCGCAAGCAATGACATGGCCTTCTTGCATCAAGACCGCACCCAGACTACGACCACAAGCATCACAATATACTTCAAATGACTTCTGCAAATCCGGCAAAGTCAAAACGGGTCCCGTAGTCAATTTCTCTTTCAATGTCTGAAAGGTAGTCACCTCTGTGGATCCCCAAGAGAAACGGACTCCTTCCTGTGTCAAGATATGCAAAGGGGAAGCAACCTTTGTAAACTTTCGTATGAACCGCCTGTAGTACGAACACAGTCCCAAGAAGCTTCTAACTTCATGGACATCCTTCAAGTCGGGCCAATCACGTATAGTCTCTATCTTGGCCGGATCCATTTGCACTCCTGCTGCTGAGACAATGTGTCCCAAAAAGTGTATCTCTGGTCGGAAAAATTCACTTTTCGTTGCATTAATCACTAACTTGTGATCTCGTAATGCCTGAAAGACCTGAAGCAGATGATCTCTGTGTTCTGCATCATTCTTGGAGAAAACAATGATGTCGTCAAAGAAAGTGCCAACAAATAGCCTATACTCTCGAAAAATCATGTCCATCATCCGGTTAAATGTCGCAGGAGCATTGGTTAAGCCAAAAGGCATCACCAAAAACTCAAATAACCCAAAAGTCGTCCGAAAGGCTGTCTTGTAGACGTCTCCCGGTACGATTCGGATCTGATGATATCCACTCTTCAGGTCAATCCTGCTATAGCACGAGGATCCCTGTAACCTGTCGAGTATATCATCGATCCTAGGAATCGGAAATCTGTTCTTGATGGTGATTTTGTTGAGAGCTCTATAATGGATGCACATCCTCCAAGATCCGTCTTTCTTCAAAACCAATAACACTGGAGAGCAATACGGTGAAGTACTAGGCTGAACAAGACTCTTTTCCAAGAGGTCTTTCACTTGGTTCATAATCTCTTCATTCTGTGCTCGGCTCACACGATAAGGTGGCCGGTTTGGTGGTGTGCTTCCAAGTATCAGATCAATGGTATGATCTTCAGGACGAGCAGGAGGTAACTCTCCTGGTAGGCCCTCTGAGAAGCAATCGGCGTGAGAGTGGAGAAAATCTTGGCGTTCTTTATCAAATTTAGATATATTTGTCCTATCCTTATCGCTCAAATCTTTCAAAAAAGATGGAGTAAACAAACAGACTGGATTTCATTAATTTTGAAATGGCCGAAGCCGATACAATAGGGACAGACTCGCCCTTCAATTTAATATCAAGTACAATTGTTCTGCCCTTCTTTGTAGTCAAAGTCGCTTTTCTCGCCCGATAATCGACCACGGTGTTGTTCTTGTGGTACCAGGGAATCCCTAAGAGAACATCACAACCCTCCAAAGGCATTATGAAGAAGTCCTCATGCCCCAAATACCCCTGACAATGCAACCGAAGTTTGCCAATGACAGGTGTAATGGCTACGTCCTTGCCGAGTGCCGCTAGAACTGCCTCCGCAAGTGGTCCCATCCGATCGGGAGTGATCTCGAGCCGCGCCGCCAATTCCGGTGAAATGAAGTTGGCCTTGGCTCCTCCATCAAAGAAGATCAGGGCCTCTTGATCTTTTACTTTGCCCCAAGCTCGGCAAAGTTCTGTACTCTCGTCCAAAGTGTTGAGATCGGTACCGACACAATCTGGAACCAGTCCTGTTTTCATCTTGCCTTTTCGTCCACGTTCCTCAGCTACTCTCGAACTCTCAGGCCTATCGTCGTCCTTATCATTCTGTTCTTTCTGTGCCTTTTTAGGGCACTTTGCGGAGATGTGTCCATGTTCCCCGCATCCAAAGCACTTCCCCTCCTTGATGAATCGAGCTCGCTCCTGAGGAGTAAGCTTGGGTCGTGCATCCTTTTTCTCTGGGTTGCTCTTTTTCTTTCTACTTTAATTCCCAGAAGTCTGTTCGGCTCGTTTTGTCATGGCCTCATTTGTGGGGTAGGTCAGACTGCCAGAGTGAATGGCAAAGCCCCGTTTCGCATGACTCATCAACTCCTAAATAGAAGCTGACTTCTGCTCCAAGCAGTGATCTCGGATCTCTGTCGGTAGACCCAAGGTGAACCGCTCAATCTGTTCTCTGAACGAGATCTTCTTGAATGAAGAGGCGGGTAGAAAAGAGCTCCATAATCTTTCACAGTAAGCATTGATTGTATCTTTCTTGGTCATCCGAAGATGGTTCCAAGTAGCTCGTATATCTCGTTCATACTCTTGCGTCAACCAAGAAGAAATAAAAAGCTTATTTCAGCCATTTAACTGGCGCAGTCTTGTTTAAAAGAAGCGTGGACCACCAAGAGAGCATTCCCCTTAAAGTAAGAGGCAGCTCTCCGAATCTTGGAGTGCTCTGAATAGCGTCCTCCCGCGAAAGCGATGTCAAACTGCTGTATAAAAGACAAAGCCTTCGAAGCATCTGAGTATCCTGAAAAAGTATCAAACTTGATCGAGTGGCCACTTTCCTTAAACTCTCAGACTTTCTTGCTTTTATCTTCGAGAAAGTAATACTGGTTGGCTTTGTAAAAATTCTTCTTGTTCGCATAAAAATTTCCGTCATCGGAATCTAAGCTGTCTGTAGACGAGTCCTCGGTAGAACTGTCAGTCTCTGGGCGAGATTTAGCCTTCTTTGCCTTTTTCTTGCCCTTTCTGAAGCTTTGTTTCTTGCTTCGCTTTTTACCTTTTCTGTCTTCTTCGCTTGAAGAGCTAGAAGAACTGTCAGAAGAAGAAGAAGAACTGGGTACTCCTTCAAATCGAACACGCTTCTTCTGTTTCTTTGCTTTGTCAAATGTCGACTGACGACCCAAATAACCTGGGAAGTCAGTGCTTTTCTTCTGCTTTTTTGCCGTGCTTTTTGGCTTTCTTTTGCGTGTCAAAAAGCTGAGCAATCCGTGCATCAACCACCTCTTGTAATTCCTTCTCTGAATACTGTTTGTGATCAGAAGGTTTCTTGAGAGCAGGTTTCAGGGGTGTTATAGTGGTTTTCTGCCACTGCGCATGCACTTCCTGAAAAGAAGTCTCGCTCATGTATTTTGCCAATTTCGGATCCTTCGCAAAACTGAGCATCATCTTTGTTGCACCGCCGATCAATTGACGACGCTTCATCTCTCTTTGCTCCGCCTGAGTAGGTCGAGGCGGGCCATACTCTCTGCCGGAATCTTCGTTTGGATCCCTGCCCGCATGTCCAGATGCAGAGGGAGTCGACTGATCCTTGCATGAAGCCATAGGTGCCGCGGAAAAAAAAAATTGGGGATCGGTTTTCACGTAGAAGAGAAATCGGTCGTGCTCTAATACCACTATAACAGACTTGGACACTCCAAGTCAAGAATCAATCGCGACAGCACCAAATAACCACTTCAAAAGAATTCACAGATCACAATAGATTTGCAGTGGCCCGGCGGAGTTCCGTGCCTAGAGATATTGGCCCCAAAGACTGGCGCCCCTTCTTGTATTTCTTTATGTATTGAGCCGTTAGAGTTTCACTCTCAGACTCTGCGTCTAGATGCTCTGAGAAGAGAGCCCTAAACCACTAATTTAAAGGTTACAAGGGATGCCCAAAAGCAGAGCCCCAAAAGCTTCAGAACAAAAGCAAAAATTCTCTCTCTCTCAAACACCTATAGGGCTTTCAAAAATAAAGCAACTAATCTCTCTCTCTCTCTCTCTCTCTCTCTCTCTCTCTCTCTCTCTCTCTCTCTCTCTCTCTCTCGCCAAGGCGTAGAGAAAAAGCAAGGAATTGCGTCGCCCATGCTGATGCTTTCAACCTCCGCAAATCCCGGAAATCCATACACTGTTGCCACGTGGCATATCAGCCGCCAGATTAGGGTTTCCAACCAATTTAGGGTTTCAGCCAGCAGTTAGGGTTAGGGTTTCCAGTAATTAGGGTTTCTGAAAATTAGGGTTTTTGGCAGAAATTAGGGTTTCTGCTGTCAGTAGCCACGTCATGACTTTGTGACATACCCCCCTCTTGAAAGCATTGTAATCGACCGTGATTACGCCTGCAAAACCGACAAAAGCCATAAACCGTCTTAGCAGACACTGACTATTAGTACCTACGTACTAGGAACACACATCTAGCACATGTACCAAATCGACAGTCACATCACATGATATCACACAATATCACAGGACATCACGGGACATCACATGACATTCAACATTCATTCGGATCTTAGACCATGATTTATCGACAATGTAGCTAGCAATCGCATCTAGGTCCAATCGGGACCTCATCGATGTCCGATTGACTAACCCCTATTGCAACCATGTCTATTCGAAATCAATCAGACCAAAATGCTGCAGTCATTTCGTCTATCAATTCCTGTACTTAAAAGAAGTCAAGAACAAATCAGTATCATAATCAGGAATTCCATTTCATTAAAGTCAGACAGCAAAATACTGTCAGCTTTCAGTATCCCTGACGCTCAAAGAAACATCAGTGACTCTAGTATCTAAATCAAGGCATCTGTTGGCCAAGCTGAATTCAAGGTTCCGTTTGGAATAGACTATGCTAAACCAAAAGCATCGAGGTAAAGTTTCACAATCTGAGGAGTATCTGCTAGGTCCTCCTCCTCCATTCACTTCGCATACAATGCAGGATAGTTCTTGAACTTAACCAAGAACCACCTTCGGACTTTACCTTTATTCTTCGTATCCTTATGTGCCAAAATCTGTTCAGGAACACAGATCTCCTCGTTTTCTTCCACTTCGGGTTGCTCATCAAGCTCCCCATCATCAGGCACATCACCCTTAAAAGGTTTCAAGAGACTCACATGGAATGCATTGTGAATCCTCCAAGTATCTGGTAGTTTCAATCGGAAGGAGACATCATTTATCTTTTCAGTGATCTGGAAAGGTCCATAGTATCGCATACTAAGCTTTGGAAAAAGCCTCTCCTTTCCTTTTTTCTTTCTTAGGCGTGCCTTCTCAAAACTTAAGAGCACCCAATCATCCTCCTTCAATTTCAAATCGCGACGATGGCGATCCACTGCCTTTTTCTGTCGTTCTTGAGACTTCTACAAAGTCTCGCGAACCTTGGCAAAAGCTGTATCCAGAGCTCGCGTATATCATCCGCTTCAAAGATCTGATCTTTCGTGCTTAGGAAGGGTTGAACCTTCGCAGCACCTTCAACAATCTCAAATGGCGCCTTCCCCGTCGATGAGTGTATCGTGTTATTGTAGGCAAATTCCACCAAAGGTAGGTACTTTTCCATTGAGTCTGCTGATCCAAGATATAAGACTTCAATCAATCTAGAACCACTGAATTTGCAATCTCGGATTGCCCATCAGTCTGCGGGTGGAACGATGACGAGAACTGCAACCGCGTGCCAATGTTCTCCCAAATTGCCTTCCAAAACAAACTCGTGAATCTAGGGTCTCTGTCGGAGACAATCGTCTCAGGCATGCCATGTAGTTTGAAGATCTGGGCCACAAACAGTCTCACTAAGTGATCCTGCTTGACTGTTTTCTTCACTAGAATGAAATGAGCTTGTTTGCCAAGGCGTGGAAAAAAAAGAAAAGCCTGCGTCGCCCAAGCTGATGCTTTTCACCTCCACAAATCCCAGAAATCCGTACACTGCTGCCACGTGGCATATCAACGGCCAAATTAGGGTTTCCAGCCAATTTAGGGTTTCAGTCAACAATTAAGGTTAGGGTTTCCCAACAATTAGGGTTTTTGAAGATTAGGGTTTGTGGCAGAAATTATGGTTTCTGCTGTCGGTAGCCACGTCATCACTTTGTGACATCTTCCTTCAGCTGCAAGTCGCAGCAGAGCCCTAAAAGCAGTTAAACTCAAAAACAAACTTCCCCAGACGCAATTGGTCCTCAAAAACTGTCAGAAAAGCAGTCTGTCCATATTACAAAAATCTGTACAGTCTGCAACGTCAACAACGCGTTTCGTAGAAGTCCGTACTACCACGTGAGCTGCCTGTCAGCGCGTTTTACGAGCCTCCGTACTGTCTACCACGTCATCATCTGTGGAACTACCATGTCCGTACAGTGTGTCCACATTATCCTGCGGGCAGTAGTGCCACATCATCATTTTGTGACAACTAGTGCCTTATGCTTGTCAAAATTGACCTTTTGGCATACTAAGCAACTGCGAACAAACTCATCTTCATCCTTTTTCAGCCTCGGCCAGTAGAAGCAACACTCACACCATTCAAGGTGGTATCTATGTCGTGGTGGCCCAAAAAAGGTGGACAATGGCACTCTGTCAAAACCTTTTCCCTCAAAGGCTATGTAACACACAACATCGTTTTTCACATCAAATAGCCATCCCGTATGGGATAGCCTCCAACTGTCTCCCCACTCTCTAGCTGGTTAAAGATGTCTGCAAAATCAGGATCGATGGCATACTGATCTACCATATCCTCGAAGCTTCTGTGATGAATCACAGAAATAGCTAGAACCAAGGGCTTGCCAGACAGCACGTCTGCCACTAAATTCTTATGTCCCTGAACATGGACAATGTAGAAATGAAACTGTGACAGAATGTTAGCCCACCTCATATGCTTTTCCGAAAGCTGCTTCTGAGACTGCTTTTGCAAGTCTGGCAAAGCTAACACTAGACCCATATTCAATTTTTCCTTGAGAGTCTGAAAGGCTGCAATATCTGACGGTCCCTAAGTAAAGGAACATCTTTCTGAGTCAACACATGCAAAGGAGAAGATATCTTTGCAAATTTTCGAATGAACCGCCGATAATATGAGCACAAACCCAAAAAGCTTTGGATCGGGCCACTCACGAATGGTCTCAACTTTGGCTGCGTCCGTCTTTACACCTTCCGCTGAGACGATGTGTCCCAAAAAGGGTATTTCTTGCAAGAAAAACTCGCACTTCTCACATTTACTACCAGTCTATAAACTTCATGAATATTCTTCAGATCGCACCAATCACGAATGGTCTTACTTTGGCCGGGTCCATTTTTACACCTTGCATTGAGACGATGTGTCCCAAAAAGTGTATCTTTGGCAAGAAAAACTCGCTCTTTATCGCATTTACTACCAATCTATATTGCCGCAATGCCTGGAAAACCTATAACAGATGATATCTATGCTCTGCCTCACTCTCGGAGAAGATGATGATGTCCTATCCATCATGCGGTTGAATGTAGCGGAGCATTCGTGAGACCAAAGGGCATCACCAAATACTCGTACAAACCAAAAGTTGTCCTGAAAGCTATCTTGTAGACGTCCCCAGGAACAATTCGGATTTGATAATAACCACTCTTCATATCAATTCTGCTAAAGCAAGTAGAACCCTGAAGTCTGTCGAGTATATCATCGATCCTCGAGATAGAGAATATGTTCTTGATAATAATTTCATTGAGAGCTCTATAGTCAATGCACATTCTCCAAGATCCATCTTTCTTTAAAACCAACAACATAGGCGAACACAGAATGGTGAAGTACTAGGCTGGATGAGACCCTTCTTTTACCTGGTTCATTATTTCTTCATTTTGGGCTCGGCTAACTCGGTAAGGTGGCCGGTTCGGTGGTGTGTTACTGGGAATCTGATGAGCGCGAAGCGGTGTGTGCAAGTGATAGAGCACGCGAGGAAGTGCAGGGTGTGTGCAGAGAGAGGTGGCAATAGCCTGCAAGAGAGAGGGCGCTAGCAGAACGAAGAGGGAGAGAGAGAGAGAGCGCTACTTGTTAGTTGAGGGGAATAATAGAGTGGGCAAAATTGGCTCACATGTTCCCTTTATTAAAAGTATAGGACCAATTTAATGTTAGTGGCCAAGTTCAATGTGAACTTGGCCAAAGGTTAATAACCTTAATAACTATACACAAAGGGAGCCATTTGGGCCTTTAACCCAACAACCTCCCACTTAAAAGGCATAAATGGCGCCTTTAAGCTACGTGACTCCCACCATCTCTATGCATAGATGATGTTGTGCTTTGAATAAGCACTTAGTGAGAGCATCTGCTGGATTTTGTGATGTATGGACCGTAACCAATGTAATAAGGTTATCCTCAAGCACTTCTTGTATGAAGTGATACCGCACATCAATATGCTTTGTGCGTGCATGAAACATGGCATTCTTTGCCAGGCATATGGCACTTTGGCTATCACAACCAAGCATAGGTGCCTTGGCAGGCAAACCAAACTCACTCTATAGGCATGCTAACCAAATAGCTTCTTTAGAAGCTTCAGTGGCTGAAATATATTCAGCCTCTGTAGTAGACAATGCAACAATCTTTTGCAATCTAGAACACCATGAAAACAACACCACCTGCAAGAGTAAACACATAGCCACTTGTGGATTTCCGTGTATCCACATCACCAGCCATGTCAGAGTCACAAAATTCCTTCAACTCCAATGGTCCTTTACCATAGCATAGGCATTTGTTTTTAGTCCCTTTCAAGTACCTCATAATGGACTTTACTACATCCCAATGCAACCTGCCTAGATTAGCCATAAACCGGCTCACAACTCCCACTGCATGGGCTATGTCAGGCCTAGTAGCAACCATAGCATACATAAGTGAACCACAAGCTGAAGCATAAGGCACACTTTGCATGTCATTGGCTTCTTCCTCCTTTGACTTAGGACAATCATCCTTGGAGATTTTGACATATGGCTGTAATGGCACACCAAGAGGCTTTGCTTCAGCCATGTTAATTCTGTGCAGCACCTTTTCAATGTACTTTTCTTCCGACAAATACAATAGGCGCTTGTCTCTTTGCCTTGTAACACGCACTCCAAGTATATGTTCAGCTTCCCCAAGGTCTTTCATTGAAAATGCAGATTTCAGTTGCCCTTTAAGAGCATCAACAGTGCTTCTTTTCTTTGCAGCTATCAACATATCATCCACATAGAACACAAGAATGATAGGGCTGCCATCCTCATCACGTTTGGTGTACAAACAATGGTCTGTATGGCTTCTTTTGTAACCATGTTTAAGCATGAAGCGATCAAACTTCTTATACCATTGTCTACATGATTGTTTCAGCCCATACAAGCTTCTATTGAGCATACATACCAAATGTTCATTGCCAGGAATGACAAAACCCTCGGGTTGCTTCATGTAAAGCTCTTCTTCCACATCACCATGCAAGAAAGCGGTATGTATATCCATTTGGTCCATTTCCAAAGCAAGAGCAACCACTATGGCAAACAATACACGCAAAGTGGTCATCTTCACAACAGGAGAGAACACTTTCAGAAAGTCTATGCCCTTGATTTGAACATATCCCTTTGCAACTAGCCTTGCCTTATACTTGGGTTTTGCATCAACAGTCTTGATTTTATACACCCATTTGTTAGGAATAGCCTTCCTGCCTTTGGGCAATTCCACCAAATCCCAAGTATGATTAGCATGCAAAGCTTTAATCTCTTCCTGCATAGTCGTGCTCACATGTCTTTGCCTCTTTATACGTAAGAGGCTCTCCCTCATCTGTCAACATAATGTAATGTAAAGAGGGGTCATATCTGCTCATAGGCCGTCTTTGACGAGTAGACCACCTCACCAATGATCCACATTATCCGGCAATGGGTTTACATCAGGTGGCATGATAAAATCATCAACAATGGGCTGCTGTACATCATTTTCAGCATTGTTTCGTGGCTGCAAATGCCCTTCAGGAGCCTCAATTTGCTGCCCAACATCATCTGGCTCAAACACCACTGGATCATCTACATTTTCAGCCATATGTGGTGCATCCTGAGGGTCAAAAATAGGCCTAACAAGTGGCTGGTCATGCTGAAATTTGACCCTTTTATGGTCATGCTTTGAGGCACAATTGTTTTGAAGCAGCCTTGCCTCATTAAAAACAACATCCCGGCTGCATACTACCCTTTTGAGCTGAGGTAACCAAATCCTGTAACCCATTTCGCCTTCTTCACCATATCCCATGAAAAGGCCTTTAATGGACTTGGCATCTAGTTTACTCCTCAACTCAGGTTTAACATGCACAAAAGCCTCACAACCAAAAATGTGTAAGTGATCGTATAAAGCAGGCTTGCCAGACCAAACCTCTTCAGGGATGTCACCTTTCAAAGACATGTGAGGGGATCGATTGCATATATGCACTGCAGTTTTCAAAGCTTCTCCCTAAAATCCATGAGAGAGATTAGCTGTGGACACCATGCATCTCACCCTCTCACAAAGTGTCCTGTTGAATCTTTCAGTCACACCATTAGAAGAGGGGCTATATGGCACAGTAAGCTCCCTCTTAATGCCCAAATTTTCACAAAATTTATTAAATTCAACACCTGTGAACTCCCCCCCATTGTCCGTACGCAAACATTTTAGTTTTCTACCTGTTCGGGTGGTCACAAATGCATGAAATCTCTTAAAAAGCAGCAAAGACTTCATCCTTAGATTTAAGCAAATAAACCCAAATTTTCCTAGAATGATCATCAACAAAGGAGACAAAATAGCATGCACCTCCCATAGACTTAGTAGGCATGCTACATACATCCGAATGTACAAGATCAAGCACACAAGATTTACGAGAGACACCGGAGTAATAAGAACGCTTTACTTGCTTGCCATATTGACATTCATTACAAAAGTCAAGCTTTGTGCCTTTAGCATCAAGCTTGTTCAAAGTACAAAGTTTAGAAAGGCCCTTTTGGCTCATATGGCCAAGCCTCTTGTCCCACAACTCCATGTGAGAGTTAATTTCAGCCAATGCAATAAACTTGCCCAACACGGCCTTTCCATGCAAGCAGTAAAGTGTCCCTTTCTTTGTGCCCTTTACAATCAGCCTTGAGCCTTTAGTCATTTTCCATGATCCTCTCTCAAACAAGATGTTGTAACCATGCATATCCATCTGACCAACAGAAAGGAGACTCTTCTTGATTCCCGGCACATATCTAACTCATGCAAGACAAGCTCATTTGTGCCATCTATAGAGAGATGCACAGTGCCAATACCGTCAATGGAGCATGCATGATTGTTTCCAAGGTATACATGGCCTCACTTGCCTGCATCAAAAGTAGAGAAACACTCCTCGATAGGAGTCACATGAAATGAAGTACCGGAATCAACAATTAAAGTCTGGGATAATGCATCATTGACAGTCAACAAAGCATCAATAAGATCACTCTTGGTGATCTGCACGTCCTGTGAATGAACATTAAGAGAGGCATCAATGACATAAGCATCATCATCTGACAAAGTGGCACACAAGATGTCCTCTACATTTGACAGCTCCTCAATCACAACACTAGAAGCCACATTGGCCTTCTCTTTGTCCTTTGAGCTATCCTGTGCATCTGTCTTGACTTCCTTCTTCTCTTTCTTTTTGTCTCCACCATTCTTTTTCCGTTCTAACTCAGCTTTGTAGTACCTGCAATCGGGTTTCTTGTGACCTTTCCTGCCACACTGATAGCAAGTCACATCACCCTTGCCTTTGCTGGCATTTCCCCTTTCCTTACTCTTACTCTTATTCCTTTGTGCATATACATTCTTCTTTTCTGTCCTGCCTCTAACCATGTTGGCAGAGCTGCCTCCCTCTCCACTTGCTTTCCTCCTGATTTCCTGATTCAAGATAGAACCCCTAACACCATCAAAGATCAAATTGGGGTTATTCGAAAATGAAACCACCAATGTTTCCCATGACCCAGGTAAGGTCATAAGCAAAAAGATAGCTTTCAGCTTATCATCAAAAGGAGGCAAGCCTGAATCTTGTAACTGCGACAAAGTACCTGCAAACAACGACAAGTGCTCTGCAGCGCTCTTGGACTCATCTAGTTGCATGCCGACAAGTTTTCGCATCAAATGTACTTGGTTAACAGGTGTTGTATTCTCATACATTCCCTTTAACTTCTCCCACACATCAAAAGCACTTGTGAGACCTTTCACATCAATGACTGTCTCATCGGTCATGGCCATTTTAATGTGTGTAACAGCCTTGCTGTTCAGGCTGACCAATGCTTCATCTATCATATTCTGTGGCTTTACCTGTTCAAGTGTCCCTTCACAATCCTTAAGAAATAGGATTCCCTGGATCCTGTCTTTCCAAAGGTCGAAACCTGTTCCATCGAACCTCCTAACCTCAAAGAGATTCTTCACATCCGAAGAAGATGAGGCCATAGTTGCACGAATAAGAGGACTAATACGCTGAATTTTTGGGCAAAATGCACAAAAACCGGAGTATAGTCTCACAGAGGTATGTACTACAGCTCCAAATGGTCACAGGAGCAATTTGGGGTAAAATAGGTTGATTTAGGCACAAAAAACAATTTCTGAAATTTATGCGCAGGAAATTTCAATTTGCACTTTCCCCAATGTAGTCGCATCATAAAAACACTTGCAAAAACCTGCATAAATCTGAAATTTGCTGAAAACACCTGTTTTTCGGCAATTTCAATGTTTTTGGGTAACGGGGACTTAGCAAAAGTGTTCCCACACCTTAATACATCATTCGCAAAACCTGTATTTTGCTGGAATAACCTGTAATTTGCTGATTTTGACCTAATTTCAGCTTGTTTTAAGTCAATTTGACTTGTTGGGAGCTCTCTAGTGTCCGGGGACGAGTCCTTTGGCGATGAAATTGCAAAATCTCGCGTGAAAGTTGACCTCCTTGGCGGAAAATCAGCGTTTGCAGGTTTGGGGGCAAACCCTAATTGGGCTTTGATACCAATTGATGAGCGCGAAGCGGTGTGTGCAAGTGATAGAGCACGCATGGAAGTGCAAGGTGTGTGCAGAGAGGTGTGGCGATAGCCTGCGGGAGAGAGGGCGCTAGCAGAACGAGAAGAGAGAGAGAGAGAGAGAGAGAGAGAGAGAGAGAGAGCGCTACTCGTTAGTTGAGGGATATAATAGAGTGAGCAAAATTGGCTCACACGTTCCCTTTATTAAAAGTATAGGACCAATTTAATATTAGTGGCAAGTCCAATGTGAACTTGGCCAAAGGTTAATAACATTTATAACTATACACAAAGAGGGCCATTTGGGCCTTTAACCCAACAGAATCAAGTCAATCGTGTGATCTTCACGAAGTGAAGGAGATAACTTGCTTGGTAGACCTTCAGAGATACACTCAGATCGAGCTTGCAGAAAATGTTGTCGTTCTTTTTCGAGGCTTGACATATTTGGCCTTTGATTATCATTCACTTCTTTCATGAAGATCGAGTAAACAAAAAGACTGGATTTCATTAATTTGGAAATGGCTGAAGCTGATACAAGTGGGACAGACTCGCCCTTCAGTTTTACATAAAGTACAATCTCTTCGCCCTTCTCATTCTCCAAGATGGCTTTCCTTGCCCTATAATCGACCACGGTACTATTTTTGTGGAACCAAGGGATTTCAAAAGGCATGATGAAACCGGCCCGTAGGGCGGTAGGCGTTGGCTTTCACCCGAAATTCTTTACTTTAAACACACACACAGAGCACTTTGCAAAGAGAACCTGCGACGGGAGTTAACACTTGAATACACACACGGCTCGGAAGCTAAAATGCTCCGAGCAGACGCCGACAACCTGTAGGCCCCAAAATTGGCGCCCCTTTCGGTATTTCTTTATTCTTTAGGAGGGTAAAATACAAGGTAAGGTCCTGGGAATCTTTCACGTGTATCCACCTAGACACCATTTGATTTGGCCAAATTTCGGCAGCATAACAACCCCAAAACTTGCGCGAAACCCATTCCCCTACTGGAACTCGCTTGCACTGACGTATACCCTCTGATTCCTGTCCAAAAACAGTAAATTCAGCACGCTGTATTTACTGGTTTTTGCCCTGTTTTCAGCCCCAAACAGTCCCCTAACTGTCCTTTGCCAGTGGGGCACGATTCCCAATGATCCTGGCGTCCGTATGGCTGAAAAACAGTCAAATTACAGCGCATACACAGCGCTGATTTTGCACCTGTACGGTGAGGTTATGACCCTCACCAGTGCCTGCTTTGGAGCAACAGTTAGCTACCCCTATTCCTGCTCAAGGAGGCTCTTGCCTCAGCACAAAAGCATGAACCCACACAACTGTACATCAGTCAAATGAGTAGCCCTCTTGTGGGGCATCACATAACTGCACGTAGGGGAGAAAGAGAGCAGTATGTAGCGTGCGGGGCATCACTCCCGTCACCATACTGTGCATAGAGGGCAAGGTAAGCATTCCATAGCTTCTGTACCTGTTGCAATCCGCCTGTGGCTGAAAATGGCGCCCCCTTTGTTGATATGCAGCTCGTTTTTGCCTCCCAGAGTGGCAGAATCGCTCACAAGCTGACACGTCGCCCAGTTTCCGAGTTTGGGCTTTCCCTGCTAAAAATATCTCAACTGGTGCGTCAGTTGACTTCGCGGCAGAGTTGTAAAGTGTTCCCCTAGTCATACCGAAGGTAATGACGCGAACACATTTCGTGGCCCAAAATAGCAGTTCCCTAAATTTTAGGAGATGCTTCCGTTGGGCTCCCACTGGTCTTCTGACCATCTATCCTCATTGGGACCGCATCCAAAAATGCAATGTGGCCCAACTGTCGGATACTTTTTGTTGGTAGTCCCACCTTGACTTTACGCCTTAATTGAGTTCACTTCCTAGTATCCACCAACTTGCTAAGTGCGACGGGGGGACCTATATGATCTTGCTCTGAGCCTAGACATCCTCTTACCATACGAATTCCAGTGCCGACCACTTCCCGTCTGCGGGTGAATCTACCGTTCACATTGGCCATACAATGTCCGACCGTTTGCTACTTCAAAAAGAGGGTCTTAAACAAATAAAATAAACCCCATTGGAAAGAAACCAACAACCAAGGTTAGCAGTTGCCACATCTCTGTGACATGGTTAATAACTGCCACGTCCTCGTGACACATGATGTAAAAGTCCTTGTGCCCTAAATACCCCTGACAATGCAACTGAAGTTTGCCAATGACAAGTGTAATGGAAACATCCCGTCCGGGTGCCGCTAGAACTGCCTTGGCTGGTGGCCCCTGTAACAAACTTGGACACTCCAAGTCAAGAATCAATCGCGACAACACCAAATAACCACTTCAAAACAATTCAAAGATCACAATAGATTTGCATTGGCCTGGCGGAGTTCCGTGCCTAGAGATAATGGCCCCAAAGACTGGCGCCCCTTTCGGTATTTCTTTTTGTATTGATCAGTTCAAAGTACAAGAGAGTGGGTCGGGATTCACTCTCAGACTCTGCGTCCAGATGCTCTGAGAAGTGAAGGCCCAAACCACTTATTTAAATGTTTACAAGGGATGCCAAAAGCAGAGCCCCAAAAGCTTTCAAATCAAAAGCAAAAACCCCTCTCTCTCTCAAGCTCTCTTGGGCTTTAATAAAATAAAGCAGATATTCTCTCTCTCTATCTCTCTCAACTTGCGTCGCCAAAAGCTGAGATTTTCAACCCGCAAAACCCGCCGCGAATTTCGGAAATCCGTACGCCTTGGCCACGTGGCAGTTCAGCGCTTTAGGGTTTCAGCCAGAAAATTAGGGTTAGGGTTTCCAGAAATTAGGGTTTGCTGCAAATTAGGGTTTTTGGCAGATTTTAGGGTTTGCAGGAATTTTAGGGTTTCTGCTATCCGTAGCCACGTCATCACTTTGTGACATACCCCCCTCTTGAAAGCATTGTAATCGACCGCAATTACGCCTGCAAAACCGACAAAAGCCATAAACCGTCTTAGCAGACACTGATTGTTAGTACTTACGTACTAGGAACACGCATCTAGCACATGTACCAAATCGACAGTCACATCACACGACATCACAGGACATCACTACACATCACATGATATTCAACATTCATTCGGATCTTAGACCATGATTTATCGGCAATGTAGCTAGCAATCACATCTAGGTCCAATCAGAACCTCATCGATGTCCGCTTGACTAACCCCTATTGCAACCATGTCTATTCGAGATCAAGCAGAACAAAATGCTGCAGTCATTTCGTCCATCAGTTCCTGCACTTAAGAGAAGTCCATAACAAATCAGTATCATAATCAGGAATTCCATTTCATAAAGTCCTACAGCAGAATACTGTCAGCTTTCAGTATCCCTGAAGCTCAAAGAGACATCAGCGACTCTAGTATCTAAATCAAGGCATCTGTTGACAAAGGAGTGGAGCGACCTCCCTCTTGTGCATCCCACTACACCAGATCTGCGGCCAAGCTGAATTCTGGGTTCCATTTGGAGTAGACTATGCTAAACCAAAAGCATCGAGGTAAAGTTTCACAATCCGAGGTGTATCTGCTAGGTCCTCCTCCATCCACTTCGCATCCAATGCAAGATAGTTCTTGAACTTAACCAAGAACCACCTTCGGACTTTACCTTTAGTCTTCGTATCCTTATGTGCCAAAATCTGTTCAGGAACAAGGATCTCCTCGTTTTCTTCCACTTCAGGTTGCTCATCAGGCTCCCCATCACCGGGCACATCACCTTTAAAAGGTTTCAAGAGACTGTCATGGAATGCATTGTGAATCCTCCAAGTATCTGGCAGTTTCAATCGGAAGGAGACATCATCGATCTTTTCAGTGATCTGGAAAGGTCCGTAGTATCGCATACTAAGCTTTGGAAAAAGCCTCTCCTTTCCCTTTTTCTTTCGTAAGCGTGCCTTCTCAAAACGTAAGAGCACCCAACCATCCTCCTTCAATTTCATGTCGCGACGATGGCGATCCGCTGCCTTTTTTTGTCGTTCTTGAGACTTCTGCAAAGTCTCGCAAACCTTGGCAAAAGCCGTATCCAAATCTCGCGTATATTCATCCGCTTCAAAGATCTTATCTTTCTTCCTCAGGAAGGGTGGAACCTTCGCAGCACCTTCAACAATCTCAAATGGCGCCTTCCCCGTCGAAGAGTGTATCGTGTTATTGTAGGCAAATTCCACCAAAGGTAGGTACTTTTCCATTGAGTCTGCTGATCCAAGATATAAGACTTCAATCAATCTAGAACCACTGAATTTGCAATCTCGGATTGCCCATCAGTCTACGGGTGGAACGATAACGAGAACTGCAACAACGTGCCAATGTTCTCCCAAATTGCCTTCCAAAACAAACTCGTAAATCTGGGGTCTCTGTCAGGGACAATCGTCTCAGGCATGTCATGTAATCTGAAGATCTAGGCCACAAACAGTCTCGCTAATTGATCCGGCTTGACTATTTTCTTCACTGGAATGAAATGAGCCTGTTTGCTAAATCTGTCAATAACAATCCAGATACCATCGTGACCACTTTGTGTCCTCGGGAGATCAAAAATGAAATCCATCGCAATACTTTCCCAGGGGCAGGTGGGTATGGGTAAAGGCTATAACAATCCCTGTGCCTTATGATTGTCAAACTTGACCTTCTGACATACTAAGCAAATGTGCACAAAATCTTCCACATCCTTTTTGAGCCTCGGCCAAGAGAAATATCTCTCTAACCCCTTCATGGTGGTAGCAATGCCGCGGTGACCCGTAAAAGGTGGACAGTGGCATTCAGTCATAACCTTTTCCCTCAACGGCTGTGTAACGCACAACATAGTCTTTCTCATCAAGTAGCCTTCCCGAAGGGAGTATCCAGCTATTGTTTCCCCATCCCGTATCCGTGTGAAAATATCTGTATCTGTGGCATACTGATCGACCATATCCTCGAAGCTCCTATGATGTATAGCGGAAATAGCAGAACCAACGGCTTCCGAGACAAAGCATCTGCCACCACATTCTTTTGTCCCTGAACATGGACAATCTGGAAGTGAAACTATGACAAGATGTTCGCCCACCGCATCTACTTTTCCGAAAGCTGCTTCTGTGACAAGAAGTAGCGCAAACTCTGATGGTCTGTAAAGACAGTAAAATCCGCTCCGAGTAGGTAATGCTGCCACTGAGTAAGAGCATGGATAACCGCCAAAAGCTCTTTCTCATATATCTGTGTTGTCATCTCCGGCCTAGCGAACAATCGACTCTCGTAAGCAATGACATGGCCTTCTTGCATCAAGACCGCGCCCAGACTACGACCACAAGTATCACAATATACTTCAAATGACTTCTACAAGTCCGGCAAAGTCAAAACTGGTCCCGTAGTCAATTTCTCTTCAAGGTCCGAAAGGCAGTCACCTCTGTGGATCCCCACGAGAAAGGGACTCCTTTATGTGTCAAGATATGCAAAGGGGAAGCGACCTCTGCAAACTTTCGTATCAACCGCCTGTAGTACGAACACAGTCCCAAGAAGCTTCTAACTTCATGGACATTCTTTAAATTGGGCCAATCACGAATAGTCTCTATCTTGGTCGGGTCCATTTGCACTCCAACAGCTGAGATAATGTGTCCCAAAAAGTGTATCTCTGGTAGGAAAATTTTCACTTTTCTTTGCATTAATCACTAACTTGTGATCTCGTAATGCCTGAAAGACCTGAAGCAAATGATCTATGTGTTCTGTCTCATTCTTGGAGAAAACAATGATGTCGTCAAAGAAAGTGCCAACAAATAGTCTGTACTCTCGAAAAATCATGTCCATCATCCGGTTAAATGTCGCAGGAGCATTGGTTAAGCCAAAAGGCATCACCAAAAACTCAAATAACCTAAAAGTATTCCGAAAGGCTGTCTTGTAGACGTCTCCCAGCGCGATTCGGATCTGATGATATCCACTCTTCAAGTCAATCCTACTAAAGCACGAGGATCCTTGTAACTTGTCGAGGATATCATCGATCCTAGGAATCGGAAATCTGTTCTTGATGGTGATTTTGTTGAGAGCTCTATAATGGATGCACATCCTCCAAGATCCGTCTTTCTTCAAAACCAACAACACTGGAGAGCAATACGGTGAAGTACTAGGCTGGACAAGACCCTTTTCCAAGAGGTCTTTCACTTGGTTCATAATCTCTTCATTCTGTGCTCGGCTCACACGATAAGGTGGCAAGTTCGGTGGTGTGCTTCCAAGTATCAGATCAATGGTATGATCTTCAAGACGAGCAGGGGGTAACTCTCCTGGTAGGCCCTCGGAGAAGCAATCGGCGTGAGAGTGGAGAAAATCTTGGCGTTCTTTATCAAGTTTAGACATATTTGTCCTATCCTTATCGCTCAATTCTTTCATAAAGCTCGAGTAAACAAACAGATTGAATTTCATTAATTTTGAAATGGCCGAAGCCGATACAATAGGGACAGACTCGCCCTTAAGTTTAATATCAAGTACAATTGTTATGCCCTTTTCTATAGTCAAAGTCGCTTTTCTCGCCCGATAATCGACCACGGCGTTGTTCTTGTCGTACCAGGGAATCCCTAAGAGAACATCACAACCCTCCAAAGGCATTATGAAGAAGTCCTCATGCCCCAAATACCCCTGACAATGCAACCGAAGTTTGCCAATGATAGGTGTAATGGCTACGTCCTTGCCGAGTGCCGCTAGAACTGCCTCTACAAGTGGTCCCATCCGATCGGGAGTAATCTCGAGCCGCGACACCAATTCCGGTGAAATGAAGTTGGCCTTGGCTCCTCCATCAAAGAAAATCAGGGCCTCTTGATCTTTCACTTTGCCCCAAGCTCGGCAAAGTTCTATACTCTCATCCATGGTGTCAGGATTGGTACCCACACAATCAAGAACCAGTCCTGTTTTCATCTTGCCTTTTCGTCCACATTCCTCAGCTGCTCTCGAACTCTCAGGCCTGTGTCGTCCTTATCATTCTGTTCTTTCTGTGCCTTTTTGGGGCACTTTGCAGAGATGTGTCCTGGTTCCCCGCATCCAAAGCACTTCCCCTCTTTGATGAATCGAGCTCGCTCCTAAGGAGTAAGCTTGGGTCGTGCATCCTTTTTCTTTGGGTTGCTCTTTTTCTTTCTACTTTCATTCCCAAAAGTCTGTTCGACTCGTTGTGTCATGTTCTCATCTGCGGGGAAAGTCATACTGCCAGAGTGAATGGCAAAGCCCCGCTTCGCATGACTCATCAACTCCTGAATAGAAGCTGACTTCTGCTCCAAGCAGTGATCTCGGATCTCTGTAGGTAGACCCAAGGTGAACCGCTCAAATCTGTTCTCTGAACGTGATCGTCTTGAATGAAGAGGCGGGTAGAAAAGAGCTCCAGAATCTTTCACAATAAGCATTGATTGTATCTTTCTTGGTCATCCGAGATGGTTCCAAGCAGCTCGTATATCTTATTCATACTCTTGCGTCAACCAAGAAGAAATAAAAAGCTTCTTCAATTTCAGTCATTTAACTGGCGCAGTCTTGTTTAAAAGAAGCGTGGACCACCAAGTGCAAGCATTCCCCTTAAAGTAAGAGACAACTCTCCGAATCTTGGAGTGCTCTGAATAGCGTCCTCCCGCGAAAGCGATGTCAAACTAGTGTATAAAAGACAAAGCCTTCGAAGCATCTGAGCATCCTGAAAAAGTATCAAACTTGATCGAGTGGCCACCTTCCTTAAACTCTCGGACTTTCTTGCTTTTATCTTCGAGAAAGTAATACTGGTTGGCTTTGTAAAAATTCTTCTTGTTCGCATAAAAGTTTCCGTCATCGGAATCTGTTGTCTGTAGACGAGTCCTCAATAGAACTGTCAGCCTCTAGGCGAGATTCAGCCTTCTTTGCCTTTTTCTTTCCCTTTCTCGAAGCTTTGTTTCTTGCTTCGCTTTTTACCGTTTCTGTCTTCTTCGCTCGAATCTGAAGAGCTAGAAGACCTATCAGAAGAAGAAGAAGAACTGGGTACTCCTTCAAATCGAACACGCTTCTTCTGTTTCTTTGCCTTATCAAAATTCGACTGACAACCTAAATATCCCGGGAAGTCAATGCTTTCCTTCTGCTTTTTGCCGTGCTTTTTGGCTTTCTTTTGCGCGTCAAAAAGCTGAGTAGTCCGTGCATCAACCACCTCTTGTAATTCCTTCTCTGAATACTGTTTGTGATCAAAAGGTTTCTTGAGAGCGGGTTTCAGTGGTGGTGTAGTGGTTTTCTGCCATTGTGCATGCACTTCTTGAAAAGAAGTCTCGCTCATATATTGTGCCAATTTCGGATCCTTCGCAAAACTGAGCATCATCTTTGTTGCATCGCCGATCAATTGACGACGCTCTTTGCTCCGCCTGAGTAGGCCGAGGCGGGCCATACTCATTTGGCTAGAGCTGATCCATACTCTCAGAGGACAGTTCGAGAGACTCCAGGGCAGTTCCGACTGCACGTAGGAGCGCAGAGAGGCTTTCCTACTACTCTGGCGTCCTGGGCCTTTCTTCACCAAGGTCCAGGGTGTGCTCAGATGGCACTACCGCCCACCTGTGTGGCTTTTCCCTCCTCCCATCTCTTGATCTAGCCTCATTGTACAAATTTTGTTTTTTCATTGGGAGAGTCTCCCTATCATGATTGTTGTAGCCCTCTCTTGAAGAGGAGGTTGTAGCCCTATGGGCAGTTTCATTAACTAATAGAAGGATCTTTTCCTTGGAAAAAAAAAAATAGTAGACCGCTCTCGCCATAGAGAGTGGGGCCTTCGGAGGAGGGTTTTGACAACATTCTAGTGTCGTATTCTTCTCTCTCTATCTCTCAGTCTCATGCACCTTCATTCACAGTGTTTATCCACTTTGCTTGTGATCATTTGCACTCTCTCACTAAAGGAATGGAAGGCTCTCCCTTCAATAAGTAAAAGGAACCCTTAAACACAGTTCAAAGCACTCATCTTGAGCAAAGTTCAACATTCACTTCCGCCGCACCTTACATATCCATACCCGGGATATGCGCCACCAACTTAAAGATTTCAAAGATGGCGGCACGAAAGTCAAAATTTTCACTTTTTCCGAGGTAAAAGATCGCAAGAAAGCATTGCAATTCCTACAGCAATTCGACAACATCTATGCTTTAGGGAACTATACAGAAGAATCCAATATTTCTTGAGCAACGGGATTTCTTAAAGATAATGCTATGCAATGGTGAAGTTCAATCGCGACACAACCGCATGCTCCAAGGACCTGGCAAGCTTTCAAGACACTTTTTGCACGTAGTTACATGACTTCTATGTTTGAAGTCCGGATTTTGGCAGAGTGGGGCAACTTGAAAATGCTTGCCACCAAAACCATGAACGAATATAACCAAAGGTTTCTCGACGTGTACCTTCCGGTGTCCTTCTTTAGATCTGTTCCCTTGGAGGCCCAATGCGAGCGATACACCATTGGACTACCATCACCATTGCAGGAATATTTTCTATCCAAGCAAGTCTCCACAATGCAAGAACTTATGGACCATGCCGCAGTCGGCTACAAACTGATGAAGGGAAAGCTAGAGTTTACCACAGAAGAATCTCAGGCCACTAACCACAACTCTCGCCAACAAAGAACAAATTCTCGAGAGTCTCGTGAAAGTCAACCACAAAGGCTTCGTTTGACACCTCAACAACGAGACACCTTACTGCAAGAAGGCCGATGTTTTGGATGCTTTCAAACAGGACATGACTATTTTGGTTGTCCCCAACGCACGGACAGACCCGTGGAGCCAACTCCCGCGTCGACGGTCGACAAAAACCTAGGACCATCTCCAGCCAAACAAGCTAAACCGGCTATTGGATTAGTACCTGACATCTATGGCATACGCCTTGAAAGTACAAATGAATTGTGTCGAGCATATGGCAAAGTCAATGGCTTCAAAGCCCTTATTTTCTTTGACCCCAGAGCTACAGAGAACTTCATCCATCCAAGATTCTTAAAGCAGATGCACTTTGATTATGATACAGAGGGTGGAGAAATTGAAGCTGAGCTAACCACGGGGCAAACTCAAAAAGTGGTACCGCTCATTGGTGCTCTTCCAGTGACTATTCAAGATTATCATGGAAAAGCTGATTTCCACATCATGAAGTTGGGCAATTGTGACGTTCTATTAGGCATGCCTTGGCATGACAAGAATGATGCGACTCTCCAGGTTCGGAACCGAACCATCACCGTGATGCAGAAGGGCAAGCCAATCGTCCTCAAAGTTTGGTTGTCCGAACAAAACCCTGAATGAACTCTCTAGTTGTTTTATAGTTAGATACTTTTGAACTTTGTTTAAGAAAGTAGTGTTTGAAATCTGTTTTGAACCTGTCTTGGTGCCGATTTGAAAAAGTAACAGAAGAAGAAGTCCTACCAACCTATGGGGACCCCGTCCGATGGGGCCCCAGTGACAAGGAATTAAAATAAAGCAAGACCCACGCGAAAGCTAATGACGTGGCAGTTGTACCGACGCTCCGGAATTTCCGTTGACATGATGACATGGCACTGTAAGGATTTCCGCGTTTTGCGTTGACGGATGACGTGGAAGTTGTACGAAATTCCGTGATTTACGCTGGCAGCTTTTTGGGCATTGCTTTTAGACTAGATGCTTTTGAGTTTGAAGGCTTTTCATTGTAAACTGTTTTTGGGGCCTAGGGCCTTTAAATATGAGGTTAGGGCTCATTCTCTGGCATGCATCTGGAGAAGGTGCAAAGTCTGGAGTACCTGTTTGTACTGAGTTGATGCAATATATAAAGAAATATACTGAAAGGGGCACCAAGGTTTGGGGCCAATACTCTCTGGGGTGGAATTCCGCCACTCCGTGTCGCGTATCGTCTCTCTCTTTCAGTTCAGTTGTTATTGAAGTGCTAAAAGTCTATTCAATCTATTCTTTTCTATTGGCACGTGGTGCCCGTCTTGTGACATCGATTATATGTTTCTTATAGCTTTCAGCAATTAATAGTGTTATAAAATATAATTCTCTCTAACCTTTACTATATACTCTTATTAACTCTAAAATTATCCCTGTTTGCACTCACTTTTCTTAGGTTGAGCCTCTGCTAAGTTCATGTCTACAACCAGAAGCCCGGCGCTTTCTCGGTCGACCTCGGAGAACCGCGCTCTCCGACAACGCAACTGGCAGAACCCGGCCAAGGGGCCTAAACCCTATAAAATTAAAGCAAGAACCCAAAATTACATAAAGAAAGACACGTGACGGCATTAAGCGGACTTGCCGGCGAATCCCAAAAACTACTGACATGGCAATACGGATGGCCCACGTTTTATGGGAGCAGCCCAAAGGGCGCCAGCTTTTGGGACAAGAGCTTGTGAGGCTCAATGGTTTTGGAGCACGGCTTTGCATCTGTATGCTTTTGGCCAAGGGCCTTTATAAGTGTGCCACAACCTCTCCTCTTTGAAGATTAGCTTGGGAGCACTGCAAGAGAGAGGACCCTCCAATATTGTACTCTTACAAAGTAATAATAAAGAAATACCGAGAAGGGGCGCCAATCTCTGCGGCTAGTGCATCTACGGACCGTAATCCGCCATTCCATGTCAACTCTCCCTCCCTCTCTCTCCCTTTGTTCAAGTTCAATTCAGTTGTTTGCAATTTTCTCACGTGTGTTGTTGTTGATCTTTGGTTTAGAGTGTCCAAATCTATTACAGTGGTATCAAAGAGCTCAGACGATTCTTCTTCTATGGAGGATCCGATCCCTTTCCCGCGGCGTGCATGGGTTCTCGCAATGAATCCAGTTAAGAGAGCTCTGTCCAACTGACTACCCGACTCTATGATGATGAAGTCAACCCCAACCCTAGTGGTGAATAAACGAGACTTCTAACACGGGCAGGCCTCCTTTTGAGGAACTGGGGAAAGAGCATGGCCCGTTCCCGCCAAGTGAAGTCGACAAGATGGAGTACCGGCATCCACTGTAGGTTGACGCTAGTGCTAAGCAGATGATCAAGTACTCCAAGGATCCATAGTACGCAAAGTACCTAAAGAATCACCCACTTGACGAAGTTCACGATGGCGTGCTACCATTCACTCGCCTCGCAAGTCGACCATGAAGTAGAAAGCAAAGCCAGGTACAAACAAGCAAAATTGTACTCACGAGAAGAGTTTGACGATTCTCTTGAGCATAAGGTCAATAAGCTGATGAAGACTAAGAAGACTTCTTGAAAGAAGAGATGTTCAACAGACTATCCCGGCTACTTGGGTCAGAAGTCCACTTTCGAGGAAGCAAGCAAATCCAAGAAGCGAATTCGCTTTCAGAACGATCCCAGTTCATCGTCTTCATCATCAAACAGTTCAAAGAGTTCCTCTTCCTCTAGCTCGAGCGAGGAGCACAAGAAGCACTGGAAGCAGAGCAAGACTTAGAAAAATATGAAAACCAAGAAAAGAAAATCCCACAAAAAGTCTAGAAAGCACCGCAAGCATTATAACAGTTCTTCCAAGGATATTTCATCCTCTAACTTTGACGAGCCAACGTACGGGAAGAAGCAAAGACATATACTCTATTCCAAACTTCCCCCTTCCCATGCCAACTTTCTAAGACGTGCAATGCTCCACCTTACCACCACCGTCTCCCCTCCGTATTTGCAGGCCGGTGTCAAGGAGAGCTCTTGAAATGTGAAATATTCACATACATTAGAGAAAGGCATTCCTCCAATAGAAACTTTTCTAGAGCACACATGGTGGCCCTCTGAAACCCCCCCCCCCCCAAAAAAAAAAAAACAAAAGAGGCTTCACCACACCATGCATCACAAATTCACCCAATCCATGCCCACTGCATTGCTCCTACCTCACATTCCAACCATCTAAGACTTGCACGATGCACCACCGTACTACCCGCACCTCCCCTCTTTGTTTGTATACTTGAGCCAGGAAAACCTGTTACAGACTTGGGCACCCCAAGTCGTAAATTTTGCACAACACACGAGAAAATACTTCACAACTTTAGCACACTTTAAAAATAGAGTCGACACGGCCCGGCGTACTTCCGTGCCTAGAGGTATTGGCCCCAAAATTTGGCGCCCCTTTCGGTATTTATTTATAAATTAATGCTTGAGCAAAGTTACAACTCCCCCGGGACCTCTGCTCTCAGACTCTGTGTCCAGATGCTCTGTAGAGTGAGGCCCCAAGGGTTCTATTTATTTTACAAGGGATGCCCCAAGGGCCAAAAGCAAATAGTTCAATCCCAAAAGCATCTGGTCCAAAAACTGCCCTAAAAAGCATTCAGCACAAATCGCAGAAATCCGTACTGCTGCCACGTCAGCATGCCAGCGCAATTTCCAGTCGTCTGTACAATTCTGCCACGTCATCAGCTGGTCCGTTCGGACAATACTGCCACATCATCATTTTGTGACAAACTTTTGAAATGCCCACTCCATTGGCTGGTGCCCGCAAAGAGAAACATTCCATGGTAGCCTCCGCCCCCCTCCCCCAAAAAACAAAAGAACAGAAGGAAGGATCATGCTAGCCACATCAGCGTTCAGCTTCTGCCGGATATCACGCAGACCAGTGCAATCAGTTTTTGCCACATGTTATGCCCACCATTTATGATCCAAAGCGACCCTCAACCCTGCTCTTACCGAGATCAGTGACATTCCACCCAAGACTATCTTTAACATTGTTTATTCAAGAGCATGAACATCTCCCATTTCTAACAGAAAGTATGTCACAGTGTAGTTTGAGTCAGCAAGCCAGGTCAACAAGGTTAAAGAAATACAGCGCATTTCTCTTGCTAGAAAAGGCTCACAGGTTGAAAATGCTCTGGTGCAGCCCCTCCTGAAACTGACAACCCAAACTTTCAGACTACTTTGCTTTTGAAGAGGTTACAAAAAATAGCAGCTCTTGCTGCTCTCTCAACAACTTGGTGCAGCACGAATCATGACAAGTCTTACCATATGCGCTTAACTACCCTAGTGTTAAAATCAATCTTTTGTACCTGCTAAGCTGCAGGCAAACTTTACTTCAAAAAAAAATAGGCCAACAAGCTCCGTTTACTCAAGTAGGTGACTCCTTCAGTCCCTTGCATATCCTTTAGCTGTCATTCAGAGATGAGCGCAAACTAACCTGTGTGTGTGTGTGTGTGTGTGTGTGTGTGAGAGAGAGAGAGAGAGAGAGAGAAGAGTACATAAGAAGCTCATTAAAAGTTTGTTTTGCCCCTTCTCTAACATCATTTTATCTCAATGATATAATGCCTGGGCATTGCTGCAGTATCCTTACACACTAGCAATGCTAAGCTATGCAGTAGTTAATTATAACTGATGTTTTATATTGTATTGTGTGTTTGTCTCAAATATGTTACTCCCACCAACCTTTCTGAACTCGGAGTTCTCCGGCGCTTTGCTTTTTCACAGGCACTCTTCCACCAGTGCCATCTGCAGCCTCCTTTTGCTTCTGCTTAAGACTGAAGAGGTTGATCATGTTGTTCAAGTACACTCTGCAGCGATGGACAAAAAGCAGTTTACATTGCATGCCAACAACAGAAATCATCTTCTTCTTCCTCATGAGACTTTTGAAACCTCATTAATAAAATGTTAGTGTCATGAACATTCAGATTGCAAGAAAAGGACACACCATGGAGAGCTCTTTCATGTTCTTAAGTCAGTTTTTCAGAAAACACACCTAACTACACAGTTTGAAAATCAATTAAAAACTATATCTCTCTCACTGGGGTCTTCAGCTGTCACTCCATGACCTACCTTTGTTACACAGATGGAGATCTCTCGAGATTGGATACCTTTGGAGCAAGAGGGGGTCACCAATAGCTGAGAGGGGAGTGTATAACTGCTTTTGGGCTCTGCTTTTAGCAACCCTTGTAAATTGTTTATAAGTGGCCTTAGGGGCTCAGTTCTAAGAGCATTTGGATGCAGAGTTTGAGAGCGAGCACCCGAAGGCTCGATTGTACTTCGCTCACAGATTAATATAAAAATAAATACCGAAAGGGGCGCCAGTCTATGGGGCCAATATCTCTTGGCATGGAACTACGCCGGGCCGTGTCGATTCTCCTGTAAATTATTTTAAAGTGAATCTCTGCTGTGTCGCGGTTGAATCTTGACTTGGGGTGTCCAAGTTTGTTACAGTGGTATCAGAGCACGGCCGATTTCTCTTCTACCAGGAAATCCGATCCCTTATTTCGTCACTCATGAACTTATGGATTCCAAAAAGAATCAATCGACTTCTTTTGCATCTGCTGATGCGGGAGGAGATCATGCAGAAGATTTTAACGATTTAACAGAGGAAGAGTATGGGCCACCTCGGCCTACTCGGTATGAACTTCAAGAGATGCAACATCGACAGCAGGTTGACGAGTGCACAAAGTAGATGATAAAATTTGCGAAAGACCCTCAGTTTGCAAAATTTTTGTCTCAACAATCCATCGTTGAAGTGCACACTCAGTGGCAAAAAGCCACCGAACCACCCATCAAACCGGCAATCAAGAAACCTCCTTCTCCGAGGATGTTTACAGAACAAGAACTTCAGGAGGTGGTTCAGACTCAGACCGGTCAGCTTTTGGACGCGAAAAATCAATCCAAAAAGCAATTGAAAAAAGCACAAGAAGGGGACTAACTACCCTGGTTATTTGGGTTGTCAATATTCTTTTGCCTCTGCAAGAAAGCAAAAGAAGTGTGTACGCTTTGAGGGACTACCCAATTCTTCTTCTTCCCCTTCTTCTGACAGTTCTTCTGGCTCTTCTGACTCGAGCGAGGAAGACAGAAAGGGCAAAAGCGAAGCAAAAAGCAAAGCTTCGGAAAGGGCAAGAAAAAGGCAAAGAAACTCAGATTCTGCCCAGTTTCTGATAGTTCTACGGAGGAGTCATCCTTTGACAGTTCGGACTCCGATATGTTTTATGCAAAGAAGAAGCACTTCTACAACCAATATCTCTTGGCACAGAACTACGCCGAGCCGTGTCGATTCTCCTGTGAATTATTTTGAAGTGAATCTCTGTTGTGTCGCTGTAGAATCTTGACTTGGGGTTAAAACGTAAGGGGCATAGTGGACACGTCTCAGTAGGAGAGCAACCTACTATACAACACACACTTCAAAAACCCATCCCCAGCTTGGGGGTCCAAGCATTGTAGAGATTTGTGCAATCAATAGTAGACCGCTCTCGCCATAGAGAGTGGGGCCTTCGGAGGAGGGTTTGAAAACATTCTGGTGTTGTATTCTTCTCTCTGTATCTCTCAGTCTCAGCACCTTCATTCACAGTGTTCACCACTTTGTTTGTGTCCATTGCACTCTCTCACTAAAGCAACGGAAGGCTCTCCCTTTCGTAAGTAAAAGGAACCTTCAGCACAGTTCGGAGCACTCATCTTGAGCAAAGTTCAACATTCACTTCCGCTGCACATAACACTCATCAAGAGACACCTCACCTTGCTGATACGAAAGCCATGCAGTCTCTGCAATGCCAAACACAGTTGCCCCATGCTACGCCACAATTGGGCGGCCAGAGTCATGATCAAAGAACGTTCGCCAACCAGCCCTGATGAGAGGGTATAACATGCTAGTCAGCAAGAATAGCAACCTCTATCTCTCCCATACATGCAGCAACCCCTCTGCAGATCCCATAGGTAGCTCCAATGATCTACACATGTAGAGCATAAAAGGGCATCAGAGGTAGGTATGAGATGCTATTCACCGATCAGCCCACTCTACGCGTCAGATCATGGAGTCAAAGCTAGTTTGGACGATTCCTTTAGGAGATACCTCAACATCTTACAGCCCGCAACAGCAACGGTGTCACAAAACGGGAGCGTACACGAGCACTTAGAAAATCTGAAAATTATAATTCTTTGGAAACATGAGAGAAGGGAGAAGATCGACATAGTATTGGGGACCAGAAGATGGGCTAGTCCCCCCCCCCCCCCCCCCGTTAAGAGTATTCTTTTATTCAGGGAGAATTCTTATACAAGCACGAGAACCCGAGGAAACCCCTCCGTTCTGTAATCTTAGACCCGAAGGTCGTGCTTTCCCGTAATGGGCTTGGGCACAAGGCCGTTCCTTCCCGTAAGGGACTTAGGCACGAAGCCGTACTTTCCCGTAAGGACTTAGGCGTGAAGCCGTACTTCCCGTGAAAAGCCTTCCCGTAAGACGGGAGATTCCTGCAAAACAAACCACAACAAACACGCGTCAACAATTCGTAGGCGAATCCACATAATGATACCTGTCGCTCTTGCGCACGAAAAGCAACTTCCGTGCTTCGTAGTCTCGCGATCTCTTGCGGCAGAGTCTTCTCTTGCTAACGTTGGTACCCCCCTTTGAGTGAGGGCATGTGGTGCTTTTATAGCTCCCTGGCCACGGCACGAATAGCTGCTCGCGTAGAGATCGCGGTTTTTTTGTTTTGTTTTTTTTTTTTTTTTTGCGCTGTTCTATCCGAAATAGGAAGAGAGAATTCGCTGGCTGGTTTTGTTGCTTTATCTTCTAAGTGGCTGCCCACTTATTAAGTGGGTGGCCGGCATATTTTAAAATTGGTCTGAACCTGCCCAAAAACACAATAAAACCTTATAAGTTAAAACCAATGCATTTCACAACACTTTCCCAGGCGTCCCTGGATGCAACCACATGCACGAATGCAATGCAAACATAGATTCCTCGCGGGAAAGCGTCTGCCTTCCCGCGATTGTTCCTGCTTTTCGTAAAAAGCTTCATTGAACCCATCTTTATTCTTGTGCTTGCGTTCTTACGCGTATTTTCTTACTCAGTTCGGATTTCCTCCTTAGCCTACGGGATGCCCCCTCCTTACTGATGCACCCGTCACCCATCATGTGATGCATCAGGGGCACTCGTAACCCGGCCCTTTCCACCGAACGTATGGAAACTCCTTCGAGATGTTTACCGTCACCCATCAAATGACACATCAGAGTTGTCCGTTCCTGATGGCAGTTCCTGTAGCTACAATCTTTTAACAGTTCTTAGTGCACATAATAAAATATCCTTAAAAAAAATTAATCATTAAAAATAAGAAAATAGTCCAATTGGCAACATCCCTCTGGCTTCTAAACAGTTGACCTCAACTGTAGTGCTTGGACATATACCTCCAGTATCTCGGGATAAGCTGCTAATTCCTCCTGCGTCATCCACTGAGCATCTAGATTCGAATAGTTCTTAAACTTAACCAAATACTTCCGTGTTATCTTTCCGGATTTGAGAGACCGCTCCTGATGACTTACTATCTGCTCCGGCTGGAGTATTTCTTCTGTTTCCTCAACCTCAGGAGGTTCCTCAGCACTAGGCTGGCTTGGAGGCGGTCCCACATACGGCCGGAGTAAACTGACATGGAAAGCATTATGGATCTTCCAATTAGGCGGTAGCTCTAATCGGAAAGTGACATCATTCACTCGCTCAGTGATCTTAAACAGCCCATAGTAGCGAGTAGAAAGTTTTACCACCTTCCCCTTATGAGACGCTTGTTTCTTAAGTCTTGCCTTCTCAAACTTAAGTAAGACTAACTGTCCGATTGTTAAGTCTAGATTCCTTCTGTGCTTGTCTGCAGCTTTCTTATGCTTTTCCTGAGAGCGTAGAATAGCTCTCCTAACTTGCCCGTAGGCTGTGTCCAAATCCCGGACAAATTCATCTGCTGCAAAGATCTTATCCTTAGTTAAAAGGAGGAATGGAAGCAAAGGCTTACCATAGAGAATCTCAAAAGGTGCTTTCCCCGTCGATGAGTGTATGGTATTGTTATACGCATATTCGACGAGAGGCAAGTATTTCTCCCAGTCAGATTGCCGATCTGACACATAAGCATTTAACATATCCAATACTGTGGAATTGGCTATCTCACTTTGCCCGTCCGTTTGAGGATGGTAGGCAGATGAAAAATTCAGCTTCGTACCAAGATTATCCATCAAGGCACGCCAAAAATTTCCTGTCATGCGAGGATCTCGATCACTCACAATAGACTTAGGCATTCCATGATGCTTAAAGATCTGTGCTAGAAAGACCCTAGCCATATGATCTGCTTTGATCGTTTTCTTGACTGGTATAAAGTGTGCTTGCTTGCTAAACCTGTCCACAATGGTCCAGATCGCGTCATTTCCAGTCTGAGTTCTAGGGAGGTCCATGATGAAGTCCATGGCAATACTTTCCCAGGGTTCATTAGGCACAGGCAATGGTTGTAGCAACCCAGGCGTCTTATGCCGATCATACTTCACTTTTTGGCAAACCAAGCATTCCCTGACATACTTATCAATGTCTGCTTTAAGGCTAGGCCAAAAGAAATATCTTTCCATTGCTAAGGTCGTAGAGAGAATACCCCGATGACCCGCATAAGGCGAAGCGTGTGCTTCATCCATGATCTTCTTTCTTAATGGTTCCGCCACACATATGGCCTGATGGTGGTAGAGATAACCGTCCCGAGTGGAATAGGGAAACTCATTCTCTCCACGATGTAGCTTTTCCCAAATGGTGGAGAAGTCTAGATCATTCGGATACAAATCCGGTAGTGCTTCTAATTCTTGGTGATACACCGAAGTGATAGCGTTCACCCTTGGCCGCCTAGACAATGCGTCTGCGACCACATTCTTACTCCCAGCCGTGTGAAGGATCTGGAAGTGAAACATAGACAAAAAGTTTGCCCATCTCATCTGCTTCTCAAATAGTTTCCTTTGCGTTAAGAAAATACCGCAAACTCTGGTGATCAGTCTTGATCGCTCCTAGAAGATAGTGCTTCTAGTTGGATAAGGCGTGAATCACAGCCGTGAATTCCTTTTCGTAGATTGATGCATGCAACTCTGCATCCTTAAGCCGTCTGCTTTCGTAGGCCACTCCATGGCCTTCTTGGTTTAACACTGCTCCGATGCAATCGCCTGAAGCATCGCAGTGAACCTCAAATGGTTTTCTTAAGTCAGGCACTATCAAAATAGGCCCATGGCTTAGCAAGTACTTGAGCCGATCAAAAGCTTCTTGTTGTCTCGATCCCCATCTGAAAGGAATCTTCTTCTTTGTCAAGTCATGAAGTGGTCCTGCTACATGAGCAAATCCTCGGACAAACCTTCGATAATATGAACATAATCCCAGGAAACTACGTACATCATGTACCGTAGTGGGAATAGGCCAATCTTCTACCCCTCGGATCTTGGCAGGATCCATACTCACTTGATTGTGAGAGACTATATGGCCGAGATAGTGTATCTCTGAGAGAAAGAACTCGCTCTTCTTTGCATTCACATGCAACTCATGCTTTCGCAATTCTTGAAACACTAAGTCCAAGTGCTTCCGATGTTCCTCTTCTGACTTAGAGAAGATGAGTATGTCATCAAAGAATACTCCCGTAAAAGCTCGATACGGGCTGAAAATGCGGTCCATCATGCGATTGAACGTCACAGGAGCATTGGTCAAGCCGAAAGGCATTACCAAAAATTCATATAGTCCAAAGGTCGTGCGGAAAGCAGTCTTATGGACATCCTCAAGGGCGATCCGTATCTGATGATACCCACTCTTTAAGTCTATGCGACTAAAGACACTTGCACCCTGCAACTTATCAAGTATATCATAAATCCGAGGGATCGGAAAGCGATTCTTGATTGTGATCTTGTTTAAAGACCGATAGTCTATGCACATTTGAAACGTGCCATCTTTCTTCTGCACCAGTAGAACTGGAGAGCAGTAGAGTGAAGCACTGGGTCGTACTAACCCTTTCTCTAGAAGCTCGTTGACTTGCTTCAAAATTTCCTCTTGCTGAGCAAGACTTACCTGATAAGGGGGTTGATTGGGAGGCGAGCTACCTGGTATGAGATCTATGTGGTGATCTTCCGGGCGTACCGGAGGTAGTTCATCAGGAAGTGTTTCCGTGAAACAATCCTTGTACTTTTCAATAAATTGAAAACGCTTAATTTCGAAACTAGAGAGAGAGTCCCTACTCTTCTCACGTGCAAAAATCAAGTAAGCAGAAACACACTTCTTCATTTCTTTCTTAATGGAGATATGGCTTACAATTGGAAACTACCAATCTCCTGCATCAGCATGAATCTTTATTTTCTTACCCCCATGATAAAAAATGAGGGTCTTTTCCACATAATTGGGAATAGGTGTCATGTGGAAGTGCCATGGCATACCCAAGATGATATCACATCCCTCGATGGGTGCCATCAAAAATGATTCGCGGTCCTTGTACTCGCCAATCCGAAGATTGAGCTGTCCTTGCACGGGAGTTGCATTAGTTGTCAACCCCTCGAATGCCGATCCGGATGTAACCGGTGTGCCAAGCTGAGCCGGTGTGAGGCACAAACGTTCCGCACTATCCAGGGAGATGAAGTTATCCGTGGATCTTGGATCATAAAGAATCAGTACTCGCTGGTTGTTCAAAGACCCCCAGCCCTTCAGAAGTTGACGCTTTCCTTTCTCTGTTTCTGTGTTTCCTTGAACAGCTGGAATTGAGTTCGAGCTTGGTGGTGCGGGTTCCTTCCTTGCTTTCTCTTGCCTCGTAGAGGCTTGTTCTTGCCGTTGCTCCTTTAGCGGACAATCCGGTTTCATATGTCCTTTCTCGCCACAGTAGAAGCATCTTCCTTCCTCTCTGAAAGTTTGAAGTTGAGTAGGAGAAAGATACTTAGTTCGCTTGCCAGTGCCCTCTGGCTTCTTAGAATGATCATCGTCTCTAGATGGAGGACGTTTTCTTCCTTGGCTCCCATGGTCATCGTAGACCCCTCTTTGTCTCGCACAGTAAGTGCTATGCTCCATCTTTCTGGGCGTCCCAGTTGAGTACAAATCCTCAGCAATGATTGCTGACTCCATCATCCTTTGAAGAGTATCATGCGGATACACCTTCATACTCTTTCGAAGCTGCGGTTGGAGACCCGCTTCGAATTTTCTTTTCTTTTCCTCGTCGGCAATCTTCATGAAGGGAGTGACCTTCAGAAGAACCGACCAATACTTGTCCACATAAGTCGTTACTCTTTCATGTTCCTTCTGGGCAAGCCAGTCCCATTCCTTCCGTATGTCCTGCTCGAAGTCAGGTGGAAGAAATTGTTCATAAAATTCAGATTTGAAGCTCTCCCAAGTTTTGGCCTGTGAACCTTCCAGAATCTTGGCTAACCACCAATTACTTGCTGTTTCCTTGAGGTGCATCCCCACATGGCGTAATTTGGATCTTTCTGTGAAGTGCCCATTGGTAAAGGCGACTTCAAACTGTCTGATGAAGGACAGTGCTTTGGAGATGTCTCTCCGTCCGTTGTAGGTTTCGAACTTAATGTCCTTGTCGCCCGATTTGAAGACTCTCATGCGATGTTGAGACTTGCGACCATGCTTCTTGAATCGAGGCTTATCTTTAGGTTGATGTACGATAGTAGTAGTAGTAGCGGCTTCCTTCTTCTAACGAGATGATCGAGAAGTAGAAGTATAATCAGGAGAGTAAGATGGAGATGAGATAGAGATGTCCTTGCTCTCGTCTAGCAAAGAGAGCGCTTTTTCCTGGCCTTTCCTTGGAGTAGGCCGTTCATTACGATCTGAAGATCCTTTGTGCACCTCGGCACGTTCTTCTTCTCTTGCCTCTTGTGGTCTCAAGCCAACAGTGTTGTCTGGATGCTTGACTGCATCAGTTCCATTCGTTTTCTTCATTCCGCCCAAAAGCTTTTGGACGTCTGGCAACAGTAAAATTTGTTGCAACTCCGCAAGCTGAGCTTGCACTTGTTGAAGCTCCTCTTCAACGCTTCTCCCTTGGCTCGACATGGTTCTTCTCGTTCTTCCCGGAATCGTCCTTCTTTGCAGAGAAAGAGAGGAGTCCAAGCTCTGATACCACTGTCACAAAACGGGAGCGTACACGAGCACTTAGAAAATCTGAAAATTATAATTCTTTGGAAACATGAGAGAAGGGAGAAGATCGACACAGTATTGGGGACCAGAAGATGGGCTGGTCCCCTCCCCCCCCTCGTTAAGAGTATTCTTTTATTCAGGGAGAATTCTTATACAAGCACGAGAACCCGAGGAAACCCCTCCGTTCTGTAATCTTAGACCCGAAGGTCGTGCTTTCCCGTAATGGGCTTGGACACAAGGCCGTTCCTTCCCGTAAGGGACTTAGGCACGAAGCCGTACTTTCCCGTAAGGGACTTAGGCGTGAAGCCGTACTTCCCGTGAAAAGCCTTCCCGTAAGACGGGAGATTCCTGCAAAACAAACCACACAAACACGCGACAACAATTCGTATTGCGAATCCACAATAGATACCTGTCGCTCTTGCGCACGAAAAGCAACTTCCGTGCTTCGTAGTCTCGCGATCTCTTGCGGCAGAGTCTTCTCTTGCTAACGTTGGTACCCCCTTTGAGTGAGGGCATGTGGTGCTTTTATAGCTCCCTGGCCACGGCACAAATAGCTACTCGCGTAGAGATCGCGGTTTTTTTGTTTTTGTTTTTTTTTTTTTTTGCGCTGTTCTATCCGAAATAGGAAGAGAGAATTCGCTGGCTGGTTTTGTTGCTTTATCTTCTAAGTGGCTGCCCACTTATTAAGTGGGCGGCCGGCATATTTTAAAATTGGTCTGAACCTGCCCAAAAACTCAATAAAACCTTATAAGTTAAAACCAATGCATTTCACAACACTTTCCCAGGCGTCCCTGGATGCAACCACATGCACGAATGCAATGCAAACATAGATTCCTTGCGGGAAAGCGTCTGCCTTCCCGCGATTGTTCCTGCTTTTCGTAAAAAGCTTCATTGAACCCTCTTTATTCTTGTGCTTGCGTTCTTACGCGTATTTTCTTACTCAGTTCGGATTTCCTCCTTAGCCTACGGGATGCCCCCTTACTGATGCACCCGTCACCCATCATGTGACGCATCAGGGGCACTCGTAACCCAGCCCTTTCCACCGAACGTACGGAAACTCCTTCGAGATGTTTACCGTCACCCATCAAATGACACATCAGAGTTGTCCATTCCTGATGGCAGTTCCTGTAGCTACAATCTTTTAACAGTTCTTAGTGCACATAATAAAATATCCTAAAAAAGAAATTAATCATTAAAAATAAGAAAATAGTCCAATTAGCAACAGGCGGCGATATCAGAGGGTGGGAGACAGTCAAACCTCACTAACTTCTACCAACCGCTCACAACCACACCCACCACAGGGGAAGGGAATACCCTATAGCAAGCTAAGAGGATGAGAGGGAGACTGTCACAAGACGGGCACCACATGCCAATAGAAAAGAACAGATTGAAGAGACTTTTAGCACTTCAATAACAAATGAACTAAAAGAGAGAGACGACACGCGACACGGTCCACCCCAGAGAGTATTGGCCCCAAACCTTGGCACCCCTTTCGGTATTTCTTTATATTTGCATCAACGCAGTACAAGCCGATACTCCAAACTCTGCACCTTCTCGAGGAAGCATACCCGAGAATGAGCCCATGGCCTCATATTTAAAGGCCCTAGGTCCCAAAAGCAGTTAACATGAAAAGCCTTCCAACTCAAAAGCTTCTGGTCCAAAAAGCAACCAGCGTAAATCACGGAATTCCGTACAACTGCCACATCGACAGTCAACGCAAAACGTGGAAATCCGTACGGTGCCACGTCATCATGTCAGCCGAAAATCCGGAGCGTCCGTACAACTGCCACATCATCAGCTTTTGCGTAATTCTTGGTGTGTGTGTGGGGGTCCTGCTTTTTAATTCCTTTATGTCACTTGGGCCCCATCGGACAGGGTCCCATAAGTTGGTAGGACTTCTTCTTCTGATACTTGTTCTTCTTAGGGTTTAGGCCCCTCGGTCTGGATCTGCAAGTTGTCTCCATTCTTCAGGGCTTTGACACGTCGGCAGTTTGTGACAGAGACAACCACGAGCTTCGCGTTATAGAGCTTCTAGAGTCCATTGTAGACAAATTTAAGAGATCCAGCCTCGGCATTACCAAGATGTCTAGAAGAGACGAGCCCGGATGGAGGCAAACCCAGTAACATTCATACTAGCTACTCTCACCTCAGAGCCACCTATGCATCATGTATTACACCTACAATTTGGTATAGGATGGAGCTAGCTAGTTTAATGCACTCTCATGATTGTATTACTCTAAGCATATAGACATGCATTTCTACCCCTGATAAAGCTCCATCTGCCCTCTCATGTATCATGTGTCATGTATCAGGCTATATGCTTTTCCTTTTGTACCTCTTGTCCTTTCACTGATGGATACAGGACACACATATGTACATCTCATTTGTCTCATAGGCCGACTTCAGCCTCTCATAGACATAAGAAATCTCTCTCTCTCTCTCTCTCTCTCTCTCTCTCTCTCTCTCTCTCTCTCTCTCTCTCTCTAATCCTACGTAGTAACATTTTACACCAAGAGTTATGGATCTGGAAGGAGCTAACGGACACCCTTAACCAACTACCTGGAGTATTGATTGACTATGGCACAGGAGCTTTGTATCAGAATAATTGCACCTATTTTATGCCCATTAGAATCTCAACAATATGTGCTCTCTCTCTCTCTCTCTCTCTCTCTCTCTCTCTCTCTCTCTCTCTCTCTCTGGCGTGTGTGCGTGTTCACGTGCGCGCATGTGACGATTCGATTAAGACTGAGAAAGGGCACTTACATCGCTGTAGAAATCGGCTGCTGATGCTTGAAAGCTCGATTTAGCAGAGAAGCCGCGTTCGTAAATCTTCCTAGTAGAGCTCTTGAGTTCAAACCCGATGGTTCATTGCTTCAGTTTTATGAATTTCCTACTAGGTTATGGTGGTGAGGGGTCAATCCTCCTTTTGAGGGCCCACGTCATTGGCTCATCATCTTACTATATATGAAACGCCTTGGAAATTTTGAGGCCAAAGAGGGCACCCACGTGTCTCCCTCTCGCTTCTTCTGCAGCTTCTTAATGGCCTCCGAAGACCTCGCGAAAAGATGCGCTCTTTGCAAGGTTGAAAATTCGTTGGCGATGTGATCTACGTGCGCGTGCGTGCGCCTTCTGCACTGCTGCTGCAGATACCTGCCAGGGCTCTCTCTCTCTCTCTCTCTCTCTCTCTCTCTCTCTCTCTCTCTCTCTCTCTCTCTACATTGGGGCTGCTTCTCGCCTCTATCCACGCTCATTTGCATAGCCACCATTGGGCCAGTACTCTCTCTCTCTCTCTCTCTCTCTCTCTCTCTCTCTCTCTCTCTCTCTCTCTCTCTCTCTCTCTCTCTCTCTCTGTGTGTGTGTGTGTGTGTGTGTGTGTGTGTGTGTGTGTGTGTGTATACAGTGGCGCGGGGCCTGCTTCTCGCCTCTATCCACGCTGATCTGCAGGCCGGAGACTCACGAGTCAGGAGAGCTCTCTCTCTCTCTCTCTCTCTCTCTCTCTCTCTCTCTCTCTCTCTCTCTCTCTCTCTCCAGTAACGCCATCGGTCAGTTTTGATTGCGCTCAGAGTTTGTGCGTGTGTTTGTGCAGGTCGACAACTTGCAGAGCGCAGTGTACTGCATCGAGTGTGTGTGTGTGTGTGTGTCTACGCGCACGCTCGCGCGGCACTGTGGGTGTGCGCACTGGAGGGCCAGTGATGTAGTCAAGAGAGTGTGGGCTTGGGTGCGTGCACTGAAGGGCCACTGTAGTATTGATCAACTCCTCATCGTCGAGAGAGAGAGAGAGAGAGAGAGGTAATGGCCCATCGAGTAGCGATTGCTTCCCTCCTTGCCTGAGAGACTCCTTGCCTTCTGGGGGTGCTTGGAGCTGAGCCGCCAGAGACAAGTTCAGTTTATGCGAGAGAGAGAGAGAGAGAGAGAGAGAGAGAGAGAGAGAGAGAGAGAGAGAGAGAGGTCTCCTTGCCATTCCAACACATCAAAATATAGTGTACCCTGGCTTTTTTCTAACACTAGTGTGTCCCCATGCCATTCGAAGGTAGGCAATCCACGCCAATCGACTTTCTTGAAGGTTGTCGCTCGGCAAGCAACAAAAAAAATACAAGGTGGGAGCAAGCATCGTTTGGGTGGCGAAGACAGCGAAGGCGGGTGATTGTGGGCGCCAAACGTTGCTCTCGACGGTCGTTTCTTGACAAGCAACAAGAAATCAAGGCAGGAACTAGCGGGCAGTGAAGCCGAACAAATCGAGCGGTAGTGGGTGGCGAAGGCAAGCAACGCGGGCGAGGAGACAAGCGTGGCATGATTACGAGCAACAAAAAACAATCCTCGGCTACATTCGAAGGTTTTTTTGCGTTAAGCTTTTCGTTTCTCATGTGCAGCCACCTTGAGGTGTTTTCATTATCAAATTGACGCTTTGAAAATTCAACTCCTGTGTCATACAAAGGGGTGTGTAGTGCAATCCCATTAATTAACCATTGCACACAAATAAAAAACAGCAAACATCCATCTTCTAATTAAAAGCAATTGAGTTCCCTTGAACACTATGAATAATTTTTTTTAAAACTGGAAATTGGAAGAGCTTGGACAGTTGGAAAATTAGAGCATTTACTGGTTAAAATTAAAATTTGTATATTTCGGCACCGTTCTTCTAGGCAAGCTCGGAATTTGCCTAAGAATTTGCCTTTTTTCCCAATACAAATAACTTTAAATTTTGATAGTATTGTTATAGGAAAGCTTGGAATCTAGCTAAGAATTTGCAATTTTGGCCATTAAAAATAACATTAAAAACCGGAGATGCACTCGAGCGACGGAGGCGAACAATGTGGCAAAGGCGAACGATGGTGGGTAGTGAAGGCAATCGACAAGGATGGGGAGACTAGAGTGCAAGGTGGGAGCGAGCAACACTTGGGTGGCGAAGGCGACAAAGGCGAGCGATGGTGGCCACCAATTAACACTTTCGACGGTCGTATCTCGATAGACAATATAAAAAAATCAAGGTGGGAACAAGCAATGCTCGGCAGCGAAGCCGAACAAAGTCAAGCGGATATGGGTGGCGAAGGCAAGCGACGAGGGCAAGGAGACGAGATTGACCGGATTACGGGCAACGAGCAATAGCCCTTAGCTACATTCGAAGGTTTTTTTTGCATTAACTTTTTCGTTTCTCGTGTGCATTTACCTTGAGGCGTTCTCAATGTCAAAATGACACTTTGAAAATTAGAATTCAACTCTCCTACCAGGCAAAGGGGTTTGTGAGTGCAATCCCATTGAACATTGCACAAGAATGGAGAAACTCCAAGCCAATTGCCATTAAAAATAACATTAAAAACCAGAGATACACTCGGGTGACGAAGACGAACGCTGCGACTAAGGCGAGTGATGGTGGGTGGCGAAGGCAACCGACGAGGACGGGAAGACGAGAGTGAGCGGATCGCAGGCAGGGAATCTACCTAGGAATTTGCACTTTTAGCCAATAAAAATAACATTAAATCTCGATAGTATTCTTCTGGGCAAGCTCGGAATCTAGCTAAGAATGTAATTTTGGCCATTAAAAATTGGAGATGCACTCGAGTGGTGGGGGCGAACGGTGCGGCGAAGGCAAGCAATGGTGGATGGCGAAGGAAACCGACAACGATGGGGAGACGAGAGTACAAGGTGGGAGTATGCAACGCTTTGGTGGCGAAGGCAACGAAGGCGAGTGGTGGTCGCGACCAATCAACGCTCTCGATGGTCCTTTCTCTGCAAACAATAAAAAATCAACTTGGTGGGAGCAAGCAATGCTCGGGCGGCAAATCCGAACAAAGATGAGTGGTGGTGGGTGGCGAAGGCAAGCGATGAGGGCGAGGAGACGAGATTGATTGGATTACGGGCAACGAGCAACAACCCTCGGCTACATTCGAAGGTTTTTTTGCTATAACTTTTTCGTTTCTCGTGTGCGGTTACTTTGAGGTGTTCTCAATGTCAAAATGACACTTTGAAAATTAGAATTCAAGTCCTATGCCAGGCAAACGGGTTTGTGAGTGCAATCCCATTAAACCTTGCATAGGAATGGAGAAACTCCGAGCCAATTGCCATTAAAAATAACATTAAAAATTGGAGATACACTTGGGTGGCGAAGGTGAGTTGAGCCCAATATTAACCGGTGTTTCAAAGAATTCTTAAATTTTAACCTATTTTTTTAAATCTCAAACCCGTTAATTTATTCTACGATGTAGTGAACCAAAGATATCGACATACCTCGGTCCTCAACTAGCTCATAATATATTGCAAATCTCAAAGAAAGAACAAAGCCAACACCGTTATCTGCAAATAAAAAATAACAGATTACTGGTAACTGTAAGCATACCTTGAGTCTTGATATCAGCTTTTCTCATGGTTTTGATCATGAACTGGTCATTGTGAGAGAGGTAGCTATGAGACAATCGACTATAGAGGCAATATTAGGCTTGCGGCTCCAACATCACGTGTAGGTTGTCTCAACCCTCAAGGCTTCCGAGAACCAACCCTCACGCCTTGAAACATTCCCTCTACACCCTCAGGCCTCGTGAGTTGTGGGTAGCCCTTAGCCCTCAAGCGTCGCGTTATGAACTCGCACACCCTCCCTTCTCCTATGCACTATGTTCCAACGTTCCCTCTCTAAATAAATATTTGCTAGAAAGCTTGCGCGCGCTAGAGCCTTGGTGTTTTCTCAAGGTCAAAATGACAGTTCCAAATTTAAAATTAAACTCCTGTGCCAGGCAAATGGGTACGTGGTTGCAATCCCATAAAACATTACATAGAAAAAAATACCCACTATGAAACAACAAATATCCATCTTCTAGTTTGATGATAAAACATCCTCTCTCTCTCTCTCTCTCTCTCTCTCTCTCTCTCTCTCTCTCTCTCTCTCTCTAGCTAGCCACTTTTGACCACAAGCTACCTCTCTACACCTTTGCACAATAGCCTTAGGTGCCACTAGGACCACTACACCTACGTTCTATTACGCTGCCATGCTCTCCAAATTGATTATATTGGAAGTTCTTGAAGCTGGATTTCTCTCAAAATTTGTAGGTTTTTCGCCTTCAAATCTAAAATTTACTAAGTTGAATCTCAAAAAAGTAGATCTTATTGAAGTTTGAAACTCGAACTGCTCTTACTATGTTTGAAGAATTTTACATTAAATTCATAGAGATAAATACAAACAAAAACCACTTTGCGAGGGTTGGCAAGCATGACACCTACGCACAAAAAAAAGGGACGCATGGTGCCCATGTATGATTCACACACACAAAAAATTGTTTTTTTTTTTCAATTTTTGAGCATTGTTCCATACACATGAAGCATTAGTGTTAGACAAATGTATATTTGTGTGCTCAACATAAATAGCCACATTGAATTCATACGCACAAAAGACAAACTTGCTTACATTGTGCATACAAGCTTGCCAATGTGCACACAAAACATAATGTTGTGAGCGCACACGCGAGAGAGAGAGAGAGAGAGAGAGAGAGAGAGAGAGAGAGAGAGAGAGAGAGATCAAGAAAATTTGTGCCAGAAATGTTAACCCTCACGGCACACGGACACCCTATGATCTATAAACGTTGTATTATTTAGAGTCAGGTACCGGGCTTGTCGGACCAATAGGAACAGGTTAAGGGTGATCGCCGATGAGAGGCGCACTCTAACTAGGACATTCAAGGGATTAGTTGGCTAAGCATGGGCGCCCAAGTGTGAATGGGGTGAGCTCATATAAAAGCCAACTAAACCTAATTTTTACTCATTCTCTCATTTGTGCAATAGAAGAGTGCTCTTGCTCCATCTCCATCTCCATCTTCTTCTTCTTCACCTCCTTGTCTGTGTGTGTGTGTGTGTGTGAGAGAGAGAGAGAGAGGGAGAGTGTGTGTGCGATCGAGCATTACGAAGGCACGATGGCGGCGAAGCGGTTGAGCGCGGCACGACTGCAGCTTCTTCTTCATCGCGGCGAGGAATCCACCACGAAGGCGAGCGTAGAGCGGTGAGTGACACACCCTTTGCTCTCTTGAGCTTGCTAGTTTAGGCTTGTTGTGTGCTTGGAGCCATTTGTGGCTCGCACACGGTGTATTGGCAAGTCCCTTGCTTCGACAGTGCGGCAAGGAGCGCACATTTTTGGCGCCGCTGCCGGGGATATGCCCTACACTAAGCTCGGTTAGTACTTTACGCTTTCTTGTGGTGCAATTTCTATCATAGGAAAGGCAGGGAATGAGTGTGTGTAGTTGTGTGGAGATTTTTGTTTTTTGCGTTTTCTACGTTTTCTGGTTTGCACTGCACAGTTAGCATTTCTTGCGTTTTTGCATTTTCTGCATTTTCTGGTTCTGTCAAGTTTCAATTTCTGCATTTTTTTCAATTCCCTGCATTTCTTGCGTTTTTTCAATTTCTGTATTTTCTGCGCTTTTTTCAATTTCTGCGATTTCTGCATTTTCAATTTCTGCATTTTCTGCATTAATTTTTTTTCTTGAAAAAAAAAATTCCGAAAAATAAAAACGCGGGTGAAGGGGAGGATAAAATTTTCGAAAATAAAAAACGTGAGTATAAAAACGGACGGGTTGGTTTGTATAAAAGATAGATTTGGATCGGTTCCCCAAGCCCAAGCCCAAGCCCAGGCCCAGGCCTCAATCCTCAATCTTATGATATACACTAGACTCACTCTTATATATATACCCTACTCCCTCAAGAGAGAATGAGAGCATGTGGGGCAAGTCCTCCACTCTCCTCCCTTCTCTTCCCACTTGCACCCTTAGACTTTCTAGTTTGGGCCTAGTTCCCTACTGGAAATTGACAGTTTTAGGGATTCCGAGGGAATAGAGTGACCAAACGGAGGGCTGTAAAGCACGGCACGACCCTCTGACCGAGACGCTCGTTTTGAGCTATCATACGCTCTATTCTATAGCCGGGTCAGAAAAAAAGGACCAAAAAATCAAATTAAGGAAAGACTTGGGTTGCAAAACACCCAAAAATACTAGGTGAGCAGCCTTCACGGGCACTCACTGACACTTCTAGGGGATCAAATCATATGAATCTACACTCTGGACGAGTGTTAGAGCACGATCACATTGGTAGTGCCTCTATTCATACGGACACCCATTACCCATCCACGATAAGCTCTAGACCCTCAGCGGGGACACAAGGTAGCACCACCCAAGACCCTAAAATAGCCGCTAGTGATTCCTCCTCTGACTCAGAAATCATGGAAGCATACCCTACCCAAAACACTGAGAGAGAAGACCATGCACCTCCCGAAGCTCCACAGCCTAGTACTAGTATGTTTAGCCGTTTCATGGAAACATTAGGTAGAGCTACTCGCTCGGAACCTGATGCAAATGGTGGGGAAGTGGACTCTCCTTTCACATCGCACGTGGACCCCACACCCCCAAAGAGTGTCCATGTGGATATCCTGCCAACTTCTTACCAAAAAGGCCCTGTTGAGCTACCTCCTTCAGAAGTTCCCTCTAGAGTACCGTTGGTGACAAGTAAAACCACGGGGAGCAACATTGCTTCTACCTCACAAGAAACCGTTAACACGTCGACTCTAGAAGGATTGTTCATTAATGATCATTGGACATACGACCTCCACACTGAGGTGTTGACGGATCTACACTCTGGCCACGCCTACCATGTAGGATGGATAGAGATTGTACAATCCACCTCTAGTGCCACGAGCATCGAAGATCAACAGAAAATGATCTGTAATGTTATCCATGGCATTATTCAATCAGAAAGGCAAAACCGAGGGGTAAATATACTCTCAATTGGCCCCATGAGATTTCTGGATACGAGCAAGGCTCAACAGCCTACTCTATCACAAATGGAGACTCCTCTAATGAGCCCCATGGACCCATCTTACGTCATTTCACCTGGGGTCTCTATGCAATCTGAGCCTCCGAGCGACAACTTTAGCTTCCCTAACTTGGCTCAACCCTCTATTAAGGAAAACACAGTGCTCACTCCAGGGATAGGCCTGACAAAGAATGTACCGATGACATCTACGGTTAGCGCAGTGCCACTACCTAGTGTCGTAGTACCTAATATGGGGCCTCGATCGTATGTGCCTCTAGCCCCTTATGCACACATGGCCCCCACACCTCCAATTGTACCACTTGCTTATGCTCCTCGAGTGCCGCTCCCTAGCCCTTATCCGAGTGGACCTATGCCCGGTTATGTTCCATATCCTGCATCATCCACACATATGTCAAGACCGGTACCCGTCCCTCTCTCACATATGATTCCAAGAGTACCTCCACCGGCCCTGCCTCCTCACATAGGTGACTTGGCAGTGTTTGCTCAAACCATAGGTCGATCTATCGCGGAAAATATGCGTCATGCATCTGATAGAGAGCCTAGAAGTAAGGCAGTACAAATTGCCAAACTCACGCAAAAATTCAATGGGGACGAAGATGCTAGAAAACACATTGAAGTGTTTGAACAAGTATGTGATTCCTTAGGGGAATGCAACGAACTACATAAGTGCAATGCCTTAAGCTTGACATTAAGTGGGAAGGCTGGAGATTGGTATAGAACCCTAAGGGTGGACGAGAAAACAATCTACCCTACCCTTCGAAGGTTGTTTCTAAAGGAGTACATACGAGAAGGTGTGCTTTGGGGTGTAGCATCTCAGCTACAGAAGGCCGAATGTAAGGAAGGAGAGTCAGTAAGGGACTTCATTAGTCGTCTAAAGCACTTAAACTCTCGCTGCCCTGTAAATGAACGCTTCAACAATAACCAACTGCTTGATCGATTTATTCGAGGGTTGAGGAATGAAGGAATCTATAATGGACTAGTGATTAGAGGTATCACAACCTGGGAAGATGTCACTGCCAATGCAATCCAATTAGAGGAAAACTTGATGATAGCAGGCATGAGGGTGTCTACTGACACGAGATCCACTAGCTCACAAGCCATTGAGTATAAACCCATGACCGCAAAGCCCATTGCCAATGAGCCAAAGGTATTTGAGACATTCTTGACAGACCTCACCAAGGCAATCCAAGAGTCTCTTAAGGACAATCGACCCCCTCAAAATAGTCACATGTATCCAAGAAGGGAGCAACAATGGTGTTCCATTTGCTTAGGTCCACATAGCACTAGTGAGTGCTCTACATTTAGAGTAAAATTTAATGGAACTTGCAACGCATGTGGTAGGTATGGTCACCAAGCTAAGGATTGTTTAATGATCAAATGTATGATGGCAAATAGACCACCTGTAGCCTGGACGGATGCGCCTCGAGCTCCTGTATTGATGCCTGCTCCACCTGTTGAGCAACTACCGCAACACATGGTCCTTAGATCTCAAAATGTTGTACAAGCTACACCGCTACCACCTCCTGTGCTAGGACCGCAGCCCCCGCATCCAAGAGTCGCCCCTATGAACCAAGTGGGTTGCGAGCCATCAAATGCTTATGCAGATGGCTGTGAGGAGGAAATAGACACTAGTATTGCCTATGGACTTGATACATTGGAAGAGTGTCCTATATACTACATGGAAGATTGTTGGGGGCAAGTCAAGCCGGTTTATCAAGCTGCTGCTCTCGCATCCAGAGGTCAAAATATCAACACCCAGGCTAGGAGGCCACCTCTTCAATGCTACGAGTGTGGTGGACCACATCGGGCAGCGGAGTGCCCTATTAGGCTGCAAAAGAATGCTGCACAGATGCAAATGAATCAAGGGAGCACGTCTGCAATGCCAATACTCACATGTAATCGTTGTGGCATAGATCACTTGATTGCCCAATGCCCCTATAACCCAAATGCGCCTAAAATCACACCCCTAAATTTGGTCGAAATTGCTAGTGTGACATCGCCAATACCACCCGTCGCACCCGCTTATGCAATTACACGGTCCATGCTTCAAGGGCCAGGCCATATCCTCGAAGAGAGAGATACCGTGTCAGTTATCCAAGCAAAGAAAAAGAAGACACGAAGGACGAGGTCGCAGAATACGAAAAATTCAAAGCCAAGTTCCAAAACAAACATAGGAACAAGAGATGACCCCGTGTATATGAATGACCTCGAGGATGATTCAGATTCAATCAAGACAATGGAGACTAGAACCAATACCACAAAGGGAAAGACCGACAAAGAAAACCGTAACATGGAACCAAATGAAAACCGAATAAGAGAAAACCATAAAGAGCCTCTGAAAACACCACAAGTGTTTCCAAATCCAATCCAAGACCCCCAAGATAAACCGCAGGGGCAAAAAGGGAAGAATCGTAAAAAGAAGATTGGGACGTACCCAAACCCAGTAGACGAGATTGAGCAAGTGAAACATCTAAGAGGTTTAGTGGAGGAGACTCAAAGGAAACTAGAACCAGAACCCATGCATGTCAAAATTCATGACACAGTGTTTCCCACGCAAGTTCATCCACCCCACATGAACCATAGACCGTTAGCCATATCTAGTATCATCCAAGAAGGGAGTGAGGACGGGACATCAGAAAGTGAGCATACACCCTTCTTGTTGGAAAGGATGTTTAACGAAGGAATACCTGATCCCATTGAGGAATATGAGATTCCATCCTCACCAGTTCCTAGTCAAGGACCTACACCCTGCAAAATGCCAATGAATGTTGCCAAACTAGTGGACTTCATGTCTTCTGAGGTCCGAACCACGATCATAGCAAAGCTGTATGGAGATCCTGAGTTATTCCTTGCACTTCGAGCATTCCTTAATGGAGAGCTACGAACGGGATTACCGCAGTTTGTGCAACCAAATAGGCCTGACTCGATTATGATTGATGAGGAAAATCATGTGCAATCACTTGACTTAGATGGACACGAGTCTGTGATCGAGGTACCCATTAACGAATTAGGGCAGTATTTTGAAGGCGACGAGTCTAATGCGACCCTACCCATCACTACCAAGGGATTAACTATAAAGGGAATTCTTGATGGTGGTGTGGGAGTTAGCATCGTTACAAAAGATTGTTGGGAATCCATGGGAAAACCCTGCCTCAGTGTTACTAACATTGTGGTAAAGATGGCAAATGGTACCATAGCCAAACCTATGGGGATGCTCAAGGATTTTAAGATCAAAGTTCTAGGACACAAGGTACGACATACGTTCATTGTAATGGATTTCTCTAAACACCTTATGTCATATGAAATGATTTTAGGACGACCATTCATGAGGGAAGCACAAATGGTTCATGATTGGTCTAAAAATCATGTCTATTTGCAATTCCAAGACTCTGTCCTTAGAGTAGATTTGGTGACTGGTAAGGTACACCCCTTAGGGAGTAAAACCATTATTGATCATCGCTCTGACACCACAGTTCACTCGGTCCCACTACAATATTGTTACACTTGTAAGAAGGATACAGACATTGGCCAAGATTCTCCTTATATGGATATCTACCTGGGATGACTGAGTCGGACAATGTGGATTGGGTACACCTAGCATCAACCATAGACACTTGGGGAAATAGGGGGACGACCTGGGTAACACCTGAGGGGGATGAAATGCTTGTACCCTTAAATATGCTACAAGCAATGCATATCGCTTCTGACAAGACTCATCCTAATGTCACGAAGAAAACATACAAGTGGGTCCCTAAAGCTTCTTTAGTGACCATAGCTAGTGCTAAAAAACAGAAGCCTTGTAAGAAACGTACCACTCGCTCTAAGAAAAGTAAGAAAATGTTGCGATGGATCCCTAAACGACTATTGGAAGCCCAAGGCTACTATCAAGGAAATGATCAAATCTGGGTGCCAAAACGTAGATTGTGCTCTTACCTATCACCTGACCCAAGTGAGCCCAATCCCGTAGCTCCAAAACGAATCAATGATCGTGGAAAGAAAAAAATCACAGAATGCTACACACCCGCTACCGAGCTAGTTTGGGTACCAAAGAAAGAACGATTTGTTCCACCTAGCTCAGGAAGGGGGGAGTCCCATGAAGCTTCTAGCTCCTCATGTAATACATCCATAGAGGTAAAAGCTTCTACATAGCCTCCATCTATAGTAGTGGACCTCCATGAAGCTACAAAAGAATCCACACCTCCCAGTGTTCAAGAATCACCTGATGAACCACTTCAAGTTCGATCCTGGGAGAGTACCTTACCACCCTTGCAACTCGACGAGGCACCTAGGGTAATAGAAAACTACTGGCAAAAATCCTCACCTATTACCAACTGGAACAATTGATTTCAAAGGGTGACAAGCTCATTTCAAACGGTATGATCTACCCAAGGAAGGGGGGAGTGTTTGCTGACAGTCATCATTCATTTGTTTCCCTCTCAACCTTTCTCCCTGACCTCTATATCTCCCAATCTTAGGGAATGTACATATAAAGCTTTATACTCACAAAAAAAAAAAAGAGCAAGAGCAATTAGCAAACGAGTATGCACATTAAAAGTCAAAACATTGACTCAGACCTACACATGTCACATCTGGCACAGTGAAACAGAAACCTATGCCATAAAACATCTTTGATCCTCATCACTTGAGTGATGGAGGGTAGGTAAGATTAGTACGATAGGAGTGTTTCTGTTTTAGAGTTGAGAGATTAGCGAAGTTCTCTTTTCCCACTGATGTGCCTCCTGGAGGTATTCCTTTTGTTTCCTAGTGTGTACAGGAGCGTGTTGCTATTGGTAGGATTTGGACCTTCATGGAACCTTTCTCTCGTTCACACTTCAAATCAAGCGCGACCATCGACACAAACAGGTGTTTCTTGTCCATTAGCATTGCCCTTATCTTTTTGCATCCATGTTTGTCTGCTTTGATTGTGATTGGTAGCATAATATTCAGTGCATTTGCTTACTATCAAACATTTAATTCAATGTAATGTTTTGTCATAATCTCTTGTCTAGGTGTACAAATCAAGCAGTCCGACTAAGCTAGTTTGACCAAGCTAGGTATTAGAAATCTTCTCTTAATACCATGGGGAATGCCTTCCTAATAAGCAATGGTTACTTAGGTTCTTAATCCAATTTAGGCAGCATTGTGTGAAATGTACTAGGGCTTTCTAGTGGGCTTAACCCTACTGACCTTTAACTTAAGCATTATAAAGGGAGTTTACTAATGTGATGAGCCTGGGGAGGGTAACAGTGTTATATGACCCCCCAAAGTTACAAAATTAAAATGCTGAAAATGAACAAACAAAAAATCAAAGTGCCACAATGTAAAATTTTAAGCTGGAAGAGAAATCTCAGCTTGATTTGGTACTTCACTCACATGTATTGCCTATGGTACTAGAGCTCTAGAGGTTCCCAGTGTGGGCGCTTTTCCTTGAAAAGCAAAAAACCCAAGGCATACAAAATAAGCACACATATCATAATTGAATCAATGTGAAAAGACTTTGGGGGGGTCAAAGAAAAAGTAATCAGTCAAGCGATGATTTCATGAGAAATTCCTTTTATGGTAGCTTAACTACAAGGTCTTCTAGATATAGCCTCTAGTCAGCCCTCGAACATGAATACTTGGCTCTCGCGATTAAACAACTTAATTGACCACAGAAAATTAAGAAGCTTACCCATGGTATTAATATTCGATCTGTAGTGCCTTTTGACCGTCAAATTAGCGACCCCGGACTTGTTTAATTTTTTACCTTTATATCTGTTTATGCATTTGATTACATTGCAATTTAATGTTCATTGCTGACAAATTGTTTGAAATTTTTTTACCAATCCATGTGTCTACCTAAAACTGCATATGCTTTTTAAGAGAATGCCATTACTGTGCCAATGTTGTTTGATTTTGCAGTGACTGAAGAAGGCTAAGGACATTCATCTCAAATGCTCTTCCACCTCGACGAACCAGCTTCAACTCAATAGCTTTTGAGGACGGAATCTACATCAGGAAGGGGGGCATGTTAACCCTCACGGCACACGGACACCCTATGATCTATAAACGTTGTATTATTTAGAGTCAGGTACCGGGCTTGTCGGACCAATAGGAACAGGTTAAGGGTGATCGCCGATGAGAGGCGCACTCTAACTGGGACATTCAAGGGATTAGTTGGCTAAGCATGGGCGCCCAAGTGTGAATGGGGTGAGCTCATATAAAAGCCAACTAAACCTAATTTTTACTCATTCTCTCATTTGTGCAATAGCAGAGTGCTCTTGCTCCATCTCCATCTCCATCTTCTTCTTCTTCACCTCCTTGTGTGTGTGTGTGTGTGTGTGTGTGTGTGTGTGAGAGAGAGAGAGAGAGAGAGAGAGAGAGAGAGAGAGAGGGAGAGTGTGTGTGCGATCGAGCATTACGAAGGCACGACGGCGGCGAAGCGGTTGAGCGCGGCACGACTGCAGCTTCTTCTTCATTGCGGCGAGGAATCCACCACGAAGGCGAGCGTAGAGCGGTGAGTGACACACCCTTTGCTCTCTTGAGCTTGCTAGTTTAGGCTTGTTGTGTGCTTGGAGCCATTTGTGGCTCGCACACGGTGTATTGGCAAGTCCCTTGCTTCGACAGTGCGGCAAGGAGCGCACAAGAAACTAGCCCCAACATTTTCTGTTTTAGAGGAACAAGTAATTCCTCATACTACAATGGAAAGCATAGAGCTCATTACCTTATCTACGTTGTTCTGAGAAATGTTGGATGAGACAAGCAAGGCCCCTTGACACATCCACACGTCAATAAACTGGACTCTTCCTCTTGATCATGGATAACATAGATGTCAAGAATCTAGAGGGAATTGTAAGAGCCACTCTATTGCAATGGGGGAGGAAAATTTGATTGACCAGTCTACCAAGCTTTCATCTTCCTCTCCTTCTTCATGCATGACGTAGCCATGATAAGTACATTTTCTAGCACCATGGGAAGAACCCAAGAGAGGGAAGGTTTTGAAAGTGATACGGACAATGGTAATAGACCGATGAGTCTTGATCCCTAAGCATACTATTTCAATGTGAGTTGGGAGAACCAACCTACAATATTTGGAGAAGAAATTGGGAGAGCCCGTCTACCATATTGGGGGAGAAAACTAACAAAAATAGTCTACACACTTGGGTTGTTCAGGCTTTCTCCCCTTCTGCATGCATCCATGAAAAAAATGTTCCTGACATCATAGAGAGAATCCATGAGAAAGGATGTTTTGAAAGGCATACAGAAAATGCTAAGGGACCTTCAAGAAGTCTCACAAGAGTCTTGAACTCCAATGCTGTGATTTCATAGCTAATTCATCCGCTGATGGCTATTAGATTTAATACATAGTATTGATAGAAGAAAAGGGAGGATTCATGAAATGAAAGGTTTGTTAAAGCTATAGAATGGATCTATCTGATGAGCCTTGAATTCATGTTCACTCTATCTTCCTTCATTAGGGTGTACTACTTCATTCATATTCTGATGTATTGAGGGTATTTTATGCTTGCACTTGGAAGTAAATAAAATGAAAACCTTCCCTGCCTTAGGTACACTACTCCAATCAATACTATGATGGATTAAGGGTATTTCATGCTTGCATTTGAGAGTAAATAAAATGAAAAAACTTATACACTTATTATGAACTTGGTGTTTTCTTTGTTGCTTAGCAGAAGCATTTATGAGGATAAGGGATACATGCCTTTGTCTTCCTGAATCTCCAAGTTATTCCTCCCATGTGCGTGCACGTCGAAAGGTTGCACAAAATTATCGTCGCCAGCTCGCAATACAACGTACGACATACTTGCCAAGTGGTACTGACGGGAGCAAAGCGAACCCCGAACCCTCGACGGCCTCTAAAACACCGGGGACCGAATGGCGCGCCTTGAGCCTGTCATGGTAAAGCAAACAGGGGGCACCACCTAGCTTGAGCGGCTAGGACGCAAACAACACACCACCATAACAAAGTTTTCATCCAAGAGAGATGGATGCTTGGGAGTAATGATGAAGAGGAAGGGAAATGAGATCAACGGAGAGAGAGAGAGAGAGAGAGAGAGAGAGAGAGAGAGAGAGAGAGAGAGAGAGAGAGAGTGAGTGAGGGAGGGGGTATAGCGGCTTAGTACTTAGGCACCACAGAAGGATGGCGAATCCGCACACCCTTCACACATACACAAGCTCACTCCAAACACAAGACTAGGTGGCGATTCCGCACACCTCACATGGGCAAAACATTGCAAGAAAACATACTCACAAAACGTCAAGCTTTATTTAGAGAATAAGGCGATGAAATGGGAAGCATAGGGTAGGGGAATGAGAAGGGAGAGAGTGGTAGAGCACATGGCGGATAGATGGGAGTTGATGGCGAAGACTCGCACGAGGGTTATGGCCATCATCCTTCATTTAGTTGCCCTTCATCTTCCATAGCCAATGGTGTAGAGGTCATGCTCAAGACAAGCATGGTGATTGCGGTGATGGTGATGGTGTGGGTGTGTGTGTGTGTGTGTGCACTAGGCACACACAGTGCATAGTGTACTCTTTGGTGATGTTGTCTGTGTTTAGTGTGATGGTGACCCCTCTTTATATAGGGGAGGAGGGGGGAGAAATTCTAGAATTTAGAAATGAAGAAATCATTATCTACATAGGCCATGTGACTGTGGGCCCCACTTGTCTGGCTGTGTGTATATGTGCCAAAACAGCAGTCTCATGAGAGAGACTAAGAGTGAGATGGGTTGATGAAAAAAAGTGAGAGGTGACATGGAGAATAAAGTAATTACAAGAGGGGAGAGAGGGGAGTGTGTTCAGAGGTGAATCTGTGTGCAGATGTGTGTGAACACAAGAAAAATCAGGTAACCACCGGGTGGGGATGGGTCTGTGGGTACCTTTTTCAGTGAAACTCAGTGTGTGTGAGTGTGGGGGAGGTTATTTAGCTACAAGACAAGAGACATGGCGCCCTTTAGAGAGAGAGGGGGGTATTTGGGTCATGGGATATGATAGGAGAGAGAAAGGGGGGTGGGGTATACTATTTTGGAAGATAGGATAAGTTGCATGTGAGTTAGGGTGCATTATTGGTGAGTTAGAATGCATTATTGGTGAGAGGTGGGGTAGCTTGAGGGGAGAGAGAAAGGAGAAAGGACAAGAGGAAGAGAGAGGGGGTTGACCTTTTGAGTGGAGGAGAGGAAAAGGGACACACGGCGGGGCAACAGTGAAGAAAAAAGAGGCAAGGTGGGGATGGGCTGCCCCGCAGGCATGAGGTGGCCTATTTTACCTTTCTCATATATTTACATAATCATACTTTATTTTTTTTCTTACTTTTCCAATGCCTTTTATCACTCCCTCCCTAAGAGGAGGTTTCCATGGGGTGGGGACGAGAGAAGAGGGGTATGGGAGCTTGGCTTGTGAAAAGCCCCCATCAGTACCTTGCCTTCCGCAACAAATGACCATGGTCATGGTAGGAGTCCTTCCACATTCGTGGAGGGTTGTGTCGATGGTGATGTTTATGTTCCACAAGCCCCTCTGCAAACTGGCATGCAAGGAAAAGGATGAAGACAACACACTCTTTCATGTTTGGATGCGACAAGAAGATATCTTCGACAACGGGCAAGGTAACACACCTCCAGCATAAGAGAGAAACGCCATCAACATGACGGTCACTTCTGCCCTCTCATAGACACACAAAAGGAGGAGCAAGCCCCTTATGTTCATGACACATCACTTGGAGGCATTGCTTGCATTTTACATGCCTATCCCTATATACAAGGGGTTCACCCTTCCATGCTGCCATTGACACATGTCTCATTGCATACAAATCATACAGGAACCATGTCCTCCTCCTGTGAGTTTTGTGGTGCACGTCTTTGGCCGTGTGAAATGAAGAATGAACATATGCCATCCACAGGAAGATATTGTTGCAAAGGTGGGAAAGTATCTCTCTTTGCTCTTGCAGAACCACCATATGTATTGGAGAGGCTACTCAATAATAGTGATGCTTTGAGTAGGTCTTTTAGAAGAAACATCAGGAGTTACAACAGTGTGATGGCATTTGCATCTCTTGGAGCTACTATTGATGAGACATTGATGGGTAGGTCTGGTGCATATTGCTTTCATGTACATGGGAGTTTGTATCATCGAATTGGTTCTTTGGCGCCACATGAAGAAGGGGTGCCAAAATTTTCACAGATGTATGTATATGATACTGAGCACGAGGTTCAAAATCGTATGAGTTCCTTGGATGGTTTGGATTTTTCCACTCTTGAAGCATTGTCAATGATGATGCGATCATGTAATCCATATGCCAATGCCTTCTACAATGTTGGTAGAATGTTGCGTGATAGCCCTGGTGTGGAGATCAAAATGACAATTTGTGAGAATAGAAATACTTCCAGGCAGTACTTGATACCTGTTGGCAATGAGGTTGCTGCAATTATGCTAGGTCAAGGGGAAGTACAAACAATTGGTCGTCGAGACATTGTGATACATTGTCAAGATGGAAGGTTGCAGAGAATTTTAAATCTACACAGGTCGTACATGCCACTACTATATGTTCTTTTGTTTCCACGGGAGAAGATGGATGACATGTCAAGATTCCTTATGCTAATGTGCATGGCCTTTTGGATGCCTTAGTTAGTCGACAATGTGTCACTCAACGAGAGTATTATGCATATCGGCTACAAGTTCGTGCTGATACAGAATCATGCTTGCTTCGCGGGGGTCATTTACTTCAGCAATTTATGGTCGATGCATATTGTGTCATCGAGGAGTGTATTCTTGCATTGGTTCGTAGAAATCAGCAGACGTTGAGGGTAGAATTGTACGCAGGCTTGGCTGACATGGTGCATTTGTCTGAGAGTGATGTTGTTCTTGGACGATCTGTGGGTCGAAGAATTGTCTTACCCTCATCTTTTATAGGCGGCCCTCGGCACATGTACCAATTATATCAAGATGCAATGGCAATTGTCCATGCAAAGGGAAAGCCAAACCTATTTATCACATTCACATGTAACCCTAAATGTCCAAAAATAAATGAGGCATTGCTTCCAGGACAGGTTTCTGTTGATCGACCAGACATAACCACTAGGGTTTTCTTCCTGAAACACTTGAGCATGATGAAGTACATCTTGAAGAAAGACATTTTTGGAAAAGTGGTGGCTTACATGTCTGTCGTGGAGTTCCAAAAGAGAGGCTTGCCACATTCTTATACATTATTGATTCTAGATCCTCGATGTAAGCCTCAATCAACATTTGACTATGACAAGATGGTTTGTGTAGAGCTGCCATATAAAAATCAGTTTCAAATGTTGCATGATATCATTATCAGTTGTAATATTCATGGCCCATGTGGTGAGCTCAATAGTTCATCACCTTGCATGGGTGGATGTATTTTGTGCATCCCTCTGCATGTGAATGATATTATGTCCATTTGCTTTTGACTATTTGTAAAGGATGCAAATCATTTGAGGATTTGCGTATTGTAAATGGCGTATTGTTCACAACATTCAAGGCAACATGCATCGCAAGAGGTATCTTGGAGGATGATGGGGAATGGTTTGGTTGCATGGAGGAAGCTTGCAGTACACATACAGGCTTGCAATTGAGACATTTGCTTGTGACCATTCTATTATTTTGTGAACCCTCCTCCCCTCATCTCTTATGGGAAAGATTTCGACATTTTTTGTCTGAGGACTACCAACACATGTTGGAGTCGAGATATGAGTCCTTGGATGGATGTGCACAGGTTGCTGAAGGATATGCGTTGAGAGATTTACATAACATTCTTGGTACATTTGGATGAAGTTTAACTGAATATCCTGGAATTCCAATGCCTGATGAGCGCTTTGTGACACGTAATGAAAACAACTTGCTTTTCCAAGAACAATGTTGTGATACAACACAAGAGCTATTTGTGTCACATGCAATGGAGCAAACTCTAAATGAAGATCAAAGGATTGCTTTTGAGATCGTTTTGCATGGATTGAGTCTTGATGGTGGGGCTACTTTTTTCCTAGATGGGCCTGCAGGGACTGGAAAAACTTATTTGTACAACTGTTTGTTGTCACGTGTACGTGTAGAAGGAGGAGTTGCATTGGCCACAACATCTTCTGGGATTTCAACATTGCTACTATGAAATGAACGCACCACACATTCCAGGTTCAAGATACCCTTGGAGCTCAATAGTTGTAGCACATGCAATATCCCTGTTCAGGGTCAGCTTGCTGAATTGCTTAGACTATGCAAGTTGATTGTGTGGGATGAAGCTCCTATGATGCATCGATATGCCTTTGAGGCTTTGGACAGGTCTTTGCAAGATATCATGTGCTCAAGAAGGCCATTTGGTGGAAAAGTGTTGTTTCTTGGGGGTGATTTTAGACAAATCTTACCAGTGGTGTTCAAGGGAGCAAGTGCTGACATTGTTGATGCTACACTTTGTCAATCACACTTATGGAATCATGTGAAGATCCTTAAATTGGCACATAACATGCGTGTGGGAGATGGTGACGTTGCAAATTCTGCCTACAGAGAATGGCTTATGGATGTAGGAAAGGGGACTTTGACAAGTGGTGATGAATAGAAGATGATGATTCCCCGTCACATGGTGCTTTCTTCGTCTCCGTTAGATGTATTGATAGGTTGCATTTATTCAAAATTGGATCAAGATGTGGGCCATGCAAAATACTTCAAAGAGCGAGCCATCCTTGCTCCCAAAAACTCAAATGTTGATATTCTCAATGCTAGGGCCCTGTACACAATGAAAGGTGATGTTGTGCAATACTTTAGTGCTGACTCTGTTGTGGAAAATTCTATGCAAGATTCATCCTTATACTCTGTGGAGTTTTTAAATGGGCTAAACATGGGTGGTGGATTTCCAACACATTGCTTGGAGTTAAAGATGAACGCCCCAATAATTCTACAATGAAATCTTGACCCAAGTCCAGGTCTATGCAATGGGACACGCTTGGTGTGCAAGGCATTTCATGCTAGAGTTTTGGAGGCAGAAGTTATTACAGGTACACGGGTTGGGACCATGGTTTTTATCCCTCGAATATGTTTTGTGCATTCTGGCACGAATTTGCCATTTGTTCTTAGACGAAGACAATTTCCAGTTAGATTGGCTTTTTGTATGACGATAAATAAGTCACAGGGCCAAAGCATTGTTGTGTTGGGGCTATCCTTGGTGACACAGGTCTTTAACTCATGGACAATTGTATGTTGCTTTATCACGCGTACGTTCACCTGTTGGAGTGAAGATTCTCCTACGTGACATTGATGTGAACGAAACAACTGCACTAACAACAAACATTGTGTATCATGAGATATTAAACAATACCATATGAATGCTCCAATCCTTCTTATCATTGTCTTCTTCTTCATAAAATATTTCATGAATCAATTTTCTACCTCTCTCCATACCATATACTAAACTATGTCATGTGAAGGTTTTGTTCCTTCCTCACATTGTCTGTTTTTTGGTTTCCATTTGGCTGTATAGATCATGGATCAGATTTCTTACATCTCCGAGGTTTCCTTTCTGTTAGATGTAGAAGATCATCCATACCCTGGTATGTTTTTGTCCATCATTAAGGCATTATGTGGAGACTTATTGTGTTCCTTTTGGGACCTTGATTTTTTAAAATTATTTTGAGCAGAGCCACGTTTTTGGTGCGCACCTTTGCCGCACGAAAAAATTGTTAGGACCATCCGAAAGCACTACAAGACCAGGTGTGTACGCGTGAAATCAGGAATTCACTTGCGTAAAGTAAGATTCATGGCTTTTTTGTTTCTTTTTGTGTTACGGACCTTACAAAGTTGCCATCTATTGATATTTTTACATTGCATATTTTGGCATACTCCTCTGATGTTGAGTACAGTGTCTACTCGGTAAGGAAGGAGTGTGTGTCTTCCCAAGATGAAGATGATGCTCACTGGTTTGCTAGATATGAAGGATACTCTGTTCCCAATGATTAAGAGTACCTCCAAAGTTCTAGGTTCTCTGAGTTAATCTACCAAATCTACTTGCCTAAACAGCTTGCATGTTTGGCCGTTCCATACGTAGATGCAATAACTGGTACGTGTAAATTGTTGGGTTTGGTGCTTCGACTATATTATTTAAAAAAAGTCTCCCTTTTTCACTACTTTCTTTTGTTAATCCAGGAGATAACTCAACCTTGGGATGGAAAAACTGTCCTTAATTTAGGAATGGAGAAACTCCCAGCCAATTGCCAATTGCACGATGAAGCGAGCTACGTTGATATTGCCTCTTAGATCATTTGTGGCACAATAGTGTCCTTAAACGAGTTTGTTTCTATGACAAACATATCATCAACTTCTCCATGTTTGTGATCCATTTTAGACAATGTACGTTGAATATTTGGATGTTTAGTTTGACTTTTCTAATTCTATGCAATAGAGTTTTTGAATTGTGGTTTGAGTTTGAGGGATCTAAGATAGTAGATTCATATCTTAGAGATTTTTGTTTAAGCACAACAATTCTATGCATTGATCCTCACATTTGTGAGAGGATAGGTTCCTATGTTGAGAGAGAGAGAGAGAGAGAGAGAGAGAGAGAGAGAGAGGGAGGTGATAAGAAAGAGAGAAAATCATGCATGTTTCTGGGAAGTGTGAGAAAAGTCACTTTGTGTCCTTCTTGAACTTGCACCTCTTATGCTTTGTGTAGATTATGTTTTTTTGGCATGATAAGATGTTATGTTTTTAATATTGTGCAAGGGATTGCTTCCTTCGTGGTAGTTAACACATAGTTCAGCTTTATATGCATTGTGATGTACTTTTTTAATGGTATAGCTATGGAAAACACTAATAACAATTCCATCGTTGAGACTGAGTCTGATGGTATTGAGTCCACTCCTCCAAGGCTTGCCAATGTTTGAGCGGCAAAGAGAAGTGCTCGATGTGTGGGATCCTCTTCTGTCAATCCTATGGTAAATGATGGGAATGACCAACTTATGGCTGCATTATGGGACTTCTTTTCCCGTAGTGAGTCTAGGCAATTGAACTTTGAAAGACACTTGGAAGCACTTTTGGAAGTGGCTCAACAAGCCAATGGCCAACAATTGTAGACCTTCGCAATGAGGTGCATTTATGTGCACAACGCTTCAATGGCGGAATGACCCACAATGAGGAACACCATTTCGACATGTTGGTGCGCATGGAGCAACAATTTGAATCAATTCAAAGCTCACACATGTCCAATAGGGAAATCCAGACCCAAATTGATGCACTTAAGGACCAGGTCCTTGATCTAGAAGGATAGGTCACACGGCTCGAGGTCGAACTGAATCGATTGAATGCGTTGATGACAAAGATGGCTCGAGCTTCTGATGCGCGTGCCATGTAGCAACGTTCAACCTTCGCTACTAGAAATAATTGAGGCACGTACTTTTGTGTGCTAATTTGATTCATTGTCTTGATGTACTAAAGCATACCTTGCTTTGAACTACGTTGGTAGGGTGAATTTGTTTTTATACTTGTGTTGCTTGATCTACATGGCATGAAGCCATTGAGTATACTTAAGTTAAGTTTTGAGACCTTGGTTGAGATGATATTTATGTCAAAGAAATATGAAGTACTACCTTTGTGGCTTGGGTACATAAGGTAGCATGTCGTTAGAAAAGATGCTTCAATCACTACGACTATGCTTAGCTATGTGAGCTTCAAGATTGAAATGAAATACTTCAAAGCTCGATAGATCCTAAGATATTTTTCCACTATCTAAATTTCATTGTGAAAATTACCTTTAGGTTTACAAGTAGAAATTGTGTTACTCCTTTGGATTTGGTTCACTTTTTGCACTCTCAAATAATTGAATAGAAATTGCTAGACCCATTGCAGACCATTGTATAAAACTTCGGACTGGGGTCATGCACACGAAACCACTTCAATTGGATATTTTATTGTATTGATGCATATGCATATGCTTGAAGTTCGTTTTCTCTTTGTAAACAACAAACTTCCTCCTTTAAAACCCTTTGCTTTGGAGATTATGGACCAGTTGGCCCCTGTTATGATGTGCATCCACAAAGGTTGTATAATGTAGAACTTGTGAAAGGTTCAAACAAGATGACATAGTTTGTGGGGTTTCATTTGCAAAATGGGTCATCGATGTATGATAGGTGTAGGAAATTTGGATATTATTGTAGTTATTATATATTGCTAATTGAAACTCCACCAAAGCATCCTGTACTGCTAACTATTTTGGTTGTTTACAGGGAGTTCTGATATTTTGCATTGAGTAGATAATGTAAATTATGAATAAAATCTTTTGGTGTTTGAAGGTTTATTGGTATTGCATTTGGCGTTATTTCTTTAAAAAAAAGGCATTAGAATCTTAAAACTAAGTGTTGCCTTCTATTTTAAGTTCTTGCATATGTGCGATATTTTTCATGTTTTTTTGTCTCATTATGTGGGAATGTTGAAATATTATGACTTATGTATACATAAACGAGTAGATTTGTGCGGCTCTGTATGCATGTCTGCGAGTGATCGAGAGTTAGGATTTTGTTACAAATTTAAGAGTTATAGTGGTATTATAAGTGTGCTCTTTTGGTTTGCACCAACATATGGGTCACATACTATAGTTGTTATGTTGATTCAATTCTCTTCGATTGTCATGAAAAACTGATGTTATGATGTTTCTTGGATGGGGTTGAAATGTTCTATTTATAGATGCCACGTCAAAGAATGCATTGGAGACTATCTACATTTAGTTGGATGCTTCATCATCCGCCATTTTATATCTATGGTAACATCTAAGTATATCGTTTATTAATTTTCAGCTTGGTGTTCAAACTGATAATTTTCTCATGTAGATCCACCTGGTTGGAGAGGCCCACTCACTACGCACGATGTAGTACACATTATTGAAAGCTTTGAAGTTGTTAGGTGAGGAACATCAGTGAAGCACAATGCTTTTTTATATTTTGTGTGGTTATTGAACTTATTGTACTTAACCTGTTGGCATGCAGGAATCACTATTATCGTGATAACATTTAAATGGAAGTGCATGAGTTTTTTGGAGGACTACAAGGATACTTTCACATTAGTGTGGCTTTAAATCGTAATGCAGGTTCAGCTTGCATACGGGTTCGGAGCTTGGAGATCGCTTGCCGGCCAATGCAAAATACTCTTATAGGGATAGGTATGAGAATTGGAGGATTGTATTGTACACCCTGCATGAGGAGCATCGTCTTTTTGGTAGGAGCGTTTGTTATGTGGGCCCATGGGTTCTACGAATACCAAATGCAACATCCCGAAGGTTGTCGTTTTGAAGTTGCAATTGTTTTGTTAGTTAAGATTTAGTGGCTTTCAAAAAACCTTTTCTTTAAAGATAAATATTAGGTTATGCTTACAAATACTACTTACAGTAATGGAAGTGGATTGTTGTTTTTCTTTTAGTTTCCTGCTATCTATCTCTCTCTCTCCCTCCCTCCCAAACGTGCAATCTTTTAAGTTTATGTTCTATAGTTGTTATGTTCATTCAATTCTCTATGCACTTTCTGTTGTCGCACAACATAGATATGATTTAGGTTGATACCAGAAAGCATGTAAAACCTTATTGCACATAATAAAGATGGTTGTCACTACCTTGAATTGGATGCATGAAGAATAGTGACACATGTTATCCCTTTGAAGAAGGAGGGAGGGGGGTTAACCAAATTTGAATGATACTCCTTTGGCCGCACCAACGCGCCGGTCACATACTAGTAACCCTTGGATTCTCTAGGGAATGTGAAAGATTCCCAAGGATCTTGAATCCGGGCTTGAATACGAGTCTAACCGCTAAACTATCGCGTACTTGTTGAAATGAATGTGTGCTAAGTTTATAGGTCATGTCGTCATGGATGAGTTCACATCTAATTCATGCTTAGTTCACATCGAATTCACAATGTGGTGCATATACCCTCCCAAGTTCACACCATTTTTGGTGTAGTGCACACTGTGTTTAAATCAAGTTCACATTGAGTCCGCAAACGCTTAGTTCACACTTAGTTAAAAAATGTGATCCAACACCAGATTTCTCGAGCCTTGCAATGCCTAATGTGGGCAATTGATCTCACCTCTTAGGGAGGTGTCAATTATTAAAGAAGGGGGGAGGGCCGGCGGGGGGGGGGGGGGGTCGTCTAGCATGTGTGTCGTTCAAACTTCACTTGTAGCATCACAACTTACCTCAAGACTCATCCTCACCTATGTGTCGACGAGTGTCACCTTATTATAGGTATTGAATTTCTTAATAAACCCTAAGTTATTGCAATCCCATAGTTCAAAGTCATCACTCTCATACATTGAAACTGTCTAGGTGCAATAATAGAGGGCCACCAAGCTCTCAAATAAGGTGGTTATGCCACATATCAAAAACAATATCGATCAACAAAGGTCGTTAGTACCTCTGATAACCTGCACAAGTTTTTCACATCAATACCAAGTTAAATTTTCACAAGGCTTGCTAATGTGGAGTATGAGATGTAAAGTTGTAAAAAAACATTTCTGGACACTTAAGGAGTCCTTAGTGAAGGGTTGATTTTTTGGTGCAATTGTGGATCATTGGGATAAAACTTGCCCATTAGTGCCATATGGCAAAAAACTTGCTTTCTTAATACTTTCTGTAGGTTTTTGTGAGAGATGTTGACATTTGTATACCTCTCTTTTAAAAGAGGGCTATTGAATATTGGGTTCTTGTCCTCTTCCACTTTTTCTTTCCTTCAATTTGCTACAATGCTTCCAAGTGGTTTTTCAAATTTTTTAAAAAATGTTTTTGAAATATATGACAATCCAGATAGTTTATTGTTACATTTGTTTCAGAAAACATATTATTTAATTGTGATAACAAATGTTTTAAAAAGTTAGCGTCACTTTTTTACTTTCTTGTTTCCTCTCACAAAGTAACTTTTATTATTAGATTCTTCTCCGGTCTGAACCTTATGTAGGCCATAGTGAACTTTCACCTTGTTTTCAATAGTTGAGAAAAATAATGCAATAAAAAATCTTCAAAATGGTGCAACTCAAGTTTTTTAAAAATTTCACTTGGTCTTCACAAGTAGAATGGTCTTTTACCTCTCAAGTCAATCAAGTGCATGTACTCAAAAAAAGCTTTTGAAAGGCTAAATTTATTTTTACAAATTTGAGTGGCTATTGAGCCTTGAGGTAGCAACATAAAACTTAAAAAACAATTTCACAAGAATAAGTTTTGATGGACATGACCTCAAAAAAATTGGCTAACCTCTAAAACAAGCCTTAGAGGAGAAGGAAGTTTGGAGTACATTTGATATTTTATTATCTTTTACATTGTTGATTGGACCTACCTTGGAGAAGAAGAAAGTTAGACGTATATTTAATATTTTATTTTACTTACATTGATTGGACTACTTTTTATGAACAAATGATTTTTTTTTTCCGAGTTTGGCAATGGGTCCCTTGTCATTCCCTTCATTTTCAAGCCTTTCATGGCTTGACTTCCCTTTTGTTTTATTGTTTTAAAATGCTAGCGTGAACCTTCATCTTATTTTCCCAATGAAACAAGGCCTACCAGTATTAGAATAAAGGTAGCCAAAAGCCCATCATTTTTGGCTTTCTAAAAGAAGCCTTAAAGAAGAGTTGGGATAGGGATGACTTTTCAGTGATGATGAAGAATTACCTTAATGTTATTTCAGTCTTAAAATAGTAAATGGATCTTTTTATTTCACCTTTCATTTCACATCATTACATGTCTTGACTTTTTTTGCATTCTATTCTTTTAGAATGTTAAAGTGAAGCTTCGTCTTGCATAATTCTAGTAAATTCTATAGATACATGGATACACATATACATACATATATTTATTTATTTATATTCACACACACACACACACACATATATATATATATATATTGATGAGTTCTTTTTATTTCACATTTCATTTCACTGTCTCATATAGCTTGACTTTTCTTGCATTCTATAACTTATTTCTAGTCAATATTCGAGAAAATCTCTTTTATTAAGCTGTCATCGATCGAGTTTCCTCCTCACACAAAAGCAAACTGGAAAGACTAGCACAAATTTACAATTTGCACGATTTTTGAACTATTTTCTCACATATTTCACCGATTTTTCTTCCCTTTACCATGGTTTGCAATCGGCTAGTCTCAATTTTCAACTGGCTCATGGCTAAGCTGAGGCAATCCTTTCTCGAACACTGATTCCAGTTGTACTCAACCTAATGATTTTATCACTTTCTTATTGTTTTAGAAATCCACTGTGAACCTTTCACTTGTTGTACTCCAACCATGCAAAGTCAAGAAAGTGATTTTTGTCATAATCACTTGTCTAGGTTTAAAAATCAAGCAGTCCGACTAAGCTAGTTTGACCAAGCTAGGCGTTAGAGATCTTCTCTTAATACCATGGGGAATGCCTTCCTAATGATCAATGGTTACTTAGGTTCTTAATCCGATTTATGCAGCATTGTGTGCAATGTACTAGGGCTTTCTAGTGGGCTTAGTCCCTATTGACCTTTAGCTTAATAAGTATTATAAAGGGAGTTTACTAATGTGATGAGCCTGGGGAGGGTAACAGTGTTATATGACCCCCCAAAGTTACAAAATTAAAATGGTGAAAACGACCAAAAAATAAATAAATCAAAGTACCACAATATAAAATCTTAAGCTGGAAGAGAAATCTCAGCTTGATTTGGTACTTCACTCACATGTATCGCCTATGGTACTAGAGCCCTAGAGGTTCCCAGTGTGGGCGCTTTTCCTTGAAAAGCAAAAAACCCAAGGCATACAAAATAAGAACACACATCAAAATTAAATTTCTGTGAAAAGACTTTGGGGGGTCAAAGAAAAGGAAATAAGTCAGGTGATGATTTCATGAGCAATTCCTTTTATCGTAGCTTAACTACAAGGTCTTCTAGGTATAGCCTCTAGCCAGCCCTCGGACATAAAATACTTGGCTCTCGCGATTAAACACTTAATTGACCAAAGAAAATTAAGAAGCTTGCCCATGGTATTAATAGTTGACCTCTGGTGTCTTTCGACCATTAAATTAGCGACCCCATACTTGTTTAGTTTTTGACCTTTACAAATGTTTATGCATTTGATTATATTACAATTTAATGTTTATTGATGACAAATGGTTTAAAATTTTGTTACCAATCAATTTGTTTGTCTACAATTGCATATGCTTTTTAATTATATATGAGAATGCAATGACTGTGCCAATGTTGTTTGATTTTGCATTGACTAAAGAAGGCTAGGGACATTCATCTCAAATGCTCTTTCACCTCGACGAACGAGCTTCAGCTCAATAGCTTTCGAAGACGGAATCTACATCAGGAAGGGGGGCATGTTAACCCTCACGCACATTTCTATCACCTACGACAAACGTCGTATTATTTATTTGGTAGAGTCAGATACCGGGCTTGTCGGTCCAATAGGAAAAGGGTAAGAGTGATCGCCGATGAGAGGCGCACTCTAACTGGAACATTCAAGGGTTAGTTGGCTAAGAATGGGCGCCCGAGTGTGAATGGGGCGAGCTCATATAAAAGTCACCTAAACCTAAAATTGACCTATTTTCTCATTTGTGCAATTGAAGAGTGCTCTTGCTCCATCTCCATCTTCTCCTTCTTCTTCCACTACAAGAGGCTCTTCATATTAGCGACGCTCACACAGCGACGCTCAAAAAAAATTTTCCCGACGTCGCTATGAGCGTCGCAAATTTCTTTGTAAATTTGCGACGCTCATAGCGACGCCGGCTGGGATAAAAAAATAACCGAGCGCGTCCAAAAACTCAGATCTCAGATCTGAGTTTTTCGGCGCCCTCAAGCAAGGAGCAGGTAACGCTCTCCCTCACTCACTCTCTCTCTCTCTCTCTCTCTTTTTCTTCTCCACACACACACACACACACACACACGAGGAGAGGAAGGAGAGCCAGGTATGCTCCTTCCCTCTCCTCATTCTCATGTTCCCTTCCCCTCTTTCTCTCTCCCTCTCTCTCTCTCTCTCACACACACACATAGTGTTTTTGTGAGAGAGAGAGAGAGAGAGAGAGTACAAACAAAAACAAAAACGCACACACACATACATAAACAAAGAATGCACACACACATTGAGAGAGAAAAAGAGAGAGAGAGCATGCATAAACAAAAAACGCACGCATTGAGAGAGGAAAAGAGAGAGAGAACATGCATAAACAAAAAACGCACACATTGAGAGAGAAAACATGCATACGATCCAAAAAAACGCACACACATTGAGAGAGAAAGAGAGAGAAACTAATTTAACGTCGTAGGAAACTAGTTAAAATTAAAAGACCTAAAGATCTAGCCGACGAGGAGTTGAACTCAAGACCTATTATTCAAGAGGGAAATGGCATAATCAATCTATCATACTTGGCATGGGTGATAGAAAGGTTATACCATTTATCTCTTTTTATTGGCACACACATCCACACACGCGCACACACACAAGAAGAAGAGAGTTATAACGTCGTAGGAAACTATCTTAAAAGACGTTAAAGATTAGGTTATATGTAGACTTACATTAAATTAGATTTAGGTTTATTTTTAACTAGATTTACGTTTATTTAAGCTAGATTTAGATTTACGTTATATTAGATTAGATTTAGGTCTCCATAGATTGCGATGCCTGCATGAAGCGGGTGAAGAAAGCCCTCAATGGAATATAGGGTATTGCTGCCTTCACTCATGGTGGGCTCCGTCGATCCAAAAGTACTGGTGAAATGTCTTCAGAAGATCGAGAAGAAGGTGGATCTTCAGGGCGGCAAGAGTCACTACATCCCCGACACAATGACCATCTAGACAACCTCTAGTCATTAGACTTACGTTAAATTAGATTTAGCTTTATTTTTAGTTAGATTTACGTTTATTTAGATTTACGCTTATTTATGTTAGATCGAGTCCACGCAAGAATTACTTACGGTTTAGGGTTTAGAGTTAGACGAACAGTGAAAAGATCTACTATGAAAAGATGTTAAGATGAAGTGAAGTGCTACAGCTAGAGAAGAGGCAAAGGGGTTTTGTCCACTACATGCAGTATCATGTAGACGTGGGTGTGTAGATTTCTTGTACCCACAAATATAGGTATTGACCAATAAAGACGAGATTATAACCCGGTGGTTCTGATCTCCGTGCACCTCTAGACCGAGGTGTGCGGGGATTGGACATGACTAGAGAATGTGAGGTAAAGAGAGAGAGAGAGAGAGAGAGAGAGAGAGAGAGAGAGAGAGAGAGAGAGATAAGACGAAGAATGCCAATAGAATATTAAATTTTTTGTCCAGGTTATAAGTTTTTTATCCTCATTATGAGTAGCGACGAGGATGTGGGACCGTCCAACCGAAACACCTATCTCTCAACGAGGGTCTTATGTCCTTGTAATCAATGCAAGCATGCTGTGCGACGGACAAGACGTGTTTCTTTGCAGCACGTTCGCGAATTTGGCGAGTTCGATCCATCTATTATAGATCGAGTTGTTGCCAATTATAACTCGTCGGACTCTGACGCTGGCCAACAAGTAGCAATCTTGCAACCCAATAGACGTGTTCGCAGTCGCTTTGGTCAAGCAGCATATGTGAGGCCACAAGATGTAGCCTCTGACAGCTCGGGGGATGATCATGCAGAGCACATTCCCAACGAGGCAATGTTTGAGCCCAAGATTGATGAAATGATCGAGACGATCATGGATTCAGAAAGGCTTATCTATGATGATATGAAAAGTGAAGCCGATACGTCATTGTATAATGGAGCACGTATGTTTAGATTGAAAGCACTCCTGGTTCTTCTCAACATGCAGGCAAAGTTTGGATGGAGTGACACTAGCGTCACAGCGCTTTTCAGGTGATCTATTACAATTAGTTTACTTTAATAGAACTCTAAATGTATAATGATCTGATAGATTTTTACACGACTGTATCATATTTTTATGTTGTGTAGATTGCTGAAAGAGCACATACTACCAGCTGACAATGTGATGCCAGATTCCCGAGATGAAGCAAGAAAGATTTTGCGAAACTTGGGGATGGATTACAATTCTATCCACGCTTGTCCTAATGACTGCATTCTTTTCAGAGGGGAATACATAGACATGGAGAAGTGTCCGAAATGTGATTCCGAAAGATATCGAGTAGATCTCCACGGGACAAAAATTCCACAAAAGGTTTTGCGACATTTCCCTCTGCTTCCTCGCATCAAGCATTTCTTCGAATGTAAGTCCATGGCCGCCCTAGCATCATGGCATGAGGAGAATAAATCTTCGGATGGTGTGCTACGAATTCCTGCAGATTGCGTAGCGTGAAAACATATAGATGGAACATGGTCGGATTTTGCCAGGGAAGCTCGAATTTGCGCTTAGGCCTGGCTATCGATGGCGTAAATCCATTTGGTCAAAGATCAACATCTTACAGTGTATGGCCCGTTGTCATCGTCAACTACAACATTCCCCCGTGGTTGACTACGAAGAAGGGGCACCTATGGCTAAGCTTGATTGTGCCAGGGCGATATAAAGTGGGGAATATGGATGTGTATCTTCGTCTACTATTGGAAGAGCTACAACAATTGTGGATTGGCATAGAGGTGGTGGATATGAGCCGACACACAGGACGACGGAATGCTTTGATCAGAGGCATTCTAATGTGGACCATGCATGACTATCCCGGGCTAACAGAATGCTCAGGTGATCTATTGACACTCCTCACTCAGACACTGTAAATCTTGTTTTTTCCCATAGTTGATCTATTATCATGTGTATACATGCAGGGCTTCAAACAAGCGGATACAGAGCATGTGTCACATGTGGACCTAGACTGAATGCACGTAGGGCACCCTCACTGAAGAAGCAAATCTACGAAGGTCATCAAGCGTATCTTCCAGAGAATCATGTGTTACGCGACGGTTTTTTGGGAAGAGAGCCACCGAGGATGTCTGCACAAGCATGGTTAGAGCAGAAGGAGATGTGCGATGACGGATTGCCTCCAGGGATGAAGAGACTATCTCTATGGTACGAGTTACCATACTGGCCCCAACTCATGATCAATCACTTGCTCGATCCAATGCACATATTCAAGAATGTGGGTAATCTACTATGGGACCATTTGACCGGCAAGAAAGATACTTTGGGAGCCAGAGTTGACCTTAGAAATGTGGATTGTATGGAGCAATATTGGCCGCAAACAGCGTCTGATGGATCGATAAAATTCCCTAAAGCACCATGGATTTTCACAGGAGCCCAAGAACGCAAAGTAAAAGAGACCATTCGATCTTTGCGGACCCCCATTGGCATAATGCACTCGCTCCGAACGTGTTTTACTAAAGAAGGAAAGCTTACCGGTTTGAAGTCACACGATTGGCATAAAATGTGTCAGGTACGTTCATAGTGGACTTTAATATCATTGCATAAAATGTGGACTTTAATATCATTGCTACACATACTTTACAGTTTATTTTACCGGTTGCCATTGAGGGATGTTTGTCTCTCGACATCCGTAACACAATCTACAAACTTGCAAAGCTGGTGCAATGGATCTCACAAAAGGAGATCAACGTAGACTCCATACCATTCGCCAAACTAAATGCTGCGGAGCTTGTGTGCATGTTTGAGAAACATTTTCCTACTACAATGCTAACCATTCAGGTGCATCTTCTTGTTCACATAGTTGATGAGGTGGAAATAGCTGGCACAGTTCATTCCAGATGGATGTTCTTCTTAGAGCGTTTCATGAAAACGCTTAAGGGATATGTGCGTCAAAAGGCACGTCCGGAGGGTAGCATGGCAGAAGGTTGGTTGGTATGAGAGTCCCTAGTGTACATTGGAGAGTGGCTAGACGGATTTGATAAATCCCGGGACACGCTATGGCGAACCATAGATGATGAGCGCATATCTGGGATTGTCATGTGCAATCTCGGTGTTGAGAAGAAGCTGAAGGAAGATCTAGAGGCTAAAATCAACAGATTTTGCATGCTTTACAATCCAGTGATGCAAAAGTGGATTTCACAATATGAGGATGCAAAGCAAGAGCGACAAAGGGCACGAATCGAGTGGAGACGGGGAAGACGACCACCGATACACTATCCAGCGGTTCTGGAGAGCCTACCAACCTTCATGAGCTTAAGATGGTTGCACAACCAATTGAAAAGCGCACAACAATGCGGTGACGAAGTGACTGAAGAAGAGTGGGAGTACTCTCGGGGTTGCGCGACCAAGGTAAGTTTGCAATGTACGACTAGCAAGTGACTTTATTTATAAACGTTTGAACGGCCACTCATAACCTTTGTTCGTTGTAGTATAAGTCATACACAGCAGCATGGTGTAAAGGTCGACATTTTAGGGTGGAACGAATCGACAAAAAGCGTTTTACTCAAGATTGTGGAATCATGGCCAAATTTGAACAGTCTAGTCGACGACGTTCCTCTGATGCAGATCCTGTGGTGGCGAAACTCACTTACTTCGGCACGCTGCAAGAGATTTTGAGGATCGATTACAGAGGATTTTTTGTCGACTTGTTCGACGTGCAATGGTTCAAGATAATCATGGAGGGTCGCAACGCTACTGTGCGTAGAGGAGAGTCTGGTTTTCTTGAGGTGGATTCTACTAAGAAATGGACTGACCTAAGAGACACTTTCGTACTACCCGAGCATTGTGAACAAGTAAGCATGTAAATAGTTAACATCCCCCTTTTACAAGTTATGTGCTTGAAAGCTCTCATGTAAGTTATGTGGCTTTGGCAGGTAATATTTCATCCTACAAAGTCTACATCAAACTTGTGGTACGTCATAGAGGTAGCCCCTCGTAGTGCAAGGACGTATGAAGGCTACCATGTGCCAATCACAACGAAATCAATGGAGGAGATCAGAGAAGATGCTCAATCAGAAGCCGCTGCGGTGGTGCCAGACGAGCATCAAGATGCTACTACTCTATATGGGGTGCATGCAGAGGAGCTACAAAATGAAACAGAGGATATGTGTTTAAACGGAGAGCTCTATATAGATATAGGAAGTTATGCTGAGTTATGCGAGGATGAGAGAGAGATCTCTTAAAGCCACAAATATTGTATTTGAACAATTTTGCTCCGTGTTGTAAAAGCTCTGGCTCTTTTCTACTCGCGCTCACATCTTTTGATTGAAAATTTTGAGTTTTCGACTTGCCTCTTCTATCACTCGATTCATTGCGTCATTGTATTTTTATGCGTCATTACGTCATTGTATTTAATGGTCTTTGCGTCATTGTCTACTCTATTCATTCAATATTAAGTTTAAATATTCGTGTCTTTAATGCAGGTATGGATGATGAGGAGTTTCTTTCTTCTTTGTCACCGCAGCAGAGACAGTGGTACGTGGAGCGTCATCGCTCTGGCGCATCATCGCGCGTTCCTACTCCATCCGCATCTCCCTCTCTTTCGGAGCATTCGGCGCGCTCCGAAGCTTCGGCGTCGACGAGACGAGCTTCACATTCGTTTAGACACCGGCGCTCTAGTGGTGGCGGTGGCGGTTGTTGTGGGGATTCCGCCACCGATGCCTCCACACCGCCTCGTGTTCGATGAGGCTCTTTACCCTCCCCTTCTTTGCCCGCCCCCACACCAGCCACAACATCGCCATCTATGCCAGGTTTTGCACGGTTGACTGTTCCTAGAAGCTACACACCTCTACCTACTCCGCTAGGAGCCACCCCACTCGACACTCCTCGCTTCGGGGCCCAGACGCCGGTGGAGACACCTGACGTCCGTACCCCCATCGACACGCCGCTAGAGACCCCTGCCGGGACACCCAGGTTCATGCGTCACCGGCTAGAGGGCTTGCCTTACTCCGTCGACATCAACGGCAGCATCATCATGGATGATGACGGCAAGAAGGTGATCTCGCGCATGCGTGGTCTTTGCTCTCAGCTGTTTAGACACTACATACTAAACAAATGGAGTGAAGTACCAAGTGATTTAAAAAACAGAGTCATCAGCATACTTCATGATGAGTTTCCCGTTGCAACACGGGATCAGCGCTTCAATGAAGACCTGATGAAGATTCGAATGCGCGAATACTGCAAACACAAGCGTTCCGAAGTGCAAAAAGCAATCAAGAATGGGTGGAACAGGCCAGATTGGCTGGCCAAAGAAGATTGGAAGAATGAGAAGAAAGCAGCGCGCGAGAATCCCGACAAGTGGAAGCAACAAAAGGATGCAGCCAGAGCACGAGTAGAGGCAGGGAGCTCGCACCACTTGGGGAGCGGTGGATGGGCATCATTTGAGGCCGATTTTGTAAGTGTTTTCACATTGCTCTTTATGCATGTTCGATAGTTTAGGGTTTATGAGTTTTTTAGTTCTAACATAATGAAATCTTTGTATGTTTTGACAGTGGTCGATGACAGGACGTGATCCCACACCGTACGAGCGCGAGTACGCAGGCAGGAAGGGCTTAAACGCCCTGATGGACATTCTCAGTTCTCGCGGCGGCATGGTTAGTATTAGGGTTTACTCTTTTTTATTTTTTGTATTGTTTTATAAATGTCATTATATGTTTATACTTACTGAAAGCTGTCTTATTGTCTTTTTTTGCAGAATCCGACAGATACGCCGCTTAGACGCGATGAGACGTCTGACTAGACGACGTCAGTTTAGCCGTAGCTAGATAGCATTAGTTTAGGGTTTCTCATAGCTTATGTATCATGAGACGGATTTTATACGTCTTTTTGAACCATGTATATTATTACATTTGTCACCGCAGTTCCTTTTGCCAATCAATTCTTTATGCCTATGATGTTGTACAATTGTCATTATTACATTTGCCAATCAATTCATTTTGCCTATGATGTGTACAATTGTCAATTTTACGCTTGTCAATTTTGCAAACAATGCGTCTTGTGGGTGACTATTTTGGGTCTATTATCTACCTTTGCACTTTTTTTAAAAAGTGAATCAAGTACAATATGGTTGATGGGTGGCAGGGCATTCAATGCCCTGCCGCCAAAAAAAATTTCTCTCGGGCGTCGCTATTTATGGCTCTGTAGCGTCGCTATGAGCGTCGCTATAGTATTTTGTGTAAACGTCGCTATATGCGTCGCTATATAGCGACGCTCATAGCGACGCATATAGCGACGCTCTCGTAGCGACGGTTTTAGCGACGCCGGGGGTTATAAAAGCCCAGTGTATTTTCGTCGCTAACATCGTCACAAGAGCACACAACCTCTTGTAGTGTTCCTCTCCTTGTGTGTGTGTGTGTGTGAGAGAGAGAGAGAGAGAGAGAGAGAGAGAGAGAGAGAGAGAGGGAGTGAGAGAGGGAGAGAGAGAGAGAGTGTGTGTTTGCGATCGAGCATTACGAAGGCACAACGGAAGCAAAGCGGTTGAGCGCGGCACGGTGGTAGCTCCTTCTTCATCGCGGTGAGAAAACCTCCACGAAGGCGAGCGTAGAGCGGTGAGTGACACACCCTTGCTCTCTCTTGAGCTTACTAGTTTAGGCTAGTTGCATGCTTGGAGCCATTTGTGGCTCGCACACAGTGTATGGCAAGTCCCTTGCATTGACATGTGCGACAGACGCGCACAACTCCTATGTCAATAGCATTGCTAGGAGAGCAATCGAGTGCTCCTAAATTAGCGACCACTAAGGGTCAACCCATAGAGAGCCACATTGCATCTAGTTCAAAGGACACCCCTAGCATCTCTATCCTAGATGGAGCGTTCTTAAATGAGAACTGGGAGTACGAACTACAAATGGAAACTCTAACCGACCTATACACAGGTCACACCTATCACGTGGGTTGGTTAGATGTCCTACAATCCACAACAGGTGCTACTAGCCTGGAGGATCAACAACAAAGAGTTTGTGAGGTCATCCATAGGGTTATTGAGCTAGAGAGACAGAACAAGGGGATCCACATGCCTTCAACGGGTCTCATGAGATTCTTGGATACAGGGAAGGCTAAACAACCAACCTTATCGCAAATGGAGACTCCTTCGGTAAGTCCGATGGATCCCCCATATGTTGTTTCGCCAGGGGTCTCAGTGCAATCTGAGCCCACAAGTGATAGCTTTACTTTTCCAAGTCTAGCTCATCTTTCCCTTGATGACACCACGGCTACCATGCCTACCCCAATGATGGGCATGCCAAGAAACACGCCATGGACCTCATTTGTTAGTAAAGCACCGCTACATGGTAGCTCAATGCCTACAAAAGTACCTATAAGTGTGTAGCAATCATATACACCTATAAAGAGCCAAAGATATCTGAGATGACTTTAGCAGATCTCACCAAGGCTATTCAAGAGAGTCTTAGAGACAATCGTGCTCCGCAAAACAATTATATGTATCCAAGAAGGGAGCAACAATGGTGCTCAATATGCTATGGTCCGCATAGTACCAGTGAATGACCTACTTTTAGAGTGAAATTCAATTGGAATTGCAATGCCTATGAGAGGTATGGTCATCAAGCTAAGGATTTCATAGTATTTAAGCGCACGATGGCCAATAGACCAACCTTAGCATGGACAGACACACTTCGAGTGCCTGCATTGATGCCGGCCCCACCTCTTGAACAAACGTCGCAACACATGGCCCCTAGGGCCCAAAATGTTGTTCAAACAACACCCTTACCACCTCCAGTGCTAGGACCGCAACCACCACATCCGAGAATCACTTCTGTGAATCAAGTGGGTTGTGAGTCATCTATTGCTTGTTTGGAAGGTTGTGAGGAAGATATAGACCTTAATATTGCCTATGGGATGGATGCGCTTGAAGAAAGTCCACAATACTACATGGAGGACTATTGGGGACAAGTCAAACCTGTCTATCAAGTAGCTGCTCTTGCTGCAAGAGGCCAAAATATCAATTACACTGCCAAGAGACCACCTCTTCAATGCTACGAGTGTGGAGGTCCACATCGTGTGGCCGAGTGTCCTATTAGGCTACAAAAGAACGCCACACTAATGCAAACCAATCAAGCGAGCACGTCTACAATGCCAATACTATGTGTAATCGATGTGGCATAGATCATTTGATTGCCCAATGTCCGAATAATCCAAATGCGCCAAAGATCACGCCATTAAAGTTGATTGAGGTTACCGAGGAGCCATCACCAGGTACACCGGTGGTACCAGTAAACGTACTCACACGATCAATACTCCAAAAAAAAAAAAAAAAATCTTGAAGAAAGAGACACATCATCATTTGCCCAATCTCAGAAGAAGAAGAAAACACGAAGGAAGAGATCGCAAAAAGTAGCAAAGTCAGACCCCAGTTCAAAGGTCAACATAGGAACTGGTGACGACCCCGTATATATGAACGACGCTGAAGAGGATTCTGATTCAGGTGAAACCATGGAGACCAAAACGACCACTAAGAAAGAAACCAATAAGGAAGATCATCATGAACCACAATGGCCAGGATCCAAGAAAAAGATAAGAACTTATCCAAACCCTATAGAGGAGATCGAGCGAGTCAAGCAATTAAGGAGTTTGGTAGAAGATACCGAAAGGGATCTAGAGCCAGCACCTAGGTCCAGATTACAGACACAATGTTCCCTACGCAACAACAACCTCAGAAAGTCCATAGACCCTTAGCCATACCTAGTGTGATCCAAGAAGAAAGTGACTTAAAGTCATGGGAAAGTGGGCGTACTCACTTCTTGTTGGAAAGAATGTTTATAGAGGGACTACCTGACCCTATCGAAGAAATGGAGATCCCATCTTCCCCACGTCAAGGGACTGAAGCCCAAAAGGTGCCGTTAAATATTGCCAAATTGATGGATTTCATGGCTTCCAAAGTTAGAACCACCATCATGTCCAAAGTATATGGAGACCCTGAGCTATTCTTAGCTCTTCAAGCTTTCCTCAATGGAGAACTGAAGGTCGGGCTACCACAATTTGCACAGATGGATGGAGCTAGGGAGATGCCAATAGAGGAGGAACACTTAGATCCACAACCCAACCTAGATGAGAACCCTGTTGTAGAAATACCTCTTAACAAGTTGGGACAATACTTTGAGGGAGATGAATCCAATGCAACCATACCAATCACTACTAAGGGATTAACTGTGAATGGAATCCTTGATGGTGGCACTGGGGTTAGCATTGTGACTAAAAATTGATGGGAAACTATGGGAAGACCTCACCTTGCGACCACAACCATAGTAGTAAAGATGGCCAATGGGTCTATTGTTAAACCTATTGGGATGCTAGAAGATCTCAAGATCAAGGTCTTTGGACATAAAATACAAATTACCTTCATTGTTATGGATTTCTCCAAGCACACTATGGCATATGAGATGATCTTAGGACGTCCTTTCATGAGGGAAGCAAAAATGGTGCATGACTAGTCTAAAAGCCATGTCTACTTGCAGTTCCAAGATTCTGTTATTCGAGTAGATCTTGTAACTAGTCGAGCACATCCTCTAGGAAACAGGTTTATAATTGATCATAGATCTGACACCACAGTTCACTCGGCCCCATTGCAATATTGCTACACGTGTAAAGAGGACACTGATGTTGGGGAAGATTCTCCTTATATGGATGTACTACCTGGGATGACTGAGTCAGACAATGTGGATTGGGTCCACCTAGCAGCAACCATAGACACTTGGAAAAACAGGGGGACGACCTGGGTAACACCTGAGGGGAATTAAATGCCACCACTCGTACCCTTAAATATGCTAGAAGCAATGCATATAGCTTCTGATGACCTACAAGATGAAGGTTTGACTGGCATTGGGACCAGTAGCGTCTCACAAGACTATTGCCCACACGATTTGGGGTCGGAATCATCAATTGAAATTGACTCTGAGGATGAAGAATCTGAGTTAAATCTTAGTTCAAATGTGGGGACAAACCATTCAGGGCCCAGTGGTACCCTAGATGACAATCTATCCACGGGAGTAGAAGACACAAGTAGCGATTCATCTAGTGACTCTTCACTAGAGATCGGCCGTAATCGAAAATTAGACAAGAAGAGTAAGAGATATAAGAGGCGACGATATCGAGCAAATGTGCGTGCTAGAATAAATGAAAAAAAATCTACTGCAGAATGGCTTAATTATATAGGAGCATGTGATGCTCATCAGAAGTTGGTAGATAACTGGGGTGAATACCTTCAAAGTGTTATCTGGTGTAGTCCACATCCCATTGACATCGCACAACTAGAGGCTACAGAGAAGTCAAAGTTGAGCCGTACCGTAAGGAGGCGACAAAATTAAACAATAGCTCAACAACAAAAGGAATCAAAAGTGAAATCACAGTCCACAGAACAACAGGACCTCATAGACTTACACCCTGCACCTGAACATTTCAAATCATATATCACAGAGGAACGTAAGGTTGTGTATACAAATGATCAAAGAAAACCTATCGATGGAAGCAATGAAGTCTATGACGGTCCAGCGATAGTTAAGGAAATAGAGTCAGCAGACCTAGGAGAAGAGTCCAAACCTGTCTTCATTGCCCAAGATCTGACAGAGACGGAGGAGTGTGTACTTAAAGAACTTCTCAAGGAATTCAGGGATATATTTTCTTGGACATATCATGATATGAAAGGTGTTCCACCTTCCGTGGTGCAACACACAATCCCCATGAATAGCATGGCTAAACCAGTTCAACAACGACCCTACCCAATGAATCCTAAATATGCAAAGATCGTTCAAGAAGAGATTGAAAAGCTTGTGGAATGCGGATTCATATACCCTATTGAGCACTTAGAATGGGTGTCTCCAATAGTGATTGTGCCAAAAAAGAATGGAAAACTCAGAGTGTGCGTGGATCTCAAGAAGGTCAATGCCGCCACTAGGAGGGACCATTACCCCTTGGCATATTCAGAACATGTGCTTGAAAGAGTTGCAGGGAAGGAAGCTTATAGCTTTTTAGATAGGTACTATGGCTACAATCAAATCACAATTGCACTAGAGGACCAAGCTAAAACAACCTTTATAACCGAATTTGGAATGTTCGCATTTCGTGTTATGGCTTTTGGCTTAACCAATGCCCCTGCTACCTTTCAAAGATAAATAAACACTACTTTTAGAGAATATTTGAGGGAGTTTTGCGAAGCTTTCTTAGATGACCTTTGTGTTCATTCCTCTTGGAAAGAACATCTATCATGCTTACGAAAAGTGTTTGAGAAGTGCGGATTGTATCGCATCTCCTTAAACCCTTTCAAATGCCAATTTTGGGTTAAACATGGAGTCATTTTAGGGCATATAGTGTCCAAAAATGGGATTTCCACAGATGAGAGCAAAATTAAAGCCATTGTTGAATTGCCACCACCTACAAACTATAAGGGAGTTCAAAGGTTCATGGGCCATGTTGGTTATTAACGATTTATTTTAAACTTTGTCGAGATAGCTCGTCCTTTGTACAAGCTTCTTATTGAGTTCCACTGGACGCAGAGTGTGACCATGCTTATGAGTCATTGAAAAAGACCATGACTAGCGCTCCTATTCCACGAGTGCCCGATTGGAATGTAATTTTCCATGTGCATATTGATGCATCAAACTTTGCTATTGGGTGTGTTCTAGCTCAACGAGGAGAACATAAATTGGACTACCCCATTAGCTTTGCAAGTCGTCAATTGAATGATGCCAAGAGAAACTACACCACTATAGAGCGAGAAGGTTTAGGTGTGATTTATGCAGTGAAGAAATTTCGCTAATACCTTCTTGCCAACAAGTTTGTTTTCTATGTTGATCATCAAGCCTTGTTGTATCTCATAAATAAACATTGTTCCACGGGAAGAATTACACAATGGTTGCTAATTCTCCTTAAGTTTGATTTTACCATTGTGGTGAGACCTGGTAAAAGACATGTCATGGCGGATCATTTGTCTCCCATACCCAATGGTGAAGCCCCTACTGGAGTCGATTATGAATTACCTGATACTTCTCTATTCCTAGTCGAAACCATACCTGAATGAAGTGAGAAGATTGTGAACTTTCTAATTAATGGTTCAAAATGGATCAAGGTTGATACCACAAACTCTATGCATGATTACAAACATCTTTTGTGAAGGCTCATAGAGTTTGGATCACAAAATAGGCCAAAAACTTGATAGAAACTAAAATATGTACTCAATGTCGAGGCAGTGGAACCACCCTTTTTCTTCTTAGCCTCTTTGGCCTTCAACTTAGGACACGACTTGATCAAGTGATCATTAGCTTTACAATAATGGCAACACATCTTCTTTTTGCCCTTATTACCAGAATTTCCAGACGAATTGCTGCTAGCAGAAGCATTAGGAACATAATTTTTTCCACTCGCAGCAGAACCATAAGAAGTGGCTGCATTGCTGTTACAACCCTTTCTTTGAGAAGCAATAAAAGCCTGTTCAACTGCACGCTGCCTAGTCTTGTTTTTTCTGGAAAGTGACTCTTGCAACAGCAATGTGCATAATGCATCAAACTTGACAACTTCTGGATTTCCTTGGGTCATAAGTCTCCAAGTACTAGCAAAAGTCTGGTAAGAATTTGGTAAGGCATCAAGAACAGTCTGCACAAGGGAACTGTCTGGAATGACTTCACCTGCAGAAATAATTTGCTCATTGATATCCTTGACGCCTGCAAGGAAAGTGTCCATATCATCTTCCTCATGCATAATCTTCGACTCCAGCTCTTTACGTAGCAAAGCAATTTTAGCCTCATTGCGGCTTGCATAAAGACCAGCCAAAATATCCCAAGCCTGTTTTGCAGATTTTGCTGAACGGATGTGAGGAACAATGGTGCGCTTCACAGACAATGCAATCAATGCATGAGCCTGCGCATCCTTTACATCCCAACGAGCTTGTTCTACCGTAGGCAAAACAACTCTAATAGCAACAATCCTTGCAGCAAGACCTGCAACATCCTCAACATCGCCTGCATCCTCAGAACCAGGACATACATCAATGCCTTGCACAATATTCCAGACGCCCTTTGACACAAGAACGTGTTGCATCATATATTCCCACATAGGGTAATTGTCCCCATCCAACCTGTCCTCAGCAGCAAACATCTTGAACACATCTGTGTTGTTGTTGTCAGCCATGGTAAATGCTGCACCTGATGTGAAAACTGCCCGCAAATAGGAGAAACGGAGCGGGAACAACACGTGCTATATAGCACAAACCATAGAAGACTAAAAGGCACCTGTTATGCAGAAAACGGCACTGACAGAAATTATGCACAAAATGACGAAATTGCCTGTGCAGACCTGCTTGTAGTGGAAATGGAGGCCGAAATGAGCCCAAAAAATTTGTCAACCTGCGAGCGCTCACCAAACCTCACTGTAATCGGAGAAAGTGAGCAGGCGTGTGCTGGAGCAGCTGACGACTAAGCCCGGGAGGAATTAACCTGCTTTGATACCAATTGTTGGAATTAGGGTTGCAGAGAAACACACACAGCTTGGAGAAGACGAAGGAAGCTCAAGGCACACAATAGAGAGTGTGTTACTTAGTATGTAATGGAAAGATAGATAGCCCTAGAGTGATGGGCGTATATACAATGCACGGGGGAAAAAACCTCCTAAAGAGGGGAAAAATTCCCCGACGGTCCTAGTGTGTTCACACACATCACTACCACATGTATATGGTAACAAAAACTTGATGAAAACTGAAATCTGTACTAAATGTCGAGAACTTGAGTATGACTTGGTAAATCTTGTTCTAATTCAGTAAAACTTGACTTAGAGGCTTAAAACATGTCACAAAAAGACTGAGTATTGAAAAAATTACAAAAAATGTTTATTTTGTGTCAAAAGTAAATAATCGTATTTTTTACATTTAGCTCAAAACTGATCAAGGTTGATACCACAGACTCTATGCATGATTACAAACATCTTTTGTGGAGGCTCATAGAGTTTGGATCACAAAATAGACCAACAACTTGACAAAAAGTGAAATCCATACTTATTGTCTAGAACTTGAGTATGACATGATAAATCTTCTTCAAATTTTGTGAAACTTGACTCAAAGGCTTAAAACATGTCACAAAAAGACTTAGTATTGTAAAAAGTGCAAAAAATGTTCATTTTAGGTCAAAAGTAAATAATCAAATTTTTTCCATTGGGCTCAAAATGGATCAAGGTTGATAATACAGTCTCTATGAATGCTTACAAACATCATTGTGTGAAGGCTCATAGAGTTTGGATCACAAAATAGACCAAAAGCTTGATGAAAACTGAAATATGTACTGAATGTCGAAAACTTGAGTGTGACTTAGTAAATCTTGTTCAAATTCAGTGAAACTTGACTCAGAGGCTTAAAACATGTCACAAAAAGACGAGTAATGAAAAAAGTGCAAAAAATGTTCATTTTAAGTCAAAAGTAAATAATCGCATTTTTTGCATTTGGCTCAAAATGGATCAAGGTTGATACCACAGACTCTATGCATGATTACAAACATCTTTTGTGAAGGCTCATAAAGTTTGGATCACAAAATAGGCCAAAAACTGAAATATGTAGTAAATGTCGAAAACTTGAGTGTGACTTGGTAAATCTTGCTCAAATTCAGTGAAACTTGACTGAGAGGCTCAAAACATGTCACAGAAAGACTGAGAATTGAAAAAAGTGTAAAAAATGTTCATTTTAGGTCAAAAGTAAATAATTGCATTTTTTGCATTTGGCTCAAAATGGATGAAGGTTGATACCATAGACTCTATGCATGATTTACAAACATCTTTTGTGAAGACTCATAGAGTTTGGATCACAAAATAGGCCAAAAATTTGATGAAAACTGAAATCTGTACTGAATGTCGAATTCAGTGAAACTTGACTTCAGAAGCTTAAAACATGTCACAAAAAGACTAAGTAATGAAAAAAGTGGAAAAAATGTTCATTTTCAGTCAAAAGTAAATAATCGCATTTTTTGCATTTGGCTCAAAATGGATCAAGGTTGATACCACATACTCTATGCATGATTACAAACATGTTTTGTGAAGGCTCATAGAGTTTGGATCACAAAAACTTGATGAAAACTGAAATATCTACTCAATGTCGAGCACTTGAGTGTGACTTGGTAAATCTTGTTCAAATTCAAAGTTGGCGGCTAAGTAGGGTTGCACATGTAGAAAGGAGAGATGAAATGGGAGTTTTTCCAAGATGTCAACAACACCCCTAAGTACAAAATGGGTAGTGCCACTTGGGTGCAATGTACAAAAATACCAAAAGGAGGCTCTTGTTGAGGAGTACGAGCCAATGAACCCAAAATTTTAGTTTTTAAAGCTTTGTAAAAACCCTATAAAGGGGAATTCTCATGCATTTACCAATGCATTTTGGCCGTTTTAAAAAGGTGAAGGAGCCATTGAATGCCATGCTGGCCGCGATTGGGGCTCGAGTCTTGAAGGTTTTTGTAGAGCCTGAGGGGCTGATAGGTTCGATTTTGTGCTCCTCGCCGAGGAGTGTTTTGGCTTGGAGAAATTTTATACATGGTCATGTTAATTGAAAGAAGCCACCATTGCCTATGCTTTGTGTCAATTCCCCTTTCCCTCTTCTGTTTTCTATTTGTGTGTGTGCGTGTTTCCGAGTGTCAGTCGGCAGGTGTGTGCCCCCCCAAGGTCAATTGTGCAAAGAGAGATAGAGAGAGGCTGTATGCGTGTGAAAGTTACAAGTTGAGCAGAGAGGGATGATGGGACTGGTTTGGTGTATTGCAATGCATGTGTGCATATGGTCATGTGAAAGCAGTGGTTTGCTTGCAGATAGTGTCAAGTTTTAAAGGTGAACTCTAGTGAATTGGGGCGTTGTGTATACTCTCGTCTATAGCAAGGCATTGTGTTGTGTTTGTGTGTGTTCCCCTTTTTGCCTCTCCATCTTCTAGTCTTTATAGCTCCTCTTGCTCTTTGGCATGCCTCTGCTAGCTTGCACATACCTGCCCATGCCATCTTCTATGGTCGATTGACTTTGGCAAGTGTGTATGTTTGATGAGGTTTTATAGACCAAAAGGGCTTCAGGGTGGGCCAATTTGGAAAAATGAACTCTAGTGGATTGGGGTGTTGTGTATACCTTGGGCTATAGTGAGGCATTGTGTTGTGTTCTGGGTGTGGTCCCCTTTTACCCTCTCCATCTTTTGATGCCCCCACTAAGGAGGGCCCTGATGCTTCGGCTTGAAGACTGATGGTGGTGTTTGACGCTGACAAGCGATCGACGGGTGTTCAAAAAATATTTGGTGGTCAAGTTTGAAGCTGGAAGAAATGGTGGAGCCATGTTTTGGTTACATATTTACGGGTGTTGAATACCCTGAAGACTGGGTAGTAGATTTTGATTTATTGATGCTATTGATACACATGTTGAAATCTCCAATTTGAGTCGAGATCATAACTCTGCAATCTACATGTCGAGCTCTTTCCATAGATATGCTACATGATATGGTTTTACCCGCTAGATTTTAAATTCCATTTGGAAGGGAAATTTTGATTTCAAATAAACTAGCTGTTTGCCTGTTTGAATTCAAAAGCTGTCCTTTGATTACTATCTTAATACTAAAGGTTTGACTTTCTTAAACTGCCAAATAAAGAGGCTCTCCTAGACCCCATTCTCTTCCTAATGCATTATCTATGCTTTGTGTCTATTTCCCCTTCCATCTTCTCTTCTTTGTTTGTGTGCGTGTGTTTCTGAATGTGAGTTGGCAGGGGTGTCCCCCCCCCAAGGTCAGTTGTGCAAAGAGAGATAGAGAGAGGTTGTGTGCATGTGGAAGGTGCAAGTTGAGTAGAGCGAGATGATGGGGCTGGTTCGGTGTATTGCATGCATGTGTGCATATGGTCATGTGCAAGCGGTGGTTTGCTTGTGGATAGTGTCGAGTTTTGAAGGTGAACTCTAGTGAATTGGGGCGCTCTATATACCCTGGTCTATAGCGAGGCATTGTGTTGTGTTCTAGATGTGTTCCCCTTTCCCCCTCTCGAAAGGCTACATAGGTACTTGAAGGAGTACGAGTAGAAGTGCGACGCGAGAGAGAGTGCGAGAAGAAGAGCACGACGATATGGTGAACTCGCTCTACTGTAATGTGTAGAGCATAATGAGTTCTTATTAGGTTTTTACAAAAGAATATGTGTACATACCTGGTGGCCCGCCCACTTACCTGGGCGACCACATTGGGCTTTATACCCCAACAACCTCCCACTTAAAGTCCAATGTGGTACTTTAAGTGTGAGAGAAGCTACTATACAAGCTAATATACAAGAGATGTAGAGAAGTGATGTTCTACCCTACACCTAACTGCTTGCGAAAATGCGCAAAGCTCTCTGAGGGAAGTCCTTTTGTAAGTAGATCAGCAGGATTTTCTGTGGTGTGAACTTTGACAAGCTGAAGTTGCTTATCCTCGAGCATTTCCCTGATGAAATGATACTTCACATCCACATGCTTTGTCTTTGAGTGATAAACTGGATTGCGAGCCAATTGTATAGCACTTTGACTATCACAATATAACATAGGAATCTCTTCTTTGATTCCCAAATCTGTTACTAGTCGATTAAGCCAAATTGATTCTTTGCATGCCTCTGATGCTGCAACATATTCAGCCTCTGTAGTAGACTGAGTAACACAAGCTTGTAATCTAGAACGCCATGATACTGCTCCACCAGCCAATGTAAAGACATACCCTGACGTAGACCTTCGGTTGTCTAAGTCACCTACATAATCTGAGTCTGTAAAACCCTTTACACTTAGCTCCTGACTCCCATAGCATATACACATACTCTTTGTAGCTTTCAGGTATCTCAATATTCCTTTCACTGCCTCCCAATGTTTCTTGCCTGGGTTTGACATGTATCGACTTACTACTCCCACTGCAAATGCAATGTCTGGGCGAGTAGCAATCATTGCATACATCAAACTACCCACTGCAGACGCATATGGAATCTTATCCATTTCAGCCTGTTCTTCCTCAGACATAGGACAATCTTGTTTGCTAAGTTTCACATATGGTGGCAATGGAACACTCAATGCCTTTCCCTTCTCCATATTGAAACGTTGCAAAACCTTGTCAATATACTCTGTTTGAGATAACCAAATCAACTTCTTTGATCTGTCTCTCTCAATGCGCATACCAAGTATATGACTTGCCTCACCCATGTCTTTCATGTCAAACGATTTTGCCATCTTTGACTTCAAAGCTGAAATTTCTTCCAAGTGCTTGCCATCAATCAACATGTCATCCACATACAAAATAAGGATCAGCCAACTACCATCCTTAGCCTTCTTTGTATATAGACAATGATCGAACTCACTACGTTTGTAGCCTTGAGAAAGCATAAACTTGTGGAATTTATGGTACCATGCCCTCGGTGATTGTTTTAAGCCATAAAGACTCTTTAACAACTGGCATACCCAATCTTCCTTGCCTTTCTCAACAAACCCTTCTGGCCGCTGCATGTAAATTTCCACATCTAAATCACCATGCAAGAACGCTGTCTTGACATCCATTTGGTGCAACACCAAATCTAATATGGCAACCAATGCAAGAAAGCATCTCAATGTAGTCATCTTGACCACCGGAGAGAAGACTTCATCAAAGTCAATGCCTTGTTCTTGCTTAAAGCCCTTGGCAACAAGCCTTGCTTTGTACTTTGGCTGACTATCATGAGCGGTGATCTTATACCTGTAAACCCATTTACAAGGTAGAGCCTTTTTGCCCTGTGGTAATTTAACTAGCTTCCATGTCTTGTTTTTATGCAGAGCTGTCATCTCTGACTGCATGGCCAATTGCCAATTCCCGGAGTCCTTCATTTTCACTACTTCCTTGTAACATGAAGGCTCATTGCAATCAGTCAACATGACATAGTTCATAGATGGAACAAACCTATTAGGAGGTCGCGTGACACGTCCAGATCTACGCACAATAGGTGGCTTAGGCTCAGCCACAACCTGTGGTTCCACTCTATCATGTCCTTGCTCCTCTTGAGCCCCGACATTTTGTCTTGCACGTGCAGGTCCATCTTCTTGGAAGACAACTCTTCTAATCTCCTCAACCCTCTCTGGTTTAGAATGATATTTGGATTCATTAAAGTGAACATCATTGCTGCGGACAACCTTTCAGGATTCGGGATCCCAAAGTCTGTACCCCATCTCACCAGAATTACCATAGCCTAGAAAGATGCACTTTCTACTCTTTGGCTCAAGTTTGTTCCTAAATTCCTTTGGAACGTGAGTATATGCCTCACAGCCAAAGACTCTGAGATGCTTGTATGAGGGCATTTTGCCTGACCATACGATCTCTGGCACTGAATCCTTCTGCAAAACCTTGCTAGGAGATCTATTTACAAGATGAACAGCTGTTGATACAGCTTCAGCCCAAAACCCATTTGGCAGCTGTGCATTAGACAACATACTTCTGAACTTCTCTTGTATGGTCCTATTCATCCTCTCAGCAACACCATTTTGAGGAGGATTGTAAGGAGCAGTAAGTTCACGTTTTATACCTTTTGACTCACAAAAGTCTTGAAAGGACTTTGAAACATACTCTCCACCATTCTCAGTGCGTAAGCATTTAAGCTTCTTGCCACTCTGATTCTCCACAAGTGTCACAAACGTTTTGAAAACACTAAACGCTTCATCCTTGTGCTTGAGAAAGTAAACCCATACTTTCCTCGAGTAATCATCTATAAATGTCATAAAGTAAGAAGCTCCCCCCAGAGATAGGTTAGGCATAGGTCCACACAAATCACTATGAACAAGTGCCAACTGTGTATTTCTTCTACTGCTTCTATGCTTATGTGGCTGCTGTGTTTGCTTACCATACAGACAATGCTCACAGAATTCAAAATCATTAAATGAAAAGCCAGGCAAATAACCAAAACGAGACAATATTTCCATTCCCTTCTTGGACATATGTCCTAACCGGCTATGCCACAAAGAAACGCCGGCTGCTCGGTTACATTGATTACATTTTTTGAGACATTTGATACATAAATCATGTAAAGTCCTCCAGACTTTACTCCATGTGCTACTGTCATAGAACCCTTGGATATCTTCCACATGTTCTGTCCAAAAGTGGTGATGTAGCAAGCATCATCAAGTAAACCTGTGCTGATCAAGCTCTTGGTAATTGCGGGAATATGTCTCACATTCTTCAACGTGAAAGAAGAGCCATTCTGAAACTTCAATTGAACATCTCCAACACCTAAGATCTCACATGTCTGCCCATTGCCTAGCCGAACATGATCTTTAGTGGTCACATAAGAGGTAAACCACTCCTTGTTTGGAGACACATGAAGTGATGCCCCTGAGTCTATAATCCAGTCACTCAGTGCATTTCCATCAGATGCTGTAAGAAGAGCTGAGTCCATTGTATTCTTCAAGAAGTAGATGTCTCCTGACACTAGACTGTCATCCTCTGCAACAGTGTTTGTCACATTTATTTCTTGAATCTTCACTGAGGACTTGTTCTTCTCACCATGGTCTTCAGCTTTCTCTTTGCATTTTTCTGCTTTCCATTCTCTGCAGTCTCTTTTCATGTGACCCTTCTTGCCACAATGGTAGCATTCTATGTCACTCTGCCTTTAGCACTGCGGGACTTGCTACGAGACTGATTCCTCTTTCCACCTTTGTACTTTTCTTTGGTCCTTCCCCTGACAACCAAGGCTGTTCCTTTGCCTTTGTCCATTGTCTTTCTATTGGTTTCTTCAGTAAGCAGACTTCCTTCTACACCTGCTATGTTCAAACCATCTGGAGGTGCAGAATTACTCAAAGCTGTGCGAAAAGTGTCCCAACTTTCCGGCAATGTGATCAACAGGAACATAGCTCTAACAGGTTCATCAAACTTGACACCTTGAGCTGACAACTGATTGTAGATTGTGTTGAATTCATTCAGATGATTGGACATAGGTGTCCCTTCTTTCATCTTCAAGTCAACAAGCTTCTTAAGCCAGTATACCTGTGAAGCTGCACTCTGCTTCTCATAAAGATCACTCAGCTTTAACCATGCTTGATAAGCCGACATCTTGTCTGCTACATTGAAGTAAACGCTTTTTGCCAAAGTCAGCATAATGGTATAAAGTGCCAATTCATCCATTTCGCTCCATTCATCTTCGTCCATATCTTCTGGTTTTATCCCATTGAGCTTTATAGGTTTTATCTGCTTCTTTTGTACCAACACATGCCAAATCTGCTTCTTCCACAATGGGAAATTGGTTCCATCCAGCTTCTTGATATTGTAAAGAGCAGTGTCCTGTGATCCAGCCATAGCTACGCTTCACAGTGGTTTACTTTCCTAGGAAAAATTCGGCAGAGTTTCCCCTGTAAACTGACCTCTGAACCAATATCAACCTTTCAAATGAACCAAGAAAGCTTCAGATTCTGCATAAATTTTGGCAGAGTCTCCTTTGTAAAATGGCTCTGGTGTACTAAAAAAAAAAGACCAAAAAACAGCTCAAAAAACACTGTCTCTCTGACACTGTAAGCTGTAGGTAAACCTGTCCTGCACCTGTACTGTCTCTCACTGTCCTGTCACTGTTCTGTAAGCATAGACTGTGACAATGCCTCAACAGCAGTAAAGCAAAGATGCAATCCCAACTGTCTAACTCACAGTCAATACATCCTAGCTGCCTATCTAAGGGTGCTCGAGGGATCGCTCCAAGACCTGTATCACCGAAAGGATCTCAACATTCGAGAATCCCCCAGCTCAATAAAACCTCACTCGACCCTCAACAAAGGCTGCAGTAAATCTGACAGTACATAGACTTCCCACAAAGTCATACATCCACAAATTTCCCACTATATGTTGTAACCGCTGCGGCGGTTGTTTGCTGCGTGACTCACAGCCAGCAAACCCTCAACAAACATACATCATCTCTGACAATACATCCCATGTGGAAGTACCTGCAATGTCAGGATGAAATCTGGAATATCAAGCAGCAAACACAAGCTACCTGATGAACTAGTGGATGTCGCCTACAGTCTGTGTGTAGATGCGCCCGTGTCGTATGTGACACGCCTCCAAGAACTGTGAGCCGTACTTCGATGTGTAGACAGCCACAAGTCGACACTCTGGGAGTGTCGATATCCTTAGCACCTGTAGTCGTAGGCCGAAAACCCCAAATTTGCAGAGTCGGATCTGCACCCGTCGAGACCACGTAGTCGAAAATGGCCTGCGTAGACCTTTGTCGAAGCCGAACGGTGGCCGAGATGACCTCAGAATGAAATTCTGACAACACCAAGCCCTTCGAGCTTTCCCACGAGATTTGGGGCCGTGTCTTCGCCTGTCGAATTTCACTCCAATCTGAGTTGGTGACTCTAGCCTCTTGCAGTGTTGCCCCGAGCCTCGATCTGAGCTCTGATACCAGTTGAAGGAGTACGAGCGGAAGTGCGATGCGAGAGAGAGTGCGAGAAGAAGAGCACGACGATATGGTGAACTCGCTCTACTGTAATGTGTAGAGCATAGTGAGTTCTTATTAGGTTTTTACAAAAGAATATGTGTACATACCTGGCGGCCCGCCCACTTACCTGGGCGACCACATTGGGCTTTATACCCCAACAGTACCTTCATCGAAGGGTGTAGTCATATCGACGACCATAAAGCCTTGGAAGCTTACCACGCAGAACTTAAAGCATACCAAAACATGGAAAACTATCCTTCTCTAGATATGGAAGCAACTAAGCTTGAAGCTTATCAAAATTTGGTAAGAATCACTCAAGAGATGCTGGAAAAACCACAAACCAAGCTCGAGAGTATTGCAAAACCAAAGGAGCTTGTGGTAGGAACTAGTAAAGAGAAATCTGAAGTGGTGGTAGAATCCCACCTTAAAACTAAAGAGCTAGAACTCATAGTGCCTAACAGTGAAGATGTCTTAGATGGAATTCCATTCATAGAAGAAGACTAGCCAGGACACTCGTGGGAAAAAAATAGAGAGATTAATGAGTGGAACCTAACTTTGAAGTCAGCTCCTATAGAGGAAGTTTGGTTAGACAATCTACCTCCTGATATGGACATGGATGTACAATCTTTGTATGGGGATTGCAGCTCTGAAGCTTCAAGAATTTCTAAACCAATGACTCTGAAAATATTACCCTCTTACCTGGGAGATAACGTAGATGAATCCATAGTGTGTAAAACCACTCAAATAAAAAGAGCGGAATAGACCCTAGAGGTAGACAACATCCATTCAATCATGTCTACACCAGTTCAATGCACTCTTAACTTAGGAGAACTGTTAAAAATCAAACCATATTTATGGAATGATCTACAAAAAAACCCTAGAGAAGGTGGGGATAACAGGGCTAATCGTGAAAAAATTGAAAAAATTGAAACATGAATTGGATAACAAAGAGATTAGATCTGTTCCAATGAAAAAATTTGGAAAATACTCCGAAGGGGAAGAAGGAAACACAACCCTTCCAATGAGATATGATGATATAAAAACCATGGAAATACTAGATAGTGGGGCGCCATAGCCACAAAAGCAATATGGGAATCATGGGGCAAACCAACCATTAGAAAAACTCGAATGAAATTGCAATTGGATGATGGACACATTGAAAGACCCTTAGGACTGCTTGAAAAAGTGATAGCTAATTCCTCGCTAAAAGCATGCAATGGTGGTACAAAAAAAGGACCTTTTTTTGTTTGTACCTAGTTGGTACTTCTACAAAAGCAAGAGGCTGTTTTGGAGGGAACTGTTTTTGGCCTCTAAAATAAAATGGTGTAGGAGGGAAGCTATTAAAAATAAAAAATCCAGTGACCACTCCGTTTGAAGAGACATCGTGGATGGGGCCAATGATGGATTGAAGTTACACTCGTGTGACGTGGCATGCATTAGGAAGAGAATGGGGTCTAGGAGGGCCTCTTTATTTGGCAGTTTAAGGAAGTCAAACCTTTAGTATTAAGAAAGTAATCAAAGGATAGCTTTTGAATTCAAACCAGCAAAACGGCTAGTTTATTTGAATTTTTGGTACTAATTGGTAGCTCATGGTTATGATTTGGTACTAATTGGTAGCTCCTGATTATGATTTTTGGTACTAATTGGTAGCTCATGGTTATGATTTGGTACTAATTGGTAGCTCCAGGTTATGATTTGGTACTAATTTTGGTAGATTATGATTGTCTTCTTGCATTGATGACCTGCTAGTTTTTGGTACTAATTGGTAGTATGATGGCTTTGGTACTGTCTGCTAGGTTCTGGTATTGATTAGTAGTATGATGGCTTTGGTACTGTGTGCTAGTTCTTGGTACTAATTGGTAGTATGATGGCTTTGGTATTGTCTACTAGTTTTTGGTACTAATTGGTGATGGCCTTGGTACTGTCTGCTAGTTTTTGGTAGTAACTGGTAGTATAATGGACTTGCTACTGTCTTCTATTGTTTGGTACTAATTGGTAGTATGATGGCCTTGGTATTGTTTGCTACATTTTGGTACTAATTGGTAGCATGATGCCTTTGGTACTGTCTACTAGCTTTTGGGTTCTAATTTGGGACTGTTTGTATTGCTGCTGGTTGACAACAGGCTGAGTATGATGTGTTGGAGGAAACATGGAAGGAAGCACAAGGCCATGTCCTATTTGTGAAGCAGATGATTGCTGATGTTCAGCGCGGGAAGAGATTTATGTTATATCCTAGGCCCCAGGTTGTTGATGCGGGGGAGATGATCCATGTGTTTGGAATGTGTGTTGCATGTGGTGAGCTCTTGGAGTCTGCAGGAGTCGTAGGAACCTTTATGCTTGAGTGCCGACATCAGTATCACCCCCTTTGCTTTAGTGCTTTGCTACTAAGCACGGATCATTGTGTTAGGTAAAGGCGGTGTGCCTCACCGTGCTTTGCCGTGTTTGCTGGCCAGTGTCCAGCCACCCACATTTATCTCCTTATTCTTTATACATACAAAGAATAAGGAGCTCTCACTCACATTCTCACATGGTGCTCACATAGTGAGATTTGGGAGCTTCACCCCCACATCTTGTGTCCTGCTCTCTCTCTCTCTCTCTCTCTCTCTCTCTCTCTCTCTCTCTCTCTCTCTCTCTTTGCACTCTCTGCGCACGTGCATTGCATCCGCGCACTCACAACTGGTATCAGAGCTGGTTTCATTCCCGAAATTGCTTCCGCGCGCACGCGCACTTTCAAGAGTGCAAACAGGGTTTCGACTTCGGCATCGACAAATTCAGCTTTCTGAGAGCGTTTCCAATAAGTGTCCTACCATTTTACCCCCCTTTCAAAGCCATTCGAGCCATCAAAAACCTCATTTGAGCTACGGTTCAGCAACTGTATTTTTCAGCCCTCTTTTGGTAGTTTATGCTACGTTTTTGTGCCGATTCAGAGGTTTTTGGCATATCTTTCACACCCGGACTCAGATAATGTGATCCAGGAGTCTACCTTGGGGTTTTGGCATGCTCTAGACGCGCTCGTCATATCAATATTTTAAAATTTTGAGTGCTGAATTTTTTGCACCAGCAGTTGTTTATTGTGTGTCGAGGATTCCACACATGGTTTGCTCTCAGATATGAGAGTGGTATTTGCTGCAAGTTTCCTCACATGTGGGAGGATACAATATATGCCTTATGTGGTTTGATGCTCAGGGAGACTAATGTGATTGCATTTTGAGCTCGGCAATGTATGCCTCGAGCATGTTTTTTGGCAGTCACAGGTAGAGCAAGTATTTGTGTAGTAGATTTGGAGGTGTTTGCAATGATGTACGCAAAGTGCGGAGATAGATGCATGCATTTGGAGTGTGGTTTGATACATTGACAGGTTTAGGGTTTAGGGTTTAGGGTTAAGTGCACACTCACATTGACAGGTTTTGTCAGTTTGGACACAGTTTGGTGTTCTTGTACCCACTCTCGTAGGAGTGAGGAGTTGTGTATGCTATGGTTATCTGGCACATTGCTCATTCATTGACACATTTTGGCAGCAGGTTTTCACTCATATATGTATGTCATTTTTAGCGCCGTTGAGTGATACTTCGGCTAGAGCAGTTTGGCTCTGTGTATGACTTTGTGAGGTGATGGATTGGCCATTTGGGCATTTGTTGCTGTCTCCATTACGATTTACTGTTGAGTTTTTTACTCTAGTTACAAAGGAGACTCTGCCAAAATTTTACCAGATATGTATGCCTATTGTAGAGGCTAGTGTGCTTGAACTCTTGGTCACCTTCTTTGCTTGAGACAGTGGTTTGCTCTCGGGTGGGAGAGTCTTGTGATCTCGAGCATTGTTTGCCATAGTTTTGGCATGGATATGGAGACATTTCAAGTTAGAGGCGGTTCTCGTTCACGATCGCGACTGACATGTTGGCATTGCGGCCATGTTGGGCATATTAGGTGTTGTTGCTTCAGGTGTATGAGGCAGCGGAAGAGGCACATGCATGGTGCTACTGTGAGGACAAATGCTAGAGTGTATGCATGTGACGGGCATGTCACTTTTGAGTCTAGCTTGCCTTCAGACTACTTTGTGTCTTGGGATAGCACATTGTCTACGCGTTTTCTACTAGACGAGCATGCAGTTTTTCACGTGATGCCACGTCATGATTTGTTTTGGTCTTTCTCTAGTGGGAGACTTGGTTGTGTGCAGTTTGCTGATGGTTCAACATATGACATAGAGGGTGCTGGAGATGTATGCACGTCCTTACCTAGAGGTGCATTGCTCACGCTACGAGATGTACGTTATGTACCAGGACTCAATCAGAGTCTCATTTCAGTGCGTCAATTGTAGAGTAGTGGACATTGTGTACTGCTTAGAGAGTGGTTGTTTCAGATGTATAGGGGATCACTGGTGATAGCCAGAGGTGCTAGGAGTGGTCTAGTATACCCTTTGCATATTTCTGACACACGAGGCGGTGTAGTCTCTGTGTATTTGTAGCCATGTTTGGAGCAAGAGACGTGGAGTGTCTCTTTTGCAGATGTGCTGCATGGAGAGCAGGTTGTGCATTTGTCTTGTGGTGACGTTCACGCAGACAGTGGTATCTCTGGGGATGCACACCTTGGTCAGTCATCCGTTGAGATGACATTAGTTGAGCCAGAGACCGATGCATTATTCTATGATGCGTCTGATACGTTTGAGGGTGACAGTGTCCTTCAAACAGCTGTGTGTGATTGTAGTGGTGCTGATTTTTTGGTTTTGCAGTCATTCTCAGCAGATATGCCTTTGCCAGATGATGCTGACATGGTGATGCATAGTCAGGTGGTTCCTGATGAGGATGCATGTGGCACTGAGGTTGCTAACAGGGATAGGTTGGCACACATAGTGCATGTTTTGTCAGCTTTCAGGTCTCTCATGTTTGACCTTTTGGTCTCGAGACCTGATCTTGCTTATGCAGTTGGTGCATTTGCAGTGGGAGTTGTCAGTTGTGCGATGACTGACAATGGAATTGTGCATTGTGGAGCCATGCAGGTCATCACTCGATACCTGCATGAGGGTGTCATCGTGGCTCTAGTCCTAGTGGTATGCATGTTGCATCTACACTAGAGCATGTTTGGAGTGAGCCAGTGGGCATAGGTTGAGAGTTTTCTTCTCTCACCTCTTGTATATACTAGTTGTAGGCTAGTCTTCTCGCCACTTATCGGCACACAACCTTTAGTGAGAGAATGTTAGATAAAGGCGGTGTGCCTCACTGTGCTTTGCCATGTTCGCTGGCTAGTGTCCGATTGCCCACATTTATCTCCTTATTCTTTGTACATGCAAAGAATAAGTGTCCGATTGCCCACATTTATCTCCTTATTCTTTGTACATGCAAAGAATAAGGAGCTCTTACTCACATTCTCACATGGTGCTCACATAGTGAGATTTGGGAGCTCCACCCCCACATCATGTGTCCTACTCTCTCTCTCTCTCTCTCTCTCTCTCTCTCTCCCTCTCTCCTTTGCACTCTCTGCACACGTGCATCGCATCCGCGCACTCACACATTGTGCCAAACTTGGTTGTAACATGGTGATCCTTGAGGTGGCAAAGTCTTGGTTCGGTGGACATCGTGGTGTTAAGAGTAAGTATGTGTGTGTTCTGCAAATCATATGCTTACTTGCACTAAATGTGAGGTTGTTTGTAAGTATGTGTTGTCTTTCTCTATTTTTTCAGAGGAAGAGGATGCTACAACGGCTGGGCCTGGTGGGAAAAATCGAGAGGCAGTCAAGGATGGACCAGGTGCCACAAAATCTGATGCAAGTCATGCATGGGAGGAGGGTGAGGATACTGCACAAATAAGAGATGTTCTCCGGGATTTAAAGCATGGTGGTGTGGAAGGGAAAGGGAATGAGAAGGGACAACATTGTGATACCATGCGGGACAACGAAGAAAACAGTGACTGTGAGGAAAAAGATGCTAAAAGGAATAAAGACAATGCTGGAGGTAAAGTGCCTCACATAGTGGAGCTGTATGGATCAGATGCTGCTGCCAAGGGGCTTGAGGATTGAGTCACTAGCGAGGATGAGAACAGGCAAAGGGAAGGTGCAGGGGAAGAGGCCACTATGGGGGAGGAGGACAAGAAGGGGGTTGAGGGGGAGGCCAAGAGGGGGGTGGAAGCCAGGGATGACAAATGTGCAGAGGATGCCAAGAAAGGGGACGACGGGGAGGCCAGGAAGGGGGAAGAGGCAGAAAAGGAAAAGGCAAGCAATGCGATGAAGGAGGATGGTGGGCCCGAGGATGCCAAGAAGGAAGTGGCAGTGGAGGATGCAAAAGTGGACAACACTGACGGGAGTGCGGATCCTGAAGCTGAAGATGCTATGCAAAAGATGTCAGGTGATTCCACTGATTCGGTGACCCTGTCGCATCTTTTCAGTCTGCAAAGAAAGAAGTGCAACCGCGCTCATGACCAGTTTTCTCGTGCATGAAAGTTGTATCCCTTCTCATATGCTTATGTATTTTGCACAATGTGATTTTCATTCTACCAATACAATCAACTTTTGGCCTTTGTCTTTCATCACTTGTGTTCCAATATAACTGTCCACTATGGTACAATACAATTTTCCAATGTTACTGCTCACTATGGTACAATGCAGTTTTCCAATGTTACACTTCTACAGTGAAATACAGTACCCAATTTGGTATTGTATAGTACAATGCAGTTTTCCAATGTTACATTGCAGTTTGGTACAATTCAGTTTTCGAATGTTACACTTCTACTGTGCAATATTGTACCACAATATGATACTGTATAGTACCCAATTTTGTATCAACTTTGGTACAATACAATATCAAATTCTGTACAGTACAATATCAAATTTTGTACTTCTTGTGTCATAGTGGTGCTCTGTTTTTTATATAATGTTTGCATTGTATATTTGCCACCACTCATTTGGACTGTTGGTATTGTAGTAAGATCTTGGTGGCAAGATGAGACACAACCAAACACAACACTTGCTGCTGACCCCGAAGCTAAACCTGGCCTACTGATTGTGCTCGACCTTAATGGGGTCTTATTGACAAGCTACACAGAGTTGCCAGAAGGCCTTTGGGTTTTGGCGAATGAGCTCCAACCACGGATCATCCATCTCAATAGGTCGCTGGTTTGTTGTGTAAGTCCAGATGCTGACGAGTTCATACGAACTCTTAAGAAGAAAGTGAAGATAATTGTGTGGTCCTGCTGTAGAAGGCAGAAATTGATAGATATGTTGAACGCTTAATTCCCCCAGCATGTGAAGCAGAAGTATTTTGCAGGTAACAATGCCTTGAGTGCTTTAGATGTTAAGCTACTCAGACTTCTAACCACATTTATGGCATGACAGGTATACTATCACAAGAAGATTGTGAGACCTGGCGGCAGAGTATGGCGGAGGTGCCGCACGTGCCCGACAATGTGGCCAACAAGCCTGTTTTTTTGAAGAACCTACGAACAGTGTGGGCAAGGCACCCCCATTTTGATGCTAGCAACACAATACTGGTGGATGACTGCAGATACAAGTCGCTGAAAAATGAATGTGAGAATTTTCTTTCCATTAGATCATATGAACCTCTTGTGGTTGAAAAAGATTACCCTTTTTACCTACTGGACCGTATTTTGCCCTGGTTGCAAGGATGGATACACGATCGATACCCAACATTCGCAAAAGCCCAATTTTTAACACACAAGATGATGTCTCTGCATACGTTGCTGATTACTTCATACAGATGGAGGGGTACTCTTACAGATTAGACCCCCCTGACCTAGGAGATTCCTAAAGTGTTGTACTTGGTGAACTTGTGTATCATGTCACATAAAATGTAATGGAGATTCCTGAACTTTGGTACTTGAATCAAATTTGTATCATGTCTTTGGTACAGCTGAAGATGGTTGACCTATGGAAGTGCAAGAGGTCTAGGCATGGCAGTTCGCAGGCAGAGGACGAGAGCATTGGGAAGGTCTTTGATGTAGTTAGGGGACAGGTGCATAGAGATGGGGCACTTGCTAGTGGATAACTGTCAATGTTTCGTCCAATCACAGGTGGCAGGAGCAAAGGCTGATATCACAAGCTTGGAAATGGGACGAGGAGTGCTGGATGTAGGTACCATCAAGTTTATGATATGGGATCTGGATCGAGGTGCCGGCAGGAGACTCTACTGTGCGGATGTGTATGCTAGATATGGCACTTTACAGGTCAAGTGATGATTTTGGGCCTCTAATGATCGAGATGTTTGCAGCTGTATGAGATATAGTCACCGTTTACTCTATGGTGGGTTTTTTTTGGCTTGTTATTCAGAGCTCTTTTGGAGATCCAATCGAAACCAAAGCTTGAATGTGGCCATCTATTATGGTTGCACTGGGATTCGGAGCGGTCACTGCTTGTTGCGGTCTCCATTATCGGCAAGTATCAAAGCGTCTGAGATTTTACTTTTGCGGGTCAGTTATGTTTGCTTGGAGCCGTTAAGGCCTTGGTTCCAAAGCAAGGTTTCAGGGTATGGTGGGGTTGCTTTTGCTCGAAGGTGATCGACATGGGGATGATGATAAGCTATGGGAAGTTTTTCAACTAACGATAGCGAGCGTGGGACCGATCGCCAAGCAAGGTTTAAAATAAAAAGAGCTTTGAGCTATTAAAACAAAAAAAAAGGATGTCTGTCTGCAGTCACAAGGTGGCGTTCTTTTTTGGAAGGCCCGGTATATGCAGAGAACTGAAGATTGCCAAGAGATGTTGCGCCATCTGGATGCAGGGTTGCGCCACTGGGGGGCGGGCGAATGGCCAGGTTCAGCCGAACAAAAAAATTGGGGGCTGGAGTTGGATATCAGGAGGGAGCGGCAGCCCGCTATGTAGTTGGCTTGACGAGGAGGGTCGCCATGAGCCGGGGTTGGCACAAACGGAGGGTGGCATGCCAGGAAGGGGGGAACTCAAGGACGTGATCTGCATGCAGTTTGGGAGGCCAAGAGGAGGGGCAGGTTGCAGAGAAGGAGGGCAGCCAGGGGTGCAGCCCATCAAAGGAAGAGGACCGCCACGGGGTGGCACAGTTTATAGAGAGAGACCACCAAGGGAGGGCCGAGAACAGCAAAGATCCGCCTTGCAGAGGTGGGGAGGGCTGCCTTGGGGTAGTCTATGGATGGAAGAAGCCGCCAAAAGGAACCCGGGAAGGAGGTCAACAGGGAAGGCAATTTCGGGAGCAAGGAAAGAACCGCCAGGGTTTTGTGTAAGGGTGAAGGAAGCGTGGATGCTGCATTGTGCACGGGCGATAGCCCGCATCATTGTTCCGAGGTTTTTTATGCATAAGTGAACTCACGGTCGTATTGTCTTTTGCCGAAGATCCGTGGTAGCTGCGACTCCAGATAGTATGTGTGTGTGTGCAAAGAGAGAGGGAGAGAGATTGTGTGAGTGAAGTCTTGGGGATGGTCGAGACGTGTGTCGTCTCCTGGTGTGAGTGCACTCCTGGTGTGAGTGCACTTACAGATTGGGGAATTGTAGGCATCCATTGGTGTGGGGATTTGAGGGTTTGTTGATAGATTTATTGTACTGAAGTGTTTATGTGTTGGGTAATCGTGATTGCTCGAGGGCGGTTTGTGTTGTGAAGGTCGGCTGATCGATAGTGTGCATGTGTGTGATTCTGTGTGGGTAGGGGTGCGGACTATTACCTTGGGCTATAGAGAGGCACTGTATTGTGTGCAGGGTGATATATCCTTTCCCCCCATCCCATCGTGCACATATATAATGGAAACCCACTATTTTTGTACACTGTCTTGGAGCTTGAATTGTACTGTCTTTTTTTTGGTGTTGTCTAGTAGTGTCTAGTCTAAAAGCATCTTTTTTAAGATCCCTGACATTGGTGTTAATACAATGGTATGAGTAAGTACCAGTACTATGTGTATCTGGGTGTTACAAAGTACCTGATTTGGTACTCACAGTACCAACTTTTGGTACTTCCAAAGTACCAAATTGTCTGTTTGGTACTTGAACTGTACTGCCTTTTTTTTGGTGTTGTCTAGTGGTTTCTAGTCTAAAAGCATCTTTTTTAAGATCCTTGACATTTGTGTTAATACAATGGTATCAATAAGTATCAGTATTGTGTATCTGGGTGTTACACAGGACCTGCTTTGGTACTTCCAAAGTACCAAATTTTCTGTTTGGTACTATTTGCTCTCTGTTATTGGTACTGTTAAGATTGTGTTACAGTACCCAGTTTGGTAGTCTACAATACCCAGTTTGGTAGTATGTAGTACCAACATTGTATGCCAAGGTTTCATCATCATTAATAAAGATATTCCTTTCAGTATATCATTTTCTCTCTAATACATTTCAATTATATACTTGTCATTCTCACATATGGCACAAAGATCCCTTCACTCCCCTATTTTTCAGATGGTATCAGAGTGAAGGGAAAGTTTTAAGAGACAATGAGTAATTGGAGACCTTGTTGTGCATACTTGTATTTGGTAGCCTAGGGTTGCAGCTTGGATCCATGGTCTTGTGATTATGCAAAGTTGTCTAAAGTACCAAATTTTGGTACTTGTCATTATTTTGGTACTGGTTAGCACCCTTTCGGTACTAGTTAGTATTATTTTAGTTCTAGTTAGGGGCAAGCCTTAAGAGACAATCAGTAATTGGAGACCCTGCTGTGCATACAGCGTAAAACAACTACATTTGATCGTGTCTATGTCTGACTGCATTGAGGACAGACAACTACCTAGGAGCCATGCCTTGGTAGAGAGAAATATGCTTGCCGACTGCTTGTATTGCCATCATTGGTCGGCCTTGCCGTATAACTTTTCTTTTCAAGTAATAGGTCGTGCGGCCTGAGTTGCCTTTGTTGTTAGGCAACATTGCCACATTGTTTTGATCAAACCCACTTTTGTCTGGAGGTTTATGGGATGCCATTGAGCCTTGCTTGAGTAAGTTTTCCTCACAAGTCATGAGCCATGCCCGACTTGCCCTTACGGCTAGGCAACTTTGCCTTGTTGGAGCCTTGATCCATTGTTAAAACATGATTGAAGTACCATAGTGCAGCTTATGGTGATGTCATATAGAAAATAATTATTGCCGGTTGTCGACCTTCTTGAAAAAAATTCTGTACTCAAAGCATAAAAACATTTACATGAATGGCATAAACAAAACGTACCTTCATGCCGAGCATGTCTCGTCCCATTTGGGAGAAAGCACTCATGGTAATTTCTCATCTGTTCCCATGCAAGCCCCATAGTTTATGTAAAAGGATGTCGTTAAGTATTTGTGGTTGCAAATCAACCTCCATGCAGGCTCATGATAAAGCTTTGAGATTGCAAGTTGGGCCTCCATGCAGGCCCATCACTACAAGAGGTTGTGTGCTCTTGTGACGCTGTTAGCGACGAAAAATACACTCGGTTTTTATAACCCCCAGCGTTGCTAAAACCGTCGCTAATAGCGTCTCTACGAGAGCGTCGCTATATGCGTCGCTATATAGCGACGCTCATAGCGACGGTGATAGCGACGTTTACACAGAAGTCTATAGCGACGCTCATAGCGACGGTACAAAGCCATAAATAGCAACGGTTATAGCGATGCCCGAGAGAAATTTTTTTTGGTGACAGGACATTGAATGCCCTGCCACCCATCAACCATATTGTACTTGATTCACTTTTTAAAAAAAGTGCAAGGGTAGATAATAGACCCAAAATAGTCACCCACAAGACGCATTGTTTGCAAAATTGACAAGCGTAAAATTGACAATTGTACACATCATAGGCAAAATGAATTGATTGATAAATGTAATAATGACAATTGTACAACATCATAGGCATAAAGAATTGATAGGCAAAATGAACTGCGGTGACAAATGTAATAATATACATGGTTCAAAAAGACATATAAAATCCGTCTCATGATACATAAGCTATGAAAAACCCTAAACTAATGCTCTAAACTGACGTCGTCTAGTCAGACGTCTCATCGCATCCAAGCGGCGTATCTGTCGGATTCTGCAAAAAAAGACAATAAGACAGCTTTCAGTAAGTATAAACATATAATGACATTTATAAAACAATACAAAAAATAGAAAAGAGTAAACCCTAATACTAACCATGCCGCCGCGAGAACTGAGAATGTCCATCAGGGCGTTTAAGCCCTTCCTGCCTGCGTACTCGCGCTCGTACGGCGTGGGATCACGTCCTGTCATCGACCACTGTCAAAACATACAAAGAATTCATTATGTTAGAATTAAAAAACTCATAAACCCTAAACTATCGAGCATAAAGAGCAATGAGAAAACACTTACAAAATCGGCCTCAAATGATGCCCATCCACCGCTCCCCAAGCGGTGTGAGCTCCCTGCCTCTACTCGCGCTCTGGCTGCATCCTTTTGTTGCTTCCACTTGTCGGGATTCTCGCGCGCTGCTTTCTTCGCATTCTTCCAATCTTCTTTGGCCAGCCAATCTGGCCTGTTCCACCCATGCTTGATTGCTTTTTGCACTTCGGAACGCTTGTGTTTGCAGTATGCGCGCATTTGAATCTTCATCAGGTCTTCATTGAAGCGCTGATCCCGTGTTGGAACGGGAAACTCATCATGAAGTATGCTGATGACTCTGTTTTTTAAATCACTTGGTACTTCACTCCATTTGTTTAGTATGTCGTGTCTAAACAGTTGAGAGCAAAGACCACGCACGCGCGAGATCACCTTCTTGCCGTCATCATCCATGATGATGCCGCCGCTGAAGTCGACGGAGTAAGGCAAGCCCTCTGGCCGATGACGCGTGAACCTGGGTGTCCCGGCAGGGGTCTCTAGCGGCGTGTCGATGGGGGTACAGACGTCAGGTGTCTCCACCGGCGTCTGGGCCCCGAAGCGAGGAGTGTTGAGTGGGATGGCTCTTGGCGGAGTAGGTAGAGGTGTGTAGCTGCCAGGAACAGTCAACCATGCAAAACCTGGCGTAGATGGCGATGCTGTGGCTGGTGTGGGGGCGGGCAAAGAAGGGGAGGGTAAAGAGCCTCGTCGAACACGAGGCGGTGTGGAGGCATCGGTGGCGGAATCCCCACAACAACCGCCACCGCCACCACTAGAGCGCCGGTTTCTAGACGAGTGTGAAGCTCGTCTCGTCGACGCCGAAGCTTCGGAGCGCGCCGAATGCTCTGAAAGCGAGGGAGATGCGGATGGATGAGGAACGCGCGATGATGCGCCAGAGCGATGACGCTCCACGTACCACTGTCTTTGCTGCGGTGACAAAGAAGAAAGAAACTCCTCATCATCCATACCTGCATTAAACACACAAATATTTAAACTTAATATTGAATGAATAGAGTAGACAATGACGCAAAGACCATTAAATACAATGACGTAATGACGCATATAAATACAATGACGCAATGAATTGAGTGATAGAAGAGGCAAGTCGAAAACTCAGAATTTTCAATCAAAAGATGTGAGCGCGAGTAGAAAAGAGCGTTATACACCATGGAAGGTACTTACAGAGCCAGAGCTTTTACAACACGGAGCAAAATTGTTCAAATACAATATTTGTGGCTTTAAGAGATCTCTCTCTCATCCTCGCATAACTCAGCATAACTTCCTATATCTATATAGAGCTCTCCGTTTAAACACATATCCTCTGTTTCATTTTGTAGCTCCTCTGCATGCACCCCATATAGAGTAGTAGCATCTTGATGCTCGCCTGGCACCACCGCAGCGGCTTCTGATTGAGCATCTTCTCTGATCTCCTCCATTGATGCCGTTGTGATTGGCACATGGTAGCCTTCATACGTCCTTGCACTACGAGGGGCTACCTCTATGACGTACCACCAGTTTGATGTAGACTTTGTAGGATGAAATATTACCTGCCAGAGCCACATAACTTACATGAGAGCTTTCAAGCACATAACTTCTAAAAGGGGCATGTTAACTATTTACATACTTACTTGTTCACAATGCTCGGGTAGTACGAAAGTGTCTCTTAGGTCAGTCCATTTCTTAGTAGAATCCACCTCAAGAAAACCAGACTCTCCTCTACGCACAGTAGCGTTGCGACCCTCGATGTTTGCCGCCAATATTGCTCCATACGATCCACATTTTCTAAGGTCAACTCTGGCTCCCAAAGTATCTTTCTTGCCGGTCAGATGGTCCCATAGTAGATTACCCACATTCTTGAATATGTGCATTGGATCGAGCAAGTGATTGATCATGAGTCGGGGCCAGTATGGTAACTCGTACCATAGAAATAGTCTCTTCATCCCTGGAGGCAATCCATCATCGCACATCTCCTTCTGCTCTAACCATGCTTGTGCAGACATCCTGGGTGGCTCTCTTCCCAAAAAGCCGTCGCGTAACACATGATTCTCTGGAAGATACTCTTGATGAACTTCGTAGATTTGCTTCTTTAGTGAGGGCGCCCTACGTGCATTCAGTCTAGGTCCACATGTGACACATGCTCTGTATCCGCTTGTTTGAAGCACTGCATGTATACACATGATAATAGATCAACTATGGGAAAAAACAAGATTTACAGTGTCCGAGTGAGGAGTGTCAATAGATCACCTGAGCATTCTGTTAGCCCGGGATAGTCATGCATGGTCCACATTAGAATGCCTCTGATCAAAGCATTCGGTCGTCCTGTGTGTCGGCTCATATCCACCACCTCTATGCCAATCCACAATTGTTGTAGCTCTTCCAATAGTGGACGAAGATACACATCCATATTCCCCACTTTATATCGCCATGGCATAATGAAGCATAGCCATAGGTGCCCCTTCTTCGTAGTCAACCACGGGGGAATGTTGTAGTTGACGATGACAACGGGCCATACACTGTAAGATGTTGATCTTTGACCAAATGGATTTACGCCATCCATAGCCAGGCCTAAGCGAAAATTTCGAGCTTCCCTGGCAAAATCCGACCATGTTCCATCTATATGTTTCCAGGCTGCGCAATCTGCAGAAATTAGTAGCACACCATCCGAAGATTTATTCTCCTCATGCCATGATGCTAGGGCGGCCATGGATTTACATTCGAAGAAATGCTTGATACGAGGAAGCAGAGGAAAATGTCGCAAAACCTTTTGTGGAATTTTTGTCCCGTGGAGATCTACTCGATATCTTTCGGAATCACATTTCGGACACTTCTCCATGACTATGTATTCCCCTTTGAAAAGAATGCAGTCATTAGGACAAGCGTGGATAGAATTGTAATCCATCCCCAAGTTTCGCAAAATCTTTCTTGCTTCATCTCGGGAATCTGGCATCACATTGTCAGCTGGTAGTATGTGCTCTTTAAGCAATCTACACAACATAAAAATACGATACAGTCGTGTAAAAATCTATCAGATCATTATACATTTAGAGTTTTATTAAACTAAACTAATTGTAATAGATCACCTGAAAAGCGCTGTGACGCTAGTATCACTCCATCCAAACTTTGCCTGCATGTTGAGAAGAATCAGGAGTGCTTTCAGTCTAGACATACGTGCTCCATTATACAATGGCGTATCCGCTTTACTTTTCATATCATCATAGATAAGCCTTTCTGAATCCATGATCGTCTCGATTATACATACGTGCTCCATTATACAATGGCGTATCCGCTTTACTTTTCATATCATCATAGATAAGCCTTTCTGAATCCATGATCGTCTCGATCATTTCATCAATCTCGGGCTCAAACATTGCCTCGTTGGGAGTCGATTCTGCATGATCATCCCCCGAGCTGTCAGAGGCTACATCTTGTGGCCTCACATATGCTGCTTGACCAAAGCGCCTGCGAACACGTCTATTGGGTTGCAAGATTGCTTCTTGTTGGCCAGCGTCAGAGTCCGACGAGTTATAATTGGCAACAACTCGATCTATAATAGATGGATCGAACTCGCCAAATTCGCGAACGTGCTGCAAAGAAACACGTCTTGTCCGTCGCACAGCATGCTTGCATTGATTACAAGGACATAAGACCCTCGTTGAGAGATAGGTGTTTCGGTTGGACGGTCCCACATCCTCGTCACTACTCATAATGAGGATAAAAATCTTATAACCTGGACAACAAATTTAATATTCTATTGGCATTCTTCGTCTTATCTCTCTCTCCCTCTCTCTCTCTCTCTCTCTCTCTCTCTCTCTCTCTCTCTCTCTCTCTTTACCTCACATTCTCTAGTCATGTCCAATCCCCGCACACCTCGGTCTAGAGGTGCACGGAGATCAGAACCACCGGGTTATAATCTCGTCTTTATTGGTCAATACCTATATTTTTGGGTACAAGAAATCTACAGACCCACGTCTACATGATACTGCATGTAGTGGACAAAACCCCTTTGCCTCTTCTCTAGCTGTAGCACTTCACAGCATCTTAACATCTTTTCACAGTAGATCTTTTCACTGTTCGTCTAACTCTAAACCCTAAACCGTAAGTAATTCTTGCGTGGACTCGATCTAACGTAAATAAGCGTAAATCTAAGTAAACGTAAATCTAACTAAAAATAAACCTAAATCTAATTTAACGTAAGTCTACATCTAACCTAATCTTTAACGTCTTTTGGGATAGTTTCCTACGACGTTAAAACTCTCTTCTTCTTGTGTGTGTGTGTGTGGGTAAACCTAAATAAACCTAAGTCTAATCTAATATAACATAAATCTAAATCTAACGTAAATTATGTTATATTAAAAACAAAGAACTAAACTAACAGGGATTATAACAACCTTAAAACTGATTTAACACATAATTTTTCACATAACTCGGCAAGAGTTGGCATTCTCATCACTAAAGATGTGAGAGTTAACTTCCGGCGGTGACGCTATCTCATCTCCATCCACATCTGACGACAGCAATTGGCCCTTTAGACCGTTCTTGCTTTTGTTACTAACTTTGAAGTTGCTGTTGAATGACTAGAGGTTGTCTAGATGGTCATTGTGTCGGGGATGTAGTGACTCTTGCCGCCCTGAAGATCCACCTTCTTCCCTATCTTCTGAAGACATTTCACCAGTACTTTTGGATCGACGGAGCCCACCATGAGTGAAGGCAACAATACCCTATATTCCATTGAGGGCTTTCTTCACCCGCTTCATGCAGGCATCGCAGTCTATGGAGACCTAAATCTAATATAATATAATGTAAATCTAAATCTAGCGTAAATAAACGTAAATCTAATTAAAAATAAACCTAAATCTACTCTAATTTAACTTAAATAAACCTAAATCTAATTTAACGTAAGTCTACATCTAACCTAATCTTTAACGTCTTTAATATAATGTAAATCTAAATCTAGCGTAAATAAACGTAAATCTAATTAAAAATAAACCTAAATCTACTCTAATTTAACTTAAATAAACCTAAATCTAATTTAACGTAAGTCTACATCTAACCTAATCTTTAACGTCTTTTAGGATAGTTTCCTACGATGTTATAACTCTCTTCTTCTTGTGTGTGTGCGCGTGTGTGCCAATAAAAAGAGATAAATGGTATAACCTTTCTATCACCCATGCCAAGTATGATAGATTGGTTATGCCATTTCCCTCTTGAATAATAGGTCTTGAGTTCAACTCCTCGTCGGCTAGATCTTTAGGTCTTTTAATTTTAATTAGTTTCCTACGACGTTAAATTAGTTTCTCTCTCTTTCTCTCTCAATGTGTGTGCGTTTTTTTATTTATGCGTGTTTTCTCTCTCTTTTCCTCTCTCAATGTGTGCGTTTTTTGTTTATGCATGTTCTCTCTCTCTTTTCCTCTCTCAATGTGTGCGTTTTTTTGTTTATGCATGCTCTCTCTCTCTTTTCCTCTCTCAATGTGTGTGTGCATTCTTTGTTTATGTATGTGTGTGTGCGTTTTTGTTTATGTTTGTACTCTCTCTATCTCTCTCTCTCTCTCTCTCTCTCTCTCTCTCTCTCTCTCAAAAACACTATGTGTGTGTGTGTGTGTGTGTATGTGTGTGTGAGAGAGAGAGAGAGAGGGAGAGAGAAAGAGGGGAAGGGAACATGAGAGTGAGGAGAGGGAAGGAGCATACCTGGCTCTCCTTCCTCTCCTCGTGTGTGTGTGTGTGTGTGTGTGGAGAAGAAAGAGAGAGAGAGAGAGAGAGAGAGAGAGAGAGGGAGAGCGTTACCTGCTCCTTGCTTGAGGGCGCCGAAAAACTCAGATCTGAGATCTGAGATCTGAGTTTTTGGACGCTCTCTGTTATTTTTTTAGCCTAGCCGGCGTCGCTATGAGCGTCGCAAATTTACAAGTAAATTTGCGACGCTCATAGCGACGCCGGGAATTTTTTTTTTTGAGCGTCGCTGTGTGAGCGTCGCTAATATGAATAGCCTCTTGTAGTGCATGATTCTCCCTACCACCATGCCATGCATAGCTGTGGTATGGTTTTTTATTTTCTTTTTCTTTTTTCAGTCGTCGGCTTGCCAAACCTATTTTTTTTGGAGAGATTTCTATTGTTTACCTGCAATTCAATGTGGATTACCTGCTGCTGCTCCCACACCTTAGCAAGAGGGAAACTCTGTAGCTTGAATTTGATGCATTTGGGTGGGTACACCCCTTCACTCAAAACTTGACTGACCAAGGCTAATGGCCTTGGACGGCCATCATTTGAAAACAAAGCCAAGTAGTTGTTATAGAATTGATATTCTACTATTCGTTTGCAGCTAACAGGTGAAAAAGGCTTGATCAATCTAGGTCTATGCGAGAAAATATGCATTTTGTACGTTTCATTATTCAAGTGCTCCTTTATGAGCTTTGGCCATTTATGACCGGTCGGCCAGTTTGTACTCACAATTGACCATAAAAGAATCAATAAAACAAATACGTGCAAGAGGGAAATGGTCACTCTTGCCCGGGGGGAGATTGCACCCAACGTCATCTTATTCTTCGCTCCTCTCCTCTCTTCTCTCTCATCGTGCCAAGCGTAGCACTCCGCTCTAGGAGGTGCGCTTGCGCATGTTCTCTTCCTCTCTCTTGCTTGCTATCTCTCTCCGTTCGCATACATCGTTGATTATGTGCTATGCGAGGCATCAGGTATGCAGATTCGTTCATTTATGATTAGCAGTATGTTGTTTCGGGTATTTTTTAGGGCAGCCACGCATCCGTCTGTAGCAGTGGTATCAGAGCTATGGTTATGCTCTTGGGATTACAACGATCATGGCTATGGAGATTTTCACTAGTAAAGATGAGTTGTGATTTCCTTGAACTTGCATTTTTTAATTTATGATTGCAAGTAGACGATTAATACTAATTTCATGAGGATCATAAGAGTAATTGTATTGTCTAAGACTTGTGTAATCATTATTTAGTGAATAAATTGATCACATGATTAGTTTAATTAGAAACCTAATTGCAATGCACTTGATTGCAATGATTAGTTGGGTCAAATACATACATTGTACCTTATACATGACTTAGTAATATATGTATATGTGAGACATATACATATATGTCTATAGAAAGAAGCATTAGATGAACCATAGTAGAAGAAGAAATTGAGGAGGTTTGTAGTAGGAATAACCCTAAGGGACTTTTAAATTGTGTTTGGAATCAAGGAAGAATGTTCAAGGTTGTACATCAAATACAACATAGGCGTAGTAGGCATATGTAGGTATAAAATGAAGGAGAAGAGGAAGGAATAGGAAAAATAAAAAAATGAAAAAAAAATGGAGTAGGTATAATTTGGATCAAGGTACGACGACCTCTTGCAGGTCAGGGTTTTTGCTCTACAGGTGGGCGGCCTGCTCCCTTGCGTTATGTGTTACAACGACAATGGGATGCACAGTTTGGATGTTGTGGACTGATGGTGGCACAACAAGAGCATTGCCTTTGTCCGATGAGGGCCAATAGTGGTGGGTATCCGACATTGTCAACCGCATGCAACAAGCACGACTGGTTGATGTTGCGCTGTTTTCCTTTGAATAAAAGCTCAACAGCGCACCTGTTGTCAGTTAACGGCTTCCAGCAACTGGCTGCGCACCACCAACGGCCATGCAATACTTAGCTGTGGTCGCATGACCACTCGTAGTCACACTTGTTCTCTATCTCTCTCTAGTTGAATAGCGCCTACCCTCAACCACACGTTTCTTTTTTTCCGGCTCTAGCCATTGGAGGTTAGTCAAGTTCTACTACATGTAGCCGCTATGCAATCAATGTACTCCACAAAATAACATATCAAACATGCAGCTCGTCAATACTAGCAGTCTCTCTTTCTCTATCTCACATCCTCACTCCACCCTTTCTTGACACTCGAATAACCAATGGAATGTTCGTCTCTCATTCTCAGGGCGCCTACTTGGCCAGCTGCCATGCAGTGTTGAGTACATCAGTTCCTCCAGCCTTTTGAGGCTCTACTTGCACCAACCTCCACAACACACCCACACGTCGGCCTGGGCCGCAGTTTCTTAACCACTACTGTAGCTGCATACCTTTTAATCTCACTCCAACTCTCCCTCTCTTGTTTGTTGCCCACGCCTGCATGCACAGGGCGCCTGCCTACTCTATCAACCCTCTCTCTCTTGAGTGGCAAACCAGATTTCTCTCTCCCTCCCTCCTCATTTTTTGTTGGTGCCAGCACCCCATCTAACCTTTCTCTATTTCTCAACCACCCCCACTACCTATTGCATGCAACCATAACCATCACTTTTTGCATACCAGATCAGGAGCACCACTAGTTAACTGCAGCCTCTGTTTTTCATAGTGCAGCTTTGCACCGGCCACATCCCTATGCCTCAACTCTGAACTACTCTCTAGGTTTGCATGGCACGCTCTCAAACTCTCTTTATTTCTCTTTTGTTGGTGTTTAACACCAACCCCCAGGGTCCCTCTCTCTCTCATACACAATCGTTGGCCTTTTCGCTCTGCAGTTCTGACTCACTTTCACCCACCCCCTTGATTCCCAGCATGCGTGCATGCACTTGTTGCTCTCTATCCCAGCAACGTGTTGTCTCCCTCTTCATCTCTGCTCTCACACACACACCATGCTCGGGGATGATAGCTTGGGACACGACTGGGGCATTTTTTTTCCTTTCCACTGTAATGTCTCTCTCTTTGTGGCACTATAAGCTGCTTGATGCAACCATACAAGCTATTAGGTGCATATTATAACCGTCGCCTGCATGGAACTTTTAGGCCATCAGTACATGCATGGTTCGCTACCCACTGATTATCATGACGACCCACTAAGCGTGAATGGAACTTTTAGGCCATCGATACATGCATGGTTTGCTACCCACTGATTATCAAGACGACCCACTAAGAACGCTTAATGGCATCCACAATAGATCGATTTATTTAATTACCTTACTTAGCTTTTCTCAACCCCCATCATCCCTTAGCATGAAGCCACACCTTATATCCCCCCCCCCCCCCGCCCTCCTTGCAATCATTTCAGGTTTGCATGGCACCATGGTTGTAGTGGGAAACAATGTTTGAGACAAATCATTTTCTTAACCATACACAGAAAGAGGAAAGTCTAGACGAATGAATGGTAGCTTTTATTCTTTACACTATTTCTCTCAAATTTCAAGTGGGATGATTCCTTTTCCTCCTACTCCTAAGGGGCATTCTTGACTTTTCAAGGAGAATGATTGTAAGCTGAGACACACTTCCTCGTAGGTGGAAAGGGTTACTGTTTTCAACCTTGCCAGTGTGTGCCTATATTTCTAAAATTTTGTGGGCTTTGAGATTTGTGTGTCTATCTTTAAGGTGGAGATAAGTGCTCCTATGTCTCTTGGTATTTCAGTGTTTGTTGTATCCATTCAACAATGACCATCGAAAGTAGTTCCTACGAAATTTTTCACGCGAAATTCTCTTTGAGAGAGTAATGGTAGAAATCAAACTCTGGATCAGAGTAATCATAGCAATGTTTGTTGATTGAGTTAGGGCTTGCCAAAAACAATTTTCCTAACTGAAGAAAATAAGGGCAATCCTAAAGCTCTTTTGGAAGATTTTCAGTTATTCACACTAAAACTTGTCAAACTTTGCCAATGTACTTGAAGAAAAGCATGGAATCTAGCCGATGTTTTGCTATTTTAGCTAGTTTCAATAACACTAGTGAAATTTTACTAGCTTCTCATTTTCTTGCGACAACAATCAATGGTTAAAAAACTTACTCACCGATATCTGACACCCATCTGTACGACTTAAACTTTATGGTTTTTGTACTTTGTTGTGTTCTAACTTTGCATAACATTACTCAAATGATGAATTTTGCTGTTGACCTTTGTTTCAAGAAATTGTTTAGCATTTGACGATTTGGATACTTGTCACTTCTTCAAACCACCTCCAGGTACGTAATTTATTGTTGTTTTCCACGGTATTTTAATTCTCCTTAATGAATCCATTCCTGTATATATCTATGGCTATCATATTTCTTAAGATCTCATCAATTACAAAACATATCTTGTCTGCGTATACTACACTGACATCCCTTATCATACTCCTACAATAATACTCACTTTCTCTACTTGCTTGGAAGTTTATTTTGGTTGTGCATATATTTAAGGACACATAGTCAAGTAGTTTGTAATCGGGATAATAACATTGGACAATTTGAAAGCAAGAAGATCTTTTCCTTCTTTGCATTTTCTTATGGCATATGAAATTAAGAATCCCTAAAGTTATGGCTTGTGCTTGTACTACATGTAATTTCTATTGTGAGGATTTGACATTAAGCTATGCAGCTACTCATATGAGCTGTCGTGCTTTGAGTTAGTGAACAAAAATTTGTAAGTACTCTGCTACTCAACTATACTCCAATGTGGTGTCACATAGGTAGTAAATGTTTTGTCTTTTTATGTCCTGTCTAGTCCATTGGTCACATGCACACACATCCATCGATTTAGGCAATGTGTAAATGCTCACTTTGGTGTAGATTCGTCGATTTTGGCAGCACCAGTTATCTGTGCAGATCCACCGATCTAGGCAGCACACTGACAAATTGCAAATTCACAATGGTAAATACAGATCTGCCGATATAGGCAGCATTAGTGCAGATTTGCCGATCTAGGCAACATGTCTTATTGGTGTAGATTCACCGATTTAGGCAACACCTATCACAAAATCATGCTGCCGTGGCCAGGGCCACCACTGTAACTGGTATGATTTTGTTACCCGGGTACATAATGAAAGTGATTTGGATTTGGACTTATATTGTGGAATTGGAATTGGATTGGGATTTGATATCTGATGATTATTTTAACACGGCATTTTTTATGTGATGAGACTTGACAATATGAGATTGATGATGAGTGTGACCAATGATATCCTGATTCATCACGGTATGACATATACTACTTATTCTAGTGGTATGGGACACTAGAATCGGTAGTGTGTGGATGATGACAGCCATAAACAATGTTGTTTAGTTTAATAATTTCTTCCTTTTATGGCAGGTTCCTAACACAGAATACTAATAACTATTTTTGCCAAGCATTGTTTGCAGATTCTTTGTTTTTGCAACTGAGGACAGTTGCTTTCCAACAGAGAGGTATGTTATGGAATTGATATTCTACTATTCGTTTGCAGCTAATAGGTGAAAAAGGCTTGACCGATCTAGGTCTATGTGAGCAAATATGTATTTTGTACGTTTTATTATTCAAGTGCTCTTTTATGAGCTTTGGCCATTTATGACCGGTCGGCCAGTTTGTACTCACAATTGACCATTTAAGAAATCTATAAAACAAGGGAAATGGTCACTCTTGCACGGGGGGAGATTGCACCCAACGTCATCTTATTCTTTGCTCCTCTCCTCTCTTCTCTCTCGTTGTGCCAGGCATAGCACTCCACCCTAGGAGCTACGCTTGTGCATGTTCTCTTCCTCTCTCTTGCTTGCTATCTCTGTCTGTTCGCGTATATCGTTGATTATGTGCTATGCGAGGCATCATGTATGCAGATTTGTTCATTTATGATTAGCAGTATGTTGTTTCGGGTATTTTGTAGGGCAGACATGCATTCGTTTGTAGCAATAGTGTCGTGAAGTGCTCCCCGCAGCATGGCGACCCCAACAAGGTCAGTCTCCCCCGATTTGGCTGCGATTGAATTTTGCTCTCCCCCCGCCTAAGCGATCTTGCACACTGTCCTTCGACTTCTTTCTTAGCCACGATGCACGTGGTCATCCTCAACGCCCTTTTCCATGAATTGCATGTACATCCAATTCATACAGGAGCTAAGAGACCACATCCCTTATTTCCCCAAAAAACCTAAGGCTCTGATACCAGTGAAAGGCCGAGGGGTGACTGAATACCGGATCCTCCTCCTAGCCAACCTTTTATAGGAGGGCCCATGGCCCTTTGCCCTAATTGGATCCCTTGTCCACACCTTCAGTTCGGCCCTTGGCCTAGGTTCCTGACCCCCCTAGGTCGAGAACGTGCCCTCTAGCCCTTGGCATGACACCTATGCAATGATGTGTAAGGCTTATAGAATGCTGCTCACTTGCATTCAAACTTTTCACAAGCCTGATCAAGTAGGAGCACCATGGATATCTTTTCTCGAAGGCAATAAAGGTCTATGTTATGACTTAAGTGGACAACCTTCAAAAGAAGTTCTTTACGGTTTTTATGCCACATGCATGTTTTTGTCTTCTAGCAATATGTTGACATTTGAAGAAGCATTCTATATAGGTTTCTTTACATGGAAAACGAAGATATTTGGGCCAGTGATAAGTAACCTTACACCAAGATTTGCTCGCTATTCAGCCATTGAACTAAAAAACAGAGTTACCATGCAGTTCTTGCAAGTTCCTGACAAAGAAAGAAGACTCAGATATGAAAAAGCACTGCATGCGCTTAAAGACCGCCTGGACAACCATCAACTCAAAGACTACTTTAGTCCATGAAGCTGTGTCAAGGGATGACACAGTCGAGGAGGGGGGGAATGTTAGCAGCAAGCTAACTCGGATAACATTTTCGAAGCTTTTATTGTAAAAACACTTATTATTTTGATAAATCTGGAATATTGTAACTCCTACTTTCCAGATAAACAATGTAATTGATGAGCCGGGGCTACAAGCTTCTAGATTGTATCAACCTATCTTTAGTTAGAGCTCCCAAATTATTCGTTTTGACCACAAAAACCTTGGATAAGGTATAAAAGCCAATGTTTGTAAGTATTTGATAAGTTTTGGATAATAGAAACACAGTTGTGAGCTAACGGCGCTCACTTCTCTCCTTCTTGTGCTTCCTACTCCCTTTCCGGTTGTCACATTGCAGTGCCGTCTGTTGCATTACAACCGTAGGTAAGAGCTCTACGCATTGGTGTAAGCATTTCATGGTAATCCCTAGCTTTTGGCGTCACCGATCCACAACCTAATTTCATCATAAGTAGGAATGTAAGCTTCAAAATCATAAAATAAGTATAGGCGGGGTATTGGGGCATCATTGCTAAGTAGTTAGATGCATTCTGGGTCGAAAATGACTACGCGATTTTTGTACTTCACCTAAAGTGAGATTTGAGACCATAAGCATGTGTGCTTAGGTCTTATAAACATGTCCTAGAAGTTTGGTAATGTTTGGATGTTGTTTGATGCTGTAACGATTATGATTTGTTTGCCGATTAACAGTAGGTTGGTAACTTCACAGGACATAAAAGTGTCCTTTCAGGGTTTTGAAAAAAACCTCCAAAACCATAGTAGATCCACTCATTTTGTAAAATCCTTTCATGAGGTTATAGTTCAAGGCCTACTACACATGGAAAAAATAAGAAACTTGTAAAATTTCTCATCTTTTGGTCACACCAAGCCTCCAAAGTTGATGGACTAGTACATTTTCATCAAAACAGTCATTTCTTACGTTTTGTTGCATAAAAATAAGATTAGGGATTTTTGTAGGACTTGAGATAAATTCCCTAGTTAACTTCAATGGGTTGGTGATCAGAACATATGATTGCTTCTCACTCACTATTTTTTGTTTTGCCAAAAGAAATACGTACAAAAAAGTTGAAATTTTACCATTCTGCAAACCTATCATCAAAGTTTCTATAGCCACGCTCAATACAAATAATATATGCATGTTTTCTTAGTTCCCTATTGTCCTTTAGGTTCATAAGGAACCATGGAGCATGTCAAAAGAATAATACATCTCTTATCAAGGGGAATCTTGGGGACAAAGATGAAGTGCTAAATACAGCAAACATGAAAAAACTGGGTTCAACATTATGAGTTATAGAATCCCATAGAAACTATTCAATATCTAGCCAAATTTGATCCTTATGACTAGATATGGTTACTACCTACGAAATGCATGTAGTTGTCACAAGAAACTAGCAATATTGAAAAAGCTATACTTGATATACTAGAATGTTTCGTTTTCTTCTGTAATTGAAAAAATCAACCATCGTTGTCTACTATGCAAAATCGGATATTAGGTGCCCCAAAACTCAAGGAATATTAGCTTTATGTTGCAATGTTTGACATAGAAAATCAAAACTGCATTTGGATATCATGAAAGCCACCAAAAAAATCATAGAAGAGCTAAAATTGGCTAAATAACAGGATTTGACAATTTTTGTAATTTGGTAATAACTTACAACTTTAACATTTATTTCTCCCTAGAACCATCAGGACATGTTGAGGACTACCAAAGATAGTTTTCTAGCATTATAGACCTCACAAACATGAATTCTAGAGTGGTATAATTGCAAAAAGCAGAAAATAGACAAAAACAGGACCCGTTTTTTCACACAGTTTAGGTTGTGAAATGTTGTGCAAGGACAAGGTTAAAGATGGAATTGATATTCCAAAAAAATGTCGAGTTTTTTTCAGCTCATGAGACAACTTTCTAGATAGATAGCACCTCAAAATCCATTTTGAAACTCTTGATATAACTCAAGGAAAATGGTCACTTAACAAGACATAAAAGTGTCCCAGGACATAAAAGTGTCCCATTACCAACCTAGTGTTAACGACTAGCTTTTGGTGATTTCTGTCATTTGAGTGTAGCTTGAGTTAGATGCAAGTTGTCTATTGTTTTCCAAGAGGTTGACAATCTCTTGTAGTCTCTATGCACTAGTCGAGTCAGCTTTGTCCCATGGATTGAAAATTATATTCGTGGTTCTCGCTGTGTCTGCAATAAGATAGGAGTGAGGTTAGACACCCGTCCCACAATATTGCCAAAATACATTCTTTTCGAATTTCACGCATAATAATATTCTTTTGATCTGGTGTCATTTTTGCACTAGACGATAAAAAACAACATATCAAATACAGTTTCATGGGTGTACTAGCACTCTCACACTAGTTCAGACAAACTATAATCGTGACTTAAAGACTTCCAAAAAATGTGCATAACTATATTTATACAGATTGAAAACCATTCTCACTTTAACATGCTATGTTTACTTGTGTAAAATGCATAAAAAACAAGTAACTCTTAAGAAAACCATCCAATTCAAACAATAAAAAAAAACATTTTAGCATATGGTGATAAACCATAAGACATGAGTTCATAGTTTGCATGTTGCACTCTCACACTAGTTTAGACAAACCATATCCATGACTTAAAGAAATCAAAAAGTTGTGCAAGATTACATTCATTCAGGTTGATAATCATTTTCACTTTAAAATCCTATGTTCAATCGTGCAGAATGCACTAAAAACAAGTAACTCCTAAGAAAATCATCTAGATCCAACAGATCAGGTTAAAAACCTAAAACATTTCAAAATATTCTGATAAAACATAAGAGGTGAGTTTATATTTTGCATGTTATCACTTCAAAAAAATTGATTCAATAGAAGACATATGCATTGTAATGTACATATTGCCAATGTCATTTTATCTCATTTTAAAACATTGATAGTATACAAACCACTCATAAATTGCAAAGAATGTCTTGCTCTTTAAAAAGATTAAAATGAATGTCTTACATGCAAAATTTATGCATATACTTTTTAAAATTGAAAGTATATTAGCTATTTGTAAACATAGAGAAATAGCATAATGTGAATTTGCTTATGTAAATGTAACATTTAAAATAATAACGATAATTGATGAATAAAACATTCTTTTTAATGTGAGTAGATAGTATATATTTTTACAAGAACACTTAAAAACAATAATTTTAGACAATTCAAACATTTGTATATGAAATACTCTTCACGGCCGCGTTACCGACCAAGTATTTCATATACTTAATACTTTAAAAAAAAAGAACTACACATGCACATACAAATTCTATGGCGTTTGTACCGCCGGATTAATGACCTTAATGCCACATTTATGCAAAATAAAATGCTTCTAACAAACAACACTCAATTAGACGCGTTACCGATCGAGTGCCGCCCAAATCTAAAGAGAAATAATGGCTTGGATATGAGCATCATATAGCCACGTTATCGACCGATGCCCATATGTTTTTTTGAAAAGAGGAAGGGAAGTTGACTCACCATAAGGATACTAGAATCGCTGCATAACCGGCGTAGTACTTAGACAATGAGCCAATACTTACCACAAGGACACCATATTCTCTACATCACCAAGGTGATGTCCTTGTGATAATCAGTGTTATGTAGAATAACTTACACACACTTACATTGTGTGGTAAGATATCCTGTGATTACTGTGCAATATGAAAAAAGACACGCTACCACACAGTACACACACACACACACACACACACACACACACACACACACACACACACACACACACACACACACACACACACACACACACCCCCCCGACCCAAGTCATGTGGTCAGGTACTTTGTCACACTGCGACGTAGAGCATGCTCCCACATGACCCCCTCTCTCCTGCTGACGTACCCATGAGGGCGATCGTCTCTCTCTCTCTCTCTCAAAGTGGCTCAAGAAATAACACCCAATAGGACCGATCGGGGCCTTATATATATTTAGTTACAGGCCTGCCAGGCATTTTTGTTTTCCATGCGGGTCCATAGGGAAAACTATTTTGCTCGATGGGCTTTTCGTGGGTTTCGAGGTTTCTCTCAACCGGCTTGTTTGTGATAATGTAAATATGTTAATAAGACCTTGTGATCACACAAAATTTTAGGTAATTATGTAAATATTAAATCCCTAGCCATGCCACTTGAATTTGAGACTATGTCATCTTCGACTAGCACCACGAACGTTGTAGAGAGAGATTTGTCCACAACATAAAACTCCTCTCCTAAGTGATTGCTTGTTTTCTCTAGTGGCACTGCAAACTCTTCACTCCCAACCATGACAATGGTATGTAGAGCACTAAATGTTTGTGGCACAACATGCTCTTGTATATATATAACCCCAAATTTCTTTTTCTCATTGGTAAAGAAAAAAGGTATTTGGAAAGAAGGGAAGACTATAGTGCATGACATAATAGTATAGTTGAAAAAATAAGCACTAGATTAACAAAATGAGAGTGAAAGTGTTTAATTGTGTTTAGAAGAGTGAGGAAAATTTTATATTAATATTAGTAATTATTAATATTATTTAATACTTTATTGAATTTTAAATTAAATTATTTTTTATAAATTGCATTCCCTCTCCTCTCCCAAAGAGCCACATCCTACCCCCTCTGTCTCTCCTTGCCTCCCCTCGATTACCCTCTCTCTCTCTCTCTCTCTCTCTCTCTCTCTCTCTCTTATCTCTCCTCTCCCTATCTCTATTTCTCTCTCTCTCTCTCTCTCTCTCTTTCGATCCCTTTTTCCATGGGAGCCACCCTCCTCCCAATGGGAACCCCGCCCCCTCTCTCTCTCTTCCCATCTCCCTCCACCCATGGGAACCGCTCCCCCTCCCCTTGTCAAAACCGCCCCCCCCCTCCTCTCTCTCTCTCTCTCTCTCTCTCTCTCTCTCTCTCTCTCTCTCTCTCTCTCCACACCCTCTCTCCCCAATGAGACCCCGTGGCTTCCAACACGACGTGGCGTCGGCGGACACAAGGTCTCGCTTGGGACCACACCAAGCGCCCGCTTGGATTGTAGGCACCCCACAATCCATGCCCCCCCCCCCCCCCCCTCTCGACCTTTTTTTTTTCTATACCCGTTGCTCTTCCTTTTCATTCTTTTTTCTCTCAAAATTTTACTCTCTTTTCTCTCAAACCTTCTCCCTCTCCCTCAATCCTTTTATTCTCCCTTTCTCACTCTCACTCTCAATCTCCACCTTTCTCCTCAATGCCATAAGCTTCCTCCTTTATTTTTTTTGGTGCACCCGCCAAATTCTCACTCTTTTTTTTTTGGCACCCCTATTACAAAGAAAATGCCAATTCTAACAAGAAATCAGTCTAAAGGAGTGGACCGCCAAGAAAAAATGACACTTTTACCACTAGGCTTTCATTCTATTAGTACAACATTAGCTGCATGGAAGATGAAAAATAATTGTTTCTTGTTAGGGTAGTGATGGTCAATATGGGAAAACGAATGAACTTAGAAGAATGGGGCATGGTGACTGGCGCCGTATTGTCCAAGTAGTATGCGATATTTGGTCCATGAGTTAGTCCAAAATGATCTTTGAGGTCTTTTATAGTGTCCCAAGGTGGCTCCCTCGTCAACCAATGTATTGATGATTGCTCGGAGATGTTATGACTAGAATTTGTAAATTTTTGATCATTTTTATATAATTCACTCACCATTGTGAGTTATGCAAAAAAGGAAGTTTGCTTCTTATCATTTTTTCAAACTAGTACTTACCTTTTTTTCTTCTTGTTTTATGTTCACACATCCAACATAAAACCCACATGTGACTTGATGAAGCAGGCCTCAAATCCTAGCTTGTACTCTCCAGGGGTAGCCCCAACAATCACTCATTGGGTTGGGGGCCCTATCGTTAGGCCGTCTCGGACTCTCAGAGTGGATGTAGAGTGAACCACAGGCTCTGCTATTGTCGAGTGGGGATTGTTGTTGGCTAGAGGACAGGGGTGGCTCTTGGGGTGGGGCTCCTTATTGTCTACGCCCTTTTTGTCGACGTTTTGTGCTCTTGGGTAAGACTTTTCTTTGCGCCAAAGGCTTAGCGATTGCCCTTCTTCTGATGAAAAAGAACCTGCTTACCCTACCATGGTCAAAGATCTGCATTCATCAACTTGAGGGTGCTGTGGGTTTCTTGGTTTCATGCTACCGCTTTCTTTGCTTTGTGTCAATGATTCTATGGAGTTGTCATGTGGTTTGCAACTTCAACTCGTTTGGTGTTGGTTTTTGCTCATAGCCCCATGTGGGTCGGTGATGGAGACGTCTTGGCTCCGCCCATCTTTTGGGATTATGATATGTGTTTCAACAACCTTAGCAGTGGGTTAGCACATGGAAGATTCTTGTTCTCTGGTCGCAACTGAGGTGGCTTACTTCCTGTTCCTTCCTCCGCATCAAGGTGACATGCAGGATGAGCAAGGTGATAAACACTATGCTTGGTTGGCTACCATATAGTCTTTGTTTGTGGGTGGCTCCCGTGATCAACCGATGTCTGTGGTTCGAGTTGATCATGATCTTGGATGATGCCCTTGCTTGATACGAGCATGACGATTCAAACACTACTTGCTGCAAAAGTCATTCACCTTTCTCACTAATTATTCATTGCTTCCCCAACTGTTCAATAATTCAAATATATAAAAAACAGCGATGAAATGGGTTATTGAACTTCAAGAGTTTTAGTTCACCTTTCTGGTGGAGGAAAGTACTCGAGCTACCCTTGCAGATCTTCTCACTTATAAGGATACTCCGGTTTTGGTTAAAGAAGAGGTGGTGCGAAAGAAGGAAGTCAGGACTCTTGCCATCCCTTGTGCTTCACTGTTATACTTTGATGCTTCTTATCGAAGAAGTCATGATGCTGCTTCAAGAGGCATTGCTATTTATGATGCACAAGGAAAGCTTCTGAGGTAACAAGGGCTGAAACTTGATGCCAAAATTAACAATGAAGTAGAATACATGGATCTGGAAGGTGGTTTACATATTTACTTACAATTGGGAATTAGACGCTTGCAAATTAAAGGAGATGCTTTGTTGGTTGTAAAGCAAGTGTTGGGAGTATGGAGGAATAAGAACCCTAAATTGAAAAATAACAAGAATTGTTGGGAGTATGGAAGAATAAGAACCCTAAACTGAAAGATTTATGCTTCAAAGTGAAAGTGTTGCTCAAAAAGCTTGAAGTATGGAGTTTGCAGCATATTGAGAGGTCTCTAAATGAAGAATCTCATGATGATTCACAAGAGATGATCACTTGTGTGTTTGTGGTAAAGGAGGATGTCCCTTTATATCATGGGAGGGAAATCTTGTCAAAGGAAGTGGATTTTCTATTGACAGTTGTTCTACCTAAAGGCTTACCGTCTTCTAAAAAGTATACGTTCATAAGAAAAGCCAGGAAATACAAAATTCTTGATGATGTACGTTACATGAAAGGAGGTGATTTGGTTTTGCGTCGTGTACCTTGGAAAGAGGAAATTTACAAAATCCTGGAAGAAAATCATGAGGGTTCTTGTGGAGGCCATTTTGCTATGAAGATCCTGTTGCATAAGGTCTTGCAAGAAGGTTACATATGGCCGAGTATTCAACGAGTATTAATCATTGGTGCACGTTGTGTTTGCCTAGTCAAAGAATGGAAAAGAGAATATTGAAGTTTGAATTGTGAAAGACAATTCTAGCTTTTGATGTGTTTGAGAAATGGGGTCTCGATGCTATTGGACCCTTACCTATGAATAGCAAAAAAAATGCTTACATCTTGACCGCAGTGGATTATTTGTCACTATGGGTAGAAGCCAAGGCTGTCAAACAGATTACCACTTAAGAGATGGGAAAATTTGTTTATGAGTACATATGCTGCAAATTTGGTGTGCCACTAGAGTTACTTTCTGATAGAGGACCAGGATTTAGAGGTGAGCTATTTGTACTCACTGTATGTGAGTTTTTCCAAAAAAAAAACACACATCTAGACTTTCTCTCATGTAAGAGAGAGGATAGAAACCAAATCACAGAGCCTGCTGATTTCCAATTTTCATTCTTCCTTTATTTTCTTGGTTTTCATGCAAATGTTGATCTTGTTCACACACTCTTGTACATTATACGCTCTTTTGTTCCTTTTCCAAGATCCATGTAGAAATTCATAAATCCATATGCGGTGGGAATTTACATTTATCTATCTATAGAGTACATTCAAGATTGACATGGATTTGGTTAGAACATATGAAGGTAGCATTTTCAAATAGTTTGGCTTCCCTTTTTTTCTCAAACTCATGCACTCACCTTGTCTCACCAAAAAGCCAAACCATATGATTGAATCCTCTAGCCTCTACCCTACATAAAAATAGTGCAAGCGAGCAAAAAAATGTCCGACCATTGGGTATTTTCCCCAAAATTCCTAAATTGGTCTTATATCTTTTAAAAACCAACAATATGTATAATAATATGAATGTATTACATTATAGCATGCAAAATCTCCTCACTATTATAGCTTGTGAAATGAAAGAGTAAGACACCAAAACACAAATTCTTTGCTTGCATTGCATAGATGAAGTTATGGAGGGGCTTGGATGTGACAAATCAAATTTCCATGGAATTATGGTCAACAAATCTCAATCCAAATGAAATTCACTTTGCATCATATTCAATGTTGGAAAAGACAACTTTCTACAACATCCAGAGCGATCTTACCCTTTTCATTGGAAACAAAGCATGGTGGCGCACACAAAAAAGTACATTGTTTCTTCATGTCAACAAACTCAGAAAGACATGTGCAAAAAGTGGCGTTTAGCCCCCTCTAGAGAGGCAATTGTAGTAGAGTCTTGTCTCCTTCAACAATGGTGGCACAATGGAAATTGCATGGATAGAAACATCCCTACAATGCACTCTTTGTTGAGATGGTGGGAGGTGTGTATTGCACATTGGGGGAACGTCATGACAGTAGTAGAGAGAAGTGCTGATGGGGAAAACACTCCAAGAACCAACTTGGCAGAGAGTAAGTATGGTCGTTGGCTTGCAAGAGAGGGATTCAAAAACAAATCTGATTATATGACGCATGTACTTCAGATATGGTGAATGCTATACTACAAAGCACAAAGACAATTTCTTACTTTCAAGGTAAACATATTGGAAAGGGTCCTTCACTAGAGAGAATAAAGGAAAGAGTTTTCTATAGTCTAGTACAAATAATAAGAGTAGTAAATGAGGCTACATATGAAACACCTATGTATAAGGCTTGCACCCCACTTGAAGGAGACAAGTAAACCGTTGGCAAAAATGAGGGTCATAAATTCTAATTGATGTTGAGGATGAATAGATACATAGACCAGAGTACAATGCAAAAACATGTGACCGCACAACACATGGCCCAACAAGATCATTTTCATGGAAGATTCAAGGGTAGCAGATGGGAGTGAGAATTTCAAAGAGAAGACAAAGTTCTGTGTTTTGGAACGAAAGGTCAATAAAGCTATGTGGGCAATAAGAAGAACCTCTCTTGGTGGTCGTGTAACTTGTAGTAGCACCGACAATGGTGGAAAAAAATGTGGACAAAATATAGTGGCATGTAGTAGAGGGACTCCTGCACTATCCTTTGAGGGGTATAGAAAACATCCAAATGGTCTACTCAAGCAGTGGTTTTGATTATGTCCCAAATATGTTATTCATTGCTATGTGGTGGATCATAACATAGAACCAAGGCCAACTCCTCCTCCAACAATTTGGCTGATTGATCAAGAAACAAATCTCATCGATGAAGAAGTTGAGATATTGCTTGAAGAAGAATTTCAAGTGGTGAAAGATGGAAAATAACAACTGAGTGAAATCACAATGCAGACTCCTCTTAGGGGTGGAGGTGATTCCTCTTCCGTTTCAACAAAGTAGGTAGCAATGGTTCAATACTAAGAAATGGCATAAGAGTCAAATTTTGTACTTCCATTTCAGAGGACATATCAAAGAAAATTGGTTTGCCTCTTTGTTTAAAGGCTAAGGTGATTGAAGAGAAATGTATTGTAGACAAAGCACATGAAGTTTTCAAGGTTGAGTCTAACGCATTAGACAAACATGTGGGGGTGTATGAGGTGCACGCAAAGTATGATGCCTATTGCATGTACCCTGATTCTCACTAATATAGAGGCCAAGAAAAAATCTTATTTAGTTTGCAAGCACTTGCAATTCATTATTTTAATTGTGCTTGGATTGAGCCAGAATGAATACTTCTTCGTACATCAAACTGTGCTAAGAAATATAGATTTCTACAATGCTCTTAGCCGTGTACACACATGTCCAAATTTACAAAAAAGCTCCATGATTGGGTAGTTTTGTGACACATTTTCCATCATGTATTGAAGTTGGTGAAGTTGATATGGATTAGGTATTGGACCTCTGGAAAAGATGTTATGGATTATCTTGGTCTATAAATCATTTTGTCTCTCTTTTTGTTAGTATTGTTCTTGATGTAAACTAATTTAGGTGTATGCTTCTCCTTGTGTGTGTGTGTGTGTGTGTGTGTGTGTGTGTGAGAGAGAGAGAGAGAGAGAGAGAGAGAGAGAGAGAGAGAGAGAGAGAGAGAGAGAGAGAGAGAGAGAGAGAGAGATTGTGAGATAGGATATGAGACTATTGAAGTGTCACATCAGTAAGAAAGTAATGAATATATAATTAGTAATCTCCCAAATGCTATAAAATTGATAATTCCTTCAGTTATTTTGTGAAAGCATTCAATAGCTATCCTTCAGAGCTTCTCTATCTCGCTCTAAATTCTGATGATCTTGTGAATAACATAAAGTCTCCTTGGGATGCGATGTAGGCCATCGCTAATGGAGGGGCAAGATATGGAGCCAAATGGTTAAGGGAAGCTCAAAAGGTTGTTGACCTTGAACAAGAAAGGGAAATTTTCATTCTCTTGCTGGAAAAGAGTTGGAATCATTACGTTGGAGGATGAGGGGAGATATAAGGTGCAGCGAGGGTGCGTGGTGAATCATCTCTTGCGTATAGAAGGCAACACTCCTACAAAGCCCACTGCTTCCAAAAAATGAATGTGACCACACCAAATAAAGTGTTGCTTTATGTAATGCAAGCAACATAAATGCAATGTTATCTATCATTAAAGGATGTTCGTCTTATCTCTCTCCCTCTATATTTCTGAGAGAGAGAGAGAGGGAGAGAGAGTCTCCACAAGGGAAAGTTTGTTTTGGATTAAAGATCATTCTATCTCTCTCCTTGTTAGCATTAATCTTGGTGTTCAATGATTTATGTGTGTAGTTTTTGTTGTGTGTATGTGTGTGTGTGTGTGTGTGTGTGTGTGTGTGTGTGAGAGAGAGAGAGAGAGAGAGAGAGAGAGAGAGAGAGAGAGAGAGAGAGAGAGAGAGAGAGAGAGAGAGAAGTATATAGATAGATTTTATTATCATCCTTGGAGGTCAACTATGACCTATGGGACCAAAGTTGCATGTGATGTAGTATGTGTATGGCTGATGAGTGAGTATGGATTCACAATGGAGAGCCCACACTGTGGCTAGGCGAGGAAAGTATGTTGGTTTAAGTCATGTCTGAAAATGTGAGAGAAGCAAGTTCAGATGTGACCAAAAGCTGAGCACTCTATCAGTGTGTGGTACTCAAACTCTCAAACTTGCAGCAGTGAGCATAATGTGCACAATCAATTTGACTCTTCACCATTGCTCCAACGTCGTGTCTCGCATCAAAGGGAATGGGAGCTAAGCCGAATGACTACAATAGTGCGTATCACTGACAAGGGGATATGCTGAAGCATATAAGTGTGAGTACGGTTTCCTGTTTCAGCAAAGAACATGGTTTTGTAGTTGGGGGCAATATGGGTGGTGTAATGTATGAAGCGTGACCCACCAAATTTCTCCCAAGCTGTAATACATTGACATTCTGGAAAAGCTTTATTCACTTGGAAGTCAATTGAAGCATCATGTAGCAAGTGTAATGCATCCCATCTCCCAAACAACTTCTTTATGTCTTGCATCCATCCCGTGCTCAAGATCTTACTTTTATGCATCTTTTTTGAACTGTTTTGCTTGCTTCCCATGCAATTGCAGGAAGTTGATGTGAGGGGTTTTCACGCATCTTTATCATGTACTCCACAACCCTTTCCCTAAGTTGCATTGTACGTTATATGGTGTACGTATAATATGCTTTGAACGGATGTATTATACGACACCTATCTTTATTCGGCCGTATTATACGGTGCCACATCAGCAAAACCACCGTATCATATAATTTCTTAGAATTTCAATCAAAATATTATTTCGATCAAAATACTATTACGATCGAAATAAAGCTCTTTATATATCATGAAAACATACTGTTTTCCTCATTCTCTCTTCCCTTATCTCATCTATAGGTGAGCTTTACAACATCAAGAAAAATATAAAAAAGTCAGTTTAAATTTAATCATATAAGTTTTTTAGTAAAAATTTAGAGCTTTGGATAAAAAGTTATTTTTAGGCTTTGGAGTTTTGAGTCTTTATCTTCTCTGTGTGAAGTATATCTTACACTAGGAGGTAAATTAAGTAAGATAGTTAATGATTACTTGCCTTGTGTAGAGGAAAGTCACACTTGGAGCTGATTCAAGATAGTTAAAGTTATCAATTATTTGCTTTGTGTTGAACTATGTTCACACCTAAAAGTAGCTGTAGTTAGATAGTTAAAGTTAAGAGTTACTTGCTGTGTGCTGAAATATGTTCACATCTGGAAGTAACTTAGGTTAGATTTCTCTAATGATTGTTTGTCATGTGTAGATTAATTCTCACACTACAAACAATTTAGGTAGATCAAATAATAATCTCTCTCTTTGTGTAAAGGTATTCTCACACCTAGAAGATATTTAGAGAAGTAGTGAATTTTGATTCCTTGCCATGTGTAGAGTCACTCACACTTGGAGGTAATTTAGATATAATTTTTAAAGATATCTTGCTTTGTGTAGAGTTTACTCACACTTGGAAGTTATTGAGAGAGATTAAGAAATTTATTTATCATGATTCAGGTGTAAAGTGAAAGCTCACACTTGATTTTTTTTTATTTTTGGTATTTATAATTTAAAGAGGTTGAAAACGTTGACGAATAAAGTAATGTAAATGGAATTAGAGTTCGATTTTAGATGTGTATTTAGTAATTAGTTTTGTTTGAGTTTGCAGATCTTAAGAAGATGGTGAAAGGATACGAGTAGAACTATGTAGATGAATTGGAAAGTGGAAAGACTACGTCAAAGTTGAGGTGTAAGACTCGTGGCCATAATTTTAGCGAAAATGCTCACAGAATAAAAGAACATGTGTTCAAAATTCTTGGAAATGTTTTAGCTTGCAAATACCCTCCCAGAGGTATTGAAGAAAAATTTCTCGAGTGGACGCTCAGGGAAAAGAGAGCACATCTTGAGGGAAAAAAAAAGGGAGGTCCCAAAATGATGGCTCCATCTATGGCTAGGGACATGGAGATGACACTCGAGAATGATCAAAACCCTCCCTCAACCCCTGCTTCACGTCAAGGAGGGTGTCATTCATCCTTTGCTAGGGATTGTGGATCTAATCCTACCAGAAGCTCTACTAACATAAGCAAAAAAGAAGCATGGACTAGAGGAGAAATTGCACCAAGTGATCCTACTTTGCATCAGGCATTTGGGAAACAATGGCTGCTTGAACTCCATCTTAAGTGGACACGAGCATTTGTTGCAAGTGGAATTACTTTTAATGTCATTCAAAATCCTATCTTCAAAGATGCTTTAATGAGCACAACGAAGAAGGGTTTTGTGGTTCTTGATTATAATAAGATGCAATAGAATATTGAGATAAAGTGAAAACTACATCAGAGAATATTTTAAAGCACACAACTCTTAATTATGTGCCACAGTATGGATGCACAATTGCTCTAGATAGTTGGACAAATTGTCAGAAGAAACCATTGATTAATGTGATGTTGATTTGTTCAAGAGGTTCCATCTTTCTTGAAACGATCGATACATCCCTGAAAGAGAAAACTAGTGGATATCTTGCTGTGTATATGAGCGTTTGATCAGAAGAGCAGGCAAGTGGACCTAAAAATGTGACTGCGATTGTAACAGATAATGCATCTAACTACAAAGCAATTGGAAAAGCAATTGAAGCAAAGTATCAAGAGATTACATGGGTTTCATGTCCTGCTCACACTTTGAATTTTCTCTTAAAGGACTTTGGGAAAGTTCCTTCTATTAAGAAAACTCATCTAGATGCAAACCACTTGGTGAAGTTTATAAGAGAGCATTCATTTTCTTATGCTTTGTTTAGAACAAAGTCCCCAACCAAAAAATTACAGATTTTTCGTGTGACCTGTTTTGTGACAGCATATTACGTTCTCTCTACACTGTACCACGTTAAAGCAGTCCTTGTTGAAACAATGGCAGATAGAAGATGGAACATTTGGCTTGATAAATATACCAAGTATGAACCTGTTGCTTCCAAATGCTATCAGCTTGTAAACTCTCTTGTTTTTTGGAGAAATGGAGACAAAATTATTACTATCACAGAACCCTTCACTCATCTGATACAATTAGTGGACAAAGAAGACTCTATCTTCGGACGGGTTTACTCGTATATGCATGAATCCACTCGCAAGTTAAAAGACTGTACATCTTATGCAGGAAAAGAGAAAGCCATGATGATTTCATTTGTCAAAAGAAGATGGGAGAATCTCCATAATCCTTTACATGGAGCAGGTTTTGTCTTGGATCCCAAGTTCCAGATGCACGAGAAATCTTCAAACAATGAAGTGATCACTGATTTCAATAAAGTTGGTGCTCAGCTATTAGGCAATGTGGATGGACATGTGGCATACACAGAGAAGACGGCATATACTAGTAGAGAAGGAATGTTTGGGGATCCTTGGCTTATAGATGCATACGAGCATGTAGCATGGATGGGGTCTCTCCTTGACTTGCCAAATGCACACCTTGGGTTGCAAGCTGCTCAATGAATTCCATTTCTTTCGGCAAATATGTGTAGCCTCTCTTGCAAGGAGGATCTTCTTGATTGGCTTCCCATGCATGAATCTTCTTGGCTAGGCATCCTTTGCCAACGCCTCCTATAGTGGGATGATCATTCCAATCTACTTTGAGACGCAATACATAATAACAATAGCATTGCTGCACAAAGTAAATTGCCACTTGATTATTATTTGGTGGCAATCTATACACTTGGATAAATCTTGAAAGGATATTTCTTACAAGGACAATGTGTTGCAAATCTGAAACCTTCAAGGGATCGAGAGCCTTAGTATTTCCACTAACTTGAAATAATATATTGCGCACAAAGTGATTCGGGCATAGTTGTCTGCATTGCCTGTAATTCAATGGTTCCCCTTGAAGTTTTGATACGTCTGCTTGGGACGCAGCCAAAGCATTGAGACCCCGTTGAGATCTCCTTGAGCCACTCGAATCTCTTCCTCTCTGTAAATTTGTTGAGCCAATGCATGATTAAGCAAAGGATCATTAGGTCGCGGTGCATTCTGGTGGGGAGCAATATCTTCCATACCTTTAATGCAAAATAATAAACTTTAATGAGACAGGTCTTAGCACTTAGAAAAGAGAGATGATTTTGAGGATTTCAGAGATCTAACTTTAATGAGACAGGTCTTAGCACTTAGAAAAGAGAGATGATTTTGAGGATTTCAGAGATCTAACTTGAAATACTTTAAAACCTTAACTTGAAGAACTTCAAAGATGTATCTAAAACTACGATTAAAGATGTAGTTTGAAATATCACCATATGTTGCACACCATTAATGACAAAAAAGTTTTTTACTGGTGTAATCATCAACATGCCTCAAGTCAGATTCAGTTACAATATGATAGCCAACATTAAGGGCTCCATTAAAACAAAGGCTTAAATCCCATAGTTTAGGGCTGTCTAAGGGTTTGGAGAATTTTCCACTCACAAGATGTTTGTTTACATTTCGCAAAAATTCACGCTTGAGAACCTCGGAGGCTCTGGAATACACGCAACCAAGCATCTAAGAATATATGAGAGATTGTATATATTAGATGCTTTGGTGAAAGGAGGAGGATTGGTGCTAATATTTTCAAGGGTAGTCCATGGATAATCTCGCTCAAATTGAGCTCTACTTTGAGGGGTGAGATTTGGCAGCTTGGGAAACGTTGCCAAAGTGTTTGCTGGTGTACTTTGTCCCTAGTCCGCAATGCCATCATACACTCCTCACTTGTCAAAATGTAGTAGAATATTTATAGTGTGTATATCATTGTGAATGAAGTTGTGACTATGCATGAATTTCATTGTCCAAAGAAGAGCATTGCAGATTGGCAAAATGTTGTTTGCGAGCTGTTGTACAGTTCCAAATGTGTGTTGAAACTCTCTAATTGCAGGATTTCTTCCATCATGATGACATGCCTGAATCCACTGCTGAAGGTGAATTCCATTCCAAAGCTTGATGATCAACATAGGCCTTTTGCTATATAACAAACAAGAGAACAGAAGCAATATCATGCCACAATGCTGAACAATTGTAGCAACTGCCTCCTCTAGCACAATTTGTAGTGTCGGCTTGCTTCCTACCTGGTCCTTTTGTAGATCTTTGCCGCATTGATAGGATCTTTGAAGAGAGGATAGGCCACTGAAACTTGTTTCACATTTGCAAAATGTCCCTCACCTAATTGAGGTGCTTGCAAGTGAAAGATCGAATGCTCCCCAAGTAAGTGTAGGATAGGATGACATGTCGTATCATCCAGGTGTACATCTAAGGGCTCAACACCTAAAGAGGGAGGTACATCCTCTTCTATCCTTGGACATTTTGAAGAGCCTTCAATCTTATCCTTGCTCTTCAATTCTGAATGTAGCTGTGCCACAAGCTGCATTCGCTCTTTGATTCTAGGTTTGGTTTTGATTTCTGGATGAACCATACTCTCAAAGCTTCTAGTGACCTGGCCTAATAATTTCTTTACTGTGTTATGCATCACTCCATTAGTGCGCAAAGCTTGGTAAAATGAAACGGGAAATACACTGCATAGGTTTAGCCAGAACTGTTCCACAAGTTCACAAAATCATCAAACTTTGCATGCATTGGATCAAATTCCCATTGCAAATGATCGTCTGAAGCTCCATAGAGAGACAAAACTAGAGCATCACAAATGATTTTACGATGCTGATGCATTAACTTTGTCTCTACCATGACTGAAGCCTGAAAATACATGAAGAAAATATAAGTAAGGTAAATCTAGAATAGATATAAATTTGACATATATGATTGTAAATAGTTCTTAACAGAAACATTTCATGGACAATAATAACAACCAATAATGAAAGATCGAAACATTTCATGGACAATAATAACAACCAGTAACGAAAGATCTAAACATTTCATGGACAATTATAACAACCAGTAACAAAAAACCTTAAAACATATATAATTTCTCCTTGTAGTACGACACAGTGGTCAACAACAATCAAAGACGAAAAACACATAATAACAATCTCCTTGCTGTGCGACGTGGAAGTCAGTAACTGTCAGGGACGAAGGATGAATACTACCTAACCTCTCTCTACAATGTGACATGATGGTCAACAAAAACTAGAGACGAGAAATTTGTTAAATCCAATCAACTTTTAGTGAGATGTGATGGTCAAAGCATTCAAGATTGAAGGATGTAAAATATATATTGCATCCCTGCGGTGCAACACGATGGTTAGAAAATGAGAGAGAAAGAATCCATTAAATTCAATCTCCATGCAGTTCGATGCGATGGTCAACAACAACCAAGAACGATGGATTTAAAAAACCTAAACCCCTCCCTGTAGTGCGACATGGTGGTCAACAACAATCAAAGATGATGAATCTATTAAATCCAATCTTCTTGTGATGCGACACGATGATCAACAACAGGCAAGAATGAAGGATTTGACAACCCTAAACCCCTCCTTGTAGTGCAACACGGTGATCATCAACAAATGGAGACAAAGAATCTATTAAATCCAATCTTCTTGTGGTGCGACGCGATGGTCAACAACAATCAAGAACAAAGGATTTGGCAACCCTAGACTCCTCTTTGCAGTGCAACACGATGATCAACATTAGCAACAGACAAAGACGAAGAATCTATTTTTTAAAATCCGATCTTTTAGTAGTGCAACACAATGGTCAACAACAACTAGGAAGAAAAGATGTAAGATAGCTAACTCCTCTCTACAGTGCGACTCGGTGGTCAGCAACAATCAGTGACGGAAATTCTAATTGTACAACCTAAGCTACTCACTACAGTGCAACATGGAGGTCAACAATAGTCAAGGACAAAGCGTCTAAAGTCTATCTCCCTTGCAGTATGTCATGAGGATCAACACAGTCAAGGACGGGTGTCTAAACCTGTAGACTAACACTGAGGTGTGAGCAAGGCTCCACAACAACAACATTAGCAGAAACAAGATGTAAACTAACACTGAGGTGCGAGCAAATCTCCACAAAAACATAAAAATTTAGAAGAAAAATTACCTACTCTACTCTGCTTGACTGGGCTCGGCTATGCTCGACTCTACTCTGCTCTGCTGTCACTGCTCTCTCTCTCTCTAGCAAATCTCTCTCTAGAAAATCTCTCTCTAGCGCGACAGTAAGGGTTCTTGTGGTTGAGAATGAGAATCTCGAGAGGAAACTTGAGATGCAAACAACACATTTGATGCAACTTGAAGAGGAAGTCAAGTAATGTAAACGCTCTCTTGTGGACTTGAATGCTTTGAAGGAGTGCAAGACCAAAGTAGAGCATGACCATGTATTGAAAGAGGAGAAATTTGACACCATGAGCCGGGATGTATGCGACATGAAAAATATATGCACAAACAAGTCTTGGTCTAATGTATGTGGTATCAATGTGGTTCCTAATTCCTCCCTCATACAAGCTATGGCTCCGGCTCCCACAAAGAATGTTGAGAATGTGGATGTGGAGGAGTTGAAGGAATGGGAGCGACATTCCAAGAACATTGTTATTTGTGGAATTCTCAAAGATAAGGTAGAGACACCTCCTTCTATTGCCATTGTTATCAAAGATTTCTTCAAAACCCACTTTGGCATGCACGGAGTTATGGTCTATGGAGCACATAGAGTGAGTAAGCAAGGAGCTCCTTGCTCGAAAGAACGGCCAATTGTATGCACCTTTTTGGATGAGACCAAATGAAAGATTATCCTTTATAATAGCTGGATCTATTTGAGGGATACAAAATGTTTTATATGTGAAGATCGCACTATTAAGAAAACAGATATGCGTTGCAAGGTATATGAGGAAAACAATAAGAAAAATAAGGAGATCTCTCACAAAGAAAATGTGCCCAAGGAGGAGGCAAGTCCCTTTAGAAAATAGGGATGCACGACCTATGAGGTCGAGTTACACTTAAAAATATGCTTCTGGAATTGCAATGGATACCCGTGGAATGCGGGGGTTGACATTGATAAACTAACAAGGAAAGACAATGTTGTACTTCTTGTTGAAACTTTGGAGCATGATACACAAAGCATTAACGACTTAGAGAATTACAATGTACATTTATTGATGAGGTCAAAGAATCTCAAGCAACAAAGAGAGCAAGGAGGGATAGCATGTATGGTTATGAAAGGATTGAAAGATTTTGTATCAATTGCAAAAGATGACAAGTATAAACATTATGTTTGGCTGAAAATTATGACACCAAAAAGAGTACCCATTTTTGTAGTCGTTTGCTACATTCCACATCATGATTCCCCCTTTTATACTTGCATGGATAGAGATAAACCATTTTTATTATTTGGAAGAGGACATTACTTGTTTCAAAGGCGAAGGTGATGTTATTGTATTTGGGATATGAATGCTATCACAAAAACATTGTGAACATGATACTCAACAATTTGATATGAAATACATTTCAAGAAATTTGGAGGAAGTTTACTTGTATGATCCTACTTCAATGGATGAGAAAGAGATGGATCACTATGGAAAGTTATTACTTTTACACATGTGTAATAGCATGGGTATACTCATTGTGAATGGTGTATCAGTGTGGAGTGAAACCAATGGAGTTACATGTAGAAAATATAATGGGGATAGTGTGATTGACTATATGCTACTCTCCAAATCCATCATGTATCGCATGAAGAGTTTTATGTTTGGCCAACAGACCCCAAAATTAGATCATCAAACCTTATGTATTGACATTGCATGTGGAGAAACAACTAAGCATGATAATCTCAACCAAAGGAAAGAGAAATTATCACTCTGAATGGATTTCAAACGAGCACCAATGTACATTGAAATGGTTGAGCAAAAGTTATGGATGGCAAAGCTTCAATATGATGCACCATTGGAAACTAGATGGGAAGCTTTCAAGAAAGTTATATATTCTTGTATCGAAGAATCCTTTGCCATAATGAATCTCCATGGTATCAACAAAGATAGATCACGCAAAAGGTGGTTTGATAAAGAATGTCAAGATGCTCAAAAGTCATTGATAAAGCTTGATGCAACTATGGACAAAGACAACTATCAAATTCATTTGCATACATACAAGGCATTGATTCAAAAGAAGAGAAGAAGATGGGAAGTAAAGCAACAACTTTTTCAAGTCCAAGAAAAGACACATGCATGTGGAAGATTTTGGAGAAACTTGAGGGGCAAGCACGTTGAGAATTTTGGTAACTTGAGTCTTGTGGATATGTATACACATTGAAGGCAATTGTATGAGCAATCAAATGCTGAAAATTTTCCACTTTATGGTTCACTTTAATGTATGCCCTCTTTTTTTTAATATTGAGAATGTATGCGCTGGGATTGAAAAGTTGGTCACTCGAAAAGTCGGAGATCTTCAAGGTATCAAGCCGGAGATGATCAAATGAACGGGATATTTTACCCATGATTAGATGTGTGATATGTTCAACCTTGCACTTCAACATGGTATGCCTTGTGATTGGAGTACTAACTAGGTCAAGCCTTTGCATAAAGGAGGTGATGTAAAGAAAGTAATAAACTATAATGATTGGGTTTCTTATGGAAAAGTTGTTTGGGTGCATAATGAAGATGAAATTGAGTGATTGGGCTAAAGAGAAGAAAAAGCGTGCAAAAGGACAAGCACGTTTTTGTTGATGCCATAAATAATTGATCGTATTGTCAGTCTTTGTGTTCTCATGGAGGAAAGTCAGTTGAAAGGAAAGCAATTGTATTGCTGTTTTGTGGACTTTAAGACAACCTTTGATACGATTCCAGGTATCAATTTGTGTAGAAGTATGGAAGAACTCCAAGTGTTTTTTGAATCTATGAGAAGGTGATGTGTCAATTGTGCATCGGAAGAGGAATTTCAAAAGAATTTGTAAGCATTATTGGAGTTAAACAAGGATGTTCGTTGTCACCAACTCTCGTTGGTCTATGCATCGGTCAATTGGAACGAATGGTACTTGACTTTATGTAAAAAGAATGCATTGAAGAGGTCACTATTTGCAATGTGGTAATCATGCTTTTGTTGTATGCAGATGATGTAGTGCTCTAGCACACACTTTAGAAGATGCACAAAAGATTATGGTTGTCCTTGAGAACTTTTTCTTGCATAGTGGGCTGATTGTAAATGTATCCAACACAAAGGTTATACTTTTGGAAACCAACCATAAGGAGAAGCCATGCATTGTGTACAACAATGAGACACTTGAAGTTGTTGAGAGATTTAAGTACCTCGGCCTTATGGTTTGGTCCAAGCACAAGTGGCTTGAATGTGCTATGCATTAGAAAAGAGAGCATATTATGCATTTGAGAACATGTGTAATGCAAGAAACATCAAGTGTTAAGTTCTCAAGAAGTACCCTTTTGATGCATTGGTAACATCGATTCTTCTTTATGGAGTTGAAGTGTGGATGGAAACATCTCAAAGTCTAATTGGAAAGAGTTTGAGAATGTCCAAAAGCATTTTCTTTACAAACTTTCTCCAACTTAAGACACAAACACCATATATGCTCCTACTTCTTGAGTCGAGATCTCTTTCAATTGAGATTATGCATGTGGAAAGGGCTAAGCTGCATTTATATGCCCGTATATTAAAAAAATGTACATATATTTTGGTTATATACGATGTATACCCGTATTATACACGTATTTTAGATAAACCTTATTTTGATCGAACTATATTTTGATCGAAATATTGTTTGCCTTATAAAACAAGGTGTCGCGATAGTTCGAACGAATAGAAGTGGTAAGGTCTAATGTGCGAATGAGGATGGTCAATCATACCAAAGCAAGGTGTTTGGGCATATATAGCACATGATGTGAAGGTAAAAGTCATGGGTGTTGAATTCCTTATTGATTTCTTTGTTATGAAAGCAGGCGACAACGCCTACCCTATCATATTGTGTAGACCATTGCTTCTTGCAATTGGGGGCAAGCAAAATTGGGGAAAAGGGGTATTTACTTTGTTTGATAAAGGGAATGATAGACAGGTAATGCTTGACTTACGGACAAGGGAGATTTGCTTCCATCCCATGGTGAAGGATGGGGGAGATGATTCAACGACAAGCTACGAGTAAGAGAAGGAGTCAACCTATGATGAAGGCTACACAGATACAGAAGGGGAAGAGAGTGATGATGAACTCCTCCACATTTATGCTGATGTCTTTGGGGCTACTATCGATAAATCTATTCCAGAAGAAGGTATGCAAACTCAAGTTTCTCCTATTGATGCTCAAGAGGTAAAAGGTATGCTAGGAGAGGACTTAACAAAGCAAGAGAAGGAGAACTATGTGCAACTTTGTGCATCCTACCCTAATTTGTTTGCCACTGAGTATAAAGATTTATGAGGTGCCAAGGAAGTCAAACACAAGATCATACTCAAGGAGAGGTATAAACCACAGGCGCAAAAGCTAAGGAGATTGGGTGAAATTGAGCAGGAGGCTCTATGGCAGGAAATCAACAAACTATTGAAGGTAGGTATTATCTATCCCGTGCAAGAGTCTGAATGGGTCTCCCAATTTGGATGGGAAATGGCGAGTGTGTGTTGATTATAAACCTTTGAATGATGCCACCAAGCGGAATTATTATCCTTTATCCTTTCCGGATGAAATTCTAAATCAAGTTGCAGGTCATGAAAGGTACTCTATTATGGACGGCTTCTCTGGATACTCCAAAATAGATATTGCACTTGAAGATCAATTGAAATCCACTTTCATTTTGGCATGGAGCTCTTTTGCCTACCACTGACTACCCTTCGACTTGGTGAATGCTTATGCAACATTTCAGGATTGGATGAATAAAGTGTTTTGTCCCTATCTTTAGGGTGTTACAGTTCTAGGGTTGATCATTTGTCAAAGTTAAAGTTATGCTTTCAACAATTGGATGAAGCTGGTGGTCAATCAAATCCCAAAAAGTGTAAGTTAGCTTAACCTCAACTTCATCTACTAGGGCATGTGGTCTCACAAAATGGTATTGAAGCTGATCCAAAAAAGGTAAAGCTCTTGTGTTGATGAAGCCTCCCAAAAGTGCTACAGGTTTGGCATCATTTGTGCATGAATTGAAGTACCTCTCTCGATTCTTTTGAATGCTTTCACAGTATGTCTACCCTCTTCAAAAAATGAGTCCGTAGGTTCATGGCTTTCAATGGAATGAAGACACACAGGTAGCCTTTGATAGGGTTAAAGAGATCCTATGTCAATTGCCTACTTTTTTCCTTCCAATTGTGAGGATGATTTTTATGTTGCTATGACGGTGGGTATGGTTGCAATTGGTGCAGTCCTATTACAGAAAGTAGGGCGATGCTACGAACCCGTCTACTTCAAAAGTTGGGTCATCAGTCTAGGGGAGATGTCTTACACAGAGGCTGAACAGTGGTGGGTGATGACATTAGTGTTTGCTTGCAGGAAGTTAAGACCTTTTAACTCTAAAGATGGTTAAGACCTTTTTAGCCAAAAATAGAGCACGGGGCTTTATGAAAGCAAAAATCCAAAAGAAAGATTTATTTCCCATTGAGTTGCCAATATATTTGGCTCTTTCCTTCCAAATCACCAAAGAAAAAACTGCCTTTCATGATTGCACGTGCATATTAGGAGAGTTACCCCACAACTTTACAGGTGCTACTGAGAACAATTTATCCCAAGTTGGCATATCCCAAACTCCATGAAAATACACTACCAATCTGTCAATGAGAATCAACATGATTATAGCCTAGTATGTGTCAACAATAAACATGTGTTTAACCAGAGTCTCCCTTCTTGCAAGCGTATGAATATTTGAGTTAATGATTGCCAGACCTCCAAAGTTAAGATGCTTAGCTACAGTGTCCCATGAAATCCAAGCAGCAGCAGAGGATCCCCTGAAGAATTTCAGCAATTTAGATTTAAATCTATTCAATTCATTATCAAACTAATCCTATGAAGACAAAAAATACATGAGATATGGTATCATAATAGCAATCACCACTCTCAATCTAATGTATGGGCCACTATGTACAATTCCATGAGGCCATTTTGCATTGGATTCTATCTTCAACCTAGTGAGTGAGCTGCTTAACAACTACATCAACTCCCAATGGATATCTTCAATGCCTGAATACATTACCCCTTGGGACCCTTTTTCCATTCCATATAAGCTTGTGAAATTGATTGGCAAATACATCAATTAATTGAGATTTGTCCCCAAGATTTAGATGCATCCCATTAAGCATTGAATACAAACCGCTGTATAAAATGCATTTTCATTTGCTAGCATTCTCTGCCTGCGGGAAGGTCATCATCAAAACCCCAAGCCAATACATGTTCATACCCAACCTCCAATTGTTTTATATTTCCATTTTCATCTTGAGCATAAAAAAAAAGAGAGGATGAGTAGCAACTGCAAAGAGAAGAGGGTTGAGAGGGAATCCTTGCCTAACAGATCTTGCTACTTTAATGGTTGGTCAAGGTTCCTATATACTATGACTTTAGAAGTAGCCCCTAGTCCCAACAACTAAATACAGGTAGAGATTCTCTAGCCAAATCTCATTTTCCTCATCACCCTCACAATGAAATTCCAGATTATTGAGTCACAAGATTTGGAAATATCTAAATGAAGCAACACTACCTTATGAGTCACAAGCTTTGGCAGAATCTAACTGGAGCAACACTACCATTTGATTGCATTTAGGAGTAGCTTCTATTACCAACATAAATGTAATAATGTTATCCAATATAGATCTTCCTTCTATGAACCAGGCTAACTAAACCTGGTGCAAGTGTTTCGTTAAGAATGGGAAATTTTGATTGCAATGGCCTTAGCCAAATTTTTTTAGAGAATTCCCATCATGGTTATAGGTCTCCATTCAGATAGAGAATATGGAAAAGTCATCTTAGGCAACACTTTGGTGATACCTTATTTCAGTAGTGGCCAAGAACTCCTTGGTCAGACCACATTTACGTGGAGTTTTATCATTAGCCAATTTAGCTAGAGCATGATGTAGATCTTGCTAATCAAATTATTTCTCCATTCATATGGCATTTCTATCATCAACACATGGGTCAACCACTGACAGAAGGATATCAACAACCTACTGCCTCTCCTCTGATTGATCCACCTTCCTATTTAGTATGCCCTCAAAATATTCCTTACATTCCTCCATAATCTTATCAAGCTCTATGATTATTGTGCCATCATCTTTCATTACCTTAGCCATACATTCTCTTGAGTGTTTTTCTCTAAGTTTGCTAAATAAAAATTTTGATGAATAGTGTACATCTTTCAACTCAAACTCTCTACGTAGAAACCTTGCCTTGATGGCCATTGTTGAGTCAAATTCCTTTATGATTCTTCTTGAATCAGCTAGGGTTCCTAGTTTTGCTTCATTAATTGTAGATACATCCCTTGAGACAAGTTGTTTTATGAACTTTGAAGCATCCATGACTTTCTGATGTTTCTAATTAGCTTCATGCCTTTCCACATTTTTGATGCAATGTTTCATTTGATCATTCAAGAAAAGTAATGCATGAATAGGATCAGTCTCAATATATCTTTCATTAATTTGCTGCATAAGTCTACCCAGAAACAACTTCAACATAGGATGCTTCAATAAAGAGTTATTTACCATAAGAGGATGTTGCAGACCAACATTCTTCAAATCAAATTTAAGCACATTAGATAAAGATAAGACAAGAGGAAAGAGGTCTGACGAGGAGCATTTATTATCAACAACTAGATCAACATCAAAAGGCAGCCATTGGGTAGAACATAAGTAAATTCTATCAACCTTAGACGAAGAAGACACATAAGACTGTGAATGAAAGGTAAATACATAGTCTTGGTGTGTAGTTGCTAGCCAAGCATCCTGTAGGTTACTTGCACTCACCATTCTCTCTAGCTTGGTAATAACAAAGCAAGTGGAGGTGGTTTCTTGCACTGCACATACCATGTTAAAATCCCCAAGCATAATGCCATAAGATAGCTACAAGCCTGCTATCCATTGCCATAGATCATTCCTAAGTCTAGGGTTATTGTCAGCATAGAAATTTATCACTGTCATTTTGCCCCATTGAGTGGATGTCTAAAAAATTGAGCATCGACCATTTCAGGTGATCTAGAAGCCAAATGTGATCAAGAGACGCCTTAATGCAAGTAATCACTCTTGATTAACCCCCTTTCTTTCCTCCATAGAAGCATTGCATACCTCTATAGTGCATAGGTTGCCCTACCCTATCATTCTTTTTATGCTCTTGAACTAAACACACATCAATTTCACTAGTAAGCATTCAGTTATTAAAAGTGCACAACCTTGAAGGGTCATTCAGGCCTTTTACATAAAGGCTGCACTCTTCATACTAGTGTGTTATGAGCCACCCATGTTTCCTCCATCACTTTCTATTTCTTGCATATGCACTTCCAGATGAATGCATGGTGGGTGGATTTTATCATTGGATATTTTTTCTTTTTTGGATGACTCATGGGTTTCCATGATGTTTTCTATGGCTGCCAAGATTTCAAGAGATGAAGAGGGAAATTAGGTCTAAGTTGGAAAACCCAATGCTATATATATCAAGGCATGATGTTGTCTATTACTGCCAAGGCTATACCCCGAGGAGAAGCCCATTGATCTCAAGAGTACTTGGAAACTTTTGGCCTGTTTTCCACATGATGAAAGCCTTATTTTGATTGGGGAAATGAATACTAGGAGTAAAAAACACCTTTCCCAATGAAGCATCCAACTCTTCATTGCATGACTAGAGGAGTGTGGGGAGATCCAAAAACTTGACTCACACAAGGCATTTGGTTAGAAGATCATCTTTAATGAGCTTGACTGGTTTCTAGGGGATGGTGTGGACTATTTTCCCTCTCTCTCTCTATCTCTCTCTCTCTCTATCTCTCATGGGGTAGTGTGAGAATAAGGTTACCACCACACGGAGCAAGGGTAATTGTTATCAACTACCTCCTTCTCCCTCTGATGGGTCAATGTGAGAACAAGGGTACCTCCACATCGAGCGGGGGTACTTATTATCATATGGCATTGTATTCAAACACACATTTTCTCTTTTCTTTCTCATATGGAATTATTCCTTGAATGTTGTCAAGACAATGGTAGGACCAGTCACGGCCAACCAAGGGCCAGGACGGACATGCAGTCAAGGGGGTCCCTATATTTAGAAGGGCAAGGGCCTATATAGGGCATGGCTGGGTGGTGATGAGCATGTTCCAGTCACCTTGCCATTTCACTGGTATCAGAGCAAGGTGGGAGAAGGAAGAAGAGAGATGGAGGTCTCACATGAAGTTTCTCTCTCTCTCTCTCTCTCTCTCTCTCTCTCTCTCTCTCTCTCTCTCTCTCTCTCTCTCTCTCTCTCTCTCTCTCTCTCTTTCGTTTGGGATGATTTGCATGGTGCAGCATGACTTTTGTTTTGGAGGAAGGCTATGGAGGACACGAGTTGCAAGGGTGTGTGCATGGCATGAAAAATCGAGGTGCATTGCTGTGGGAAGCGGTCCCTGTAGAATCGAGGAAGGCAAAACCGACAAAACGTGGGCACGAGGCCTTGTGAAGGAGGATGAAGCCGACACAACCATCTCCAAATTTTGCATGGTCACAGCCGTTGGATTCGCGCTGCAGCCGGGGCAGGTTTTTTGTCACTGCATCGACCCCATGCGAGTTGTGCAAAGCGCCCTGGTTGTTACCCTGTCACCTGCACAGGCTGTCGACGCCATAGTCAGTCTTTGATTTCCCACAGGCGGGTGTTCAAGGCCCAACGTCATTTAAAAAAAAAAAAAAAACTTTTGCTTGGGATGCATGCACACCCCGTGAAGTAGAGCAAATTGCCGCAGTTAAACTGAGAAAATCGCCACAGTTGTTGTAGCACAACCACATAATGATTTTCATGGCATGTTTGCACGTCAATTAGGCATCAAAATTCAAGGATGGAGCTTGCACGAAGCATATTATACTTCAAGAAGCCGACAAAAATTCTGAAGTGTCTGCACCCAATATTGCATAACTCAGGTACGCTTTGTTTGTGCAATAGTTTATTGGTGATTTTATGTTTTAAGTATGGTATCCTACTTGACAAGGTTGATTCTAAAAGGGGTATACAACCAAGGTTCCAGGGACATGGATCCCTATCTCTTTATGCATTGGATACACAAGTATGTCAAAGCCATTGTAGATTGCTAGGGAGTAGGCAATATCAGTACATGAAGCGTAATGGACATCCACAGCTATGAGCTGAATTCCATGTCGACCACCACATGAATTTTCACTACACCAACTTGTCAAGCAAAGGTTGCTTTGATCAAGAAGGGTTTGGTAATAGCTGACATTTGATAGCTCAGCTGTAGATGAGCATCTGGAAATGTTATGATTCTCAATCCGTAGAAAAATTTGGCAAGGACATTTCCCTATGAAATTTTGACAAGGTCAATCTTTTTCTGCTCGGACATATGTGTGTCACAAAGAATATTTGTTAGCTATGAGCACTCAGGTTACATTCTTGTCTCATCCATTTCATGAACTTATGTGAAGCAAAGCTTCTATTTATGCATCTTGCATTGCGACTCCCCACGTTTGGTCTATGCTATGAGCATACAAACTTGGGACGGACTTGACAATATGCCTGCAGGATATTTCCGGCCAACTTTCTCTCGCGGAACAGAGAGGGTTATGATCTACATTTGAGCGAGCTTTTCTTCTGACATCTCTAGGCAACTGGTTACAATAGGATGACCAAGTTAGACCATATTCAGTTAAGTTTATTTTTCCATGTTTACACGTTTCATTTGGAAAATATTGTCGGTTGTGTAAAGCAAAGTGCTTTGACAATTTTACATGAAGCAAGGCTTCTTCCTTATGCCAAGGTACTTGGAATCACGAGCAGGGGCACACAAGTTTGAAAAACTGGCAAAATAGGGAATATCACCTCACAAAATCCCTACCAGTTTAGATTGTGCAAGGCACTAATGGTTTTGGCTCTCACGTTTGAGGCTATCACTCTTGCCAAGGGCTTAAACATCTGTATGCAAAGCATGCTAACCAGGTGGCATCAATTTCACCGCTTTAGAGATTACACTTCCGCTATCACACTCGCAACTCTGTCAAGGACAGACTGAGGATAGATTGTTTAATATGATTGTTGGTTGCTATCAACACACAACAACAATAAAAGGAACCTAAATCTAGGACTTATTTCACAAGCAAAGTGCCATATTAAGTCATTTTTGTCAAGTCACGACCCCATACATGGTAAGTGGGTCAAACCGTGGCTTGTGTTTTCTATTTCCTCTCTTGATGAGAGAGTTATACAGGCAAATTGCTGCATGCTTATAGGATAAGCTGCAAGTCAGGCATCAGATGTGGCAGAGCACATAGATTGGGCACAACATATACAAAATCGTCGCTTAAGGAAAGCTCCTCAACCCAACATTCTCTCTCTCTCTCTCTTATTTCTCTCCATGAATAATGAAAACTTTCTACACAATTTTTGATACATGTTTTGTTTGGGAGTCAGCATGAGCCAAGGTGCTCTACCTCTCAATTTGAAATTGGGCAAGACACCCTCTACATTAGTGTTAACCCTCACGGCACACGGACACCCCATCACCTACGACGGACGTGTATTATGTATTTGGTAGAGTCAGGTACCGGGCTTGTCGGTCCAATAAGGAAAGGTAGAGTGATCGCCGATGAGAGGCGCACTCTAACACGAACATGCTAGGGTTAGTTGGCTAAGCATGGGCGCCCAAGTGTGAATGGGGTGAGCTCCTATAAAAGCCAACTAAACCTAATTTTTACTCATTCTCTCATTTGTGCAATTGAAGAGTGCTCTTGCTCCATCTCCATCTTCTTCTTCTTCACCTCCTTGTGTGTGTGTGTGAAAGAGAGAGAGAGAGGGAGAGTGTGTGTGCGATCGAGCATTACGAAGGCACGCCGGCGGCGAAGCGGTTGAGCGCGGCACGACTGCAGCTTCTTCTTCATCGCGGCGAGGAATCCACCACGAAGGCGAGCGTAGAGCGGTGAGTGACACATCCTTTGTTTTCTTGAGCTTGCTAGTTTAGGCTTGTTGTGTGCTTGGAGCCGTTTGTGGCTCGCACACGGTGTATTGGCAAGTCCCTTGCTTCGACAGTGCGGCAAGGAGCGCACATTTTTGGCGCCGCTGCCGGGGATATGCCCTACACTAAGCTCGGTTAGCACTTTACGCTTCCTTGTGGTGCAATTTCTATCATAGGAAAGGCAGGGAAGGAGTGTGTGGAGATTTCTGTTTTTTGCGTTTTCTGCATTTGCTGTCAAGTTTCAATTTCTGGTATTGTCTGCGTTTTTTCAATTTCCGCAATTTCTGCATTTTCAAGTTCGGCGTTTTCAATTTCTGCAACTTTTTGCATTTCTGCGTTTTTTTAATTTTCTGCAATTTCTGCATTTTCTGCAATTTCTGCGTTTTTTTCTGCAATTTCTGCAATTTTTGCATTTCTGCGTTTTTCAATTTTCTGCATATCTGCGTTTGTTCAATTTCTGCGTTTTCTGAAATTTCGGCATATCTGCGTTTTCTGCAATTTTTGCATATCGGGATCATTTTCCCGAGCCCGAGCCCGAGCCCAGGCCCAGGCCTCAGTCCTCAGTCTTATGATATACACTAGACTCACTCTTATATATATACCCTACTCCCTCAAGAGAGAATGAGAGCATGTGGGACAAGTCCTCCACTCTCCTCCTTTCTCTTCCCACTTGCACCCTTAGACTTTCTAGTTTGGGCCTAGTTCCCTACTGGAAATTGACAGTTTTAGGGATTCCGAGGGCATAGAGTGACCAAACGGAGGGCTGTAAAGCACGGCACGACCCTCTGACCGATACGCTCGTTTCGAGCTATCACACGACCCATTCCACGACACGCTCTAAAAAATCTAGCAAAAAAATCAAACAAAAAACACGCTAAAAACTAGTCACAAGGCCTCCCAGAGCAGCTTTTTGACACCTTAGGGTATCAAAAGCACATGCACTTACGCTCTGGACGAGTGTTAGAGCACGATCACATTGGTGGTGCCTCTGTTCATACGGACACCCATTACCCATCCACGATAAGCTCTAGACCCTCAGCGGGGACACAAGGTAGCACCACCCAAGACCCTAAAATAGCCGCTAGTGATTCCTCCTCCGACTCAGAAATCATGGAAGCATACCCTACCCAAAACACTGAGAGAGAAGGCCATGCACCTCCCGAAGCTCCACAGCCTAGTACTAGTATGTTTAGCCGTTTCATGGAAACATTAGGTAGAGCTACTCGCTCGGAACCTGATGCAAATGAAGCACACGAAGGGGGTGGGGAAGTGGACTCTCCTTTCACATCGCACGTGGACCCCACACCCCCAAAGAGTGTCCATGTGGATATCCTACCAACTTCTTACCAAGAAGGCCCTGTTGAGCTGCCTCCTTCAGAAGTTCCCTCTAGAGTACCGTTGGTGGCAAGTAAAACCACGGGGAGCAATATTGCTTCTACCTCACAAGAAACCGTTAACACGTCGACTCTAGAAGGATTGTTCATTAATGATCATTGGACATACGACCTCCACACTGAGGTGTTGACGGATCTACACTCTGGCCACGCCTACCATGTAGGATGGATAGAGATTGTACAATCCACCTCTAGTGCCACGAGCATCGAAGATCAACAGAAAATGATCTGTAATGTTATCCATGGCATTATTCAATCAGAAAGGCAAAATCGAGGGGTAAATATACTCTCAACTGGCCCCATGAGATTTCTGGATACGAGCAAGGCTCAACAGCCTACTCTATCACAAATGGAGACTCCTCTAATGAGCCCCATGGACCCATCTTACGTCATTTCACCTGGGGTCTCTATGCAATCTGAGCCTCCGAGCGAAAACTTTAGCTTCCCTAACTTGGCTCAACCCTCTATTAAGGAAAACACAGTGCTCACTCCAGGGATAAGCCTGACAGAGAATGTACCGATGACATCTACGGTTAGCGCAGTGCCACTACCTAGTGTCATAGTACCTAATATGGGGCCTCGATCGTATGTGCCTCTAGCCCCTTATGCACACATGGCCCCCACACCTCCAATAGTACCACTTGCTTATGCTCCTCGAGTGCCGCTCCCTAGCTCTTATCCGAGTGGACCTATGCCCGGTTATGTTCCATATCCTGCATCATCTATACATATGCCAAGACCGGTACCCGTCCCTCTCCCACATATGACTCCAAGAGTACCTCCACCGGCCCTGCCTCCTCACATAGGTGACTTGGCAGCGTTTGCTCAAACCATAGGTCGATCTATCGCGGAAAATATGCGTCATGCATCTGATAGAGAGCCTAGAAGTAAGGCAGTACAAATTGCCAAACTCACGCAAAAATTCAATGGGGACGAAGATGCTAGGAAACACATTGAAGTGTTTGAACAAGTATGTGATTCCTTAGGGGAACGCAACGAACTACATAAGTGCAATGCCTTAAGCTTGACATTAAGTGGGAAGGCTGGAGATTGGTATAGAACCCTAAGGGTGGATGAGAAAACAATCTACCCTACCCTTCGAAGGTTGTTTCTAAAGGAGTACATACGAGAAGGTGTGCTTTGGGGTGTAGCATCTCAGCTACAGAAGGCCGAACGTAAGGAAGGAGAGTCAGTAAGGGACTTCATTAGTCGTCTAAAGCACTTAAACTCTCGTTGCCCTGTAAATGAGCGCTTCAACAATAACCAACTGCTTGATCGATTCATCCGCGGGTTGAGGAATGAAGGAATCTATAATGGACTAGTGATTAGAGGTATCACAACCTGGGAAGATGTCACTGCCAATGCAATCCAATTAGAGGACAACTTGATGATAGCAGGCATGAGGGTGTCTACTGACACGAGATCCACTAGCTCACAAGCCATTGAGTATGAACCCATGACTGCAAAGCCCATTGCCAATGAGCCAAAGGTATTTGAGACATTCTTGACAGACCTCACCAAGGCAATCCAAGAGTCTCTTAAGGATAATCGACCCCCTCAAAATAGTCACATGTATCCAAGAAGGGAGCAACAATGGTGTTCCATTTGCTTAGGTCCACATAGCACTAGTGAGTGCCCTACGTTTAGAGTAAAATTTAATGGAACTTGCAACGCATGTGGTAGGTATGGTCACCAAGCTAAGGATTGTTTAATGATCAAACGTATGATGGCAAATAGACCACCTGTAGCCTGGACGGATGCGCCTCGAGCTCCTGTATTGATGCCTACTCCACCTGTTGAGAAACTACCGCAACACATGGTTCCTAGATCTCAAAATGTTGTACAAGCTACACCGCTACCACCTCCTGTGCTAGGACCGCAGCCCCCGCATCCAAGAGTTGCCCCTATGAACCAAGTGGGTTGCGAGCCATCAAATGCTTATCCAGATGGCTGTGAGGAGGAAATAGACACTAGTATTGCCTACGGACTTGATACATTGGAAGAGTGTCCTATATACTACATGGAAGATTGTTGGGGGCAAGTCAAGCCGGTTTATCAAGCTGCTGCTGTCGCATCCAGAGGTCAAAATATCAACACCCAGGCTAGGAGGCCACCTCTTCAATGCTACGAGTGTGGTGGACCACATCGAGTAGCGGAGTGCCCTATTAGGCTGCAAAAGAATGCTGCACAGATGCAAATGAATCAAGGGAGCATGTCTGCAATGCCAATACTCACATGTAATCGTTGTGGCATAGATCACTTGATTGCCCAATGCCCCTATAACCCAAATGCGCCTAAAATCACACCCCTGAATTTGGTCGAAATTGCTAGTGTGACATCGCCAATACCACTCGTTGCACCCGCTTATGCGATTACACGGTCCATGCTTCAAGGGCCAGGTCATATCCTCGAAGAGAGAGATACCGCGTCAGTTATCCAAGCAAAGAAAAAGAAGACACGAAGGAAGAAGTCGCAGAATACAGAAAATTCAAAGCCAAGTTCCAAAACAAACATAGGAACAGGAGATGACCCCGTGTATATGAATGACCTCGAGGATGATTCAGATTCAGTCGAGACAATGGAGACTAGAACCAATACCACAAAGGGAAAGACCGACAAGGAAAACCGTAACATGGAACCAAATGAAAACCGAATAAGAGAAAACCATAAAGAGCCTCTGAAAACACCACAAGTGTTTCCAAATCCAATCCAAGACCCCCAAGATAAACCGCAGGGGCAAAAAGGGAAGAATCGTAAAAAGAAGATTGGGACGTACCCAAACCCAGTAGAAGAGATTGAGCAGGTGAAACATCTAAGAGGTTTAGTGGAGGAGACTCAAAGGAAACTAGAACCAGAACCCATGCAGATCAAAATTCATGACACAGTGTTTCCCACGCAAGTTCATCCACCCCACAGGAACCATAGACCGTTAGCCATATCTAGTATCATCCAAGAAGGGAGTGAGGACGGGACATCAGAAAGTGAGCATACACCCTTCTTGTTGGAAAGGATGTTTAACGAAGGAATACCTGATCCCATTGAGGAATATGAGATTCCATCCTCACCAGTTCCTAGTCAAGGACCTACACCCTGCAAAACGCCAATGAATGTTGCCAAACTAGTGGACTTCATGTCTTCTGAGGTCCGAACCACGATCATAGCAAAGATGTATGGAGATCCTGAGTTATTCCTTGCACTTCGAGCATTCCTTAATGGAGAGCTACGAACGGGATTACCGCAGTTTGCGCAACCAAATAGGCCTGACTTGATTATGATTGATGAGGAAAATCATGTGCAATCACTTGACTTAGATGGACACGAGTCTGTGATCGAGGTACCCATTAACGAATTAGGGCAGTATTTTGAAGGCGACGAGCCTAATGCGACCCTACCCATCACTACCAAGGGATTAACTATAAAGGGAATTCTTGATGGTGGTGCGGGAGTTAGCATCGTTACAAAAGATTGTTGGGAATCCATGGGAAAACCCCGCCTCAATGTTACTAACATTGTGGTAAAGATGGCAAATGGTACCATAGTCAAACCTATGGGGATGCTCAAGGATCTTAAGATCAAAGTTCTAGGACACAAGGTACGACATACGTTCATTGTAATGGATTTCTCTCAACACCTTATGTCATATGAAATGATTTTAGGACGACCATTCATGAGGGAAGCACAAATGGTTCACGATTGGTCTAAAAATCATGTCTATTTGCAATTCCAAGACTCTGTCCTTAGAGTGGATTTGGTAACTGGTAAGGTACACCCCTTAGGGAGTAAAACCATTATTGATCATCGCTCTGACACCACAGTTCACTCGGCCCCACTACAATATTGTTACACTTGTAAGAAGGATACAGACATTGGCCAAGATTCTCCTTACATGGATGTGTTACCGGGTATGACGGAATCAGACAATGTAGACTGGGTCCACCTAGCATCAACCGTAGACACTTGGGGAAACAGGGGGACGACCTGGGTAACACCTGAGGGGGATGAAATGCCTATACCCTTAAATATGCTACAAGCAATGCATATCGCTTCTGACAAGACTCATCCTAATGTAACGAAGAAAACATACAAGTGGGTCCCTAAAGCTTCTTTAGTGACCATAGCTAGTGCTAAAAGACAGAAGCCTTGTAAGAAACGTACCACTCGCTCCAAGAAAAGTAAGAAAATGTTGCGATGGATCCCTAAACGACTATTGGAAGCCCAAGGCTACTATCAAGGAAATGATCAAATCTGGGTGCCAAAACGTAGATTATGCTCTTACCTATCACCTGACCCAAGTGAGCCCAATCCCGTAGCTCCAAAACGAATCAATGATCGTGGAAAGGAAAAAATCACTGAATGCTACACACCCGCTCCCGAGCTAGTTTGGGTACCAAAGAAAGAACGATTTGTTCAACCTAGCTCAGGAAGGGGGGAGTCCCATGAAGCTTCTAGCTCATCATGTAATACATCCATAGAGGTAAAAGCTTCTACACAGCCTCCATCTATAGTAGTGGACCTCCATGAAGCTACAAAAGAATCCACACCTCCCAGTGTTCAAGAATCACCTAATGAACCACTTCAAGTTCGATCCTGGGAGAGTACCTTACCACCCTTGCAGCTTGACAAGGCACCTAGGGTAATAGAAAATTACTGGAAAAAATCCTCACCTATTACCAACTGGAACAATTGGTTTCAAAGGGTGACAAGCTCATTTCAAACGGTATGATCTACCCAAGGAAGGGGGGAGTGTTTGTGGACATCCATCATTCACTTGTTTCCCTCTCAACCTTTTTCCCTGACCTCTCAATCACCAATCTTAGGGAATGTACATATAAAGCTTTATACTCACAAAAAAAAAATAAAAATAAAGAGCAAGAGCAATTAGCAAACGAGTATGCACATTAAAGTCAAAACATTGACTCAGACCTACACATGTCACATCTGGTACAGTGAAACAGAAACCTATGCCATAAAACACCTTTGATCCTCATCACTTGAGTGATGGAGGGTAAGGTAAGATTAGTACGATAGGAGTGTTTCTGTTTTAGAGTTGAGAGATTAGCAAAGATCTCTTTTCCCACTGATGTTCCTCCTAGAGGTATTGTTTGTATTTCATAGTGTGTACAGGAGCGTGTTGCTATTGATAGGATTTGGACCTTCATGGAACCTTCAAATCAAGTGCGACCATCGACACAAACAGGTGTTTCTTGTCCATTAGCATTGCCCTTATCTTTTTTGCATCTATGATTGTCTGCTTTGATTGTGATTGGTAGCATACTATTCAGCGCATTGGCTTAGTATCAAACATTTAATTCAATGTAATGTTTTGTCATAATCACTTGTTTATGTGTAAAAATCAAGCAGTCCGACTAAGCTAGTTTGACCAAGTTAGGTGTTAGAGATCTTCTCTTAATACCATGGGGAATGCCTTCCTAATAAACAATGGTTACTTAGGTTCTTAATCCGATTTAGGCAGCATTGTATGAAATGTACTAGGGCTTTCTAGTGGGCTTAACCCTATTGACCTTTAGCTTAAGTATTATAAAGGGAGTTTACTAATGTGATGAGCCTGGGGAGGGTAACAGTGTTATATGACCCCCCAAAGTTACAAAATTTAAATGCTGAAAATGAACAAACAAAAAATCAAAGTGCCACAATGTAAAATTTTAAGTTGGAAGAGAAATCCTGGCTGGAATTGGTACTTCACTCACATGTATCGCCTATGGTACTAGAGCCCTAGAGGTTCCCAGCGTGGGCGCTTTTTCTTGAAAAGCAAAAAACCCAAGGCATACAAAATAAGCACCCACTTAAAAATTGAATCAGTGTGAAAAGACCTTGGGGGGTCAAAGAAAAAGTAATCAGTCAGGCGATGATTTCATGAGAAATTCCTTTTATGGTAGCTTAACTACAAGGTTTTCTAGATATAGCCTCTAGTCAGCCCTCGAACATGAATACTTGGCTCTCGCGATTAAACAACTTAATTGACCACAGAAAATTAAGAAGCTTACCCATGGTATTAATATTCGATCTCTAGTGCCTTTTGACCGTCATATTAGCGACCCCAGACTTGTTTAATTTTTTACCTTTACATCTGTTTATGCATTTGATTACATTGCAATTTAATGTTCATTGCTGACAAATTGTTTGAAATTCTTTTACCAATCAATTTTTCTACCTAAAACTGCATATGCTTTTTAAGAGAAAGCCATTACTGTGCCAATGTTGTTTGATTTTGCAGTGACTGAAGAAGGCTAAGGACATTCATCTCAAATGCTCTTCCACCTCGACGAACCAGCTTCAACTCAATAGCTTCCTAGGACGGAATCTACATCAGGAAGGGGGGCATGTTAACCCTCACGGCACACGGACACCCCATCACCTACGACGGACATGTATTATGTATTTGGTAGAGTCAGGTACCGGGCTTGTCGGTCTAATAAGGAAAGGTAGAGTGATCGCCGATGAGAGGCGCACTCTAACACGAACATGCTAGGGTTAGTTGGCTAAGCATGGGCGCCCAAGTGTGAATGGGGTGAGCTCCTATAAAAGCCAACTAAACCTAATTTTTACTCATTCTCTCATTTGTGCAATTGAAGAGTGCTCTTGCTCCATCTCCATCTTCTTCTTCTTCACCTCCTTGTGTGTGTGTGTGTGAGAGAGAGAGAGAGAGGGAGAGTGTGTGTGCGATCGAGCATTACGAAGGCACGACGGCGGCGAAGCGGTTGAGCGCGGCACGACTGCAGCTTCTTCTTCATCGCGGCGAGGAATCCACCACGAAGGCGAGTGTAGAGCGGTGAGTGACACACCCTTTGTTTTCTTGAGCTTGCTAGTTTAGGCTTGTTGTGTGCTTGGAGCCGTTTGTGGCTCGCACACGGTGTATTGGCAAGTCCCTTGCTTCGACAGTGCGGCAAGGAGCGCACAATTAGTCTTCATCGTTTCATCAATTGAACACTAATTGCCATAAGGGCTAGGCGCCCCACATGCTGGCTAAGAGTCATTGTCAGATTTTGGATATGACCCAATGGTTGGCATTCCTTGGGGGATTGTTATTAAGATCGAACATATCTACCCACTGGACTACACAATGACATTAATGGACAAGCAAGAGTCTTGTCATTATGGATGCTTAGTGTTTCATTTTGCACTACATGTTTTTAGTGCGACACTCGAGTTGAGATTCGATAACCTTAAACTCCCATCAGCTAATCTGTACCACGGAGTATAGATGCAGCAATAGGTTGAGACTTCATGGCTGTCCATAAGAGCTAGGCATTTCACTTGTGTGGATCTCCAGCTCCCTCTATAGCACTACGGATTGTCTATGGACATACTGTTTTGGGGTAAGATGCGATAGGTGATTGCTGCATCTCCCCATAGGCATTGAGGATCATAGTTTGATCTATCCCAGTTCTACTTTCAAGGAAAGAAGCCAGTAATCTACCATGGGGTAGCGGACAAAGTCAACTTTTTAAGTTGATTCCAATCAGTTTGTACACGATTGCCTATGTTGGCTACCATTACCTGCTAGTCGAGCAGTTTCTACAAAGGGTCTTACCAAGGGGTTTGACTACGTAGATTCTAATCAAAGGGTTTGGATTGCAAAGGCAGCACCCAGGGTTTCCAGTACAATGTTGCTTGTTTTTCACAAGTGGACGACGTGCTCTTCTGTGTTTGAATACGGGTAAGTGAACATTCAGTTCAATCTCCAGGTACGCATCTATTGATTTGGTGTTATTCCAATTTTTAGTATGCATTGCTTGGTTTTTTTCAAGTCGTTTAAATACACTTGAATATTCAGGGCCATGCCAAGGGCATGTCAAAACACGTATTTTGGGTAGTAGTGTCCAATGTACATTATGTTGTTATGAATCCATTTGTAGGATTCGATTTGGCACATGTTGTCACATGGGGTACAACATGGTCTAGGGACTCAAGGAGTTCGGTTTAGCCAGCATGGAGCAATGAATGAGGGTCCCTCTCACTCTTGTCGCAGAGTGTTTAGAGTTACCTCCACACACAAGTACATCTTGTACTTGAAGGATGTTCTTTTTTCAGACATCCTTAGTTGAGACATATTCCACATGTGGCGAATATGAGACTCTGGGACTGACACTGGCACCCCCTATTTCAAATATGTGTCACGACAAAGTCCCTAGGTGCTGGTCACATCTATTTTCTAGATTTTTAGCACGACATATTAGGAGAAATTTTAGTGGCCAGAAATTGTCGGATACTTAGAATGACTTGTTCAGCTACAAGTATTGCTAAACAACATTACAGATGGTTGTTTATACATATAGCAAGGCTATAAGTTGTTAAGGAAAAAGTTTCATTGTTTGTACCTAGAAGTGATCAATGTTTCACCTTCTATTATGGTCCAGACGTTTCAGCAAGGCTTGCAAAAGATTGCAACTGAAAGTATTTAGTTTCTGAACTATTTACTTTCCTTTTTAATGTGTGCTAGGCATATCACATTGGCCATGAGTATTGGCATGAATCACCATGGATATACAGGTTCGGATCTTTTTTTTGCTACATGCATGCACACTAGGTGTTATGGGTCCTAGTGTTTAGCAAAGGCTGATTTGGAACGACATGCATATTCCTCAAGTTGTTGCTTATGAAGAATTTTGCACTCTATGTGTAGTATCTCTATGAGATTACTTTTGGGTCTACTAATCCCCAATAGAGGTCATGGTTCGGTTTGGGTGTTTGTGGATTTCTCAAGTTAACCACGATGGTTATTTTGGACATTGTTGATTCCTCAACAATGTTACACGATATTGTGATTCCCATTTACCAGTCATTTGGGACGACTGTCTGTAAATCGTGAGGGAACACATCTCAGTACTGTCAGTTATCCAAGGGGATAGGCAGATTACAAAGCGTGAGGGAACACATCTCAGTACTGTCAAGTATCCAAAGGGATAGGTAGATTACAAAGTGTGAGGGAACACACCTCAGTACTGTCAGTTATCCAAGGGGATAGGCAGATTACAAAGTGTAATCTGGTGCTGAAGGATATGCAAAGTGTGTACGTTAGCACCAAGCGATCCAATCAGTAAGCATTTATTGCTGCACTTAGAGTTTGCTTACTATAAGTTAAAGCATGTTTGCGACTAGGTGTAGTCTCTTCATGTATAACTCAGGTTCTCAGCCTTGAACACTCGTTAGGGTGGGGTTGTTTATTGATGATGAAAATTGAGAACAAGTCAAGGACTTAAACTTGGATGATGAGTTATGTCAGCAAGTTACTTTCATGGAAAGTGACAAGAGGTACTCTTTTTGGTACATCTTTGTTGTGATAAACTCGTTTACCATGCTCATGAGCATTCTAAATGGAGTCTACACACTATGTTTGGATAGGAACCGGTACCATCAAATGGTTACAAATGGACAACAATGTAGAAAATCAAGATGTTACTCTTGGTTTCATTGAACCTCCTACTGAACATGGTTCCGCTCAACTGAACCGTTGGATCCATGAGGGATGTTATTGTAGAAAACATTAGTGTTCTTATGAAGATACCATCACTTGTGTTTTCGCGGACGAAAACACTTCTCCAAGGGGGGAGTAATGTCAAGACAATGGTAGGAACATTCACGAACAAGGGCTAGGGCCAAGGACCAGGACGGACATGCAATCAAGGGGGTCCCTATATTTAGAAGGCCAAGGGCCTATATAGGGCATGGCTGGGTGGTGATGAGCATGTTTTAGTCACCTTGCCCTTTCAAATGTGGTAATATTCACCATTTTTTTTTGGGTATCTCTTCATTTAATAAGACTCTCACTTTTTCAACATTGTGAGTTCAAGGAATTCCAAAGGCTCCAAGCTTATTTTATCTTAAATTCTTAAACTAAATGCTTGAGATAGCTCTATATCCCTTGAATCTTCATCACTCAAACAATATCACCTACCTTTTGGATTTGTGAACAATTCAACCAATGCTTTCACATCTTTCAATAGCTCTTGAAGAAGAAATGTTTTAAGTTTTAGATTTTTTGTCTCTAGGGCTCAGTGGCGGCACCCTCCTCCTGGCAAGGAGTTTCCTGCATGCCTAGGCATGTTGTGGCAATAAGTGGAAAGCGACACAAGCTTCCTAGTAGCAGTAGGGGTTTGTGGTTGCACCCCTTTGTCATAATAATCAATATCTAATTCTCCTAAATGATTTTCTCATATTAAACTGATCATTTAATGTGGGGAAGTGCCAAGGGAGAAAAAGCTAGAATATTGGTTAAGTTAGCAGACCGGCCACAGTAGGGATCCAAAGGAGGGAAAATAGGGATCCAAAGGGGGGGCCATCTGCAAAAGAGCCATGTGAAACAACGGGCTAAAAAGACCCTAAGGTTCAGCCCATTAAGACTTCCAAAATGCTAAGGTTCCAAAATTCAAAGGTTGTGTCCAAAGGTCAACCTTAGGGAAAATTGGATGCTTAGTGTGTGCCCAAAAAGTCTTTCTGCATCCCTACATGGGAGGGGGCGAGCCCCAAAGCTAGGGGATGAGAGAGAAAACCACACACACACACACAGGCTCCCTTTACACAAAGGGAATGAGGGACACGTGTCAGCTCCCTAGGCCAGATGCCCACAAGGTGTGCCCAATTCCTATTGGAAGACCCTTGAAGTGGACCAATGAGAATTAAGCTAGAGTAAATCTAGTTTAATTAATTTAAAAACATTTAATAAAAGAAACCAATAAGAATTAAGTGTCCTAGAAGACTATTGGGCAGTCTCCCAAGGGGTCCAATGAGCATTCAGGAGCCCCATGGCTTGCCTGATTCCTATTGGCCAGGAGGCAAAGGGGTCCAATGAGAGTTTAGTTTAATTATTTAATTACCTAAAGCTCTCACAAAAGGGGAAAGGGGGACACATGTCAGAAGGCTATCACTTATGCTGCTTAATCCCTATTGGCTTGACCTGGGGAGGTCCAATGAGGAAAAAGCCAGCCTAACTTAGCAGCTAGGGCTCGCCCAAGAGAGAGGGGGGGCTGATTTTTGCTTGGCATTCACTCTCACATTCACACACTTGACCATGTGTGAAGGGAAAATACTCTATCTCCTCCCAAGCTTTAATGGAGAGCTCATCACCTACTCCAAGCTTGTGAGATAGAAGCCTACATCAACACTCTCTTGGCATGTGGATGCAAATCCAACCAAGAGCCAAGCTTCAATGCATGCTCATCTTCTCTACCAAGCTAATTACTAAGCTAAGCTATGCTAATATGAGTGATTATGTGAGGAGATGTACTTCTTTCTCGTAAGATACTTCTTTTTCCTCTCAATCTACTCTCATACCCTGCTAGCTCTCACCATCTTCGAAGGTGTGTGAGGTCTTGGGTCTGAGAACGGGGATAATTCAAGTTGTGTTTGATTAAGTGTTTTGCTTGGTGTATGAAGCTTCCATCTTTATTGCACTAGCTCGTCTTGAAGGAACACAAAGAATTGTATTGTACAATGTCTCTCTTGATGGGAGAAACCATAATACAAAGCCTTTTGGAGGGGGGACCGGCTCCATGCAAATCCGGTCCTCAACTGTTGTCAATAGCTTAATTGCTCTCTCTTTTGAAAGTATTGTCGATGCTATCTAACTAGGTGTTATGCATTTTGTTGCTCTCTCCACCCAAGCACTCTTGTAATTCTCATTAGGAATCAACTCTAATGAAATGCTCACTATGTTCATGCTAATTTCCGCTACATAAAAGATTTTAGGCCATTAAATGTTACATTGGTATCAGAGCTCAAGGTTTCTCTTTTCTTGCTCAAGAAGGGAGGTCCTCAAGCTAGCTACAAATGGTTGGTATTATTAATTGCCTGTGAGTAAGTAGAATAGGGATTTTTCAGCCTTTCAGTGCGCCTGCCTTTGTGCAGTTAACGGGGCATCACCGTCGAGAGCTATGGTCTTAATAGTGGAGTCCTACGGGGCTTGCCTACGGCTTAACCACTATTGAGCTATTAGAAGCTTGACAGGAGCCGGTGCTGTTTTGGTGTCGAAAGACCCTCTCTTCTATTCCTTGCAATTAATGGTATTCGAGCCGCGGGTACAGTAGCTTGAGTGCTTTTTCTAAAGGGGTAAAGAGGAGTAGCAACTAGGGCTTGAAGTGCCAAAGTACACCTAAAAAGTTTACACCTAAAAGTTGTTAGAATGGCTGACAATATTAAAGAGAGTGAAATTAATGTTGATAACTTTGATTTTGCTCATGAGCAAGCTACTAATGATGCTTCAATGCTTGTTAATTATCTTGTTTCTAGGCTTCAACAAGCCATGGGCAATCCATCTCTCCAAAGTGAAGTGCAACGGCAGCTCCGTGCTCACGGGATTCTCCAAGCTCATCACCATGACGAGAGAACACCTAGGAAGCCTCCTTGTGAGACTACCAAAAGAGGTCTCTCTCCGATTCGGGAAGAAGAAGAGAATCCATATGAAGGGCTCAAGAACTTACTTCTTGATGATGCATCTCCTTCCCAAAGGAGAACTCAAGAGCCTCCACCGAAGGAACGAGAAAGAAGCGAGTCTCCCGCCACCTCGGCGGAGATGGCTCCACGAAGACGGCGGGCTAAACGCTCTCCATCACCACCAAAGCGGAGAAGACCATCACACTCTTCTCCACGTCATAATTCAAAGAGGGATGATAAAAAGCAAGAGAAGAAAAAGGCGAGAAAGAGGACACCCTCTTCTCCATCTTCTTCATCCTCTTCCTCTTATGAAAGCTATGGTGAAGACGACAAAGATCAAGACAAGAAAAAGGCGAGAAAGAGGTCACCCTCTTCTCCACCTTCTTCAAATTCTTCATCTTCTGAAGAAAGTGATGGTGCAACTTTTGAACCATCAAAAAGAAGAGGCCATAGGAAATCCTATGCCGCATGGAAGAGGTCGTCCAAGCTGAAGAAATTCAAAGAGGGAGGGAAGAGCATCTCTTTCCTTACCTATGATGGCACCTTCGGTGCTACAGACAAAGTTTTGGCCTTTATCCAGCAATTCGATGCGGCGTTTGGAGATGAGGGCTTCACGGAGTCCTCTAAGCTACGCCATGTAGCTATGCACTTTCAAAAGTCCGCCAGACAATGGTGGTCTAGCCTACGAGCCAACGGTGAAGCTCCACGAACATGGAAGGCTTTAAGAGCTTCCATTATGAAGCAGTTTTTGGCCACCGATGCCAAAGACAAAGTACTCACCGAATGGCGAAGCTTAAAGCTCTCTCCCAATGAATCCATCCACAAATATGTAGACAAGTTTTGGGACCTACAACTCAAAGCCACTGTCTTCAAAAAGTTGGATTTTGGAGAGCAAAAGCAACAATTTTGTGCGGGCTTAACCGAAGAAATGGCGGAGTATGTCAACTCCCAAAGGCCACGTACCATATCGGCGGTAATACACCATACTATGGTGGCCTCGCGAATCAATTTCCAAACGGGGGGTAAAAGAAATAATAAGCCCCTGGAAAACAAAGGTACCAATGAGCCTAAGGGGAAGGACAATGTCCAAAAGTCTCCTAAGGGCAATTCCAACAAAGCTAAAGAGAAGGGAGTTTACAAAGGAAAGAATAAACTCTCTCCTGAAGAGCTTGAGCGTTATCGTAAAGATAACCGGTGTTTCAAGTGCGGCGAACAAGGGCATGCGTACCGCGCTTGTCCCCAAAAGAACAACCGCCAAGATCCTCCTAGAGCTTCTTTGGTTGAAATCCAAGAGGAGGAGATTCACCAAACTCACCACAAAGGATCTCCTCTATGCCATGCTTGGGGAAAGGTAAGAGAACATGATGCTTTTATTCTCTTTGACCCTGGTTCTACTCACAATTTCATATCTATGGAGTTAGCCACCAAGCTAGGCATACAATCCTACGAGATGGGAGATATCCTACCCGCAGACAGTGCCTTCAAGGGGCAAGAAGCTTCAGTCACTCCCTTAATCGGGAAATTGAGGCTTCATGTCCAAGGCTATGTGGACAAAGAGGATTTTTTTATCTCTCCTCTCAAGCATGAGGATGTAATCCTAGGGGCACCATGGTTTGACCGTTTGGCTGCCCATGTTAAATTTCCTGAAAGGAGAATCTCCTTTAAGTTCAGGGAAAAGGACATGTATATAGATGCTAGGGAGATGGGTAACACCATCCCCATTGTACATACACCAGCTTTCAACAAGTCAATAAAGAGCTCTATTTCCGTGTACATGATTTTTCTTAAAGATTCTCAAAATGAACCTAATGCTTTAGCAAAAGAAAATAAAAGCAACCAAAAGGAATTAGAGTTATCCAATTTTCTCAAGGGGTTTCAAGATGTCTTTATTGACGACATCCCTTGTGAGTTACCTCCTAAACGAGGTAATGACGACCATGCAATTGAACTTCTTCCAGGAAGTTCACCGCCTAACAAACCTCCTTATAGAGTTTCTCAAGCTCAACAAGAGGAGATTATGCGGCAAGTGCATGAGTTAATTGAGAAGGGCATGGTTAGGCCTAGCTCATCTCCATTTTGCTCACCTGTGCTATTAGTGCAAAAGAAAGACGGCACATATCATATGTGTGTCGACTATAGAGCACTAAATAGGATCACTATCAAGAATAGGTTTCCCGTTCCACGGGTAGAAGACCTATTTGATAAGCTACAAGGATCGACCTACTTCAGTAGGATTGACCTAAAAAGTGGCTATCATCAAATAAGGATAGTTGATCAAGACATTGTAAAGACCGCATTTCGTACTACATTTGGTCTTTACGAATACATTGTCATGCCTTTTGGCTTGACTAATGCACCAGCCACATTTAACCACTTGATGGAGAAGCTGTTCAGACCTCATCGAACCTTCACTGGAGTGTTCTTTGATGATATTATCATCTACTCTAATTCATTAGGGGAACACAAGCAACACCTCCAGGTAATATTTCAAGTTTTAAGAGAGAATAAACTTTATGTTAATCGAAAGAAAAGTGAATTTTTCTTGCAAGAGATTCAATATTTAGGTCACATTATCTCTCAAGATGGAATCCAAATGGATCCATCCAAGTTAGAGGTAATAAAAGGATGGCCTAAACCAAGGAATCTTCATGAACTAAGAAGCTTTATAGGTATGTGTGCATACTATAGACGCTTCATAGAAAAATTCTCACAAATTGCGGGACCATTACATGACCTAACAAAGAAAAATGTTAGGTATACGTGGTCTGCTAAGGAGAACAATGCTTTCGAAAAGCTTAAAGAAAAGCTTATCTCTCAACCTGTGCTTACACTACCGGATCTCTCAAAACCATTTGAGGTCCAATGTGATGCTTGTGGTGATTGCCTTGGGGCTGTTTTGCTCCAAGAAGGGCACGCCATAGGCTATGAGAGTCGAAGGCTCGACCCTGTTGAGCAAGCTCTAGGCATATACGAAAAAGAACTCCTTGCAGTTCTACATGCCTTAGACTCATGGAAGCACTATTTATTGGGGACTCCTTTTATTCTGCGAACGGATCACCAAAGTCTTAAGTACTTCATGACGCAGACCAAGCTCTCCGACAAACAAATGAGGTGGGCAAATTTCCTTTCGCAATTTCATTTTCATATTGCTCACATTGCTGGCAAGCATAATCAAGTAGCCGATGCACTCTCAAGACGACCGAGAGTGAATGCGGTTTCCATAGCAACTCACAATGATCTATCTTCAATGATAGATGAGTATGCTATTGATCCCGATTTTAGAGATGTGATTTCAGCCCTTGCATTAGGGAAGAAAGAAGAACCATTTACTTTACAAGATGGTTATCTTCTCTATGGCAATAGACTATGCATTACTAACTCACTACGTGAGAAAGTAATGTATGAATCTCATGCTCCCCCATATGCGGGGCATAGAGGGATTCAGTCTACCCTAAAGGGAATTGAAACATATTTCTATTGGCCTACCATGAAAGTGAACATACATGAGTATGTTTCCAAATGTGTGGTATGTCAAAAGACAAAATTTGATAGAGGGAAGCAACTTGGATTGCTTCAACCCTTGCCAATCCCTAATTCACCATGGGAGAGCATATCCATGGATTTTATCTTTGGATTGCCTAAGTCTATCCATGGGAATACGGGAATATGGACGATAGTAGACAGGTTCAGTAAACAAGCTCATTTTATACCTGTCAAAAAGACTATCAAAGCCCATCAAATGGCAACCCTCTTCATTTCACAAATTTTCAAGTACCATGGCTTGCCAATGTCCATAGTGTCGGATAGAGATCCTAGAATGACCAGTAATTTCTGGAAGGGTCTCTTTGAGAATTTAGGAACAAGGCTAAACTTCTCTTCGGCCTATCATCCACAAACTGATGGCCAAAGTGAAATAGCTAACCTAACTATTCTCGATCTACTAAAAGCCTATGTAACGGAAGTAGATCAAAGATCCCAATGGGAGAAGTACTTACCCTTAGTAGAGTATGCTTACAATAACACTGTACATACTTCTACAGGAAAAGCACCTTTCGAGGTAATTGAGGGAAGATCAAAAAGTCCCTTGCTACTTAAGGTACATGGGAAGATCTTCGCTGCAGATGAGTATAGCCGAGACCTACAAGAATCTTTCCAAAAGATTAAGGATGCTATCTCTATCTCACAGCAAAGGCAAAAGGCTGCTGCTGACAAGCACAGAAGAGCCCAAGCCTTTAAAGAAAACGATTGGGTCTTGTTAAAGTTTCCCAAGGCTCGATTAAGGCACACGATGGCAAGAATCCTACGGGCCACCAAAAGTACTATGCTAAACTAGCAAAAAGGTACTATGGTCCCTTCCAGATTCTTAGGCCAATCAATGAGATGGCCTATCAACTTAAGTTGCCCAATCATTGGCTCATACACAATGCTTTTCATGTGAGCCTCTTGAAGCCTTACAAAGGAGAGCCACCTCAAGAACCAACTATTGAAGACCCACCGGAGATCGAGGACCACGAGGAGGTGCTGCAGCCCGAGTCCATTCTCCGACATGAAGACAAGGTATTAAGAGGCGGTAAGACTATCCGACGATATCTTATTAAGTTTAAGAATTATCCTTTTGAAGATGCTAGATGGATGCAAGGCATACAATTAAAGGATAACCTAAACCTTGTCAATGCTTACAATGCTTCCCAAGAGTAAGCAAATGTACAAAATGTTAAAAATGAACAAAAATTTTTGTCTTATAAGACTCTCTTTTTCTTTATTTGTGCACAAAAATGAAGTAGTATGCATGCTTAGATCAAGTTTGCGGAGACGACGTCTCCCGAACACCAAGTAGAGCTTGTCACTCTACTATGGAAGACTGATAGGACTAATGTGCAGACATGCTTGCGGCAGCCTCAGGCTCTCAAGCGCCAAATGGACTAGTCATCCATTATGGAATGATGTCGTAGGGTAACATAGGGATCCTCTACCCGCTAAGAAAAGGACTCATGCATATGCTTTATCTTCTCTACACCATAGTCGAGGACGACTATGATTTCAAGAGAGAGGTAATGTCATAATAATCAATATCTAATTCTCCTAAATGATTTTCTCATATTAAACTGATCATTTAATGTGGGGAAGTGCCAAGGGAGAAAAAGCTAGAATATTGGTTAAGTTAGCAGACCGGCCACAGTAGGGATCCAAAGGAGGGAAAATAGGGATCCAAAGGGGGGGCCATCTGCAAAAGAGCCATGTGAAACAACGGGCTAAAAAGACCCTAAGGTTCAGCCCATTAAGACTTCCAAAATGCTAAGGTTCCAAAATTCAAAGGTTGTGTCCAAAGGTCAACCTTAGGGAAAATTGGATGCTTAGTGTGTGCCCAAAAAGTCTTTCTGCATCCCTACATGGGAGGGGGCGAGCCCCAAAGCTAGGGGATGAGAGAGAAAACCACACACACACACACAGGCTCCCTTTACACAAAGGGAATGAGGGACACATGTCAGCTCCCTAGGCCAGATGCCCACAAGGTGTGCCCAATTCCTATTGGAAGACCCTTGAAGTGGACCAATGAGAATTAAGCTAGAGTAAATCTAGTTTAATTAATTTAAAAACATTTAATAAAAGAAACCAATAAGAATTAAGTGTCCTAGAAGACTATTGGGCAGTCTCCCAAGGGGTCCAATGAGCATTCAGGAGCCCCATGGCTTGCCTGATTCCTATTGGCCAGGAGGCAAAGGGGTCCAATGAGAGTTTAGTTTAATTATTTAATTACCTAAAGCTCTCACAAAAGGGGAAAGGGGGACACATGTCAGAAGGCTATCACTTATGCTGCTTAATCCCTATTGGCTTGACCTGGGGAGGTCCAATGAGGAAAAAGCCAGCCTAACTTAGCAGCTAGGGCTCGCCCAAGAGAGAGGGGGGCTGATTTTTGCTTGGCATTCACTCTCACATTCACACACTTGACCATGTGTGAAGGGAAAATACTCTATCTCCTCCCAAGCTTTAATGGAGAGCTCATCACCTACTCCAAGCTTGTGAGATAGAAGCCTACATCAACACTCTCTTGGCATGTGGATGCAAATCCAACCAAGAGCCAAGCTTCAATGCATGCTCATCTTCTCTACCAAGCTAATTACTAAGCTAAGCTATGCTAATATGAGTGATTATGTGAGGAGATGTACTTCTTTCTCGTAAGATACTTCTTTTTCCTCTCAATCTACTCTCATACCCTGCTAGCTCTCACCATCTTCGAAGGTGTGTGAGGTCTTGGGTCTGAGAACGGGGATAATTCAAGTTGTGTTTGATTAAGTGTTTTGCTTGGTGTATGAAGCTTCCATCTTCATTGCACTAGCTCGTCTTGAAGGAACACAAAGAATTGTATTGTACAATGTCTCTCTTGATGGGAGAAACCATAATACAAAGCCTTTTGGAGGGGGGACCGGCTCCATGCAAATCCGGTCCTCAACTGTTGTCAATAGCTTAATTGCTCTCTCTTTTGAAAGTATTGTCGATGCTATCTAACTAGGTGTTATGCTTTTTGTTGCTCTCTCCACCCAAGCACTCTTGTAATTCTCATTAGGAATCAACTCTAATGAAATGCTCACTATGTTCATGCTAATTTCCGCTACATAAAAGATTTTAGGCCATTAAATGTTACATTGGTATCAGAGCTCAAGGTTTCTCTTTTCTTGCTCAAGAAGGGAGGTCCTCAAGCTAGCTACAAATGGTTGGTATTATTAATTGCCTGTGAGTAAGTAGAATAGGGATTTTTCAGCCTTTCAGTGCGCCTGCCTTTGTGCAGTTAACGGGGCATCACCGTCGAGAGCTATGGTCTTAATAGTGGAGTCCTACGGGGCTTGCCTACGGCTTAACCACTATTGAGCTATTAGAAGCTTGACAGGAGCCGGTGCTGTTTTGGTGTCGAAAGACCCTCTCTTCTATTCCTTGCAATTAATGGTATTCGAGCCGCGGGTACAGTAGCTTGAGTGCTTTTTCTAAAGGGGTAAAGAGGAGTAGCAACTAGGGCTTGAAGTGCCAAAGTACACCTAAAAAGTTTACACCTAAAAGTTGTTAGAATGGCTGACAATATTAAAGAGAGTGAAATTAATGTTGATAACTTTGATTTTGCTCATGAGCAAGCTACTAATGATGCTTCAATGCTTGTTAATTATCTTGTTTCTAGGCTTCAACAAGCCATGGGCAATCCATCTCTCCAAAGTGAAGTGCAACGGCAGCTCCGTGCTCACGGGATTCTCCAAGCTCATCACCATGACGAGAGAACACCTAGGAAGCCTCCTTGTGAGACTACCAAAAGAGGTCTCTCTCCGATTCGGGAAGAAGAAGAGAATCCATATGAAGGGCTCAAGAACTTACTTCTTGATGATGCATCTCCTTCCCAAAGGAGAACTCAAGAGCCTCCACCGAAGGAACGAGAAAGAAGCGAGTCTCCCGCCACCTCGGCGGAGATGGCTCCACGAAGACGGCGGGCTAAACGCTCTCCATCACCACCAAAGCGGAGAAGACCATCACACTCTTCTCCACGTCATAATTCAAAGAGGGATGATAAAAAGCAAGAGAAGAAAAAGGCGAGAAAGAGGACACCCTCTTCTCCATCTTCTTCATCCTCTTCCTCTTATGAGTATCCTCGTCCTCTACATTGAGGGAGGCATGCTCTAAAATACGGAACTCTCCCCCCCCCCCCCCCCCCCCCCCTCCACACACACACACACACACACACATACACACACACACACACACACACACTACCAAAACAAGAAAATCCATAGGATCCCCCCACCGCTCTACCTCTCAAGATGCTCACTGACTTGAGACGAACGTTGTTGCAAGATGCCAAAAGAAGTGCGTCGAGAAGTTGTGGATTGTCAACAATGATCGGGTAAAGCAAGAGTTGAATGGAATGGTATAGGGACCTGTGATAGAAGGAGAGTGGGGCCTTGTGATAAAAGGGAATTAGGTCTATAAGAAGGGAGCATAGAAGGAGGTTCCGTCATTACAATGCTTTGGACGTAGGGAGTCCTGTCCTTGGACCTCCCATTGTGTGGTCTACTGAGAAAGACTATAGGCCTCAAGCTGCTGTTGAGTGTAGCGGCCAAACAATCCCTTCTTCGAACGAAGTACTCTTCTCATAAAGAGAGTGCACACTAGAGGTCTGGATCTACCACTAGCCCATGAACCTGGGTAGATGGGCCGAAACCTTCATAGGTGTAAGACGGCCATGTCTACTCAAGAGTCGAGTCCACTTGAGGAGACGTCCACCCTCGATGGTGGTTCATCTGGGATGTGAACCAACCAAAGGAAAAATGACTTGGTTTCTCCCTAGTAGAGGTGATCTCTCATCCGACATCTACATTAAAGGTAGGTAAGTATTAGGATATCTTACACATATATACACTACTAGACCTAAGTAGGGGCTAGTAGTGCATATCTTTAAGTAGTATATATCTCTATTTAATGTATAGAGAGGGTAGAGATAGATAGAGATTAAAGCTTCGGTACTACTTCTCTTAGCCTTTAAAAAAAAACACCCAAGTAAATACACCCGTGGTTTAGAATATTGTTTATTGCAAAGAGTAGTGAAGTGGGTTTAATAGTGCTAAGTGGGCACCTTCTCTCCACCTAACTCTCTCTCTCTCTCTCTCTCTCTCTCTCTCTCTCTCTCTCTCTCTCTCTCTCTCTATCTTTGTCTTTCTCTCCCTCCCTCCCTCTCCCTCTCATTTTCTCCCTCTTTCTTTGTATCTTTCCCTCTCTATTCTATGTCCCTCTCTCTCTCTCTCTCTCTCTCTCTCCTCTCTCTTTCTCTTTCTCTATCCCTCCCACTCTCTCTTTCTCTTCCTTTACTCTCTTTCTATTTCTCTCCCTCTCTATCCATCCCACTCTCTCTCTTTCCCTCCATCTCTCTCTCTCTCTCTCTCTCTCTCTCTCTCTCTCTCTCTCTCTCTCTCTCTTTCCCTCTCTCTATCTCTATCTCTCCCTCTTTCTATTCTCTCTCTTCCTCTCTATTCCTCCCATTCTATCTTTCTCTTTATCTTTCTCTCCCTCTACTCTCTTTCTTTTTCTCTTTCCCTCCCACTCTCCCTTTCTCTTTCTCTATCTTTATCTCCCTCTACCTTCCTTTTCTCTTTCTCTTTCTCTATCCCTCTCTCCCTCTCTATACCTCCCACTATCTCTCTCTCTCTCTCTCTCTCTCTCTCTTTCTCTCTCTCTCTCTCTCTCTCTCTCTCTCCCTTTCTCTCCCTCTCTTTGTCTTTCTGTCTATCTCTCCCTCCGTTTCCCTCTCTCTATCTCTCCATCTCTTTCCCTCTCTACTCTTTTTCTCTTTCTTCATTCCTCTCTATTCTATATCCCTCTCTCTCTTTCTCTCCCTCTACTCTCTTTCTCTTTCTGTGTCCCTCCCACTCTGTCTTTCTCATTCTCTCTCTCTCTCTCTCTCTCTCTCTCTCTCTCTCTCTCTCTCTCTCTCTCTCTCTCTCTCTCTCTCTCTATCCCTCCCACACACTCTCATTATTTTCCAGTATCTCCCTCTCTTTCTCTATCTCTCTATCCCTCCCACTCTCACTCACTCTTTTCTCTGTCTTTCTCTCCCTCTCTCTCTCTCTCTCTCTCTCTCTCTCTCTCTCTATATATATATATATATATATCACACATGCGTGGACTCTCTCTCTCTCTCTCTCTCTCTCTCTCTCTCTCTCTCTTTCTCACCCTCTCTATCCCTTTCTCTCTCTCTCTCTCTCTACCTCTCTCTACTCCATATTCCCTCTCCACTATATCTATTTAAACCTATATTTTATTCTCTTTTTATAATTCATCTTGCTCTCTCTAATCTCCCTCTCCTTCGCTCTCTCCAATGTACTCTTTTTTTACTCTATTTGTTTTTCAACTCTAATTTTTCTTTTTTCTACTCTGATTTTTTTTTTCTACTATGGTATTTCTTTTTTCTATTCTAATTTTTAACTATTTTACAAAATATTAAACGAACCTAATCTACAACCATATCCATTTACAAAACTTGAAGTGCCATTTTTGAAGTCTACAACAATTGCGGGGAGATTAATCTACTCTATCTCAAAAAACCTTCAACAAAAAACCATAAACCCTAATCCTAATTTAATCATACCGACAAATGGACAAGGTATGTTCACTTTCTCTATCTCTTTTTGTTTTAATCTTTATGTGTGTGTGCACGCGTGTGTGTGTATAGTAGAATAGAATAGTGGAGGGGGGGGGGGGGGGGGGGTATGTGTTTACCTTGACTTGTAGAGGTGTTGATGATTAGGTTGAGCATCCAAAGTAGTGCGGGATAAGCCCGTCTCTACGAAAACTCCTTCAAAAGTTGTCCAAAATAATTTGTGTGTGTGTGTGTATGTGAAATAGTCCTTGTGTGTGTGTTTGTGTGCTATTGTGTGTGCCTATGTGTGTGAGAGAAATATGGGGGGGAGAGAGAGAGAGAGAGAGAGAGAGAGAGAGAGAGAGATTGGGGAGAGGTAGAATAGGGGAGAATCTTGGGGGTGTAGGTGCAATGGAAGGGGAGAGTTTGATCAAAGTATGCTGCAAATATGCGTCATACTCTACTCTCCCTTTCTTTTTTAGGCGCTAGCTATTATTGCGGATATTATCACCACAAATTACCATGACTATTACGGCAAGGGATTTTCAAATAGATACAAAAGCATCCAAGGTAGGAGGGGGGTAAAAACCACCTCCCTCTACCCTTAGATTGTATGATATTCCATCTATATTTTCTTTATTTTTTAATAAATCTTTTTTCTTAAATTAATAATTAAGGTTCTTTTGTACTAACATACTATTGAAAATTTATCCATCTACTCTAATAACTATTTAGTGTATAGAGCACATGTTTATTTGTACTAATTTTGGTGTTTTTTTTCTAATATTTTTTTCCTTTTGTACCACTTACTATTGAAAATCTAGCCATCTACTCTAGTAACTATTTAGTGTAAAGAGAACATGTTTATTTCTACTAATTTTATAGATTTTTTTCTAATCTTTTCTTCCTTTTGTACCACTTGCTATTGAAAATCTAGCCATCTAGTCAAGTAGCTATTCTTACTATAGGACACATGGATAAAAAAAAAAGAGATTGTTTTTAATTTACTGTAACATTTGGAATTAATCTTAATACATTTTCACACGTGTGCAGGATGACTGGGATGATTGCGGCCCGCCAAATGGCCTTGAATGTGATCGATGGCTCAAGGACAAACTCCCTTGTCCTTAAGCCAAGTGCAAATGGACAATCCCTTGCTTAAGGCGCATTGCTTTGAATCACGTGGAGAACGAAGGGATTTGGCATCCTCAAAAAAGCTTTAAGTAGATGAGAGAACCACCCACCCCTTGCTTGAGGAGGTTCCTCGTTGGTCTATGTTGGGTTGTGGTGCTCTGGCATGCAAGGCCAAAAGACCACGACAAGCGCTATTGGGCAAAGGCATGGCGCATGCTGACCATCCCACTAGCTCTACTTGGAGATCTCTTCCACATGCATTGGAGAGGGGGAATGGGAGAACACACCCTGCACAAAAAAGACTGCCTCTCTATAGCCCAAGGCATACACAACACCCCAATCCACTAGAGTTCACCTTTGAAACTCACGACACACACTAGGAGACCACCACCCGTACACATACCAATGCACAAATGCGCACAAGGCAGCTAACCATGCATTTCACTACTCGTTTCATACCACACACCGCTACCGCACACTAAACCACACTCTCACTTCCATTCCACACACAAGAAGGGTCTCCGAGGACACACACATCCTCATTGGCACCGTACACACAAGCAGAAGAAGTGGAGAAGGAGGGGAAGGGGGAACGATGCTAGAGAAACACAATGAAGGCTTCACCACTGCTCAAACACTTTGTACAACTCATTTACATCAAACGGCGCACCCACATGGTCGTTGGGGAAGAAAACACACACTTGGGGCTTTGTAGGCACACACCTCTACACAAAAAGGCTCACCCAAGAACTCACACACACACACACACACACACATACACTCTATCTTGGATCTCTATAGGCTCACCAACTCAAGGCCCTAGCAAGAAGCCTATTGTGGCAAAAATCATGAAAAATGGCTAAAAGATGGCTTATATAGGGGTTCCCCTTTCATTTTGGGTAGATCGGCTCTGATTGGTCCACCTTGCATCCTTCTTTAAAAACTTTGGGAGGGGAAACCGCCTTTGGCTTCATCTGCTCTCTAACTCCTCTTTCCTACTCTTGCTCTCCCAAAGAAGTCTCCACGTATGGAGGGTCTAGCCCTGTCATCACCTATATCCTAGCCAAAGCTTTCCCAACCAGCACATGTGCTTCTCCGTCCATCTCACCCACTAGGTCATGAAATTGCCAATCATACTCATCATCCAAGCATACCTATCCAAAAGAACATGTACCCAAGGTATCATCCATCTACACTCAATCCTCCTTGCATTCTATACCTATGGCATCCTTGAGGCCATCCAATAAAAAAGAGCCCTATGGCTCCACCGGCATCTCTTGCCGATCCATTTCTGTGACATGTCCCCTTTCCATATCCACAACAAATCTCTCCCTCTTGGAAAACCCCTGCACCTGCTGTACAACCAAAGCATATTCCACCGATACCTTGACGAGCATTGTCATCAACATGGTGTCTCATATTACCCTCACCTGCATATCTTCATTCCCAAACTTTGACACTCTTACCTGCTCTTCATTTGTAGTGGTCACCACCACATCTTTATGCGCATACTAAGGTAACCTTACCTTCACTAGCAGAGGCTCCTCATAATCCATCTCCTCACCACAGAATGTGGATCCATCATCGGGGCTACTCTCTTTACTCGTCACCCAAAAGCTGGAGCTGATGCTCTCACCATCATCACCATAAGTGGATTCGGTATCAACATATTCATCTTATCTTTTCTCTATACGAGCTGGACCATCATCTTGCCCACTTTTATCATCCAATTCCAAGATTCTGGAACCCACAAATTGGCCATACTCTGCCACCCTTTTGTACAAGAACTCCATAAGAATAGGCCCTATTTCTTTAAGTTGCTTTGGGTATTTGGCATCTGCCAACTCCTTTGCAAACAAGTTCTCCTTGACCAAAGGCTCCTCTTCATTGACAAGCTCCTCCACAATCGACATAGGCATCTCACAACAAACAGGTAACTCCCAAGGAGCATAATCAACTAAAGGCCTTACCTTGATAGGCTTCACCCTCTGCATATTTGGCAGCATCCTTGATTGGTCCACGGAACACCTAGCCGTCGTCACAGGAACATAATCCATAGGCTTCAACAAGCCTAACTCCAGTCTTCTCTTCACTTTCCTGATCTTTACCCTGGCAACTCTCACAACCTCATCATAGCTTCCCAGATCTTAATAATCAACCTTTTCTACAACACCAAGATGCAGGAAAGCTAGGAACTTCTCTAGCTTGAAGCAATCCGCATTGACCACTCCGGTGACAACAACCAAATCCTTCCAGCTTGCTTTGAACTTATCGACAAAAGAATCAAATTTTTTGCTTACTTCTTGTCGTATCCCCTTGATCTTTGCATCCTCTTCAGCAACAACCGACACCACTTTATGAAACCGGCACCCAAAATTCCCTTAAAAACTAGCCCAATCTTGCTTATCCATAGACTCTAGACCATTGAACCATGCCTTTGTTGTAGCACCAATAGCACTGTTTGGACCTTTTCTTCATCACTTTGCATGTGCAATGAGAGCATAAGAAGCTCAAAATCTACAAGCCACTCGTCCACATCTTCATCACCATGGAAAATGGGACCAACACTCTGCCACATCTTGAATCACGAACTCAACATCGGGGAGGAATCAATGTGCTCCTCCGTGGGGGAACCAAAAGATGGAGAGGGGGAATGGGGGAACATACCCAGCACAAAAAAGACTTCCTCTCTATAGCCGGAATACACAACACCCCAATCCATTAGAGTTCACCTTTGAAACTCACGACACACACTAGCAAGCCACCGCTTGCACACACACCGATGCACAAATGTGCACACAACAACTAACCACACATTTCAGTTCTTGTTTCACACCACACACCACTATCGCACACTAAAGTACCACACTCTTTGTTCCATTCCAAACACAAGAAGTGGCCTGGGGGGCACACGCATTGGCATCGGCACCGCACACACAAGAAGAAGAACTGGAGAAGGAGGGTTAGGGGGAACGATGCGAGAGAAACACAATGGAGACTTCACCACTAATCAAACACTTTGTACAACTCATTTACATCAAACGATGCACCCACATGGTCGTCGATCAAGAAACACACACTTGGGACTTTGCAAGCACACACCTTTGCACAAAAAAGCTCACCCAAGAACTCTCTCTCTCTCTCTCTCTCTCACACACACACACACACACACACACACACACACACACACACACACACACACACACACACACACACACACACACACACATCTCTCTCTCTCTCTCTCTCTCTCTCTCTCTCTCTCTCTCTCTCTCTCTCTCTCTCTATCTTGGCTCTCTACAAGCTCACCGGCACAAGGCCCCACCAAGAAGCCTACTCTGGCATGAAAAATGGCTAAAAAACCGTTTATATACCCTGGGTGCCCCTTTCAATTTGGGAAACTTGCTTTTTATTGGTCCACCTTGCATTCCTCTTTAGCAAATTTTGGAATGGTATCCACCTTTGGCTTCATCTGCTTTCTAACTCCTCTTTTCTTGTGCTTGAGAGGGGGTGCACTAGTGCCCCTAGGAATTTTTATATATGTTTTTCCTCCTTTAGTTTTTCTCTTTGGGAGGCTTAGCCTTACACTACTTCTTTGATCTACTCTTTGACCATTTTTCCCACCCCTTTTCTTTCTTGGTTGCCCTTGGACTCATCCCTTGTCTCTATCACTTGGAGGACCACCTCTCTTGCCCCTTTGTTTGTCTCTTTTGACCAGCTCTCTCTCTCCCCCCCCCCACAAGACTAATCCCCTCCTCCCTTGCACTAGCGAGGTCGCTAGTGGGGAGGGGGGGGGGGGGGGGGGGTATGCTTGACCTTATCTCCAAAAGGGGGCTTCCTAAGGGGACGTGGGAATGGTCCTCGTCCCTTCCATGTCACCAATTACCAGCCCAAACCACCTAGAGGCACCACCTCTGCCTACCAAAACCGCATTCACGACACCCCTACGCCATCAACCTTAACACACGCAACACCCAGTGCACCATCGCGCAGATCCAGAGCTCATCGCCATAGCCCACGAGAGGTGGAGCGCACTCCCTCTCTCTTGGACACTCTCACTAATGGGCTACGGTTTAGCCTTTATACCCCATGGCGTTCGGTCCTCCTTGTGCATGTGGATTTAACATTGGGCCAGGTGGAAGCTTGTGAAATCTCCACCCTTTGAAGTCTCCCAAAACCCCCCAGAATTCATTAAAAACATCCCTTTGAAGGTCCATTTTCAACTCTCTGCAAGCACCTGCTTCAACACCCAATTTTTGGAGAAGTAAAATATCACCGAGAGTTGATGACCCAAACATTGAGCTCTCCGATCCATGTTGTCTTTCAAGATTCCCAAGGCCGCGAACCAATGTCATGAAAAAATAGAAAAATCATATGCCACTCTCCTCGTTAACATTAGCTCCCAGCTTCATCCCGCGGTATCTTGCTAACCGAGCATCTGATTGACAAACCATCGATTTGTGCTATCTTCACATGATGTTATCCACCTTCCAAAACCTTATTGAAGCCAAAAAAATGTGAGATTTTGCGTCCTCCAATGCGGGCAAGTAGGCATAGATCCGACAACTAGCCATAACTTGCTATCCAAAGCTTTGATTAGCAATCCAAGAAGATATGCATGCTCCGCATGAATGTGTCATCCATTCATCTCTCGCTCCCTCCTCTTTCTCTCTCTAATGTTGTGAAGGATGTTAAATTATGTTAATCAAGTGGGAGTGATTAATTTAATTGATAACAAAATATCTATAATTTTTTGGAAAAATTATTTATGAAAAATAACAAATACTTTGCATTTTTCTAAGAATCGTTGCTATTAAGAAGCGTTATGGATGCAAGTGGAGCTAGCATTTTGTATTGTGCGTAGTGCAAGTGTTCTTTGAACAAGAGATTCTTTATTGTGCTCCTTGCTCATCACGTTTTGATGACAAGAGAGCACTTTGCAACCACTACATAAAGCCTTTTAGAATATGTGAAGAGAGCATGGATCAAGTCACTTAGGTGAAATGTGTGTGCGGTAGTAGAATTGGTAATAAAGAAAGTAATAAAAGGAAAAATATCCACGATAAGAAAGAGAATGAGAAAGATTCTTGCAAAAGTGTAGGCCACGTGCACATTGTTGCAAGATAGTGCTTGAAGAAACTAACGTAGGTGCTACCATCTGGTAAAATGTGGGAACACTTCACGGTATTATGCCCATGCCTTGATAGAAGCTGTCATCTTGTTAACCCTCACGGCTCACGGACACCCTATCACCTACGAGACGGACGTTGTAACCTACGGTGGACATTGTATTATTTATTTGGTAGAGTCAGGTACCGGGCATGTCGGTCCAATAGGAAAAGGGTAAGAGTGATCGCCGATGAGAGGCGCACTCTAACTGGGACATTCAAGGGATTAGGTGGCTAAGCATGGGCGCCCAAGTGTGAATGGGGTGAGCTCATATAAAAGCCAACTAAACCTAAAATTCACTCATTCTCTCATTTGTGCAATAGAAGAGTGCTCTTGCTCCATCTCCATCTCCATCTTCTTCTTCTTCACCTCCTTGTGTGTGTGTATGTGAGAGAGAGAGAGAGAGAGAGAGAGAGAGAGAGAGAGAGAGAGAGAGAGAGCGATCGAGCATTGCGGCGGCACGACGGCGGTGAAGCGGTTGAGCGCGACGTAGCGGCGTCTCCTTCTTCTTCGCGGCGAGGAATCCTCCACGACAGGAGCATAGAGCGGTGAGTGACACACCATTGCCCTCTTTTGAGCTTACTAGTTAAGCTAGTTGTGTGCTTGGAGCCGTCTATGGCTCGCACACAGTGTTAGGCAAGGCCCTTGCTTTGACAGTGCAGCAAGGAGCGCACATTTTTGGCGCCGCTGCCGGGGAATCGCCCTGCACTAAGCCCAAGAGGCACTTTGTGCTTCTCCTATGAGTTGTTTGTAGTAGGAAAGAAGAGGAAGAGGAAGAGGAATGAGTTATTTTTCTGCAAGTTGTTAATTTTTGTATTGTCTGCAAGTTCTGTGATTTCTGCATAATGTTGTGTTTTCTGTTTGCACACAGTCTTTGCACGGTTAGTAGTCGTTAGCTTGTTCGAAGTGAATGAATAAGTAGGAAGGCAGTTAGCAATTTCTGTTTGCACACAGTCTGTACACAGTTTTCTGTCAAGGTTTGCCTGCACACAGTCTTTGCACAGCAAGGTAGTGAGAGAGGAAGTAGGTGGACAGTTAGCCCACTGTCAGTAAGTAGTTAGCAGAGTGGTTAACAGATTAGTTAGTGGTTAGCAGCACTGTTAGTAAGTAGATAAGGTAGTGAGTTGTCTGTGAGCTGTTCACAGAGAGGTTAGGTAGGTGTTGACAGTGTGTGTGGCCAAGAAAGGGTCACCTAAACCGCGCGCGGTCGTCGCCTTTAAAAAAAAAAAAAGCCTAGAAAAAAATTAATAAAAAAAAAAACCAAAAATATTTAAGCGTGAGTGACTGGGGGGCCACACTAAAATTTTCATCGGGAGCCCGAGCCCAGGCCCAGGCCTCAGTCCTCAGTCTTATGATATATACTAGACTCACTCTTATATATATACCCTACCCCCTCAAGAGGGAATGAGAGCATGTGGGGCAAGTCCTCCACTCTCCTCCCTTCTCTTCCCACTTGCACCCTTAGACTTTCTAATTTGGGCCTAGTTCCCTACTAGAAATTGACGGTTTTAGGGATTCCGAGGTCATAAAGTGACCAAACGGAGGGCTATAAAGCACGGCACGTCCCTCTGACCGAGACGCTCATTTTGAGCTATCATACGTTCTATTCTATAGCTGGGTCAGAAAAAAAGGACCAAAAAATCAAAAAATAAATAAATAAGAAAAGACTCGGGTTGCAAAACACCCAAAATTACTAGGTGAGCAGCCTTCACGGGCACTCACTGACACTTCTAGGGGATCCAAGTCATATGAACCTATGCTCTGGACGAGTGTTAGAGCACGAGCATATTGGTAGTGCCTCCATTTCGCGGGCACCCATTATTCCTTCACCCTAGGTTCTGGACCTTCGACAGGGACTCAAGGTAGCGCGACCCAAGATCCTCATATCGCGTCTAGTGATTCTTCCTCTGACTACGAAGTCATGGAGGGGTATCCTACACCAAACCCTGATAGTTCAAGTCAAGACATGCATGCCATGGGCCCACGGCCCGGGTCCAACGTGTTTAGCCGCTTAAAAGAGACCCTTAGTAGAGCTACTCGCTCCGAACATGCGGTTAATGAAATAAATGAAGGGAGTGGGGAAGTAAATTTGTCATTCATGCCTAAAATAGACCCTATGCTTCTTGAGAGTGTGCATGTGAATGTTCCATCCACTGCACCTCCTGATCCTTTAGGACTATCTCCCTCTGAGGTTTTAGTACCCGATGGTAGGAGTCTTGCCGAAGTACAAGAGATCGAACGCTATATGCAAGCAACAAGGGAGAGGGAAATTGAGAACCTACGAAGCCTAGAACAAAGTCGAGCCCTGAAAGCAAAGGCTCCTATGACAACAATCATGCCAGCCGAGCAAACGAGTGCTCCCAAGGTAGCAGTCACGGAGGGGCAAGCGATGGGGAGCAATAATGCTTCCACTTCGAGGGAAACCTCCAGCACGCCAGGCCTAGATGGGATATTCCTAAACGAAAATTGGGAGTATGACCTACAAACAGAAGCTTTAACTGATCGGTACACAAGACACACCTATCATGTGGGTTGGTTAGATGTTCTATAATCCACATCGGGTGCTACTAGCATAGATGAGCAACAACAGAAAGTCTGTGATGTCCTCCATAGGATTGTCGAGTTAGAAAGACGGAACACAGGGATCAACATGCCTTCAACAGGCCTAATGAGATTCTTGGATAAGGGAAAGGCCAACCAACCAACCCTATCACAAATGGAGACTCCCTCAGTGAGCCCCATTGATCCTCCATATGTTGTTTTGCCAGGAGCCTCAGTACAGTCTGAGCCCACAAGTGGCAGCTTTACCTTCCCAGATCTAGCTCATCTTTCTCTTAATGACACTACGGCTACCATGCATATCCCAGTGGTGAGCATGACAAGAAGTACACCATGGAGTTCATTTGTTAATACTGCGCCGATGCCTAGTAGCACAGTGCCCCCAACTATACCTACATGTATGTATCAATCATGTGCACCTGTCGTACCTCAGCCTCATGTAGCTCCTACACCTCCGATTATTCCAAGAGCTTACAATCCACAATGGCATTATCCAAGCTCTTATACAAGTGGAGCCATGCCATTTAATAATAACATGCCATATCAGGCACCCCCTATGCCTAGGGCCACGTCTGTAAAATTTGGACCACTGTATGGTACACCACCATACGAAATATGGGACCCAAGAGCTGCGCGTATGCCAATGCCAAGGCCAACTCCCATCTCACATGTGGTTCCAGGAGCACATACACCCATTATACCTGCTCAAATAGGAGATTTGGCAGCATTTGCTCAAACTATCGGTCGCTCTATTGCGGAAAACATGCGTAGTGCACCTGATAGAGAGCCTAGGAGCAAGGCAGTTCAAGTAGCTAAGCTCACACAGAAATTCAATGGAGACGGAGATGCTAGAAAGCATATGGAAGTCTTTGAACATGTGTGCGATTCCTTGGAAGAGCACAATGAGCTACATAAGTGTAAGGCTTTGAGTTTGACCCTAAGCGGAAAGGCTGGAGATTGGTATAGAACCTTAAGAGTAGAAGAGAAAATGATCTACTCTACTCTTAGGAGACTGTTCTTAAAAGAATACATACGAGAGGGAGTACTTTGGGGTGTAGCCTCTTAGCTCCAGAAAGCCCAACGAGAAGAAGGTGAATCCGTGAGAGACTTCATTAGTCGCCTAAAGAATTTGAATTCTCGATGCAATCCAAACGAGCGATTCAACAACAGCCAATTGCTCGATAGATTCATTAGGGGACTACGACATGAAAGTATTTATAATGGCCTAGTCATTAGAGGTATCACTACTTGGGAAGCAGTCACCATGAATGCAATCCAATTGGAGGATAATTTAATGATTGCAGGAGAAAGAGTGTCTGCTGAGCCGAAGTCTAGTACCTCGCAAGCGTCAGGGCATGAGCCAATGAAGATAAAGCCAATCGTGAAAGAGCAAACGATATCTGAGATGACTTTGGCAGATCTCACCAAGGCCATCCAAGAAAGACTTAGGGGTAATCGTGCTCCACAAAACACTCATATGTATCCAAGAAGGGAGCAACAATGGTGCTCAATCTGCTTGGGCCCACATACTACGAGTGAATGCCCTACTTTCAGAGTAAAGTTTAACGGGACTTGTAACGCGTGTGGTAGGTATGGCCATCAAGCGAAGGATTGCCTAATGCTTAAACGCATCATGGAAAATAGACCGCCTATAGCTTGGGCAGACTCACCTCGAGTTCCTGCATTGATGCCTACCCCACCCATGGAGCAACAGTTGCCATTACAGCACATGGTCCCTAGAACCCAAAATGTGGTCCAAACCACACCGTTGCCACCTCCAGTGCTAGGACCGCAACCCCCTCATCCAAGAGTTACACCTATGAACCAAATAGGTTGCGAGTCATCTAGTACTTATGTAGATTGCGAAGAGGACATAGACTCTAGTATCACCTATGGAGTCGACATGCTTGAGGAGTGTTCCATGTACTATATGGAAGACCATTGGGGACAAATCAAACCGGTATATCAAGCTACTGCGCTAGCAGCAAGAGGCCAAAACATTAATAGTTTTGCCAGGAGACCACCTCTTCAGTGCTACGAATGTGGTGGACCACATCCAGTAGCTGAGTGCCCCATTAGAATGCAAAAGAATGCTGCACTAATGCAAAAAAGTCAAGGGAGTGCATTGGCAATGCCAATACTCACTTGTAATCGTTGTGGCATAGATCATTTGATCGCACAGTGTCCTAACAATCCAAACGCACCGAAAATCACACCATTGAACATAATAGAGATTGTTGATGGGACACCACCAACTATAAACATAGCACCAGTGAATGCACTCACACGGTCGATGCTCCAAAGCAAAATTACATCCTCAAAGAGAGAGATGCTGCATCCATTGGCCGAGCGAGAAAGAAGAAACCAGGAAGAAAGAAATCCCTTAATGCTTCTAGCTCAAAACCTAGTTCAAAGACAAACATAGGGACATGAGAGGATCCCGTGTATATGAATGACCCTGAGGATGACTCAGATTCGATAGAGACCACTGAGACCAAAACTGTTACTACAAAGGAAAAAGCCAGTGAGGAGGATCACGAGAGGGAATTACGACGAACACCAAAAGAGTATTCAAAGTTAAACCACCCAGTTGCGAACCCCCAAGATAAGCCACGAGAGACAAAAAATGAGGATTGCAAGAGAAAGATTGGAACCTATCCAAACCCAACAGTGGAAATTGAACGAGTCCAACAACTGAGGGGTTTGGTGGAAGAAACTCAACGAACATTAGAACCTGAACCCAAACATATCCAGATGTCGGACACAGTGTTTCCCACACAAGTTCAACCTCACAAGAACTACAGGCCGTTAGCTATACCCAGTATCATTCGGGAAGAGAGTGAGGGTAGGACATCTGAAAGTGGACACACACCTTTCCTTCTAGAGAGAATGTTTGGTGAGGGAATGCCCGACCCCCTTGAGGAAGTGGAGATTCCATCTTCAACATTCTCTTGTCAGGGTCCTACATCCCACAAGATGCCATTAAATGTTGCCAAATTGATGGATTTCATGTCTTCAGAAGTTAGAACCACCATCATGTCCCACCTATATAAAGACCCCGAGCTAGTCTCAGCTCTTTGAGCCTTCCTCAATGGAGAATTACAGGCCGGATTACCACAATTTGCACATATGAACAAACCTGACTCGGTAATGAATGATGAGGAACATTTAGCACCACCATCTGACCTAGCGGGACATGAATCTGTAATTGAAGTACCCGTTAACAAGTTGGGGCAATACTTTGAAGGTGATGAATCTAATGCTACTCTACCAATCACTACTAAAGGATTAACTGTAAAGGGGGTCCTTGACGGTGGTGCGGGAGTCAGCATGGTGACAAAGAGTTGTTGGGAGTCTATGGGGCGACCTCACCTTGAAGCCACAAGCGTAGTGGTAAAAATGGCTAATGGATCTATTGTTACGCCTATTGGAATGCTAAAGGATCTCAAAATCAAGGTCTTGGGACACAAGGTAAGGCAGACTTTCATTGTTATGGATTTTTCCAAGCATCCTATGTCATTTGAGATGATCTTAGGGTGTCCATTCATGAGGGAAGCAAAAACGGTGCATGACTGGTCCAAAAACCACGTCTACTTACAGTTCCAAGACTCTGTCATTCGAGTTGATCTTTCAAGTGGTCGAACGCATCCTCTAGGAAATAAATTCATCATTGATAATCGATCAGACACAACAATTCACTCAGCTCCATTACAGTATTGTTACACGTGTAACGAAGACACGGATATTGGGAAGAAATCTCCTTATATGGATATCCTACCTGGGATGACTGAGTCGGACAATGTGGATTGGGTCCACCTAGCAGCAACCATAGACACTTGGGGAAATAGGGGGACGACCTGGGTAACACCTGAGGGGGATGAAATGCCTGTACCCTTAAATATGCTACAAGCAATGCATATAGCTTCTGACAAGACTCATCCTAATGTAACGAAGAAAACATACAAGTGGGTCCCTAAAGCTTCTTTAGTGACCATAGCTAGTGCTAAAAAATAGAAGCCTTGTAAGAAACGTACCACTCGCTCCAAGAAAAGTAAGAAAATGTTGCGATGGATCCCTAAACGACTATTGGAAGCCCAAGGCTACTACCAAAGAAATGATCAAATCTGGGTGCCAAAACGTAGATTGTGCTCTTACCTATCACCTGACCCATGTGAGCCCAATCCCGTAGCTCCAAAACGAATCAATGATCGTGGGAAGGGAAAGATCACAGAATGCTACACACCTAGTCCAGAGCTAGTTTGGGCTCCAAGGCAAAACCAATTTATTCCACCTAGCTCAGGAAGGGGGGAGTTCCATGAAGCTTCTAGCTCCTCATGTAATACATCCATAGAGGTAAAAGCTTCTACACAACCTCCATCTATAGTAGTGGACCTCCATGAAGCTACAAAAGAATCCACACCTCCCAGTGTTCAAGAATCACCTAATGAACCACTTCAAGTTCGATCCTGGGAGAGTACCTTGCCACCCTTGCAACTTGAAGAGGCACCTAGGGTAATAGAAAACTACTGGCAAAATTCCTCACCTATTACCAACTGGAACAATTGGTTTCAAAGGGTGATGACATCATTTCAAACGGTATGATCTACCCAAGGAAGGGGGGAGTGTTTGTGGACATCCATTATTCACTTGCTTCCCTCTCAACCTTTCTCCCTGACCTCTTAATCTCCAATCTTAGGGAATGTATATATAAAGCCTTATACTCACAAAAACAAGATAAAAAAGTAAAAGAGCAAGAGCCATAACGCAAATCATAAAAACAAATTATGCACAAGAACACGACCCTTGTAATATTTGCACTCTGACCATCATCTATTTGCGTGTACAGATATGGCTAGTACGCTAGAGTCATCCACTCCTGCCTTGGGTGAGAGGTACCCTCGTTACTTTTCACAAATATTTCACATGGTCTTTCCAATGCTTGCATGTGAATGGGATTTGATAGGTACGCTAGCATGTGAGAGGAATTTTGAGGAGTTAGAATGGCTGATACGTCTCTTGACCACGTCTGATCCATACTTACACTACAAGAGGTTGTGTGCTCTTGTGACGCTGTTAGCGACGGAAATACACTGGGTTTTTATAACCCCCGGCGTCGCTAAAACCGTTGCTATGAGAGCGTCGCTATATAGAGACGCTCATAGCGATGGTCATAGCGATGGTTATAGCGATGTTTACACAGAAGTCTATAGCGACGCTCCAGAGCCATAAATAGCGACGGTTATAGCGACGCCCGAGAGAATGTTTTTTTGGTGACAGGGCATTGAATGCCCTGCCACCCATCAACCATATTGTACTTGATTCACTTTTTAAAAAAAGTGCAAGGGTAGATAATAGACCCAAAATAGTCACCCACAAGACGCATTGTTTGCAAAATTGACAAGCGTAAAATTGACAATTGTACACATCATAGGCAAAATGAATTGATTGGCAAATGTAATAATGACAATTGTACAACATCATAGGCATAAAGAATTGATTGGCAAAATGAACTGCGGTGAAAAATGTAATAATATACATGGTTCAAAAAGACGTATAAAATCCGTCTCATGATACATAAGCTATAAGAAACCCTAAACTAATGCTATCTAGCTACGGCTAAACTGACGTCGTCTAGTCAGACGTCTCATCGCGTCCAAGCGGCGTATCTGTCGGATTCTGCAAAAATAGACAATAAGACAGCTTTCAGTAAGTATAAACATATAACGACATTTATAAAACAATACAAAAAATAGAAAAGAGTAAACCCTAATACTAACCATGCCGCCGCGAGAACTGAGAATGTCCATCAGGGCGTTTAAGCCCTTCCTGTCTGCGTACTCGCGCTCGTACGGTGTGGGATCACGTCGTGTCATCGACCACTGTCAAAACATACAAAGATTTCATTATGTTAGAATTAAAAAACTCATAAACCCTAAACTATCGAACATAAAGAGCAATGCGAAAACACTTACAAAATCAGCCTCAAATGATGCCCATCCACCGCTCCCCAAGTGGTGCGAGCTCCCTGCCTCTACTCGCGCTCTGGCTGCATCCTTTTGTTGCTTCCACTTGTCGGGATTCTCGCGCGCTACTTTCTTCGCATTCTTCCAATCTTCTTTGGCCAGCCAATCTGGCCTGTTCCACCCATGCTTGATTGCTTTTTGCACTTCGGAACGCTTGTGTTTGCAGTATTCGCGCATTCGAATCTTCATCAGGTCTTCATTGAAGCGCTGATCCCGTGTTGGAACGGGAAACTCATCATGAAGTATGCTGATGACTCTGTCTTTTAAATCACTTGGTACTTCACTCCATTTTTTTAGTATGTAGTGTCTAAACAGCTGAGAGCAAAGACCATGCATGCGCAAGATCACCTTCTTGCCGTCATCATCCATGATGATGCCGCCGCTGAAGTCGATGGAGTAAGGCAAGCCCTCTGGCCGGTGACGCGTGAACCTGGGTGTCCCGGCAGGGGTCTCTAGCGGCGTGTCGATGGGGGTACGGACGTCAGGTGTCTCCACCGGCGTCTGGGCCCCGAAGCAAGGAGTGTCGAGTGGGGTGGCTCCTGGCGGAGTAGGTAGAGGTGTGTAGCTGCTAGGAACAATCAGCTGCGCAAAACCTGGCGTAGATGGCGATGCTTTGGCTGGTGTGGGGGCGGGCAAAGAAGGGGAGGGTAAAGAGCCTCTTCGAACACGAGGCGGTGTGGAGGCATCGGCGGCGGAATCCCCACAATAACCGCCACCGCCACCACTAGAGCGCCGCTGTCTAGACGAGTGTGAAGATCGTCTCGTCGACACCGAAGCTTCGGAGCGCGCCGAATGCTCCGAAAGAGAGTGAGATGCGGATGGAGTAGGAATGCGCGATGATGCGCCAGAGCAATGACGCTCCACGTATCACTGTCTCTGCTGCGGTGACAAAGAAGAAATAAACTCCTCATCATCCATACCTGCATTAAACACACGAATATTTAAACTTAATATTGAATGAATAGAGTAGACAATGACGCAAAGACCATTAAATACAATGACGTAATGACGCAATGAATTGAGTGATAGAAGAGGCAAGTCAAAAACTCAGAATTTTCAATCAAAAGATGTGAGCACGAGTAGAAAAGAGCGTTATACACCATGGAAGGTACTTAGAGAGCCAGAGTTTTTACAACACGGAGCAAAATTGTTCAAATACAATATTTGTGGCTTAAAGAGATCTCTCTCTCATCCTCGCATAACTCAGCATAACTTCCTATATCTATATAGAGCTCTCTCCGTTTAAACACATATCCTCTGTTTCATTTTGTAGATCCTCTGCATGCACCCCATATAGAGTAGTAGCATCTTGATGCTCGTTTGGCACCACCGCAGCGGCTTCTGATTGAGCATCTTCTCTGATCTCCTCCATTGATGCCGTTGTGATTGGCACATGGTAGCCTTCATACGTCCTTGCACTACGAGGGGCTACCTCTATGACGTACCACCAGTTTGATGTAGACTTTGTAGGATGAAATATTACCTGCCAGAGCCACATAACTTACATGAGAGCTTTCAAGCACATAACTTGTAAAAGGGGGATGTTAACTATTTACATACTTACTTGTTCACAATGCTCGGGTAGTACGAAAGTGTCTCTTAGGTCAGTCCATTTCTTAGTAGAATCCACCTCAAAAAAACCAGACTCTCCTCTACGCATAGTAGCGTTGCGACCCTCCATGATTATCTTGAACCATTGCACGTCGAACAAGTCGACAAAAAATCCTCTGTAATCGATGCTCAAAATCTCTTGTAGCGTGCCGAAGTAAGTGAGTTCCGCCACCACAAGATCTGCATCAGAGGAACGTCGTCGACTAGACTGTTCAAATTTTGCCATGATTCCAAAATCTTGAGTAAAACGCTTTTTTTCGATCCGTTCCACCCTAAAATGTCGACCTTTACACCATGCTGCTGTGTATGACTTATACTACAACGAACAAAGATTATGAGTGGCCGTTCAAACATTTAGAAATAAAGTCACTAGCTAGTCGTACATTGCAAACTTACCTTGGTCGCGCAACCCCGATAGTACTCCCACTCTTCCTCAGTCACTTCGTCACGGCATTGTTGTGCGCTTTTCAATTGGTTGTGCAACCATCTTAAGCTCATGAATGTTGGTAGGCTCTCCAGACCCATCGGATAGTGCATCGGTGGTCGTCTTCCCTATCTCCACTCGATTTGTGCCCTTTGTCGCTCTTGCTTTGCATCCTCATATTGTGAAATCCACTTTTGCATCACTGGATTGTGAAGCATGCAAAATCGGTTGATTTTAGCCTCTAGATCTTCCGTCAGCTTCTTCTCAACACCGAGATTGCACATGACAATCCCAGATATGCGCTCATCATCTATGGTTCGCCATAGCGTGTCCCGGGCTTTATCAAATCCGTCTAGCGACTCTCCAATGTACACTAGGGACTCTGATACCAACCAACCTTCTGCCATGCTACCCTCCGGACGTGCCTTTTGACGCACATATCCCTTAAGCGTTTTCATGAAACGTTCTAAGAAGAACATCCATTTGGAATGAAGTGTGCCAGCTATTTCCACCTCATCAACTATGTGAACAAGAAGATGCATTACGCCAGTGGGGGTCCGCAAAGATTGAATGGTCTCTTTTACTTTGCGTTCTTGGGGTCCTGTGAAAATCCATGGTGCTTTAGGGAGTTTTATCGATCCATCAGACGCTGTTTGCGGCCAATATTGCTCCATACGATCCACATTTCTAAGGTCAACTCTGGCTCCCAAAGTATCTTTCTTGCCGCTCAGATGGTCCCATAGTAGATTACCCACATTGTAATAGATCACCTGAAAAGCGCTGTGACGCTAGTGTCACTCCATCCAAACTTTGCCTGCTTGTTGGGAAGAACCAGGAGTGCTTTCAATCTAGACATACGTGCTCAATTATACAATGGCGTATCGGCTTCACTTTTCATATCATCATAGATAAGCCTTTCTGAATCCATGATCGTCTCGATCATTTCATCAATCTCGGGCTCAAACATTGCCTCGTTGGGAATGTGCTCTGCATGATCATCCCCCGAGCTGTCAGAGGCTACATCTTGTGGCCTCACATATGCTGCTTGACCAAAGCACCTGCGAACACGTCTATTGGGTTGCAAGATTGCTGCTTGTTGGCCAGCGTCAGAGTCCGACGAGTTATAATTGGCAACAAATCGATCTATAATAGATGGATCGAACTCGCCAAATTCGCGAACGTGCTGCAAAGAAACACGTCTTGTCTGTCGCACAGCATGCTTGCATTGATTACAAGGACATAAGACCCTCGTTGAGAGATAGGTGTTTCGGTTGGACGGTCCCACATCCTCGTCACTACTCATAATGAGGATAAAAATCTTATAACCTGGACAACAAATTTAATATTCTATTGGCATTCTTCGTCTTATCTCTCTCTCTCTCTCTCTCTCTCTCTCTCTCTCTCTCTCTCTCTCTCTCTCTCTCTCTCTACCTCACATTCTCTAGTCATGTCCAATCCCCGCACACCTCGGTCTAGAGGTGCACGGAGATCAGAACCACCGGGTTATAATCTCGTCTTTATTGGTCAATACCTATATTTGTGGGTACAAGAAATCTACATACCCACGTCTACATGATACTGCATGTAGTGGACAAAACCCCTTTGCCTCTTCTCTAGCTGTAGCACCTCACAGCATCTTAACATCTTTTCACAGTAGATCTTTTCACTGTTCGTCTAACTCTAAACCCTAAACCGTAAGTAATTCTTGCGTGGACTCGATCTAACGTAAATAAGCGTAAATCTAAATAAACGTAAATCTAACTAAAAATAAACCTAAATCTAATTTAACGTAAGTCTACATCTAACCTAATCTTTAACGTCTTTTGGGATAGTTTCCTACGACGTTAAAACTCTCTTCTTCTTGTGTGTGTGTGTGTCTGTGTGGGTAAACCTAAATAAACCTAAGTCTAATCTAATATAACATAAATCTAAATCTAACGTAAATTACGTTATATTAAAAACAAAGAACTAAACTAGCAGGGATTATAAGAACCTTAAAACTGATTTAACACATAATTTTTCACATAACTCGGCAAGAGTTGGCATTCTCATCACTAAAGATGTGAGAGTTAACTTCTAGCGGTGACGTTGCCTCATCTCCATCCACATCTGACGACAGCAATTGGCCCTTTGGATCGTTCTTGCTCTTGTTACTAACTTTGAAGTTGCTGTTGAATGACTAGAGGTTGTCTAGATGGTCATTGTCGGGGATGTAGTGACTCTTGCCGCCCTGAAGATCCACCTTCTTCCCTATCTTCTGAAGACATTTCACCAGTACTTTTGGATCGACGGAGCCCACCATGAGTGAAGGCAGCAATACCCTATATTCCATTGAGGGCTTTCTTCACCCCCTTCATGCAGGCATCGGAGTCTATGGAGACCTAAATCTAATCTAATATAATGTAAATCTAAATCTAGCGTAAATAAACATAAATCTAACTTAAAATAAACCTAAATCTAATCTAATTTAACTTAAATAAACCTAAATCTAATTTAACGTAAATCTACATCTAACCTAATCTTTAATGTCTTTTATGATAGTTTCCTACGACGTTATAACTCTCTTCTTCTTGTGTGTGTGCGCGTGTGTGGATGTGTGTGCCAATAAAAAGAGATAAATGGTATAACCTTTCTATCACCCATGCCAAGTATGATAGATTGGTTATGCCATTTCCCTCTTGAATAATAGGTCTTGAGTTCAACTCCTCGTCGGCTAGATCTTTAGGTCTTTTAATTTTAATTAGTTTCCTACGACGTTAAATTAGTTTCTCTCTCAATGTGTGTGCGTTTTTTTGTTTATGCATGTTTTCTCTCTCTTTTCCTCTCTCAATGTGTGCGTTTTTTGTTTATGCATGTTCTCTCTCTCTTTTCCTCTCTCAATGTGTGCGTTTTTTGTTTATGCATGCTCTCTCTCTCTTTTTCTCTCTCAATGTGTGTGCATTCTTTGTTTATGTATGTGTGTGTGCGTTTTTGTTTATGTTTGTACTCTTTCTCTCTCTCTCTCTCTCTCTCTCAAAAACACTATGTGTGTGTGTGTGTGTGTGAGAGAGAGAGAGAGAGAGAGAGAGAGAGAGAGAGAGAGAGAGGGGAAGGGAACATGAGAGTGAGGAGAGGGAAGGAGCATACCTGGCTCTCCTTCCTCTCCTCGTGTGTGTGTGTGTGTGTGTGTGGAGAAGAAAGAGAAAGAGAGAGAGAGAGAGAGAGAGAGAGGGAGAGCGTTACCTGCTCCTTGCTTGAGGGCGCCGAAAAACTCAGATATGAGATCTGAGTTTTTGGGCGCTCTCTGTTATTTTTTTTAGCCCAGCCGGCGTCGCTATGAGCGTCGCAAATTTACTTGTAAATTTGCGACGCTCATAGCGACGCCGAGATTTTTTTTTTTTTGAGCGTCGCTAATATGAATAGCCTCTTGTAGTGTTAGTAGAGAGCGTTTCTCCCATTGCACAAGCCTACCCTTTTGACCAAGATGACTATAGGCGTCTAGTGACCTTCTTAGTAAACATGGGCACCTATGATGAAGAAGAAAATTTACAGGACTACACGGATGGCACATATGGTCTCATGGATGATGACTTTGTTTATCTCGACGACGAAGATAGGGGTTTAGCCTTAGGGTTTCCCCCCAACCTCTACAATATTTATTCCCTTGACTCTCTAGGGGGAGTGCAAATAATTAGGTTAGGGTTCCTTATGTTTTTTGTTGTGTTCAATAAGTGTTGGTACCTTTTCCCACTAATGTGCCTCCTGGAGGTATTCCTTTTGTTTCCTAGTGTGTACAAGAGCGTGTTGCTATTGATAGGATTTGGACCTTCATGGAATCTTTATCTCGACTCACTCTTCAAATCAAGCGCGAGCATCGACACAAACAGGTGTTTCTTGTCCATTAGCATTGTCCCTTATCTTTTTGGCATCTATGATTGTCTGCTTTAATTGTGATTGGTAGCCTAATATTCACCGCATTTGCTTAGTATCAAACATTTAGTTCAATGTAATTTTTTGTCATAATCACTTGTCTAGGTTTAAAAATCAAGCAGTCCGACTAAGCTAGTTTGACCAAGTTAGGTGTTAGAGATCTTCTCTTAATACCATGGGGAATGCCTTCCTAATAATCAATGGTTACTTAGGTTCTTAATCCGATTTAGGCAGCATTGTGTGAAATGTACTAGGGCTTTCTAGTGGGCTTGACCCTATTGAACTTTCGCTTAAGTATTATAAAGGGAGTTTACTAGTGTGATGAGCCTGGGGAGGTGTATCAGTGTTATATGACCCCCCAAAGTTACAAAATTAAAATGCTGAAAATGAACAAACAAAAAATCAAAGTGCCACATTGTAAAATCTTAAGCTAGAAGAGAAATCTCAGCTTGATTTGGTACTTCACTCACATGTATTGCCTATGGTACTAGAGCCCTAGAGGTTCCCAGTGTGGGCGCTTTTCCTTGAAAAGCAAAAAACCCAAGGCATACAAAATAAGCACACACATCAAATTGAATCACTGTGAAAACACTTTGGGGGGTCAAAGAAAAGGTAATCAATCAGGCGATGATTTCATGAGAAATTCCTTTTATCGTAGCTTAACTACAAGGTCCTCTAGGTATAGCCTCTAGTCAGCCCTCGAACATGAAATACTTGGCTCTCGCGATTAAACAACTTAATTGACCAGAGAAAATTAAGAAGCTTACCCATGGTATTAATAGTCGATCTCTAGTGCCTTTCGACCGTTAAATTAGCGAGCCCAGACTTGTTTAATTTTTTACCTTTACATCTGTTTATGCATTTGATTACATTGCAATTTAATGCTTATTGCTGACAAATTGTTTAAAATTCTGTTACCAATAAATTGTCTGCCTAAAATTGCATATGCTTTTTAATCGCTTATGAAAATGCAATTACTGTGCAATGTTGTTTGATTTTGCAGTGACTAATGAAGGCTAAGGACATTCATCTCAAATGCTCTTCCACCTCGACCAACGAGCTTCAACTCAATAGCTTTCGAGGACGGAATCTACATCAAGAAGGGGGGCATGTTAACCCTCACGGCTCACGGACACCCTATCACCTACGAGACGGACGTTGTAACCTATGGTGGACATTGTATTATTTATTTGGTAGAGTCCAGGTACCGGGCTTGTCGGTCCAATAAGAAAAGGGTAAGAGTGATCGCCGATGAGAGGCGCACTCTAACTGGGACATTCAAGGGATTAGTTGGCTAAGCATGGGCGCCCAAGTGTGAATGGGGTGAGCTCATATAAAAACCAACTAAACCTAAAATTCACTCATTCTCTCATTTGTGCAATAGAAGAGTGCTCTTGCTCCATCTCCATCTCCATCTTCTTCTTCTTCACCTCCTTGTGTGTGTGTGTGTGAGAGAGAGAGAGAGAGAGAGAGAGAGAGCGAGACAGAGAGAGAGAGAGAGAGAGAGAGAGAGAGAGAGAGAGAGAGAGAGAGAGAGAGAGAGAGAGATAGATAGAGAGAGAGAGAGAGAGAGCGATCGAGCATTGCGGCGACACGACGGCGGTGAAGCGGTTGAGCGCGATGTAGCGGCGTCTCCTTCTTCTTCGCGGCGAGGAATCCTCCACGGCAGGAGAATAGAGCGGTGAGTGACACACCATTGCCATCTTCTGAGCTTACTAGTTAAGCTAGTTGTGTGCTTGGAGCCGTCTATGGCTTGCACACAGTGTTAGGCAAGGCCCTTGCTTCGATAGTGCGGCAAGGAGCGCACACATCCATGTTTGGCTTCTCATCTCTAACAGTGCTTGCTGATGGATCCAATCCAGTGAGTGCAAGAGAGGGAAGGAGATGAGAGGAGATACAACATATGGTGGATCTTGTGAGAAGAAGTTATCACTCTCCTTATTGCTCATTATAAACAAACAATACAAGTAAGTGGCCATGCGTTGTCGTGCGGCTCCACTTCCATGATGGGAAAAAGAGCAAAGGGAAGCAAAAAAAGTACATATGAAGCTTACACATTTATTGAGCAGTGACCAAGGCTCCAGAACAAGCAAGGAGATCCAGAAAGTGTATGTTTTATGTGGTTATAAAGGCCTAAGCGTACATACTTCATGCTTGAGGAAAAGGGTTTTACATGTGAAAAGGCTCTTAAGACATGCAAAGCAACTTGGATAGAGGAAGACATGTGGTCAGTGGTAAAAAGGAAAGTGTGTGAGAGACTTCACACCTCTGCATGAGGGAGGCCGAAAAAGTCTTAGTCTATAAACTTTTTGTAAAACAGGTTTTTGGTAAAAACGGGACACGATGGGACAAGGGAAACATTGTTTTGAGAATTTTTGGGTCTTGCACATAGGGGCTAATTCTGAACTGAGTAGGAGATATTCAAGTTTTTGTTCTCTGCTGTATCAACGGAAGGAAGCCATAAGCTTTGAGCATTCTAATCCTAAGCCAAGCTTCCATAGCCTACTCTTTTCCAAGATTCCATAGCCCACCCTAATCCAAGCTTCTATAGCAACTCTAATCAAAGAAGCCATAACCCAAGCTCTAATCTCTTCCATAAGCCATAATTAATCATTTTCTTGGTCTCTCTCTCTCTCTCTCTCTCTCTCTCTCTCTCTCTCTCTCTCTCTCTCAAAGTAGTAGAGGAAGAATGAAGGAGATCGAGGCATATTATCAAGGCAAGCTTGGCAGTCCAATTAAGATAAATGGGAAAGCATAACAACATCATCATCATTGACCTCAACATTATCATCATCGAGATAGCTGAAGTTTTATTTTCTCTATTATCATCTGAATTAAGGCAGATTAAGATGATTTAAGGAGCTTAAACTCCTCAATTAACATTTAATTAAAGCAATGGTACTGTTAATTGTCCGCTTTGGATAATCAAGCTTCAGAATCTTGTTCAAGTTGACAGTTTTAAGCTTTGTCTACATTGATTGTGTCTGCTGCAACTCTCTTCCTCAAACCTCTCATAGCCAGAGGCCCCGCGCCTTCTCGGCTCACCTTTCGAAAACAAATCCCCCGACAGCGCCCAGTCATAACGTGGCCATGGGGCTTGAAACCCAACACTTGCTTTACATGGCGACGCATGCATATCTTTAGGATGGAGCATGCTCTATGTAGTTTCATGTTTACCCACATATCTATTGTTTCATGTTTTAGTACCAAATTTTTTCACTTTTTTAAATTTTAAACAATGTTCTTAAATTTTTATTCACAAGAACAATAGAGGGAAACACCAAAATTTGAATGTTGAAGCGCTAAATTGGGGTTTGGTAATAGACGTAGTAATTACAACGACAATAATCAAAGTAATATTTACGGTAATATGTGTGTCTATACCCGTGGTAGTATTTGAAATACAAAAAAATGCCCCCCCCCCCCCCCCTCCTCTCTCTTCTCTCGCTAGCCGATTTTGGACTCAAACTCTACAAAACGCAATAAAAGGGCATAGTAAACCTTTTGAGATTTTCATGGTGGGGCCTTCCAATATATGGAAAAGCCTGATGGGACTAACAATTTGGGTGGTTTTTGCAATTCAATAGGAGGGTCATGTGAACATTTAATGTGATCATGTGGTTTAAAGAGTGATCACTCAACATTATTAACATGTTCACATGTTTGTGATCATGTTAATGAAATCTCTGATGGCAAAGGAATCTCTTAGGAAGAGAAAAGCACCAAAGAAGGAAGGAAAAAAATTGAATAAATTCTACGAGAGGAAGAAGAGAAAAGGGAGAGAACTTGATATTCAAAAGGCGACTTTCCTCGTAAATAATAAAAGTGAAGTTTACTTAATTAGTAAAAGATATACTCAAGAATAACTCTATAGGCTACCTAATGATCATTAGATCACTCACACACAACTCTGAAATAGGGGTTTGACCCAAAAAGTTGGCCAAAGGGGACAAAGTAGAGGTTGTGGCTTGGCATGCAAGGCATTTGCTAGAATTCGCAAATACCATGGTCTTTTGGGTTGCCATCTTCTCTATTGGATATGCATTTTGGTATGCAAAGTTTGCTTGTATCATCAATAAAATTTTTGAGAAAAAAATCAAAATAGATTGACCATGAGAGACCACATCTTCCTGTCTGGGAAGTACCTCTTAAATAGGGGAGCGGGTGTGCAACGATGTCAAAAGCTATTGAAATCTCTATGAGGACCTAGGAAATTAGG